>NC_140587.1:271709985-272397653 GCF_964204655.1 Triturus cristatus
ACAACATTATCTTGTTCTTTTCCGATCTCGACACCTTCAGAACAGATATTCTCAAACCTTCGTTTTCGACCAACCATATGTTTTTCAAATACAGGATATTGATCTAAATTTGGAGCATACACCCTTCTTAACCTATTATATTCTTTTACACAGTTTGCATCTGCAGTAACCTTTGTCTCATCAAAATCAATCAAAAGCAAACCAGATAATGTTCTGACTCGCGCAAAGCAACATATGCCATACCCTCTTTAAATACAGTAGATTCAATGTTCACCAATGCACTGTCTACACCTAATCCTTGAGATTTATGAATAGTCACTGCATATGCCAGAGAAAATGAAAATTGTTTCCTACGGACATATAAATCTTTAACAAGCAAAAAACAAACTGAACAACGGCCAATTTCTTTAACTTCTTCAATCTGATCAAATTTAATTTTTAAAAATCAATTCCTTCTTTTTTCTGATAATTAACAAAATCCACCACTTTACCCCTTGCGCCATTAACTAACCCTGTTTCTACATCCAAATTACGCCTTAAAATTACCCGACAGTTTACACACGCATATAGTGTCTTTTCTAAACCAGCTGTTTTAGATATTTTTTTTCTAAAGAATCCAGTTTTGTTTTCAACTTTTCCGTCAAAATAATAGTGATTCCTTCATGCTCTATTTTATCGATGGCTTCCATTTTTATAATTTCTTCATTTTCCAGTTTCAAAAGTTCTTCGTTGAATATGGAACACTCGCGCAGTGTTGGCATTAAACAGATCACTGATTTATTTTCAGCAATTTTCATGTACACTTTTGCAGGAACTACATTTTCATTTGGAAACACATTGCAAAGTAATCGACTTTCCAAAGCTTGTTTGCCATGTTTTGTGAGAATTCTAATTCTTATATCTTGAAGAATACTTCCATATTCAGCATCATTTGCCTGTTGCATATTTGTTGTCAGTTCTTTGTATTCAAAATTAGTCCAAATGTTCACATTACCAACACTACCAAGAGACTTTCTGGTATCTTCATGTGCAAGTGTTTTAAATACCGGTTGTCCTTTTACTGGAGTCAGTTACAATAGATCTCCAAAAACTATGACGTGTTTTCCTCCAAATAACACGCCATACTCTGTTTTAAGAATTTACTGCATTCTTAAATGCACAAAGGCAAGCATCAAGTTTGAAACCATGCTCACCTAATCAATAATGAATAGTTTCATTTTCTTCAAGACTCTTGAAACTTCACAACAAGCTTCTCCAGATAGCTTGTGGTATTCCAATTTGTTCTCATGCTCTACTGGTAGCATTAGTAAACGATGTAAAGTAATTCCTTTAATGTTATGTGCTGCCAACCCAGTTGGAGCAGTGACAACACAAGACAAATGCGACTCAGTTGTTTTCTGCAGATAACTTGTAATTACTTTAATTAAGAAACTTTTTCCTGTTCCAGCTTGACCACTCACATACATTCGGATAGGTTGAAATGATGTACATGAGCACCCTTTCTTTTCATGAAGTAATCCATGGTCAATCTGCTCTTTCACTTGTTGATATATTAGTTTCTGTTCAACATTTAGTTGTTCTTCCAAGTTTCCTAACTGTATTACATCTTCTTGAGCTTGATACATTGCTGTTTCCACCTCATTCATGGCAGTTGCTGCTTCATTTTCAACAATTGGTTGTCCAAGTGGATCTTGACTTAGTGCAGCAGAACTTTGACTGTCTTGAGAACTGTCTCTAGCAATCTCAGCTGCAATTGTAGCTTCTTGATCAATTTCATCATTCAACATTTTCACATAATTTGCAAAAGATCTGCATTGTATGCTATCTTTACAAGCATTAAATGAATCTTCATAGCTCTGAAAATCTCCAAGTAATTCCAGTTCTGAACGCCATGGTTTGAACATTTGCAAAAGGGCTAAATAGGAAAACTCCCTTTTGTCAGCAGTGTTGCAACTCCGTTTCCTGTGATTAATTAAATTTCCTTTCCTTTGTTTCACCAGACATCCTTCGGAACCAATCACTGCATATTTTCCATCATTAATGTACTCTGTAGTATTCCGTTTAAAGGTGTAGTTTTGCAGCACTTCATAGAGACACATGTTCTCAAGATGATGACTCCTGTTTGGGTAATATGTGTCCAACATATTCGTTTTCAAAATCTCTGTACTTTCTGGTTCTTTTTCTGCTAAATATTCAATTTCTTGAACAGATTTCAGTACCCGATTTCGCATTCCTGCAAGACCTAGACTCACCCAAATGATTCTTCCACATTTGGAATATAGACTTGCAGATGATAACCGATCTGAACATTCATATGCTCCAATTTCACGATGCAATAACATCTTCAAACTGAAACTGTATAATTTCTTACTTAGAGTCTTCTCGTGAGAAATCTCTTCCCACATTTCTTTCAATTCGGTCTTTTCTGATTTAGTAATGTAGGACGTTACATATCGAGCAACAGCAATGGAATTGTCCGCAACATACTGAATATCCATGTTAGCGTTCCACATGGATAAAATAACTGGATTGTAGTCATTTATGTATTTTGATCCTTTGCTTCTTCTTAAGTTGTAGGTATTTTTCGGAGACTTTCTTGTGATGGTATGTCGCATAACTGACATAAAACGACATTTGGTATAGAACTTATCCTTTGACTTGTACTTTCGCCGACAGTATTTTCCACATCAATGGCTTTGAAATCGTAAGACTTGTTGTTTTAAGTTTTTATGTTCTCTGCTATTGGGTACAGCACATGTGGCATAATCTTCAATGAAAGACAAAACAGTTTCATCTGAATCTGTTCCAAATTTGGGGGCGTCCTTGATCCATAACAACATATGTATATGAGGAGCACCTGTTGCTTGATACTCCTTTCTCCAAAAGAAATCCACAACTTCTTCAAGAGGAGGATTCTTTTTATTGCAGATGAAAGACATCATAGCTTCAAATCTATGATTGAAATATCTGCATACATTAACAGGATCCAAAGAGCACAATTCTCCAGGTGTCTTGTATTCAATATTTTTTATATTGGAATTTGCCTCTCGAAGAAATTCAAGTAAATAATCCCAAGCATACTCAGCACAGCTTAGTGTAACAAACAATGTAGGAGTTCCCAAGTTCCGTAGCATACATTTCAGTTCTCCATGACGACGGTACCAATATTCATTAGTCCCACGCTGACATGCCATCAGATTAATCAACTGAGATTCTAAATGATCATCTCTCTGATGCACTTTATCCATGAAATCCTTTGCAGTTACATTTTGAAGATGCATTCCAGTTTTTAAAATGTGATTTACTGCATATGAAAGTCCAGACAAGTCACTTTCAAACAGAAGATGAAACATATAAGGGATACATTGTCGAAATCTTGGATCTTTTGCATATAATCTTGTTGTTCAATAATCAGATGCAGGAATCTGCACAGGACGTCCATCATATCGTCCACCTTTTCCTGTTAGAAACAACTGCGGGAAACAACAAGCTTCCAAGCTCTCTTCCCATACACTCATGGGACTTCCTGTTGCTTTTTTAATTTGGAACAACTCAATTGTATTCCCCATCACCTCTTTGTAATGAAGTGGATGTACACTGTAATGTTCATAGATTTCTTCACATCTGGACATGTCCACTTTTTCTATTTTTCCACTTAATATTTCAGTATCTTCTGCTAAATCTATTTCTTCTTCTCCTACAAACACATTTCTATAGTACTCATTATTTTTTAACAGATACAATGATGCCTTTTGCACTTCTCTAACATCCACTAACTCTTGCCAGATTTTCTTATTCTTAGTAGGAACACCATTAACTAGAATGACTAGTTGCTCATTTTCTGCATGGTCTACACCAATAGTTTCAATATTTTTCCTTAAATCTAATGGTAAATACACAACTCTTCCTTTCAATCCTCTTTGCAACTCTGATGGAGTTAATTTACCTGTTTTAGGCTCCATACGAACAATAGCCTGAAACGGGTGAACACATTGAATGAGAATAGACTCATACGTATTTAAATCTATCAGCTCTGGAGGAATAGCAACCAACTCTAGATTATTATGAACAGCTCTAGTAGGCATTTTATTCTCATCTAATTTGTTATAACAATATTTGCAAATACGCTGCTCAGATCCCAAATCAAAACAATCCTCTACCAACAAATAAGTTGCAAATTCCATCCACTTATCATTATCTTCTATTTCACTTTTTAAATATAGATTGACACCCCTAGTCTGATTTTTATAGTGTCTTCGCCGACAACAAATACAAGAAACATTTGGTCTTTCACCTGAAATTACCTTAAACTTTGTGATTTCATCCTCAACATTTTTTGTAATTACGGGTTCTACATTGTCTTCAACATTTTGTTCTACTAATGTGTCAGTTTCTGCACTCTCTTGCTGAAGACCAAAGTAACAAAACTCAATATCATCACAAACCTTCTTCACATCTGATACTGAGCCACGCAAAAGAGCACTGTTCAACTCATTTAACTTTAGTGCTGGACTTTTCGCATAATACAATTTTCTCACTAACTTCCGCATTTGAGTATGATGTACTGCCAGCATCCTGAAATGGTGAAAAACACTTTGACAAACTTTCCTAGAAAGGCAAGCCAGAGAATGACCTTGCAAACCAGTATCTTTTCTCACTCTGCAAGGGTCTAGTCCTTGCAACACCTTAATCTTTTGTTTAACACCTTTTTTACTATATGCTCGTAAAAAACTACATAATTTATCAATAGATTCCTGTCGTACACTACAAATACTACTGCAATCCCAAGTGTACACAGGGTGTTTAGGACGTCTCCCCAGAACTTCATCAGCTATCACTTCTTCTGCATTTCTTTCAACCATTTTCTCTTTCTCAATTGGACAACCATCTCTAACCTCATAACCTCTACCACTGGTGTCAACTGCATACAGTAATTTGTTGCTCTGTAAATAACTCTCTTCATTAAAGAAAGGCTCTGAACTGGAACTGTGTTTCCATTATCCCAAACAAAACATCACACATTTTTTTTCTATTAATTACTCTTTTCCTCCTACTTTTGGCCTTCATTAAATGGATTGGTTTATCTAGTGATCGAATTCTGTTTAATACTAAAATGAATAGTTTCCTTTTTACTTCAAAAGCCTTTTCAACAATGTTTTCAATATGCTTCTTCTTTTTATAAAATAGAGCTCTCTTTTTATATTTCTTCACATCTTTCAGCAAATTATGTACTACTCTCTTGTAAAATATTTTTGGGCGTAATTCCTTATACTGATTTTGCCTTCTTTTACCATACTTTGTCTCCTTTGACTGAACATTTGCTTTTTTGCTTTTCCTCTTATTTTGATTTTCTTTTCTAGTTGAAGCATTCTCAGTGGTTTCAGCATTCTGTACATTCTGTTTGCTCCTACAAACATTTTTAATAAATTGCTTTGTGATCTTACCAGAAGATTTTTTCTTTTTAGCCACATTATCATGTACATCCAATACTTGTGGTTGATGTTTCTTCAAGTAATTCTCCTGTCTCTGTTCTTCTCTTTTTCTTTTTTTTTCTGGCATGATTTCTCTATTTTAACGTTGAAAAACAGTATCTGTAAAAAAGAATCACAAATAAAAGTATATTAAAAACTTTCAAATGTATACTATTTATGACTGTAGAAACACATTCTACATAAAAACTGACTAAGAAACTATAGCCCTAAAGCACAAGTGTAACGATGGTTAAAACACCACATGCATAGTGCATACTACTTTGAAGCAGTTCATGCCCTAAAGCCTACCTCACTAAAAGACTACATGCTAACTGACTGAATGATTACAGTACTATAAGGAGACACACTGGGTGAGTGACAGGGTGTTTGCTAGAAGTGTATGAATACTGACATGGATATTGATGATGTGAAAGACAAGTGTGTAGGTGATTAGAGACCTACATGCATAGTGGACAAGTGTTTGAATCCATCCATATGATAAGTCCAATAGTACTTGCATACTGACTGAATGTTTTGAGTATTGCAAGGAGAGTGCCAGGATGAATTTATAGGTATTTGTATTTTGGTGCAGTAAATACATTAGTACATGGTGCTTAATAAGTCACTGGAGAAGTATAAGGGGAGTGACAGAGTGTTTGCGGGAACTGTATAAATACTGTCTGGGATATTGAAGGTGTGAGAGACAAGTGTGTAGGCGGCTAGAGACCTACATGCATACTGGATAGACGTTTGAAACAGTCCATAGAGTAACACTTGGATCACTGCAAAACTACCTGGAAGTGTATGAATACTGACTGGGGAATTGAAGGTGTGAAAGACAATTGTGTAGGTGGTTAGAGGACTGTATACATAGTGGATAGGTGTTTGAAGAAGTCCATGTGCTAAGGCCTGGCTTACTGCATGAGTACTTGGGTACAGACTGAATGATTAGAGTACTGCAAGGAGAGTGCCTGGGTGAATTTATAAGTGTTTGGGTTTTGGCACAGTGAATGGATAAGTCCATGGTGCTGTATGGGTCACTAGAGGACTGCAAGGGGAGTGACAGGGTGTTTGCTAGAAGTGTATGAATACTGACTGGGGAATTGAAGGTGTGAAAGATAAGTGTGTAGGTGGTTAGAGGACTGCATGCATACTGGATAGGCATTTGAAGAATGCATGTGCTAAGGCCTGCCTCATTCCGTTACTACTTGAATATTAACTGAATGTTTACAGTATTGCAAGGACAGTTCCTGGGTGAATCCATAAGCAATGACTGCCTTCTAATTCTAACAAAACTTGAGAACAGGAACGTTTTTAAGCAGTTATGCGTATTGAAAGATATGAAGTGCCCAAATGCTTCTCTCACAGTGGTTCCCAAATGCATACAGACTCACAGTGTGATTCTAGACAAGCAACACTATCCCTAAGAGTTTACCAAAACTCATTCACTACTGTGGAAGGGGTTAAGGGGACGGCACACAATCTACATATTTCAGGACTGCACTTTAGTGTCAAAGCCTGACTCATTTAATCAAAGCATAAGCAAAGACTTGCTTCTAATGCTACTAAAACTTGATAACAAGACAGGTTTTAAAACATTTATCTGTCAGCAAATACACGATGTTACCAAATGCTTCTCTCACAATCCTTACCCAAATGCAAACAGACTCACACTGTGATTTTAGACAAGCAACACTATCCTAGGAGTTTACCAAAACTCATTCACTAGTCTGGAAGGGGTAAGGGTACTGCACACAATCTACCTATTAAAGTACTGCACTTTAGTGTCAAAGCCTGACTCCTTTTATCAATGCATAAGCAAAGACTGGCTTCTAATGCTACTAAAACTTGACAACATGACAGGTTTTAAAACAGTTATCTGTCAGCAAATACATGATGTTACCAAATGCTTCTCTCACAGTGGTTCCCGAATGCACACAGACTCACAGTGTGATTCTAGACAAGCAACACTATCACTAGGAGTTTACCGAAACACATTCACTACTGTGGAAGGGGTAAGGGGACTGCACACAATCTACATATTTCAGTACTGCACTATACTGTAAATGCCTGACTCATTTTTATCAATGCATAAGCAAAGACTGGCTTATAATGCTACTAAAACTTGACAACATGACAGGTTTTAAAATAGTTATCTGTCAGCAAATACATGATGTTACCAAATGCTTCTCTCACAGTGGTTCCCAAATGCACATAGACTCACAGTGTGATTCTAGACAAGCAACACTATCCCTAGGAGTTTACCAAAACTCATTCACTACTGTGGAAGGGGTAAGGGGACTGCACACAATCTACATATTTAAGTACTGCACTTTAGTGTCAAAGCCTAACTCATTTTATCAATGCATAAGCAAAGACTAGCTTCTAATGCTACTAAAACTTGACAACATGACAGGTTTTAAAACAGTTATCTGTCACCAAATACACGATGTTACCAAATGCTTCTCTCACAATCCTTACCCAAATGTACACAGACTCACAGTGTGATTTTAGACAAGCAACACTATCCTAGGAGTTTACCAAAACTCATTCACTACTGTGGAAGGGGTAAGGAGACTGCACACAATCTACATATTTCAGGACTGCACTTTAGTGTCAAAGCCTGACTCATTTCATCAAAGCATAAGCAAAGACTGGCTTCTAATGCTACTAAAAGTCGACAACATGACAGGTTTTAAAACAGTTGTCTGTCAGCAAATACATAATTTTACCAAATGTTTCTCTCACAGTGGTTCCCAAATGCACACACACTCACAGTGTGATTCTAGACAAGCAACACTATCACTAGCAGTTTACCAAAACTCATTCACTACTGTGGAAGGGGTAAGGGGACTGCACACAATCTACATATTTAAGTACTGCACTTTAGTGTCAAAGCCTGACTCATTTTATCAATGCACAAGCAAAGACTGGCTTTTAATGCTACTAAAACTTGACAACATGACAGGTTTTAAAACAGTTGTCTGTCAGCAAATACATAATTTTACCAAATGCTTCTCTCACAATGCTTACCCAAATACACACAGACTCACGGTGTGATTATAGACAGACAGCTATCCCTTGTACAAAATACATTAATACATTTACTAGTCTACAAGATCTAAGGTGACTGCACACATTGCACAAAATCTACTACTACAGATTAGTACCAAAATGTTTCTCTCAAATAGATTCCTAAATGCACACAGACTCACTGTGTGATCCTAGACAAACAACACTATCCCTTGCACTATACCAAAACTCATTTCTTAATCTACGAATACTACATTTTAGAGTAGAAACATGACTCATTTTGCAAATAAACAATGACTGATTTCTAATTGTACCAAAATATAAAAACAGCACAGTTATCTGTCTGCAAGCACATGAAAAACACAAATGCTTATCACAGAATGAGTTCTACATGCACACACACTGTCAATAAGATTGTAGACAAAAAAAGTACTCCCTGCACTTTAGCAGGAGAAATACATTAGTCTGATTAAAATCAAAATAGACCACATACATCCCCTCACAATTAAATAACTCACCTTTCAAGTTGTTTTGTAGATTAAGAAGTATATCAGTCACACACCAGATCTTCTTATACAGAATCTCTGCACTGTGCACCTGTCAGCAAAACCAAAGAATGGCAAAGTTTCCCTCTCATTTTCCACACATATACATGTAAACATCAAATCACATTCCTTCCCACCTAAATTCAAAAGCAAACACACATTTCTATTGGTTAAACATTTCAACCCTTTCCAAATGACATAAATTTGAACCCTACCCTCAATCTGCCTTCTGCCTGTTACCATAGAAACAAGTCATGGAACACTGAACTGAGCACACAGGTCACAAGTTCAGCACACAATGTTGCTAATCAAAACAGCAAGTGTGCTTGACTTTTCAACATATCAGCTTGTCATATATAATGTTCCTTTCAATCACTTTTTGTTAACCAATAAGAATCATGAGTTTAAAAAACAGAAATATGCACCCTACCTTTCAGTGTAGAAGGTTGTCAAACAACCAATGATTTCTTGTCTTTTTTCGAAACTGCATCTTAGCCACCATTTTAGAAAAATCTTACTTTTCAAACTGCCATTTCATTTACAGAGACCATCTGAGTGCATCCAGACCTCCCTTCAAGATGCTTAGAGTGTGGATTGTGGGCCACAGCTATATTTTCTGGAGCCAAAGGTATGCAGAAAACAAAGGCAATCACAAAGATCTATGTTTGCCAAATGTAGACATTAAATGGATTGGACAGAGAGGATTAAAGTGGCACCAATTGATGCCATTGGTAAAATCCTTTATACATATCCAACACCCCTGATCTCATAATAGTGCACTGTGGTGGCAATGACCTAGGCACTTTGACTGGGGTAGGTCTGGAAATGCTTATGAAGGACACCTTTGCAGAACTGATTTCACTTTTTCGCAAAACTGTGTATTCTAACATATGCCAAAGGCAGAAATGGAACTGGTCCAATCATTTTTGTCCACAAATTGAGAAAGCTAGGAAACATGTGAATAAATCTGTTTCTGCTTTTCTCTGAGACTATAGAATGGGTTCCATTTACAATAACAATCTGCGCTTTCATATGCAAGAGATGTATAGGAAAGATGGAGTACACTTTACTGATGAAGGAAACAGAGTTTTCCTCAAGAAATTTAGACTCTGTATAGGTACTTACTTATAAGTACCAAAAACTCTCAATGAACACAACGGCTCTTTTTAGAGCCACTCAAGAACAAAACACTTAAGCTTGATGTTTATCTCCCAAAAAGTTTTTTTTCCTTGGATTCGCGCACCCAACGCGTTAGGGACCGTGCCCCCAACGCGAGAGAAACCGTGCATCCAACGCGTTAGGATGTGCGACTCCTAATTTTACAGTAAAAAAAAAAAATAGCCCCTATAACTAATTTTTATTATCCCCGGGGACCCCATCCCCCGGGGCTTATAAAAAAATGTTGGAAACCATGGGGGGAGCCCCAACGCCCCCACGGTCCCAGCCGGCTCTCCGCGTCCTTCAGGAGCCGGCATTGCTTTTCCACATGGGGAGCTGCTGACATGCAGCTCCCCGTGTGGAAAAGCAATATCGTTTGGATTTTGAAAGAGAGAGCAGGTTTCCCTGCTCTCTCTTTCAAAATCCTAACAAAGTTTGCTATGGGAGGGTGGTAGACTCCCGCCATCTCATAGCAAACAACAGTGTCCTGGGGGTTGGCACCCCAGGACACTGTAGGAGCCGGCCATGGGGGTGGCAGTGCCCAGGGCCCTCGAGGGATCCAGGAGGGGGGCCACGCAGCCCCCCTCCCCCTATTAATTTATATCAATTTGCCCCCGGAATTTGGCCCACCCGGGGGCTAATTATTAACGAAGCGCGAAAGCCCGCGCTTCGTGTTTATTTTTTTTTCCGGCTGGATCCGTGCCCCCTGCGCGCATTTCGCCGTTTAAAAAAAAAGAAAAGGGGGCCCCAGGGGGTCCCTCTGGGACCCCCTAAGCAACACTAGAGGGTCAGAGTATTTCTACCCTGCCCCCTTTACATCTTTCACACACTTATTTCCCCTACTTAATCAGCCTCGCTTCTACCGAGGCACAAAATGGCTGCCAACAGTTCCTGGTTTTGAATATACACAGACACTTGACAGCCAATTAGCATTCAGTGTGTGATCGGGAGGGTGCGCGCTCGGTTCGGGGAGGGTGCGCTTAGGGTGCGCATAGGGTGCGCGGATCCTCCGAGGCCATAGATATATCTATCTTTTTTACTCTAATTTTCTCAGGAACTACTGAACGGATTTACACCATTGATGCAAAAGGCACGAGTCAGAACTGAGGACTACCTTTTTAGCCAAATTTGGTGTAATTCCGTTCAGCAGTTCGGGCTGTAGCTGCGTCAACAGGCCCTATGGGAAAGTGCTTGGGGAAAACGTGTTTTGGGACCCCCCTTTTCTCTCGGCCCCCACTTGAAGAATCACCACGAAACTTTCAGGATAGAAGCGGACCGGAGCTGGCCAAAAGATTGGAAAATTCCGCGAAGATTCGTCAACGGGCGCCAGACTTACTGGGAATAGAATGTTGCGGATTTCCTATGGCAAATAGGTCCTAACTATAACTACCTACTGGCGACCGCCAGTAGGTAATATATATATATATTATCTACTGGCGGTCGCCAGTAGATAGTTATAGTTAGGACCGTGTTTCCATAGGAAATCCGCAACATTCTATTTGGAATAACTTTGGCGCCGGTTGACGAATCCTCGCGAAATTTTCAAAATAGGTGGGGCTCTCTGCTCCGCTCCTACCCTGAAAGTCTCGGGGGGATCCGTCAAGCGGGGGCTGAGAAAAAAGGGGGGTCCCAAAACACATTTTCCCCATGCAATTTTCCATAGGGACCTTTAGTCCAAGGTACAGCCCGAACGGCTGAACAGAATTACTTGAAATTTAGCAGAGAGGTAGTCCTCAGGTCAGGGAAGTGCCTTTTGCAGGTCTGGTGTCAATCTGTTCAGTAGTTCCTGAGAAAATCAAAAGTAAAATCATATATATATGTGGGCGGAGCCTAACCACACATCTCATCCTGAGATCTGATTGGCTGTCAGCACTTCATCCAAGAAGTGTTGGCAGCCATCTTGGGACCAATATACATGATAGCACCTCATTAAAAAGCATTGCAGTTAATAGAAGGTTTTAAGACTTTAGTTACATTATAAATCATTTGTTGATGGTACCATACTCATTTTAGGAATTGTGGTATGTTCTAAGGTGATTTCACCATGTGAAAAAGCCTTCTGCTGGGATGTCATGATTGAGAGAAAAATATTTTCCCATGCTTTTCCCACAGAGGTTTGGAAGGTGATCTATAAGCTAAACTGAGAGCTTATTTTCTGTAAATTCACATTATCTTTCTCAGTCATGTGAGAATGAAGTCTGACATTCTCAGTAAAACATGTACATCCAACAAGGGCAGAGACTGTCAGTTGATTCCTTTGTGTTCTACTGCAGCTTCCCAGAGTGTTCCAAAGAACAACTAGAGCGCTAACAGTCCTACTTATGATAAACATATGGCACACCTGAAGCCATCTTGCTTGCATTAAAGGGGTAACTCTTAAAACATTTAATTTAAAAAGGAACAAAATGAGGGGGTTAATTTTTCCATAAAAAGTATGATTAGTGCTGCAGAAAGAAAAATTAGGGCACATTTTGAGCGACTTCTCAAATCCTCTTCTATTTCATTAAAAAAATTCTGACATGCAGACTGAAACATACACTTTCAATACCAGCAGCAGTTTTCCCTGGTGAGCAGTAGCTTTACTACAGTGATCTAATGAGCAATAATAGTGCTAACATTCTGAATTTATGGCAAATGTGTGACACATCTGAATGCCTTCTTGATGGAATCAAAGTAAAAAACTGAAAGTATTTCCTACTGAGGAGACTGCAGTAAATGAGGAAATTAGGAAACTTCATAACAAATAAGTCTCCCAAGATGGCCACCAGAGACAAAAGAGCCCAAATGTAGCCCAAATATCACCCAGATGTAGCCCAAGTATAGCCCAATGACAATGTCCCAGAGTGTTCTTAAAAACAACTAGAGCGCTTACTGTCTTCATTATGACAAAAGTATGGCACACCTGAAGCCATCTTGATTGGAATAAACTGGTAACACTTAAAACATTTAATTTAAAAAGGAACACAATGAGGGGGTTCATTTTGCCATAGAAATTATGATTAATGCTGAAGAAAGAAAATGAGGGCACATTTTGAGTGACTTCTCAAATCCTCTTCTATTTCATTAAAAAATTCTGACATGCAGACTGAAACATGCACTTTTAATACCAGGAGCAGACTTCCATGGTGAACAGTAGTTTTACTACAGTGATCTAATGAGCAACTAGAGTGCTAACATTCAGAATTTATGGCAAATGTGTGACATATCTGAATACCTTCATGATGGAATCAAAGTAAAAAACTGAAAGCATTTCCTACTGAGGAGACTGCAGTACATGAGGAAATTAGGAAACTTCAAAACAAATAAATCTCCCAAGATGGCCACCGGAGACAAAAGAGCCCAAATGTAGCCCAAAATCACCCAGATGTAGCCCAAATATAGCCCAATGACAGAAGTGTGCAAAACACTTATTATTTTGTGTTTTTGCAGTGTTATATAGTGCAGACTTGTCAGGTATTGGAGTGCTTTACATGAGCATTGGTTACATCACACAAGAACAAATTCATTTTGGTTGTAGACATTGGGAGACTAAGTGATTTGACCAGAATCACAGAATGTCGAGCTGAAGCAGAAACTCCAACCTGGTTCCCCAGTTGCAAAGTCTGCAGTTCTGGAAGTAACACCACATCCTCTCCCCTAAGTGCAACATTTAATCAAGTGGTCAACTGGATAAAAAAACATAAAGATAACAAATAATTTAAAAGTGCTTTGTCGCTATTTGAAAACTCAGAAAATATGTCCTTATTTTAGTCTTTTAGAGCACTAACCATAATTTTGATGCCAATAAGACCCTCTCATATATGTAATTTCTAAAGGAAATGCTCTAGATATTACAGTTTTGATTACATCAAGATGACGTCAGGCGTTCCACACTTTTGTAATAAATATAGAATGTTAGCAATCTAGTTGTTCATTAGGGTACTGTTGAGAGGCAGAGGCCAGGGGCACGGACTCTGAAAATTGAAGGCAGGTAGGAGGGTGCAAAGGCAACAATTTAACCACACTGAGCAGGCAGGAAGGGCCGTGGCAGCACAACAGGCTATGGAGGGCAGTGGAAAGGGGGGCAGGGGCAACAAACCAACAATACGGGACTTGCAAGAGAGGCTGTGGCAATGTAATAGACCATTGTGGGCAGAAGGAAGAGGCAATGGTAGTACAACCATACATGCCAACAGACCCGATTCAGCCAGGAAACGTCCAATGTTTTTAAGCTCAAATGGGCTTTATTTGATCCGTCTCCTGTCTACAATCTCCTCTTTTTCAATGTAACTCAAAGGGGAAAATCAATACCCCAGGTTTTTTTCAAAATCTCCCTCTTACCAAGTTCAAAATGTTCGCAAGTATGGTACATTGGATCATGGAAGGAAATGGGGTAGGGACATGGACTTGGATAACAGAGGACAGAAGGGACATGGAGCGGTGCACCAAACTGACCCTGCAGGGCAGGCATCAGGGTTTGCAGCAGCACAATACACCACACAGGGCATGCGGGACGGGAGTGCAGCACAACAATCCATAGAAAGCAAGAGGGAGGGGACAGGACCATGCACATGGACAACAGAGAACAGAGGGGCAAGAGGCAATGGTAGCTAGCTGACCATAATGGACAGACAGGAGAGAAAGCTGCAGCATAACAGACCATAAAGGGCAGGAGGGACGGATCAGGGGCATTACAATGGAACAGACAAGCCAGGAGGGAGGGAGTAGGGGTCTGCACATGTAAACAGAGGGCTGGGGGCAAAGGGGCTGGGCAGGAGCAGCAAGATAGCCATGGAGGTCAGGCAGGATGGGCACTAGAAGCAAGACACACCATGAAGAGCAACACTAAGACTGTGATGGCATACACACAGACCATGGGGGGAAGGTGGGAGGGGGTCAGGGGCAGCTAACTGACCACACAGGGAAGGTGGGAGGGGCCATGGCAGCACAGAAGACCATGCATGGCAAGTGGGAGGGTTAGTGGCAGCACAATGGCTATGATGGGCAAGAAGGAGGATGCAGGGGCATGCACAAAGGACGATGGAGGATAGAAGGGAGGGTCAGGACCTGTGCACAGACCAGAAAGTTCAGGGGAAGGGGCCTCCCAACAGACCGCACGGGGCAGGCAGGAGGAGCAGTTGCAGCACAACAGACCAGGGAGGGCAGAAGGGTGTGGCAGTACAATGGACCATGTAGGACAGGAGGAAGAGGATAGGGGCATGGCATGTGGACAGGCAGGGTGGAGGTGGCAGGGACAGGTTACAGTCATCTGACAATGCTAGGCAGGTGGGAGGGGAGTGGCAGCTCAACAGAACACTCAGAGTAGATAGGAGTGGCAGGTCCATGGAACATGGTGGGCAAAAAGGATGGAGCAGGGGCATGCACAAAGACATCGGAGGGCAGGGGGAAGGAGAATAGGGGCAGCAAGCTAAGCACAGAGTTTAAGCAGGAGGTCAATGATGGGGCATAGAATTGGGGGTTGTATGACATAATTTCGAAAGACAAAAATTCGACCTACAAAAATATCGCAACAAAAATATCGTGGTCAAGAATATCGACATCCTATCTACAACATGGTAAGTACAAAAATATCGATAATTTAATATCGATGTCAAAAATATCGTAATTCAAAAATATCGGTTTTTTTTTAGTTTAAAAATATATGTAAAATAAACCAAATAATACTTATAAATCAAAGAAACATAATTAAATATATTGTATAATATGTAAAATTTATAATAAATATATATAATTAAATGAAACTTTAATTAAACATATATATAATATATAATATATACACTTACTTAATAATTACTTTTAATAATAATTTCTATAACATATAAATTATTAAATATTTATTTAAATTACCAATACATCTATACACATAAAACAATAACATTAATAAATATTAAATAATTACATATAGCAAATAATAATCAATAATTTTAATTTGAATAATTTTTATTATTAATTATATATTACAATAGCTAAAATATTACAAAACATATTTAATATCAGACACAATAAAACTACTAGTCCAACTTCAACAAAAACAACAGTAAGGAAAATGTTGGATAGCGTAGGGGTAAAAATATCTATTCCAACTCCCGAGAGTGCAACAGTAGGGAAAACATTGGATAGCGTAAGAGTAAAAATTACTATTCCAACTCCAAAGAGTGCAACAGTAGGGAAAGTGTTGGATAGCGTAGGGGTAAAAATTACTATTCCAACTCCAGAGAGTGCAATAGTAGGGAAAATGTTGGATAGCGTAATGGTAAAAATTACTATTCCCACTCCAGAGAGTGCAATAGTAGGGAAAGTGTTGGATAGCGTAAGGGTAAAAATTACTATTCCCACTCCAGACAGTGCAACAGTAGGAAAAACGTTGGATAGCGTAGGGGTACAAATAACTATTCCAACTCCAAAGAGTGCAACAGTAGGGAAAACGTTGGATAGCATAGGGGTAAAAATTACTATTCCAACTCCAGAGAGTGCAATAGTAGGGAAAGTGTTGGATAGCGTAAGGGTCAAATTTACTATTCCCACTCCAGAGAATGCAATAGTAGGGAAAGTGTTGGATAGCGTAAGGGTAAAAATTACTATTCCAACTCCAGAGAGTGCAACAGTAGGGAAAACGTTGGATAGCGTAGGGGTAAAAATTACTATTCCCACTCCAGAGAGTGCAATAGTAGGGAAAGTGTTGGATAGCGTAAGGGTAAAAATTACTATTCCCACTCCAGACAGTGCAACAGTAGAGAAAAGGTTGGATAGCGTAGGGGTAAAAATTACTATTCCAACTCCAAAGAGTGCAACAGTAGGGAAAGCGCTGGATAGCGTAGGGGTAAAAATTACTATTCCAACTCCAGAGAGTGCAACAGTAGGGAAAGCGCTGGATAGCGTAGGGGTAAAAATTACTATTCCCACTCCAGATAGTAAAACAGTTGGGAAAGCACTAGATAGCATAGTGATTCTATTAACATTATAACCAATTTAATAATTTCTTATAAAAAAATTGCATGTTAACAATGTTTAAAAAAAAAAAATATTATTAAATACCAATTATGTAAAATAAATATTTAAATAAATAAATTTTAATTACATCCCACACTATTCCCCCTTTAACACACAACACACTACACATAAAAATTCACATAATTAATTTAATTATGAATTAATCACTTAATAAAATTAAATCACCAATTAATTACTAATTAACAATTAATAATTAACTATAACAATAAAGAAATATTATTAATAAACTAATTATAATTTATATAATTAACAAAATAATAAAGTAATTTTACAATTAATAATTAATTAAAAATTAATTAATCTATTAATCACATTAATTACCAATTATTAATTGATTACAAATTAATTAATCATAAATACCAATGAAACAATACATATTAATTCATTAATTATAATTACATTACTTCCCACCCTATTCCCCTATAAACCCACAACCCACTACACATTAAAATTCACATAATTAATTTAATTATCAATTAATCACTTAATAAAATTAAATCACCAATTAATTACTAATTAACAATTAATTAATTAACAATAAATAAATATTAATAATAAACTAATTATAATGTATATAATTAACCAATTAATAAAATAATTGTACAATTAATAATTAATTAACAATTAATTAATCAATTAATTACCAATTATTAATTAATTACCAATTAATTAATCATAAATACCAATTAAACAATACATATTAATTCATTAATTATAATTAAATTACTTCCCACCCTATTCCCCTATAAACCCACAACCCGCTCTGATACTAAAACGCTAAATTAAATGTAAAATAATTATAAATCTCTAAACATTTATTTTTAAATGTATTAAAATACATTACAATAATCTTTCACATACAAATAAAATACATATTAAATGACATTACACTAAATAAATATCGATATTATTGACATCGAAATTTTTACTTACGATATTACTTACATCGATATTAATTACTTCGATATTATTTACTTCGATATTACTTACCTTGAGATCGATATTCTGTCCATCGATATTCTTGACTTCGATATTCTGTACCTACGATATTAAAAACACGATATTATTGTAGGTCGAAATTTAAAACTCGATATTTTGGCTAACCACCAGAATGGGGCAATGGAGGGCAGGAGGAGTGGACTGGTACATCATACTAAATTGAGGGCAGTGGCAGCACATCAGACCATGCATGGCAGGAGGGAGGAGGCTAGTCCATGGATTCACACAACAGGGGATAGGGAGGAGGGGGATCGGGCAGCAAGCTAACTGTTCAGAGAAGGCGGGTATTAAGAACTTTATTGTTTTTAAAACGTGCGTCTGTTTGAACTACTTAAAATATGAACAAGTATGCAGCATAATCTCACTTTTATTCAGGAAGAAGAGGACGTTTGTGACTGTGACTCCGGGCTCACTTGGCAGAAACACCCCCTGACCCTCCACCCCCTATCGCAAAATGTTATGCCCGTGAAAAGGGTAGGTGAACACAGTGTTATATAGAACATAGTCCTGAGAGCACGATTGAAAATGAAAACTAGATATAGTGTATGGTATAAACTATGCACCAAAAAGTGTGATATAAGATGAACCGGCGTGAAATATAATATGCAATACATTGTGCGCAATTACAGATTCATTGGAGAGCACGAGATAGCACAGGCACTAGCGCGTGCTATGCGATATGCGCCTTGGAGTGTAATATGCACAGGGCAGTGTTGTGTAACCTAACTAGTCTCTAAAGTTGTAATATAAAATATGTGCTGGGGAGTGTAACGTTGCATATGCACTGTGACAAAGATATGGATCCCAGATTGTAATATGTATGGCATAGCACTGTGCGTTATAACATAGGCATCGAGGAAGGCACGTTAGATGGGGCAATATAACCCGTGCAAAGACAAGTGTGGCATGACATATTCACGGGGTGGTGTTACAGTGCACATGGGCTAGAGAGTGTCATAGCATATGCACTAGCTAGTGGAATACAACACAGAGGTGTGTGGCACTCAGCAGGCAATGGTGGGTGTAACACAGCATTGGGCTCTGCCAGGAGCGCGCTGTGACTCTCAAGTGATGTTCGTCCCCTTTCCAGAGAGTAAAATAAAAAGTTTTACACACCCGGCAGTGGATGTGTGTTTTATTAACCGTGAGGGGGGTTTCTTGCATAGTTTTGGTCGAATTTTTGTCGAATCCCCTTTGAATGGCTTGGTGTGCATGTGTGCCCGTCAATAGCTACCCATGTTTGTATAAATAAACGACAAGAGTGTCTACCGGGATTAGGCACGGTAGGGCATCAGACATGTCAGAGCTTCACTAGTGGTGTAAATACATTCCACGTGGATTCATTATATGCATAGTCGCCTTTTAATGAATATCACGCAAATCGTCATGGTGATGGGTACGTACGGTTTGTCCAGCATGTCCTAGGTGTGTCTATAAATATATATTTTTTAAAAATAATAAAAAACAGTGTCCGGCCCTGGGGATTGGGGTCAAAAAAATATAATTAGGAGACAGGCCCTGGGGGATGGGGTCATCAGGGCCAATAAATTAGAATAAGAAGGGGAACCACACAGCCCCCCTTCTTAAAAAATTAAAATAAATAAAAGACTGGCATCGTGCCGGAGGCCACGCCCCCTCCTTGCAGCACTCTGCAAATGCGCCCCCTGGCGAATTGTAAGTTGGGGAATTAATTCCTCTTCAATACTGAGGGTCCCTGAGGGCCAACTAGCCCAACAGGCATCTCCAGTATGCGCCAGGGAGCTGCGCTGCAGACAGGTGTTCTGAGGCCAAGCCCCTTTTTACACCTCTCTGCAACGCAGCTCTGTGGCGCTTACTGGAGGTACCTAGTGGTCTAGTTTGACCCTAGGGACCCTTAGGATTCAAGGGGACTTAATCTCTCAACTTAGAACAGCCACAGGGCGCGTTTACACAGTGGTGAAGGGAGGGGACGGGGCCTGAGGTGACGTGTGCAAACACGCACTATGGCACGTTTTAAATTGGGGATATAATTTCCCTTCAATACTGAGGGCCCCTGGGGGCTAACTAGCCTACCAAGTGCTTCCAGTAAGCGCCACTGAGCTGCATTGCAGAGAGGTGGTCCAGGCCGTGCCACTTTTTACACCTCTCTGCAACGCAGCTCTGTGGCACTTACTGGAGGTACCTAGTGGGCTAGTTGGACCCTAGGGACCCTCAGGATTCAAATGAACTTAATCTCCCAACTAAAAAGGGACACAGGGCGTGTTTACACAGTGGTGAAGGGAGGGGACGGGGCCTGAGTTAACGTGTGCAAAAACGCCCTGTGGCCTGTTTTAAGAGGTAGTTTTAATCCCCCTGCCCTATTATATATTAGGGGCTTACAGAGGAGGTCATGCTAATCACAGGGGGACCCCAACGCATAATGTTCCCTAGTGTATGTAGGTGTTTTCACTGTATTCGAAGTGTCTTTTAACATAGCACTGGCTTTAGGAGTGGTTAGTCAGACTCAGTTACCACCAGTATCCGTCTGAAAAAGTTGAGGGTACAGGATGATTTTGCAACAAGGCTTCTTTCTGCTCTTCTTTTTGTTCTTTCTGCACGTTATCCTTCTTCCTGCACTTTTCTTCGTCTTTGAGGACTTCTGTTGCTTCTTTCTGCACTTCTTTTTTTTCTTTCTGTGCATTTTTTCTTCTTTCTTCACATGTCCTATCTCTGTAGGCATAGTTAGAAATTAGCATTTAAAAAACCTTTGATATTCACAGAAAAAACCATAGGTTTCAGGCACGTTATAGTTAGGAATTAGCATTTAAAAAACCTCAGAAATTCACTGAAAAAACCATAGGTTTCAGGGGTGTTATAGTTAGCTGGACTTTTCACTTGTACAAAACCATTGAAATTCCCCCGTTATAGTTAGTTCAGCTAACTATAAGTCGCGCGCCCGCAATGCACTGCTGATGACGTCACATATTACATCACTCATGACATGGTCAGTGACATCACTCATGACATCACTGATGACATCTCAAATGACATCTCAAATGACATCACTGATGACATCACTGATGACATCATCCTTGTGATAGAGTGGCAGACCTCCTCTCACCCTAATATAACCTTTGATACACACATTCAAAAATAGGGACTAAAATTTTCAAAACAATGGACATACTAATACCAGTTACAACAACCTCTTCAGTAATTCTAAGATCCACATACACATCCACTCATTCATCAACAGTCCTATACAGTCACTCATACATGTACTCACTCATCATATGTACTCATACACCTATACATCCTGTTACACAATGCCACTCATCCATAGAGTTACTCACACACATAGTCACTCATGCTAATAAAGAATCAAACATACATTTACTTGCATATACAGTTATACACACATCACCACACTTACTTCTACGGAAACTTACACATACTTAGTCTTTTAAACAATCACTTATAGAAACATATACTTATTCATACAGGAACTCTTTCAATCTCTCACTCTTACATATACTCACTTATATACACCAATAGTCACATATACTAGTTTAAAACATATGTAGTTACTCATAAAGACACTATTGAGACAGTCATTCACTCACTAACACAGACATGCACACACTCATCCACCCATACAGTCCTGCACACATGCTGTCTTCAACACATACAAACAGTGAGTCACTCATTCATGCACCTATGCACTACGTAATACCCCCCACCGAACCATGCAGAGACTCAGACTGATACTCAAAAAACCAACTAATAACCTATATAGACACCCATGTAGCTACTCACCAACCCATGCAGCCACTTATACACAAAGTGAGAGACTGATACAGATATTTACATATTTAAACATTACTCACTAAGCCATGTATTCACTATGATACACTTAATCAGTCAGTTACACAATCAATTTTTCAAAAACAAATCATCCATTTAGACACTTATATACCCATTTATTCTTCCATCGACCTTGAGATATACATATATAAAACATATTTAATTTTCAGAAACACACACATTCACTGGATGATGTCATCAGTGATGTCATCAGTGATGTCATCAGTGATGTCATCAGTGATGTAATTTGAGATGTCATCAGTGATGTCATGAGTGATATCACTGACCATGTCATGAGTGATGTAATATGTGACTTCATCAGCAGTGCATTGCGGGCGCGCGAGTTATAGTTAGCTGAACTAACTATAACGGGGGAATTTCAATGGTTTTGTACAAGTGAAAAGTCCAGCTAACTATAACACCCCTGAAACCTATGGTTTTTTCAGTGAATTTATATATATAGTTAGGACCTATTATCCATAGGAAATCCGCAACATTCTATTTGGAATAACTAACTTTGGCGCCGGTTGACGAATCTTCGCGAAATATTGGTGGGGCGCTCCGGTCCGCTCCTATCCTGAAAGTCTCGGGATGATTCGTCAAGCGGGGGCCGAGAAAAAAGGGGGGTTCCAAAACGTGTTTTCCCCATGCAATTTTCCATAGGAACCTTTCATCGCAGCTACAGCCCGAACTGCTGAACAGAATTACACCAAATTTGGCAAAGAGGTAGCCCTTGGTTCACACTCGTGCCTTCTGATTAAATGGTGTAAATCCGTTCAGTAGTTGCTGAGCAAAATCAAAAGTAAAATCACATACATATCTATGGCCTCGGAGGATCCGCGCACCCTATGCGCACCCTATGCGCACCCAGCGCGCACCCTCCCGATCACGAGCTGCATGCTAATTGGCTGTCAACTGGCTGTCAACACTCCAAACCATGAAGTGTTGGCAGCC
Organism: Triturus cristatus; assembly: GCF_964204655.1. NCBI lineage: Eukaryota > Metazoa > Chordata > Amphibia > Caudata > Salamandridae > Triturus > Triturus cristatus. Next base: position 271,732,979 of record NC_140587.1, read on the forward strand.
ATTTTGTGCCTCGGTAGAAGCGAGGCTCAAGAAATTAGTGGCTCAAGTGTGCAAAACGTATATAGGGGGCAGGGTAGAAATACCCTGACCCTCTAGACCTGCTTAGAAGTCCCACAAGGACCCCCAGGGCTCCAAAAAAATATAAATATTTTTTTTTAAAACTGCAAAATGCGCGCAAGGTGCGCAGATCGTGCAGTAAAAAAAAATAAAAAGGAAACGAAGTGTCGGCACCCGCGCTTCTTTAATAATTAGCCCCCGGGGGGCCAAATCCCGAGGGGAAAAATATTAAATTTGATGGGGGGCCCAAAGGGGCCCCCAGCTCCGGGGACCGCCACCCCCCGGAGCTACAAAATAAATGGGTGGGGGGGCTCAAAGGCCCCCCCAGCCCCGGGGACTGCTACCTCCTGGGGCTTTTTATATTGTGGAGGGGGCCGCATGGCCCCCCTCCTGGAGCCGTCGATGGCCCTGGGGACCGCCACCCCCCAGGGCCGGCTCCTGCAGTATCTCGGGGTGCCCACCCCCAGGACACTGCTGTTTGCTATGGCAGGGTGGGAGCCGAGGCTCCCGCCCTGTCATAGCAAACTTGGTTTGGATTTTGAAAGAGAGAGCAGGGGAATCTGCTCTCTCTTTCAAAATGCAACCCATATTGCTTTTCCACACGGGGAGCTGCATGTTAGCATCTCCCCATGTGGAAAAGCAATGCCGGCTCCCGAAGGACGCGGGGTGGCGGCTGGGACTGTGGGGGCATTGGGGCTCCCCCAATGGTCCCCAACATTGTATATAGGCCCCGGGGGATGGGGAGATGGGGAGAATAGAAATTAGTGATAGGTGCAAATTTGTTTTTTTTATGGGCAAATTAGGAGCCGCGCACCCAGCGCGGTGCTCAGCGTCGCCCCCTGGTGTGCATGCGCTGGGTGCGCGACTCCCAACGTGTCGAACACGTATATGACATCATGCGCAAGCTCACAAGTGTCGCGTAAAGTAATACGTATGTGTCGTGTATGCGCCTGGAGTCGCGTACCAGTCGCATAGCGATCGCGCACATAAATACGCACCCATCGCAAATCCTACGCGGATCCTACACAACAATCCTAAAATGGCGGCTAGGTTCCGCACAGTGATCGAGAAAGGTATGCTTTGGGTGTGCAATTTCCCCAAAAAATTTGAAAAAAAACAATAAAGAAAATAATATAAATATATTTTACAAAAATATAAAACAAAAAATACATTTGAGTTTCAATATTTTAAAAAAGTTTTTTTCCATTTATATTAAAAATATATAATGTAATGTAAAAAATAAAATATGTAAAAATAAATGTAGAAAATCAGTATCAAAAAAATAAATATTACTATTATTACATTTAAAAATTGTCATTTAGGAAATCTTTGAAATTCACAGAAAAAAACATAGGTTTCAGACATGTTATAGTTAGCAATTAGCATTTAAAATACCTTTGAAATTCACTGACAACACCATAGATTTCAGACATGTTATAGTTAGGAATTAGCATTCAAAACACCTTTGAAATTCACTGAAAAAACCATAGGTTGCAGACATGTTATAGTTAGGAATTAGCATTTAAAAAACCTTTGAAATTCACTGAAAAAACCATAGGTTTCAGGGGTGTTATAGTTAGCTGGACATTTCACTCGTTATAGTTAGTTCTACTAACTATAACTCGCACACCCGCAATCCACTGCTGATGATGTCACATATCACATCATTCATGACATGGTCAATGACATCACTGATGACATCACTGATGACATCTCAAATGACATCACTGATGACATCACTAATGACATCGTCTAGTAGATGTAATATGTGATGTCATCAGCAGTGGATTGCGGGCGCGCGAGTTATAGTTAGTAGAACTAACTATAACGGAGGAATTTCAATGGTTTTGTATGAGTGAAATGTCCCGCTAACTATAACACCCTTGAAATCTATGGTTTTTTCAGAGAATATATATATAAACACAACAACCAGCTCCCTCAGAAACATCCAAGGAAGAAGGCACGGACTCGCGGCAGTCAGGATACGGCATCTGTTTATTTAATCAGGTCACCCGCAATCCCAGAGATAAAAGACAGACGCGTTTTGGCTTACTGGAAGCCTTTATCAATCTGGTTGGCGCCATTACACAAACAGAATAATAGCCCTTCCCACTTGGTCAATAGGTAGACATAGAAAACATGCTCTTTAGTATGCAACCACCATTTAAGCCCTATGCGACATAAAAATGCTCACTTGAGCTGAAAATCAGCGATGTTAAAGAAAAGGCATATTCTAATATATTAAGTGCACAGTGCATATAATTATTAACATGATTTGCCATTATTGTACATTGCATAGGCTAATGAATTACCACACAAACAATATTTAAACTGCCAGCCATCATAGGAATATTTACAGGTAAATGAATTGTGCCCCCCAAACTTCTTATCTTGTGATACCTAAAAATAAAATAAGTTGATTACGTTAAAAAGAAACTGCTGCTGAATGTCACTGAGTTCGCCAAATAAATATAGTCTCTGTCCCGGGGTAATAGCCCAAGCTGCTACCACGTTCACCTCTGACCTATATTGCATGATCAGAGTTGACTTCTGCTGTGATGTTAATATCACGATCCCACAAAAACCAAACAACAAGAGGCATGGGGATTAGATAATAGCAGCATGCACCCCAGGGTTAAATTACACACAAGGAGTGTGAACTCTCGACTTAAATGCCAATCCCCAAATACATGCTTGGAACCACATGGGACTACCAATCCCATAATGCCACTTGGGGGTCATAATGAATTACAGAAGTATATAAACAAATGTCCGGTGCAAAGTCAGAGTCGAGGTGCCTATAATCAGGGCAAAGGCAAATGTCTCAATGTCATAGTTGACAGGCAGCATTAAAATAAAGTTCTGATGAGGCACAAATCTGGGGTTGAAGGGGACCGATGAACAAAATGATTGCACCAGACAAACCTCACCGCATCAGCATAGGCGTCCGCGGTGCCCAGTCACCAGATGGTGCCAGTCTTCTGGGAAAGGCATTTCTTGCTGGGGGAAACATAGATCCCATGCTGGCAGTTGCGAAAACCGCCCCAGTGCGGGCCCTTCGTCTCCCTCTGTAGTCATCCTCGTTCGTCCTCCCGGCTGGCAAACTGGGGGCTCCCCTCTAGCACTCCCATATTCCTCCAGAAACATGCGGTCATAAAGGAGAGCCACAAACAACTGGTGTTCCGTGTATAGCATGACGACCGCTAACGCTGAATTTAATGAACAAAACAACCAGCTCTCACAGAAACATCCATGGAAGAAGGCACGGACTCGAGGCAGTCAGGATACGGCATCTGTTTATTGAATCAGGACACCCGCAATCCCAGAGATAAAAGAGAGATGAGTTTCGGCTTACTGAAAGCCTTTATCAATCTGGTTGGTGCCATTACACAAACACAATATATAGCCCTTCCCACTGGGTCAATAGGTAGACATAGAAAACATACTATTGAGTATGCAACCACCATTTAAGCCCTATGCAACATAAAAATGCTCACTTGAGCTGAAAATCAGCGATGTTAAAGGTAAAGCATATTCTAATATATAAAGGGCACAGTGCAAATAATTATTACCATGATTTACCATTATTGCACATTGCATAGGCAAATGAATTACCACACAAGCAATATTTAAATCGCCCACGATCATAGGAATATTTACAGGTAAATGAATTGTGCCGCCAAACTTCTCATCTTGTGATACCTAAAAATAAAATAAGTTGATTACGTTAAAAAGAAACTGCTGCTGAATGTCACTGAGTTCGCCAAATAAATATATTCTCTGTCCCAGTGTAAGAGCCCAAGCTTCTACCAAGTTCACCTCTGACTTATACTGCGTGATCAGAGTTGACTTCTGTTGTGATGTTAATATCACGATCCCACAAAAAACCAAACAACAAGAGGCACAGGAATTAGATAATGGCAGCATGCACCCCAGGGTCAAATTACACACAAGGAGTGTGAACTCTCAACTTAAATGCCAATCCTCAAATATATGCTTGGAAACACATGGGACTACCAAACCCATAATGCCACTTGAGGGTCATAATGAACTGCAGAAGTATATAAACAAATGCCCGGTGCAAAGTCAGAGTCAAGGTGCCTATAATCAGGGCAAAGGCAAATGTCTCAATGTCATAGTTGACAGGCAGCATTAAAATAAAATTCTGATGAGGCACAAACTCGGGGTTGAAGGGGACCGATGACCAAAATGATTACGCAAGACAAACCTCACTGCATCAGCATAGGCGTCTGCGGTGACCAGTCACCAGATGGCGCCAGTCTTCTGGGCAAGGCAATTCTTGCTAGAGAAATATAGATCCCGTGCTGGCAGCTGCGAAAACCACCTGCTGCGGGCCCTTAGTCTCCCTCTGCCGTCATCCTCGTTCCTCCTCCCGGCTGCCAAACTGGGGGCTCCCCTCTAGCACTCCTGTACTCCTCCAGAAATATACGGTCAGAAAGGAGGGCTCCAAACAACTGGTGTTCCGTGTATAGCATGACGACCACTCACGCTGAATTTAATCCCTTTCAGGCATAGAGTGACGCATAAGTTATGCAAGAAAAGAAGCAGAGAACTCTGGGTAGTTCCCAAGTTTAGGTGGAAAGCAGCTCCAGTACAGAGCACTCTTAGCACCCTAAATTTGCTCATCTCAAATGTCTGCTTTTCTATCAAAGTCTTTAAGCGTAGGATTAGGACAGTGCCATCCACGCCAAGGGAGGTATAGCTTTGACCAGACACAAGGGAGCACCCAGTATAAGTAGTTCTCAAGTTTAGGTGGAAATCAGCTCCAGTATAGAGCACTGTCGACACTGTGCTCTATACTGGAGCTGCTTTCCACCTAAACTTGAGAACTATCCAGAGTTCCCTGCTATTTTGTTAGCATAATTTATGCGTCACTCTATGCCTGAAAGGGAATTGTTTTGACTTATACTGGGTGCTCCCTGTGTCTGGAGAGAGTTATACCTCTCTGAAGAGCTCTAATGAGAGCGAAACACTTGTCAGGGGTTGCTTTTGTGCATTTCAGGTTGGCTTGGATGGTATTTACCAATCCAAAGCTGTAATACTGCGCCTGGAGAGGTAAAAGGCTTTGGCCATTTTACAGCTCGGCAAGGATAGCACTTTGCTAATCCTATGCTTAAAAACTTTGCTGTAGAAATGGTAAAAGACTTTGGGCCAGATGTACGACCCTTTTTTGCGGCCGCAAACGGGAGAACCTCAGGTTTGTGGCCGCAAAAAAGGGTAATAGCATGTACAAATGCTGTTTTGCGAGTCCCTTCAATACTGGGGGTCCCTGGGGGCCAACTAGCCCACCAGGAACCTCCAGTATGCGCCAGGGGGCTGCATTGCAGAGAGGTGTAATGAGGCCACGCCCCTTTTTACACCTCTCTGCAACGCAGCTCCCTGGCGCTTACTGGAGGTACCTGGTGGGCTAGTTGGCCGCCAGGGGACCTCAGGATTCAAGGGGACTTAATCTCCCAACTTAAAACGTGCCACGGGGCGCATTTGCACAGTGGTGAAGGTAGGGGGCGGGGCCTGAGGTGATACTGTGCAAACACGCCCTGTGGCGCGTTTTAAGTTGGGCAATTCATTCCTCTTCAATCCAGAGGTCCCCTAGGGGACAATTAGCCCATCAGGTACCTCCACTAAGCGCCACCCATGGGATAGCACATTAGGCATTAATACAATGGTGGCATTGATTAATTGAAAAAGTTTACGAAAACTGATGATCTGAAAAATCAGAGGAACCTTGACTAATTTGTTTTTATCATTATCATATTTTGCAGAATGAATTTTGTAATGTAAATGTTGCACTGCAATGGGTTTCAATAGCAACTTAGTATATTTTACCTAGGTTAAAATGGCCGCCTTGGCAACATAAGTCTGTGCAATACATTAGAAAGTCCCTTGTCTATGCTGATTAATAGCCCTATGGATGAATGAGAGAGCCTGTTATTTAAAGGTCATGAATTGTGTAAACAAACTAACATTAACAAAGGCCAGGGTGCCGGAACGCGTGTGTTAGTATTTGCCTTGGAAACAGGATTAAAATGATTTTCATGATGGAGCTGGAGTGCGCAGCGTGTTTTCTTTGATGGGGACGTGGTGAATTGGAATATTAGCTGCAATACCGTCCACGCAAACTGCGCCCCGCACTGTGGAGAGCGAGGGAACTGGGCGGTTCCGTGTTCATCTATATATATGTATATATATATATATATATATTTATATATATATATATATATATATATATATGCAACTCCTTGAACTCCTCGAACCTCCGCTACAAACACACAGCAGCAGCGGCGAACAGAGTAAACGGACCCCAATTGCTGGCAGGAAGATTTTATTTCTGCTCCTCTGCTCAGTGACGCGTTTCGAGCACAGCCGTGCCCTTGATCACACACAGGTAACAGTTTGCCAAAGCCATTTAAACATGCAGGGTGAGTTCACTTCCTGTGTCAGGTGATCATAGACACAAGAAAAAGACTATGCAAAGAAGACAGATTATGTTCATTTCATTATACAATCACCATAAATTGCTTGAATGCACCACGCAATTACTAGATGATGTATGCAATATATCTGTATAAATACAAATAAAATTAAAACAGCATCATCGTTAAATATATATCACTTAGTTCACTTTGTGCAATTCAAAGTGAAAAAATAATGCAAATACATATATAAATATATTTACAACAACACTGGTAATGGATAAAAGAATGTAACACGGTATAAAAACTGTTAATAAATAGGATAAAAATATCACTAATAAAACAGAAAAAACAGTGCCACATAATCCAGTAATGAACCAGCGAAGGTGATACATAACAGCCTGAATGCTAGTGATAGATATGAATATGGCTTGAGTGTGGTTATTACATGTCTGAATGCATAGTCTGAGGTAGAAATAAATATAAAGTGCCACAATTATGTGCGAAAGCATGACCTGATTTATCCTTTCCTTCAAAAAAAAATTTTATTTTCATCTCTATTGAAAAAAGGAAAATCTACAATAAGTAAAACCCATGAAAATTCCCTAAAAGATCCTGAAAGAATCTAAAAAATCTAAAAAACCAAAAATGTGCAAAACGAACAAAAGCAGCTGGAATTCTATAATAATGCTGACAAAAAAAGACAAAATAGAGCCAGTTGAAGACCCTACAAGATATTACGAAGGAGTGAGGGCTGTGTAAGCAGAGATGTGACTAAAACAACTATAAAAATCTACCAAAACCCGTAAAAAAATCCGTAAAAAAATCCATGAAAATTCATAAAAGCTTATAAAAACTATTTATAAAAGCTCATAAACAATCTACAAAATGGCAGGTCCAAAGAGAGGTCAACCCAGTGTAAAAGAGGGAACAGCCACATAATACTAAAGGAAGTTGTGCAAATCTTCAGTTGTATTTAACCCATGTGGTGCTTTACTATCCAGTTCTAGAATAATGCGAGATTCTAATTGCCTTAGTTTCTTTTCTTTGTTTCCACCCCTTCTTAAGGGGGGAATCGCATTGATAACAAAGTACGAGAGGCAGCTGAGATCGTTGTGTTCTCGTTTGAAGTGTCTGGCTACAGGATAGGAAGAATCATTATTAACTATAGCCCAAATATGTTGAAGAATTCTGACGTGCACCTGTAGCTTGGTGCTGCCAACGTAACGCAAGCCACAGGTACACGCCAAAACATACACCGCAAACTCAGTGCGGCAGTTGTAATTCCCATGGATAACACATTTTTCTTCCGAAAATGGGGTGGTGTAATGTGTAGTATTGACACCAAACTTGCACGCACGACACGTGGAGCATTTAAAAAAAACCTTTCTTGGTTTCAGCCAAGTGCCAGTGGTTCCTGTTTCTGGGCAGCTTTTAACTAACTGGCTCCTCATAGACTTTGCTCTTCTAAAAGTGATAGTAGGAATATCAGGGAGACGAGGACCCAAAACACCATCTGTAAGAACTATGGGCCAATTTTTTTGATAATATTTTTTATCTTTCTCTCCTGTCTACTGTATGTAGTGATTAACCTTGGACATGAGTCAACTTCAGTTACGTCAGTTTCTTTGGCTGTCCCATGTAGAAGGGTGTCTCTAGGTCTGTCTCGTGTTTTCGACACCGCACGGGTCAGGATTTGGTCACTGTACCCTCTTTGTTTTAATCTGTGTAACACATCCTTGGTGCATTTGTCAAGTTGTTCCGTTGTACTGCAGATACGTTTGATCCGCAGTAGTTCACCAAACGGAATACTCTCTATTAAATGTTTAGGATGGCTGCTATTAGCATGTAGAGTGCTGTTGCCTGCTGTAGGCTTCCTAAATAAAGTTGTTTCAAGTATATTATCTTCAATCAGCACTCTAACATCTAAAAATTCGACCGTGGTTGTACTGATTTGTGATGTGAAGTGCAAATTCATATGATTCTGGTTGATGGTAGAAATAAAACTGATTGCACTTTCCTCATTTCCTCTCCAAATCACAAAAACATCATCTATATAGCGTAGCCAGTGCACCACATGATGATTAAAAATTTCCCAATGTTGTTTTTTAAGGACCTGTTCCTCCCACCAGCCAACATGTAAACAGGCATAGCTGGGGAGAAACAGGATCCCATAGCCACGCTTTTTTGCTGTTTGAAAATGTCGTTCCCAAATAAAAAGAAGTTATTATTAAGACACCAATTTATCAAATTGATTAGCATTCTGTTATGAAGAAACAATTCACTCCCCCTTGAGTCAAGGAAATATTTAACAGCATTCAGCCCATCCGTGTGATTGATGCTAGTATATAGCGATTCAATGTCTAGAGCAATCAATAAGAAGTTTGTCTCCCATGAGATGTCTTTGATCTTATTTAAGAAATCACCAGTGTCTTTAATGTAGCTGGGAAGTTTTTTTACAAAGTCCTGTAGAAAAAAGTCAATATACTGGGAAACGTGTTCACTGACACTGTTGATGGCAGAAATAATCGGTCTTCCTGGTACTGGTTGAGTTAGTTTATGCACCTTTGGGATCAAGTAAAGTGTGGGTATCACAGGGAAGTCCATGTCTAAAAATTTGTATTCCGATGAAGAAATAAGACTCTCCCTTTTGTATTTTAGTAATTGCTTCCTTAGTGATTCTTTGGCAAGGTTGTACTCTTTAAGGTTTGATTTGCCATAGCATTCTTGATTGTTTAGTTGTCTTTTTGCTTCAATAATATACTCCTTTTTTGGCCAGAGTACGATGTTGCCACCTTTGTCAGACGCCATAATGATAATTTCATTGTTCTTCCCCAGTTTAGTCATCAGACGATCATATTGGTTGTTCATATACAATGAATTTTTTGGTTTCTTTTTGGTTTGGATATACATTTTTTAATATCATCTGTAACACGGTCATGGAATACATCCACTGAATCTTTGGGCATCATAGGAATGAAGGTGCTCCTTGGTTTAAACGGACTGATCCTAGCTCCATATTGAACAATTCCTTCATTGGACAGTCTGTTTTGGGTGTTAGAAACAGCCTCTGTATCAGGTTGTACCGCCGCTTGTTCATTGCTCAATTCCTGCATGGTTAAAAGGGTCGGCATATCAGCAGCTTGTAAACCCAGCATGTTCCCAGGCAAGTTGTCTTGCGTTGTTTGACATGTGTCCAGGCCAGTTTTAACCGCAAAGAATTTTTTTAATTTTAGTTTGCGAATGAAGCAGAAAATATCAATCCTGGTGTTGGCATAATTGAAAGAGCTTTCAGGACAGAAGCTGAGTCCTAGGGAAAGAAGTTGTTTTTCTGCTTTAGATAGTTCGACATTAGACAAATTGATTATTGTTTGTTCAATTATCGCCTCTTTCTCTGCCATTGCTGTTTTTTCTTTTGTGTTGATTTTCCGACATTTCCGTCTTGCTTTTCTTCTGGCATTCCTCTTTTTTCGTTTGGTTGATTGTTCCGATTCCTCGGTCTCAACGTGTGGCGCCTGTCGATGGCTAAAAAATCAACCTCTTCTCCCAGGCTGTAGACACCTCCATCCATGTTACTGACCAAAATGTCACCTTCTGAGCCAGTATCGCTTGTTAGAGATTCGCCATCTGTCCCTGAGGCTTCATAATCTTTATTCATGTCCGTGTGAGTTGGCTGAGGAATTTTATTTTATTTTATTTATATATATATATATATATATATATATATATATATATATATATATATATATATATATATATTACCTACTGGCGGTCGCCAGTAGGTAGTTATAGTTAGGACCACGTTTCCATAGGAAATCCGCAACATTCTATTTTGAATAACTTTGGCGCCGGTCGACGAATCCTCGCCAATTTTTCAAAATAGGTGGGGCGCTACGCTCCGCTCCTTCCCTGAAAGTCTCGGGGGGATTCGTCAAGCGGGGGCTGAGATAAAAGGGGGGTCCCAAAACGCGTTTTTCCCATGCATTTTTCCATAGGACCTTTAGACAGGGCTACAGCCCGAACGGCTGAACAGAATTACTAGAAATTTGGCAGAGAGGTAGTCCTCAGGTCAAGGAAGTGCCTTTTGTAGGTTTGGTGTAAATCTGTTCAGTAGATTCTGAGAAAATAGCCTTTAAATCAATATATATATCTGAGCCAGCTTACGGTGCGCTTACGGTACGCTTACCGTACGCGTACGGTGGCGTGCGCGAGCGCGATTCTGATTGGCTCTTAGATCTTAGTAAACATTCGAATCGGTCGAAACCAGGAAGCGGCGGCCGCCATTTCGTGTGTTTCACTCAGAAAAAAAAGAGTGATAACAAGAAAAGGGGGCAAGGAGGAGAGTTACAGACCCCCTAACATTTGTAAGGGGGTCAAAGAAGGACAGAAAAGTACAAAGAAAACATTTATTGATTTTAAAAAAAATCACGGGGTACGCGTACGGTAAGCGTACGGTAAAAAAAAAAAAAAAAAAAGAAATGAAAATCAGATTTAAGTGTTTAGATATTAGGGGGCTCTAAAAAGAGCCGTTGTGTTTATGAAGTGATTTTTTTGTGGTACCTACAAGTAAGTACCGATGCCATACCATAGTCACGGAGGAAAGCAGAAACAGATTTGTTGACGTGCTTTCTTGCTTTGTGAATCTGCGGACAGAAATGATTGGACCAGTTCCATTTTTGCCTTTGGCATATGTTAGAAAACACAAAGGCAGTTTTAGGGAAAAGTGAAAACAGTTGTGCAAAGGTGTCCTTCATAAGCATTTCCAGACCTACCCCAGTCAAAGTGTCTAGGTCATTGCCACCACAGTGCACTATTATGAGGTCAGGGTGTTGGATGTGCATGAAGGATTTCACCAATGGCATCAATTGGTGCCACTTTAACCCTCTCTGACCAATCCATTTAATGTCTACATTTGGCAAAGCAAGGTCTCTCACCATACCTGTTTTCTCTGCAAACTTTTCACTCCAGAAGACATAGCTGTGCCCTACAATCCACACTGTGAACATCTTCAAAGGAGAACTGGATGCACTCAGGAGGTGTAATTCAGTAGAATGGCAATATGAAAAGAAAGACAGTTTGGAAATGGAGGCATACATATTTTTTTCATAAAAAAAGAACTGATTGGCTGTTTCATACCATTCTAGAATAAAAACTAGGCTGTATGTGTAAATTAATAGAAGCATGTTTTGTATTGGTACAGAAAAATGTGTTACCAAAGAACAGTACTATGGATTTGCTGTTAGGTTTGAAAAATCAAGCACTCTTGCTCTGTGGAATTGAAACATTGTTTGGCGAACTTCTGACCTGACTCCACACAGCAGTGTTCCATGAGCTGTTGCTATGGTAGCAGGCAGAAGTCAAGTTGGGGGAAGGGTACTAGGCAGAAGTCAAGTTGGGGGAAGGGTACTTTTGGAAAAGGGTTGGTTTTCAACCAATAGAAATGTGTGATTACATTTGAAAAAAAGGGGCAAGCACTGAGATTTGAAACTAACATGTATATGTGTGGAAAAAGAGAGGGAAAGTTTGCCATTATCTGGTTCTGCTGAGAGGAGAGAGGTGTAAAGAACAGAGATCCTGGCTCTGATAATCTGCTGTTTGAGTGCCACATTTCTTTCACAACTAACTAATTTTAAAGGTGAGTTTAGAGTTTGAGAGGGGATGTATATGGTCAATTAAGAAATGAATAATAGAAATGCAATTCTTTTTGTTGAAGTTGTGTTTATTATTTTCTGTTTTGGGAGAAATTTAAATGTGAGGAACAAGTAAAATAATATGGACTATGTTTTCACAATAAATTAAGGTGTACTGGTATAATAAAAGAATAGTTTAAGGGTTTGAGGTTGGACTCAGTAATGCAAATACATTCAGCATCACTAAGGCTGGTTGCCCTTGCTGGAGTGTAGGCAGACACCCAGGTTACAAATGATGCTGGTCTGAAAAAGCAGTTTGAACATGTGCTTTTTAAAAAATCTGAAAAGTGGATTCATAATGTGTCAGTCTGTAAAAGTGTTTATCACTTGCCAAAAAAAAGAGCAGTAAGTGTGCTTTCAAATTGGCAAAGAAATTTCGTTTTGTGACTAATGTGAAAACATGACTCTGTGTGCAAATAGGAATTACAGGCAGAGATTTATTGCGTATTGCTCTGGTGATTTCACAGTTGCATTAGATGGAAAGGGGGAGCCATTTTTTGGTGCAGAAGCAGACTCTTAGCACACAGGTAGCTGCTTACCATGTGGAATCATGCACAGTATTCACAAGCGAGTGGGGTTTGAGGTTTCTGTCAGTAATGCAAATACATTCAGCATCACTAAGGCTGGTTGCCCTTGCTGGAGTGTAGGCAGACACCCAGGTTACAAATGATGCTGGTCTGAAAAAGCAGTTTGGACATGTGCTTTTTAAAAAATCTGAAAAGTGGATTCATAATGTGTCAGTCTGTAAAAGTGTTTATTACTTGCCAAAAAAAAGAGCAGTAAGTGTGCTTTCAAATTGGCAAAGACATTTCGTTTTGTGACTAATGTGAAAACATGACTCTGTGTGCAAATAGGAATTACAGGCAGAGATTTATTGCGTATTGCTCTGGTGATTTCACAGTTGCATTAGATGGAAAGGGGGAGCCATTTTTTGGTGCAGAAGCAGACTCTTAGCACACAGGTAGCTGCTTACCATGTGGAATCATGCACAGTATTCACAAGCGAGTGGGGTTTGAGGTTTCAGTCAGTAATGCAAATACATTCAGCATCACTAAGGCTGGTTGCCCTTGCTGGAGTGTAGGCAGACACCCAGGTTACAAATGATGCTGGTCTGAAAAAGCAGTTTGGACATGTGCTTTTTAAAAAATCTGAAAAGTGGATTCATAATGTGTCAGTCTGTAAAAGTGTTTATCACTTGCCAAAAAAAAGAGCAGTAAGTGTGCTTTCAAATTGGCAAAGAAATTTCGTTTTGTGACTAATGTGAAAACATGACTCTGTGTGCAAATAGGAATTACAGGCAGAGATTTATTGCGTATTGCTCTGGTGATTTCACAGTTGCATTAGATGGAAAGGGGGAGCCATTTTTTGGTGCAGAAGCTGACTCTTAGCACACAGCCAGCTACTTACCATGTGGAATCATGCACAGTATTCACAAGCGAGTGGGGTTTGAGGTTTCAGTCAGTAATGCAAATACATTCAGCATCACTAAGGCTGGTTGCCCTTGCTGGAGTGTAGGCAGACACCCAGGTTACAAATGGTGCTGGTCTGAAAAAGCAGTTTGGACATGTGCTTTTTAAAAAATCTGAAAAGTGGATTCATAATGTGTCAGTCTGTAAAAGTGTTTATCACTTGCCAAAAAAAAGAGCAGTAAGTGTGCTTTCAAATTGGCAAAGAAATTTCGTTTTGTGACTAATGTGAAAACATGACTCTGTGTGCAAATAGGAATTACAGGCAGAGATTTATTGCGTATTGCTCTGGTGATTTCACAGTTGCATTAGATGGAAAGGGTGAGCCATTTTTTGGTGCAGATGCAGACTCTTAGCACACAGCCAGCTACTTACCATGTGGAATCATGCACAGTATTCACAAGCAAGTGGGGTTTGAGGTTTCAGTCAGTAATGCAAATACATTCAGCATCACTAAGGCTGGTTGCCCTTGCTGGAGTGTAGGCAGACACCCAGGTTACAAATGGTGCTGGTCTGTAAAAGCAGTTTGGACATGTGCTTTTTAAAAAATCTGAAAAGTGGATTCATAATGTGTCAGTCTGTAAAAGTGTTTATCACTTGCCAAAAAAAGAGCAGTAAGTGTGCTTTCAAATTGGCAAAGAAATTTCGTTTTGTGACTAATGTGAAAACATGACTCTGTGTGCAAATAGGAATTACAGGCAGAGATTTATTGCGTATTGCTCTGGTGATTTCACAGTTGCATTAGATGGAAAGGGGGAGCCATTTTTTGGTGCAGAAGCAGACTCTTAGCACACAGCCAGCTACTTACCATGTGGAATCATGCACAGTATTCACAAGCGAGTGGGGTTTGAGGTTTCAGTCAGTAATGCAAATACATTCAGCATCACTAAGGCTGGTTGCCCTTGCTGGAGTGTAGGCAGACACCGAGGTTACAAATGGTGCTGGTCTGTAAAAGCAGTTTGGACATGTGCTTTTTAAAAAATCTGAAAAGTGGATTCATAATGTGTCAGTCTGTAAAAGTGTTTATCACTTGCCAAAAAAAAGAGCAGTAAGTGTGCTTTCAAATTGGCAAAGAAATTTCGTTTTGTGACTAATGTGAAAACATGACTCTGTGTGCAAATAGGAATTACAGGCAGAGATTTATTGCGTATTGCTCTGGTGATTTCACAGTTGCATTAGATGGAAAGGGGGAGCCATTTTTTGGTGCAGAAGCTGACTCTTAGCACACACCCAGCTGCTTACCCTGTGGAATCATGCACAGTATTCACAAGCGAGTGGGGTTTGAGGTTTCAGTCAGTAATGCAAATACATTCAGCATCACTAAGGCTGGTTGCCCTTGCTGGAGTGTAGGCAGACACCCAGGTTACAAATGGTGCTGGTCTGTAAAAGCAGTTTGGACATGTGCTTTTTAAAAAATCTGAAAAGTGGATTCATAATGTGTCAGTCTGTAAAAGTGTTTATCACTTGCCAAAAAAAAGAGCAGTAAGTGTGCTTTCAAATTGGCAAAGAAATTTCGTTTTGTGACTAATGTGAAAACATGACTCTGTGTGCAAATAGGAATTACAGGCAGAGATTTATTGCGTATTGCTCTGGTGATTTCACAGTTGCATTAGATGGAAAAGGGGAGCCATTTTTTGGTGCAGAAGCAGACTCTTAGCACACAGCCAGCTACTTACCATGTGGAATCATGCACAGTATTCACAAGCGAGTGGGGTTTGAGGTTTCAGTCAGTAATGCAAACACATTCAGCATCACTAAGGCTGGTTGCCCTTGCTGGAGTGTAGGCAGACACCCAGGTTACAAATGGTGCTGGTCTGAAAAAGCAGTTTGGACATGTGCTTTTTAAAAAATCTGAAAAGTGGATTCATAATGTGTCAATCTGTAAAAGTGTTTATCACTTGCCAAAAAAAAGAGCAGTAAGTGTGCTTTCAAATTGGCAAAGAAATTTCGTTTTGTGACTATTGTGAAAACATGACTCTGTGTGCAAATAGGAATTACAGGCAGAGATTTATTGCGTATTGCTCTGGTGATTTCACAGTTGCATTAGATGGAAAGGGGGAGCCATTTTTTGGTGCAGAAGCTGACTCTTAGCACACACCCAGCTGCTTACCCTGTGGAATCATGCACAGTATTCACAAGCGAGTGGGGTTTGAGGTTTCAGTCAGTAATGCAAATACATTCAGCATCACTAAGGCTGGTTGCCCTTGCTGGAGTGTAGGCAGACACCCAGGTTACAAATGGTGCTGGTCTGTAAAAGCAGTTTGGACATGTGCTTTTTAAAAAATCTGAAAAGTGGATTCATAATGTGTCAGTCTGTAAAAGTGTTTATCACTTGCCAAAAAAGCTGTTTGGACATGTGCTGTTTTCAGAATCTGAAAAGTGGATTCATAATGTGTCAGTCTGTAAAAGTATTTATCACTTGCCAAAAAAAAGAGTAGTAAGTGTGCTTTCAAATTGGCAAAGAAATTTCGTTTTGTGACTAATGTGAAAACATGACTCTGTGTGTAAATAGGAATTACAGGCATAGATTTATTGCGTATTGCTCTGGTGATTTCACAGTTGGATTAGAAGGAAAGGGGGAGCCTTTTTTTGGTGCAGAAGCAGACTCTTAGCACACAGCCAGCTACTTACCATGTGGAATCATGCACAGTATTCACAAGCGAGTGGGGTTTGAGGTTTCAGTCAGTAATGCAAATACATTCAGCATCACTAAGGCTGGTTGCCCTTGCTGGAGTGTAGGCAGTCACCCAGGTTACAAATGGTGATGGTCTGAAAAAGCAGTTTGGACATGTGCTTTTTAAAAAATCTGAAAAGTGGATTCATAATGTGTCAGTCTGTAAAAGTGTTTATCACTTGCCAAAAAAAAGAGCAGTAAGTGTGCTTTCAAATTGGCAAAGAAATTTCGTTTTGTGACTAATGTGAAAACAAATGTAGTAATATATTTAAATAAAATAAAGGATTTTTTTTTAGTTTTTTTCAGGTATTGCTGAAGAGCAGTGAACAAAATTTAAGATGCCTACAAAATCCAGAGTAAAAAAAGAGCACAAAAAAAACCTATATTTGAAGACAACTGGAGGACTTAAGTTAGTTGAAGATGCTCATGTTGGGAAGAAGAAAAAATCTTCTGGTAAGCAAACAAAAGATTTTCTAAGGAACATATTCAAAAAAAGGAAAAATGTACAAAATGTCTGTACTGGAAAGAATGATTTCAATCGAAAAGGACAGGAAAAAATTGAGAATTTAGTTAATGCAAATATACCTTCTGCAACTAAAAAGATAAACTTAAACAGAAAAACAGCGTTTAAAGAGATACGTAGAAAAATGTTTCAGAGGAGAGTTATGTCCAATTTGATAAAGGATGTGAAGAAATATAAGCAAAAGGCAAAGTTTTATAAGAGAAAAAAAGAAATTGAAGCCATTGCAGCAAAGGCATTAGAATTAAAAAGGAAACTATTCATTTTAATTTTGAATAGGATGCGTACATTAGACGAAATGGTTAATGTACTGAAATCACATAGCAAAAGGAAAAGAGTAGTGAACAGAACAAACTTTTGTAAAGTGTTTTTAGGAAAATGGATGCATAGTTCAAGTAGTGAACCTTTTTTTAATGAAGAGAGTTATTTTCAAAGTAATAGTTTGCTGCATGCAGTTGACACCAGAGGTCGTGCTTATGAAGTGAAAAATGGTTGCATAATGGAGAAGGAGATAATGGTTCCAAGAGATGAGGTACAAGTGATGGCGGATGAGGCTATGGGGAGACGTCCTAAAGCCCCAGTGCACACTTGGAATTGTAGTAGTATTTGCACTGTGCGTCAGGAATCTATTGATAAATTTCGTGAGTTTCTAAGAGAATATAGCAAAAAAAGTGTGAAACAGAAGATTAAGGTGCTTCAAAGTCTAGATCCATGCAGAGTGAGAGAGAATACTGGTTTGCAGGGTCATTCTCTGGCTTGTCTATCTAGAAAAGTGTGTAATAGTGTTTTCCATCATTTTAGGATGCTGGCTGTTCATCATACTGAAATGAGAAAGTTTGTGAGACGGTTGTATTTTGCTAAAAGTCCAGCAATAAAGTTAGATGAATTGAATAGGGCTCTGTTCCGTGGAACGGTATCAGATGTAGAGAAGGTTGTTGATGAAATTCAGTTTTGTTACTTTGGTCCTGAACAAAACAGTGCAGAGAAGGACACAGTAAATGAGGAAGAAGTGGAAGAAAATGTAGAACCCTCTGTAAGTAAGACATTTAATGATCACATAACAAAATTTGCAATAATCTCTAATGAAAGACCAAATATTACTTGTATTTGTTGCCGCAGAACTCATTATAGAAAACAAACCAGGTATGTTGATCTCTACAGAAAGAGTGAAAATGAAGATAATTATAAGTGGAAGGATTTTGCCACCTATATATTTCTTGAAAATTGGTTTGAATTGGGTGAAGTTCAGCGTATTTGTAAATACTGTTACAACAAGTTAGAGGAAAATAGAATGCCGACCAGAGCTGTACATAATAATTTAGAATTGGATGCTATTCCTGCTGAACTTTCTGAATTAAATACATATGAGTCTATACTCATTCAATGTGTTCATCCGTTCCAGACCATAGTACGTATGGAGCCCAAAACTGGTAAATTACCTCCTTCAGATTTACTGAGAGGTTTAAAAGGTAGAGTGGTGTATTTGCCCTTGGATTTGAAAAAAAATATGGAAACTATTGATGCGGATACTTTGGAAACTGAACCATTAATTATTCTGGTTAATGGTGTACCTACAAAGAATAAGAAGATTTGGCAGGAACTGGTAGATGTACGGAAAGTACAAAGAGCAAATTTGTATTTGAAAAGGAATAACAAATGGTATGAATCAATTTATATAGAAGAAGAAGAAGAAGAAGATTTACAAGAAGACACAGAAACACCAACTGGACAAATTGAAAAAGTGGACAAGTCAAAGGAAGAAGAAATTTATGAACATTTTAGCATACATCCTCTTCATTCAAAAGAAGTTATGGGAGACAATATTGATCTATTTCAGATGAAGAAAGCAAAAGGAACTCCCGTGAGTGTATGGGAGGAGAGCTTGGAAGCTCGATGTTTTCCCCAGCTGTTTCCTAAAGGAAAAGGAGGACGATACGATGAACGTCCGGAACAGATTCCAGCTTCTGAGTATCGGACTACAAGACTATATGCTGAAGATCCCAGATTTCGACAAAGTATTCCTTATTTGTTCCATCTTTTATTTGAAAGCGACTTGTCTGCACTGTCTTATGCAGTAAATCACATTTTAAAAAGTGGAGTACATTTACAAAATGTGTCTGCTAAGGATTTTATGGAGAAAGTGCAGCACCGAGATGATCATTTGGAAACACAACTGATCAATCTGATGGCTTGTCAGCGTGGGACAAATGAATATTGGTACCGACGCCATGGTGAATTAAAATGCATGTTACGGAATTTAGGAACTCCAACATGGTTCCTTACCCTAAGCTGTGCCGAGTACGCTTGGGATGATTTACTGGATTTTCTACGAGAGGCAAATTCAAACATTAAAAACATCGAATACAAGACAGCAGGAGAACTGTGCTCATTGGATCCGGTTAATGTTTGCAGATATTTCAATCATAGATTTGAGGCTATGATGTCCTTCATCTGCAATAAAAAAAATCCACCTCTAGGAGAAGTAGTGGATTTCTTTTGGAGAAAAGAGTACCAGGCAAGAGGTGCTCCTCATATTCATATGCTGTTGTGGATCAAGGATGCCCCAAAGTTTGGAACAGATACTGATGAAGCAGTGTTATCTTACATTGAAGAATATGCACCATGTGCTATACCAAAAAGCACAGAAGAGAAAAAGTTAAAGGAGCAAGTTTTACGTTTCCAAAGTCATCGGTGTGGAAAATACTGTCGACGGAAATACAAGAGCAAAGATAAATACTACACTAAATGTCGATTTGGATTTCCTAGACCTGTTCTTTCAAATGGAAGAGTTAACAGTTTTATGTCATCTGTGAGACATACTATCACAAGAAAATCACCTAAGAATACCTACAACCTTAAAAGAAAAGAAGAATCAAAAAATATAAATGACTACAACCCAGTGATTTTATCCATGTGGAACGCTAACATGGATATACAGTATGTAGCTGACAATTCCATTGCTGTTGCTCGATATGTAACGTCTTACATTACGAAATCAGAAAAAACAGAATTGAAGGAAATGTGGGAAGAGATTTCTCACGAGAAAACTGTCAGTAAGAAGCTGTACAGTTTCAGTTTGAAGATGTTATCGCATCGAGAAATTGGATCCTACGAATGTTCAGATAGGTTATCTTCTGCAAGTCTCTACTCGAAATCAAGAAGAATAATTTGGGCAAGTTTAGGCCTTGCAGCAATGAGAAATCGGGTACTGAAATCTGTTGGAGAAATTGAATATTTGGCCGAGAATGACCCAGAAAGTACAGATATTTTGAAATCAAACATGTTGGATACATATTACCCAAAGAGAAGTCATCATCTGGAGAACATGTGTCTCTATGAAGTGCTGCAGAACTACATTTATTCACGGAAAGCCGCAGAAGACATCAACAATGGAAAATATAAAGTCATTGGTGAGGAAGGATGTTTGGTGAAGCAAACAAAAGGAAGTTTGATAAATCACCGGAAGCTAAGTTGCGACACTACTGACAAAACGGAATTTTACTACTTGGCTCTTTTACAGCTGTTTAAACCATGGCGTACAGAGGATGAACTACTGGGAGAATTTCAAAGCTATGAAGATTCTTTTAATGCTTGCAAAGACAGCATACAATGCAATACATTCACAACTTATCTGCAAATGTTAAATGAAGAAATTGAACAGGAAACTACAATTGCAGCAGAAATAGCTAGAGACAGTTCTCAGGACAGCCAAAGTTCAGGAACACTCAGTCAAGATCCCCTAGGACAACCAATCGTTGAAAATGAAGCATCAATAGCCATGAATGAAGTGGAAACGGCTATGAATCAAGCTCAAGGAGAATTTATAGACTTACAAAATTTGGAAAGACAACTGAACGAAGAGCAGCAACAAATTTATGAAGAGATCAGAAACAAAATTGATCACGGATTTCTACATGAAAAAAAAGAGTGCTCATGCACATCATTTCATCCAATCAGGATGTATGTAAGCGGACAAGCTGGAACTGGAAAAAGTTTCCTAATAAAAGTCATCAGAAGCTACCTACAGCAAAAAACGGATTCTACTTTGTCTTGTGTGGTTACTGCTCCAACTGGGTTAGCAGCATATAACATAAAAGGAATCACTTTACATCGTTTGCTAATGTTACCAGTGGAGCATGAGAACAAAATACAATACAACAAGCTAACTGGAGAAGCATGCTTGGAAGTTTCAAGAGTATTGAAGAAGATGCAAGTTCTCATTATTGATGAGGTGAGCATGGTATCGAACTTAATGCTTGCATTTGTGCATTTAAGAATGCAGCAAATTCTGAAGTCAGACTATGACGTGTTATTTGGAGGAAAACACGTCATAGTTTTTGGAGATCTTTTGCAACTTACTCCAGTTAAAGGACAACCAGTGTTTAATACTGTGACACATGAAGACACGAAGAAGTCATTGGGAAGCATCGGTAATACAAATATTTGGTCCTTCTTTGAGTACAAGGAACTTACAACTAATATGAGGCAAGCAAACGATGAAGAATATGGAAGTATTCTGAAAGATATCAGGATTGGACTACTCACAGAAGCTGGCAAAAAAGCATTACAGACTCGGCTGCTACATAATTTATTTCCAAAGGAAGAAATAGTTGCAGAGAAGATATACAAGAACATTGCAGAAAACAAAAGTGTCATCTGCTTAATGCCAACTCTACGTGAATGCTCAATATTCAATGAGGAGCTTTTGAAATTGGAAAAGGAAGATATCAGGAAATTGGAAGCAGTGGACAAAATTGAGGATGGAAGAATTACTGTCACATTAACAGGCACACTGAAAAATAAATTGGATTCACTAGAGAAGAAGATTTCCAAAACAGCTGGATTAGAAAAAAATCTATATGTTTGCATGAACTGTAGAGTATTTTTAAGGAGAAATTTGGATGTTGAAAAAGGTTTAGTTAATGGAGCTATGGGAAGAGTTGTGGGTTTTATTAATTATCAGAAAAAAGATGGAATTGAATGTTTAAAAATAAAATTTGATCAGATAGAAGAAGTTAAAGATATTTGTCGTTGTACAGTTCGTTTCATGCTTGTGAAAGACTTATATGTACGTAGGAAGCAGTTTTCGTTTTCTCTAGCATATGCTGTAACTATTCACAAGTCTCAAGGATTGACTGTAGATTGTGCATTTGTGAACATTGGTTCAACTGTGTTCAAAGAAGGTATGGCATATGTTGCTTTGTCACGAGTGAAAACATTATCAGGTTTATTCATGATAGACTTTGATGATTCAAAAGTTAGTGCTGATACAAATTGTGTAAAGGAGTATAATAGATTAAGAAGAAGCTATGCTCCTCATTTAGGTCAGTATCCTGTGTTGGAGAAACGTGTAGTTTCTCGTAAAAGGAGAAATGAGAATATCTGTAATGAAGATGTAGAGAGGAGGAAAAAAAAGAGGAGTGATGTAATTGCAAGCAAAAAGAATAAGGAAAATGAAGAACAGGTTGTAGGATGTTATTTGGAAAATAGCTCTGGTGTCAACTGCTACGCTAATGTCGTGCTGAATGTTGCATTTTATCTGGAAAGTTTGCAAGAGCAGATAATAGTAAATCAGGGAAAAAGATTCTGTACTGTGCTGAGTCTCCTTTTTGAAAAGCTGAGTAATGATAAAACTCAAATAGAAAGTGCTACTGAAATTAGAAAAGTTTTAGATCTATGTTCAGGACGAACACAGTTTTCTCAAAATGTACAGCAAGACGCACAGGAATTCTTGATTTATTTTCTTCAGGTACTGGAAGAAGAAGGGGTTAACATTGAAAATGTATTTGGTCTCTCTTATAAATGGGAACATAGTTGTGAAAACTGTTATAATATATGTGGCTCTAATGTTGATTCTGAAAGGTTTATTTATTTAACATTGCCAGAGAGTAAAACAGTCACTTTTGCTAAATTAGTTAAAGATGCAAATCATAGCATGCAATGCGGTGAGTGTAAATCTGACATGTTTTCAACATTAATTTTAAAGGAATACAGACAGTTTGTAATTTTAATGATGCAACGATGTAGAGCTGATGGTTCAAAATTGGATACTTTAATAAAGAAGTTTACAGGACAGCAATTATCAATTTCAGGAAAAACTTTTGTAACAGTTGCAATAATTTTCCATGATGGACCTACTGTAACTTCTGGTCATTACACAGTTTATCTTAAATGTGAAAAAGGCTGGACACTGTGTAATGATTCCCAATTCATTTTTAAGCAACGTTTGCCTTTTGATTTAGCAAATTCCTATCTAATCTTCCTGAAACCTAAATTTTAGAGAGATTTGACAACATCTGGAGAAAACAATTTTACCATTTTATTGGATTACCATTTGGAATTTACAAATAAAAAGATTTAACAAATTATCATTTGGCCTAATGGAAAGGTAACCAATTGTAATGTGGAATTTTTCCATTTTTTAAGGAAACTTTGGAAAACCAAAAATTTAGAAAAAATCGGTAACATCTGCACAATTTAAATTTTGGAATGTTATTGGATTGCCATTGGAAATTTTTTCAAAAAAGATTTTTAAAATTACTATTTGGCCATGCGGAAAAGTAAACAATTCTATTGTGGACTTATTTAATTATTAATTAATCTTTCGGAAACCAAAATGTTACAGAGAATCGGTGACATCTGTACAATTTAAACTTTTGTTTTTTATTGGATTACCATTGGAAATTAAACAAAAAAAGAATTTTAAAATTACTATTTGGCCTAAAGGAAATGGAACCAGATGTATTGTGGAGTTATTTGACATATATTATTGTGATTATACTTCTGAAACAAAAATATCAGACGGTATTTTAAAGAAATAAGTATTGATATTAGATGATATTTTTTAAGAATATTATGCATTTCTTTAAAGTTATGTTTATGGAAAAAGAGATTGTGGGCTTTTTTAAAAACAATCTTTGAGATTGTTAATTTTTTTTTGCCTGCTGTTAAATGATGAATGCAATTGCTTTCACAATTTATAGTGAAATGCAATATTTTCTGAAAACAGCAAAAAAAAGGCAAAAATATTTTTTGAAAAATATGTAAATATGTGTACTGTATTATTAAATGTTTTATTAAATATTAATACTTTTTTCTTTTTTTTCAGATTGAGATAGAAAATTTTCGAAAACTAGAACCATTTTAAAAGCAATTAAAAATAAATTAAATGAATAAATCTTTTTTTGAGTGGGTATGGTAAGTCAATAATGTCATGGTCCCTTTTTTCCACTTCTCTACAATCACATTTGCAGTTTTTAATTGTAGTCTCTCAAGGACCTTGTAATGTGATAATTGATTTTTAGTGTTTTTTAAAAAAAAAAATAATAATTACGCGTACCGTATGCGTACGGTAAAAAAAAAAAAAAAAAGTTTTAAAAAAAATATATAAAAAATAGATGAAAGGTAAGGTTGGCTCTTAAAAGAGCCGTTGTGTTCATGCAGGGACAGAGGAAAGAAAGATTGGGAATATTAGACGGTACGATAAGTGTGCTGATCTATTTTACTGTTCACTAGGGAAACACTGGTCTCCCTATAAGTAATTAGATCGTGACAAGTGGCGCACCGTACTTCAACCCTCGCAAACCGAGGGTTAATTTCCAGAGGACCAGAAAAAGGAGATGCTCCCCCCACAGATGAAGGGCTCACCTGACCTGCAGAAGTGGACTCGGCCCTGCAGATGATGGTCCAGGCTGAGCTGCTGTGGATGTGCTTGGTTGATTTACTGAAGGGTTACCTTCAGTAAGTCGAGCATGTGTCCTTCTGTGTACATCCTTAAGGTGTCTCATCATGGTGTGATTCCCAAAGGAATACTTCCTGTCAGGATTACCTCTTGAAAGTACACGCTTACACAGCTTGCAAGTCACTAAGGGTGCATTTACCTTTTGCTGGCCTTCTGGAAAAGTAAAATACTCCCATACGTAAGAGGTCTTTTGTTTCCTCGCTCTCTGCCTCAAGGTAGTGCTGCTAGCCTCACTCTCAGAAGAGCTCTGCTGTTCTGCCATCGTATCACAAAGACAATCCAGCTCCTTCTCCTAAGGGATCACAAGCAGAAATGAGGGGAATGGGTGTGGTGTAGGAGAGTTCTAGAACTGAAAGTAGTTTCAACCAATCAAAAGTTGTGTTTCATGATCACATGACCTTCCGTACGCTTACGGTACGCTTACGGTGCGCTTACGGCAAAAGTACGCATGCGCGTAAAAAAGACACGCGCTTGCGCGCATGCGCATAACAGTCACTCCCCGACACTTCCGCGTAACGTGCGCGTGTAGCGTACACGCGTACGCGCCCCACGCGGAGTACGCGCGGCTACGCAAATTGCGTAACTATACGCAAACAGCGTAGATAAATTACGGACATTGCGTAAACCGTACGCTTACCGTAAGCTCACGGTACGCGTACTAAAAAAAAATTTAAAAAAAAGGAAAAAATGTATTGCTAATAAATTTTACCTGTTTATTTTATAAAATATGTTAAAAAAAACATATTGTAGAATTTTAAAAATTTAACCATAGTCTTTAAAAAAGGATAGAAAATTAAAATAAAAATATGTAAAAAAAAAAATAAGAAAAAAAAAAAA
Organism: Triturus cristatus; assembly: GCF_964204655.1. Classification (NCBI taxonomy): domain Eukaryota; kingdom Metazoa; phylum Chordata; class Amphibia; order Caudata; family Salamandridae; genus Triturus; species Triturus cristatus. The sequence goes on from NC_140587.1 coordinate 271,758,398, forward strand.
TGAGCATTTAAAAAACCTTGCAAATTCACTGAAAAAACCATGGGTTTCACACACGTTATAGTTAGGAATTAGCATTTAAAAAACCTTTGAAATTCACTGAAAAAACCATGGGTTTCACACACGTTATAGTTAGGAATTAGCATTTAAAAAACCTTAGAAATTCAATGAAAAAACCAAAGGTTTCACACATGTTATAGTTAGCTGGACATTTCACTCGTAAAAAACCAATGAAATTCCCCCGTTATAGTTAGTTCAGCTAACTATAACTCGCGCGCCCGCAATGCACTACTGATGACGTCACATATTACATCACTCATGACATGGTCAGTGACATCACTCATGACATCACTGATGACATCTCAAATGACATCACTGATGACATTATCCTTGTGACAGAGTGGTAGACCTCCTCTCACCCTAATATAACCTTTGATACAAACATTCAAAAATAGAGACTAAAATTTTCAAAAAATGGACATACCAATAACAGTTACAACAACCTATTCAGTAATTCTAAGATCCACATACACATCCACTCATCCACCAACAATCCTATACAGTCACTCATACATGTACTCACACATCATATGTACTCATACACCTAAACATCCTGTAACACAATCCCACTCATCCATAGAGTTACTCACACACATAGTCACTCATGCTAATAAAGAATCAAACATCCATTTACTTGCATATACAGTTATACAAACACCAGCACACTTACTTTTACAGAAACTTACACATACTTAGTCTTTTTAACAATCACTTATAGAAACACATACTTATTCATACAGGAACTCTTCCAATCTCTCACTCTCACATATACTCACTTATAAACACCAATAGTCACATATACTAGTTTAAAACATATGTAGTTACTTATGAAGACACTATTGAGACAGTCATTCACTCACTAACACACCCATGCACACACTCATCCACCCATACAGTCCTGCACACATGCTGTCTTCAACACATACAAACAGTGAGTCACTCATTCATGCATCTATGCACTACGTAATACCCCCCACCGCACCATGAAGACACTCAGACACTCATACTGATACTCAAAAAACCAACTATTAACCTATATAGATACTCATGTAGCTACTCACCAACCCATGCAGCCACTTATATACAAAGTGAGAGACTGATACAGGTATTTACACATTTAAACATTACTCACTAAGCCATGTATTCAAAAAGATACACTTAATCAGTCAGTTATACAATCAATTTTTCAGAAACAAATCATCAATTTAGACACTTATATACTCATTTATTCTTCCATCGACCTTGAGATATACATATATAAAACATATTTAATTTTCAGAAAAACACACATTCACTGGATGATGTCATCAGTGATGTCATTTGAGATGTCATCAGTGATGTCATGAGTGATGTCACTGACCATGTCATGAGTGATGTAATATGTGACGTCATCAGTAGTGCATTGCGGGCGCGCGAGTTATAGTTAGCTGAACTAACTATAACGGGGGAATTTCATTGGTTTTTTACGAGTGAAATGTCCAGCTAACTATAACATGTGTGAAACCTTTGGTTTTTTCATTGAATTTCTAAGGTTGTTTAAATGCTAATTCCTAACTATAACGTGTGTGAAACCCATGGTTTTTTCAGTGAATATATATATATATATATATATATATATATATATATATCCACACACAAGTCTTCGAATGCGGGAGCCCATGACCCTACAGGGCAGCCTCTGACAACCCCGGAAACGAAGCATCCCACTCAGTTGCATCCAGCAATATAACGAAGAAAAGTCGATGCACTGGTAGCATGTGACGGGCATTTATTGTACCTTTGGGCGGCAACGTTGATTGATTGCTCTGACGCGATTCAGCTGGAATAGCCTTAATCATAGAGCATTGATGCAGCTTACCAACAGGTCTCATAGTCCCACAATGCATCATTTTGGTAAGTACCAGTTCAGGCAAAGTGCTCATAATATTAAAAATGAATTGCTGCTGCATTATGTTCCCGCTATACCGTAGTGAATGTCTCGTAACCTGTATTACAAGGGGTGATGAAATACCCACCTGCATCCCTTGCTCCTTATCTTTATGTCGAGTGACTTGTGGAAAATCCTGAAATTGGAGCGGGCAGTCTCCCAGCATCAACATCCACACACGAGTCTTCGTACGCGGGAGCCCATGACCCTACAGGGCAGCCTCTGACAACCACAGAAACGAAGCATCCCGCTCAGTTGCATCCAGCAATATAATGAAGAAAAGTCGAGGCACTGGTAGCATGAGACAGGCATTTATTGTACCTTAGGGCGGCAACGTTGATTGATTGCTCTGATGCGTTTCAGCTGGAATAGCCTTGATCATAAAACATTGCTGCAGCTTACCAACAGGTCTCATAGTCCCACAATGCATCATTTTGGTAAGTACCAGTTCAGGCAAAGTGCTCATAATATTAAAAATGAATTGCTGCTGCATTATGTTGCCACTATACCGTAGTGAATGTCTCGTAACATGTATTACAAGGGGTGATGAAATACCCCCTGCATTCCTTGCTCCTTATCTTTATGTCGAGTGACTTGTGTAAAATCCTGAAATCGGAGCGGGTCAGTGTCCCAGCATCACCATCCACACACGAGTCTTTGTACGCAGGAGCCCATGACCCTACAGGGCAGCCTCTGACAACCACGGAAACGAAGCATCCCGCTCAGTTGTATCCAGCAATATAACAAAGAAAAGTCGAGGCACTGGTAGCATGTGATAGGCATATATTGTACCTTTGGGCGGCAAAGTTGATTGATTGCTCTGACGCGTTTCAGCTGGAATAGCCTTAATCATAGAACATTGATGCAGCTTACCAACAGGTCTCATAGTCCCACAATGCATCATTTTGGGAAGTACCAGTTCAGGCAAAGTGCTCATAATATTAAAAATGAATTGCTGCTGCATTATGTTGCCACTATATCGTAGTGAATGTCTTGTAAGATGTATTACAAGGGGTGATGAAATACCACCCTGCATCCCTTGCTCCTTATCTTTATGTCGAGTGACTTGTGGAAAATCCTGAAAGCAGAGCAGGTCAGTCTCCCAGCATCAACATCCACACACGAGTCTTCGTACGTGGGAGCCCATGAGCCTACAGGGCAGCCTCTGACAACCACGGAAACGAAGCATCCCGCTCAGTTGCATCCAGCAATATAACGAAGAAAAGTCGAGGCACTGGTAGCATGTGACAGGCATTTATTGTACCTTTGGGCAGCAACGTTGATTGATTGCTCTGACGCGTTTCAGTGGAATAGCCTTAATAATACAACATTGATGCAGCTTACCAACAGGTCTCATAGTCCAACAATGCATCATTTTGATAAGTACCAGTTCAGGCAAAGTGCTCATAATATTAAAAATGAATTGCTGCTGCATTATGTTGCCGCTATACCGTAGTGAATGTCTCGTAGCATGTATTACAAGGGGTGATGAAATACCCCCCTGCATCCCTTGCTCCTTATCTTTATGTCGAGTGAGTTGTGGAAAATCCTGAAATCGGAGTGGGTCAGTCTCCCAGCATCAACATCCACACACAAGTCTTCGTACGTGGGAGCCCATGACCCTACAGGGCTGCCTCTGACAACCACGGACACGAAGCATCCCGCTCAGTTGCATCCAGCAATATAACGGAGAAAATTCGAGGCACTGGTAGCATGTGACAGGCATTTATTCTACTTTTGGGCGGCAACGTTGATTGATTGCTCTGACGCGTTTCAGCTGGAATAGCCTTAATCATAGAACATTGATGCAGCTTACCAACAGGTCTCATAGTCCCACAATGCATCATTTTGGTAAGTACCAGTTCAGGCAAAGTGCTCATAATATTAAAAATGAATTGCTGCTGCATTATGTGGCAGCTATACCGTAGTGAATGTCTCGTAACATGTATTACAAGGGGTGATGAAATACCCCCCCTGCATCCCTTGCTCCTTATCTTTATGTCGAGTGACTTGTGGAAAATCCTGAAATCGGAGCGGGTCAGTCTCCCAGCATCAACATCAACACACGAGTCTTCGTACGCGGGAGCCCATGACCATACAGGGCAGCCTCTGACAACCACGGAAACGAAACATCCCGCTCAGTTGCATCCAGCAATATAACCAAGAAAATATACATAAAACTACTATGCTCACTCATCGCAATCACAGCATGCCGTGGACTCCCAATATTGCAAAAGAGGTAATTTTTTATGTTATTGCAACAACTCAACACATTTCGGAGCCTTTACTCCATGTTCTCCTTGTTCACAAGTAACTTTGTTGCAGTGATACACAGATTTAAATAAACATGTGACCTTTCGTTATCAACTTAGTAAACAGACTTCAGGTTTGCATCAAGTTCATTCACTCAGTAAACATTTCATAATTCAGTTTCATTTGCACTGACAATTTTAACTGCTGACAACAGCATTAAATATCATAATTGTTTGACATGTATGAAAAAATATATATATATGTTCGACTGCAGTTGTACGTCTATCGGTAAACAAATTGTTTGTTGCCCATTACTTAATGGATAAAATTTTGAACCAACTTTATCGTCTATTCTCAAGACGACAAATCGAATGTGTTCATGGTACACTTTGGTATACCGCCACATAGAGACCTCTATACTGACCGAAGACACCGCTGTGAACGGTGAGCATAATGGAAGAGATCAACATATCCTAACCACCCTAGTGGGCTCTTATGGATCCATTCATCACTAGTATTACCAAAATACTCTTCTGTGTCTTCTAAAACTAATCGGATCTCATCAGTGATGTGCCCGGATTAGTGCTGCCCCAGTGGGCTTCACCACTTGCTAATCGAATAGTGAGACTACTAGTCTGTTAGTCCAACAAATCAATAATCTCATAGTTTGAGTAACTACTGCCCAAGTGGGCATTACCGACTATCGTAACTGATAAAAACCAGTTGAGGGGGTACTATTCATAGTCCCTTTTTGTCAGATAGATATTAGTAGCTCCAGTGCCTTCCACTCGTCAACCAATGTACAGGAAAACTGTAAACAACATGACCAAATGAATTTATGGTCATGTACAATTATTAATTCATAAAACAGAGTGAATAGAAAAAATAGAAAAAACAGGGGTGAGGTGAATACATAGCGGTTAATTCAATTACTGGTGTTTGAAATATTAAAACGACTGTTTCATTAAGCAGTAACCAGACATAATACTATTTAATGGACAGACTCATCCTAAGTGGACTGAAAATTCTTCATCCCCATTATGACCTGTAGGGGTCAGTGTCAGTAGCGGCCCGTGGTGGGAGTGCTGCTGGGCGCTGACGTGGGGCGGGGAGGGGCAGGGTGGGGGGTAGTAAACTACGGATTATGGCTGATTAGAGGTAAGTAAGCATATAAATAAATAAAACGAATTTCGTTGCGCGCGCTGCATCACCAAATGCGATGCAGCGCACACAACAAACTTTGTTTTATTTATTTATATGTTTACTTACCTCTAATCAGCCATAATCCGTAGTTTACTACCCCCCACCCTGCCCCTCCCCTGCCCCACGTCAGCGCCCAGCAGCACTCCCACCACGGGCCGCTACTGGTCAGTGTATGATACTGAATTATCAATTTTGATTCAAGGCGCTTTAAATCTTGAACCTTGTCGCCCCCTCGTTCTTTGGTCAAAATGGTATTTAGTACACAAAAAGATAGGAGGCTACTGTTTTGGTTATGGTGTATCTTGAAGTGCCTGGCAATGGGGTACTGTTTGTCGCCATTTTTAATGGCGCGAAGATGCTCAAGAATATGCTTCTTCACTTTGTGGATCGTGCTGCCAATATAACATTTGTCACATGGACATCTAAGGGCATACACCACATGATCTGGGTCACAGGACACATGTTTACTGATTATGTATGGTTTGCAGTCAGATGACAGTTTTATTTCTTTGCAGTTTCTGCTGAATTGGCAAGCTTTGCAACTACCGCAGATATAGAATCCTTGTATGCCTGTTGCCTTCGCTGTTGGTGTAATAGGGGCTCTACACATGGTGCCTTTTAAAGATATGGCCTTTCTAAACGTAACTTGCGGATATTCCTCAACACTACTGCCTAGATCCTTGTCTGTCTTAAGTACTTGCCAGAACTTCTCCAACCCCTTTCTTACTTGTCCAACCTGACCATGAAATATGGGGATGAACCTAATCTTCTCAATTAATATATTTCTGGGTGTTAGCAACTCTATTCTTGTTCATCTTTCAACTTCTTGACTCGCTTTCTTAATAATGGTACGGGTATACCCTCTCTGCAAAAACCTTTTCATCATTTGGATTTCTTCAATTCTGAAACCCTCCTCCGAGCTACAGTTCAGTTTAGCTTGAAGTAATTCACCCAGGGGGATACTTCAAATTAAACTCTGGGTGACAGCTCGGGGCATGTAGTAGGCTGTTGCCCACTGTCTTTTTGCGATACAGGTAGCTGTCCAACTTATTCCCATTAACAATAAGCAAAAGGTCTAAAAATTCAATCTTATCTTTGGCAATTTGGCTTGTGAATTTAAGATTCAATGTATTGTTATTGAGTGGATTAACAAACTGATTGGCCTCATTCTCACTACCATTCCAGATACATAAAATATCATCAATGTAGCTGACCCACATTATGACCTTTTGGGTAAATAGATTTAGATTGTTCACCACCTGCTTCTCCCAACAGCCAAGGTAGAGACCTGCAAAGCTAGGAGCAAAGCAGGTCCCCATTGCTGTACCAAGTGTCTGCCTGTAAATTTTGTTGCTAAATATAAAAAATGTCTGTGTAAGACATGTGTGCATCATATCAATAAGCCTCTCCGTATGAAACAGATAGGATAATAATCTGTTTCTTAGAAAATAACGGCATGCTTTCAGTCCTAGATCGTGCGGGATACATGTATAGAGACTGTTGACGTCAAGGCACAGAAGAGAGTACTCCTCCTTCCATTCAATGTTATTACTCCACCTTAAAAAGTCTCCTGTATCTTTAACAAATGACGGAAGACCTTGCACCAGAGGCTGAAGGAAAAAATTCACATACCTAGTTGTGTTCTCGAGGCAACTTCCTCTTGAGGAGACAATAGGTTTCCCTGGGGAGTTAAGGCTGTCTTTGTGAATCTTAGGTAATAAATGTAAGGCTGGTAGTTTGGGGAACTTACAGGCCAGGAAGTTGTGTTCCTCCCATTCAGGCAGGCCTTTTCCCCTCCATTCACTCAATTGTGTTTGATAGATTTTGATAGATGCCTGTATTTTACTCTATTGCTCAACTCATATCAGTCAACATCATTCACTTGTTTAATGCCTTCTTACATTTCCCTTGATAGTATCACTACGTTCCCCCCCTTTGTCTGATTTTTATTACGATAGATTGATCTTTTCTCAAGCTTTCTATTGCCTCTGTCTGTGCTTGAGTAATATTTTTCTTACCGAACCATCTTTTTTTAGAAAGGCTAAGGAACTCCTGCATCATACCTTTTTCAAAAACATCAATTGTATCATTATTAATCTGTGGTAGAAAGATAGATTTTGGTCTAAAACCACTTTCAACACTGAGGTCAAGTCTAATATCATCGTTAATGAGATTAATAATTGGGTCCTGAATGAATCCTGGTTTTCCCTCTAGTTCATTCATCATATGCAACAATTCAGTGTCCCCAATGTTAATGTTAATTTCTCTCACATTCCCGGGTCTTTTTTTCACTTTCATGGCATACCACTTTTTCAATCTCAGTTTTCTTGTAAAATTGAATAAATCAATTCTACTCAGTGTATAGTTGAAATTGATGGAGGGGCAGAAGCAAAGACCCAACAAAGGTATTTCTACCTCAGCATAGCTCAGGTTACGACCTGACAGTTTGATGACTGTCCTTTGATCCATTACTTTGGCTTCTTCTGGCCCCTTGTTTGAGTTTCCACAGGGCTTCCCAAACCGGCTTCTGATTTTGCGTTTCCTCTTGCGCCGCCTCTGCCTCTTTGCCCGTGACCACTATATCCTCCCGCTCTTTGTTTGTTGTGGGCTGAGAGCCTCCCTTTGGCTATCAGATTGAATTCTGTTAAAATGTGTTTTTTTACTCCACTCTGTTCGGATATACTGGATATGTCACTCTCACTGTAATCACTTTCAATCCCATCCCTTTGCTGATTACTCGACACCTGTCCGCCGGCACCTCCACCTGATCGCGGTGGAATTACCTCTGTTTTTTTTATTTTTATTTCTTCCTCTATTTTATCCAGTCTTATATGCATTTTATCCATCTCTTTTTGAAATTCATCCTGCCTACATATCGCTTTGAGCTTCTTCGTTATATTTTCAATCTCTTCAGCCAGTCTTTCACAGTCCTTTCATGCATATTTCACTAACAGTCCAAGCATTATGGTGGAGCAATTGTGGTTATTGGCAGGCCATTCATTAACCAATTCCGGGTCAGAATCGCTAAATGTCGGGGTAATGAAAAACCTGAGTCCACGTGGCACCTGACTTACATCAATATATATTGTAAAGTTGTTGCCTCCCATCATTTGGTCTGTACTTGTTTGAGAGCTTTCCAAAGATTATCCCAAAGTTTTTTTTGTTAGGGGACGAAGTTGTACTACTTGTCAGTTCCACTAGCAGTGTCTTCTGATGGTTTACTATTGTCAAACATCTTGACTGCTGCCTCACAGCGTTTAATGTTCCATGCCATAGCAATATTAATACTTTGTTTTGAATTAGAAACGCTAATAAGGCCTCTCCGCTTACAAATCCTTCAGTCAACTCGGGTTGGTTGGTCTGAAGGAGAACTGTCAGCCTCATATAAACTACAGTCCGGGCGCATTCCTCATGACTTCACATCCGATACTCGTACAAAGCTTGTTGCAGTTTACTTGTTCCAAACAGCAGCTCGCAGAGTAACATACAGACGTCAGAGAGGTCCCCAATTAGAAAACGAGACAGGCAGGGGTATATTCCATTCCATAAGAGCCTGCATACTCAAACTATGAGTTTATTGATTTGTTGGACTAACTGACTTGTCAGACTATTTGATTAGCAGGTGGTGAAGCCCACTGAGGCAGCACTAATGCGGGCACATCACTGATGAGATCCGATTGGTTTTAGAAGACACGGATGAGTATTTTGGTAATACTAGTGATGGATGGATCCATAAGAGCCAACTAGGGTGGTTAGGATATGTTGAACTCTTCCGTTATGATTACCGTTTACAGCGGACTCTTCTGTCAGTATACGGGTCTCTATGTGGCAGTATACCAAAGTGTTTCCACATACCATGAACACATTCGATTGGCTGTTGTCTTGAGAATAGACAATAAAGTTGGTTCCAAACTTTATCCATTAAGTGACGGGCAACAAACAATTTGTTTACCGCTAGACATACAACTGCAGTCGAACATGTATATATATATTTTTGCATTTGTCAGCAGTTATAAATTGTCAGTGCAAATGAAACTGAATTATGAAATGTTTACTGAGTGAATGAACTTGATGCAAACCTGAAGTCTGTTTACTATGTTGATAACGAAAGGTCACATGTTTATTTAAATATGTGTATCACTGAAACAAAGTTACTCGTGAACAAGGAGCGAAGGCTTTGAGACGCATTGAGTTGTTGCCATACCATTAAAATTCACCGCTTTTGCGATATTGGGAGTCCGCGGCATGCTGTTATTGTGATGAGTGAGCAGCATTGTTTTGGATGTATTGGGACTCGCCACCCCGCCGTGGAACACCATAGTTGGAGGCTCGGGTAAGAGCGAACTGTTTGCTGTGGGATAAATATATATATACTACTCTACTCGTGTGTGCACCACGGACTTTGTGAAAGCGGACTATTTGCGAGAATTTATGCGGTACACCCCCGCTTTGTGGCAGCACCCGCCCGGCAAGTGACAAGCGCTTTTTGGTGTGAACTTTGGGAGTCTATTCGGTGAGAGTAGCGCCAGCTCCGCTGAGTACATGCGATTCATGGAACCACATTGGGATTGACGTCTTGCAGCAGAGAATTGTACCAACATATGGAAATAAGTGAACGGGTACGGCAAGTCGGAGGCAGACGGGTCGGAGGACGCGTGAGCCTATCCAGGAACCATCCCGGTGAGTGGATTAACATACTGCATGAGAACCCTTTATCTAGTACTCGGCCAGGCGTAATGAGTGATTGTTTAAAATGCACGGCGTCAGAAGACGGCAGCGCAAGTGAAAAGAATTCGACATTTTCCGTAACCGTGAAACTGTGAAGATGTTTAGTGAGGAGGAGAGACTTGAGGCGGCAATATCAATATTTACAGTGGGACCCAATGAGAACAGGGGTGCAAGAAATGCGCAAGGGGGAATTTTATTTTATTTTATTTTTTAGATTTGTAAAGTGCAACAGCTACCCAGAAAGGATTTCCCGGCGCATAGGTACAGCAGGAAATGTCAGGAGAAAATTTGCAGACTATTCATGTTATTGTTCGAATAGCCAGGTCTTAACGAAATTTCGGAACCTGACGTGGTTTTCCTCCTTTCGGATGAAAAGGGGGAGTGTATTCCAGATGGATGGTCCAAGGTGGGTGAAAGATCTGCCACCCACTCTTGCCAGTTTAAATCTTGGTACACAGAAGTTAGACGCTGCTAGCGAACGAAGATTACGTTTGGGAATGTAAGGGTGGGCCAAGTCTAGAAGGTACTTAGGAGCTATACCTGCTTTGATTTTGAACATATAATTCAGGGCTTTAAAGCGGATTCTGCTTTCCACCCTGAGCCAGTGGAGTTCCCGACGAGAGCTTGAGACCCCGGTGTTTCTAGGGATTCTGCACAGTAAACGAACAGCAGCGTTCTGGGCAAGTTGTAGTCGATTGACTACCGTTTTGTTTGAACCGAGGTACAGGATGTTGCCGTAGTCCAGCCGTGATGTTATAAGGGCATTAACAACGGTCTTTGGAGTGGAAACGGGCAATATCCAAATTACTTTCCTCAACCATTTGATGATGGTGAGGCATAGACCCACGACTTTATTTGCCTGTTGGCTCATGGACAGGGAGCTATCCAAGATGACTCCCAGATTGCGAACTTGTGTCACTGGGGTAGGGAAAGTGGCCATCTGGTCGGGCCAGTGTGAAGGAGTCCAAAGATCTTGATGTTTCCCTAAGAGTAGAATCTCTGTCTTATCTCCGTTAAATTTTAATTGGTTTCTTGTCATCCAGTTAAGGATGTTTTGAAGCCCTGATTTAAGGGGAGAAGGGGATGTCGGATCGGCTTCAGATAGGGAGAAGATGATTTGGGAGTCGTCAGCGTAGGTCATAAGGGTGAGTCCAGATTCTTCGGCTAAATCAGCTAGGGGTCTGAGGTAAAGATTGAAGAGTAGGGGACTCAATATGGATCCCTGTGGCACGCCATGAGGGGCATTGAAGGTGTCGGAGCACGCCGATGAGGATGCTATTTGGAAGGTCCTTTCCTCTAGGAAGGATTGGAACCAGTTAAGCGCTTTTCCACGTACGCCATTTCTGAATAATGCCTTGATGAGAATTTCGTGGGATATGGTGTCAAAGGCCGCGCTCAGATCTAAAAGCACGAGCGCGACCGTTTGGCTATTATCGAGGAGATATCGGATGTGTTCCGTAACTCCGAGAAGAGTGGTTTCTGTCGAGTAACCTACTCGAAAACCCGATTGAGAGGGGTGCAAGAGCGAGTTTTCTTCTACAAACGTGGATAGGACTGCATGGACGTGACGTTCCAAGCATTTAGAGAAGGCGGGAAGCAGGGAACTACTACCCCAGGCACTTTGAAAGGATTGCTGCATACTTTAGAGAAAATGTATGAAAAAGAAGTGCGTAAATGGTGGGAGTCAACATCATTGCGCCGATACCTGGAAGTTGCCACATCCCTAGGGGCCTGAGGATTTACACTGTACCTTTGTATGAAAATCCAGACCCGAATTGGCTTCTGGAATGGGCTGAACATACTACCAATTCAGCAAAAGGCATGGTAGAAATCTTGATAAAATAGGCCATTAGTGACAGAAGCAAACCGTTGGAAGAAATTAAACGTCTGGAAGACCTCCTTGCACAGGATCCAGCAAAACAGTCGGTAAGAAATAAAAACACAGCATCTGCAAGAGACACTTCTGAGTCGGAATTAGAAGCAGATCAAACGGAAACAGCAGGAGCCAGTGGGAGGTCATCAGAAAATCTAAGTGGCAAGCGGAATTTTCCCCAGGAATACCAAGTAATACACGAATCGTGGCGTCAACTGCAACAAAGAACAAGACCCCCGGAACAAGAAAAAGGAAAATCAGATGGGGCAAAAGAAACAAAGCAACAATATACCCCCAGAGTAACAAGGAGCAAGAGGGGAACTTTCAAGAACTAGCAAAACATTACTTAACCATTGCAAACCTATCAAATAGACCATTAACCAATATTGAAACCCAGGTGTTACGCAGAGGACTTACTTTTTGTCCCTCCAATAGATGGGACTATGTACAAACAACAATCGACTTTTATCAATTCATTAGGAAGCCGAAACTAAAAATCTCTTCCATAGAAAAAACATTAAATCGACACACGAGGCAGGTTTTCCCAAAGCACCAATGGAAATTTTGACAGAGGGAGATTTGCCAGTACTAAGGATCTTAAATGAACTAGGAGATGAAACAACACAAACAGGAGAGGACTCTGCTGTGGATGAATCAGAGTTCTTGGAACAAATTGAAGTATCTCAAAGTAGTGCCACGAGTCATTTGAAGATGAAATCAAGATTTATCCCAAGGACGGCATTTGACATGATCGATAGCTTTCACAAGGTCACCATTAAAGATCTAGACAGACTGAGAAACAGATCTAAAGAAAAAGAGAAGAAACCGCAGAATGTATCCAAAAAAGAACAAGAAGTGATCAAAGCTTTGAAGGATGATGGAACAATAGTGATTAAACCATCGGACAAGGGGGGAAATATAGTCCTACTTGATAAAATGTCCTATGAAGAGGAAGCTTTGAGACAATTAAGTGACACCACATGTTCCGAGGAGAGTTCTAGAAAGGACTGTAATCAGAGCATTTTAGACTTCCACAGAAAAATTGTTTTTTGGAGGGATAGGGGTATCTTAGACCAAGATTAATTTTTATTCTTGAAAGTGGATTATCCAATAACCCCTACATTTTATCATATCCCTAAGATTTATAAGAACAATAAGAAACCTCTGGGGCGACTGATAGTGTCCACCAAGGGAAGTCTTTTGGAGAACACTTCAATTCTGGATAACACTACCCTCTGTCCTTTTGTAGATGATTTGGTATCATATGTCAAAGATAGTACGGATTTTATCAAAATGATCACTAATATTATGTTGGAAGATGAGTTTCTTCTAGTAACTCTTGACATTACCAGTCTATACACCTGCATAAATCATGTCCAGGGTCTAGAAGCAGTGAAAACCTTCTTAAAAACTAGACCCTTAAAATTTTCAGAACATAACCAGATGATACTACAATTCATGTAATTTTGCCTTAACAACAACATCTTTGCTTTTAGAGATCAGTTATATATTCAGAAGCAGGGAACAGCGATGGGCACGTGCTTCGCCCCCAGCTACGCAAACTTGTTTGTGGGCTGGTGGGAGAAGCACGTGGCCTGGGTTGAGCACAACGAAACTTGGGCACAGAAAGTAGATATATGGGCCCGCTATATCGACGATATTTTTATCATCTGAAAGGGTTCTCGTGAAGAAATCGAAGAGTACATTGTTAGCCTGAACACTAATGAGTATAATCTACACTTTTCATGTCATATCAGCTCCTCTGAGGTTGCATTTCTAGATTTATTAGTATATGTGAATGGTAACCAACTAATGACGAAACTGTATCGAAAACCGACTGCGGGGAATTCTGTCTTACATTATACCAGTCAACATCCACGTTGTCTGGTCAACAGCATTCCCTATGGAGAGCTACTCTGTCTAAAAAGAAATAGCACCATGAGTCAAAATTATGAAGTGGCAAAAGAGCAGGCTCTAGAACGATTCAGACAGAGAGGTTATCCCAATAAATCTTTAGAGGCAGCAGCAGATAGGGCTAGCCAGCGGAAGAGAGATGAGCTCCTGAACAAGACAATGAAAGAGACACAGGAAGGAGTAACTAGATTAATTCTAACATACTCCATGCACTCAAGAGAAATTCATCAGATTTTGATCAAACATTGGAATACCTTGCAGGCAGATGGTATAATTGGAAATACTGTCACGCAATACCCACGTATTACCTACAGGACAAACACCTCTCTAAAAAGACGTACTACTATATAGCCATTTTGTAAATAGAGATAGGAGCATCTCAGAAGTAATAGGCTTTTACCCTTGCCTAAAGTGCAAGGCATGTGATAAAAGCAATAAAGTATAAGAGTTTCTTATTCCAGGTAGAGATTCTAAGAAACCTATAACGAAATTATTGAATTACAACACAGATTTTGTTGTCTACTGCTTGGTGTGTCCATGTAACCTACAATATGTGGGCAGCACGGTGCGCCAAGCGAAACAGAGAGTCTTAGAAGATAGACGAGCAATAACTAGAAATTACAGTAGCAATCCGGTTGCGAGACATTTCGCTGTGAACCATAAAAGCAATAGTCAACTTTTAAGGTTCTTCTGTATTGACCAGGTACCGATTCCAGAAAGAGGAGGCGCTAGGGTGAGAACCCTGCAAAAACTAGAGTCAAAATATATTATTGAATTAAGATCATTGGCTCCCTTTAGCCTCAACAGTAAAGAGGAGTTATGGGTTCACATTGGCTAAGGCAACACACCGCTGTAAACATTTAAGATGAGTCAAGGTTCATTCTTTATCTCTCTCCTCCCCCTCCCCCTCCCCCTCTATGTAAGGAAATGATATGTGATTGATGGTTTTAAACAGACGGACACTGCTTTGCGATAATGTGAAATATGTGGAAAGATGCAAACACTGACAATCAGTAAGGTTAGGACTATAATTATAAGTGGTCAAGCCCTTTCAGTCCATAATACCGTAAATACTGAAAGTGAATAAATCCTGTTTTCACAGGCTCCATTATCCCAATGTTAGAATTCAGGAACACTGGCTGATTCTTAAATATGATTCATAAATGAAATGCGATTTTTATTTGCAGTTGATAGAAATGATGGAAACACTCAAATGATAAAGCGACTGATAACATTGTTTTGGTTCGTATACAAATGGCCATAAATTGAGAATGTGGGCCCATCATAATTGGCTAATTTGCATAGGACGGAGATAGGAATAGAGAGACTATTGAGAAGATGTAAGAAAAATGTTCTTCTGCCTGTCCTAAAATGGCCGCGATACACTACAAATATCAATATAAATTAAAATCATGTTGTATATTTAAAATTCGGACCATGGAACAAAAAGTTTCTGTTGAGTGACAGTTTGATCTAAGGCAGGGGTCTCCAACGAGTAGCTCGGGAGCTACTGGTAGCTCGCCAGCACCCTCAAAGTAGCTCTCAGAGGTGAAGTCAATCCCAGTATCCCATTCAGAGAGTCTATGCAGAGACTCTAAGGCAGCATATTAAAAAAGGCAGCACTTTTCATCTGAAGATCTTTAGCCAACCAGCCTACGGCAGGGACTCATATTAACAATCAAACATGCACTGTGTCGGCCTTTTGAGTCTGCCACATGGTCACCTTTATCCAGTCTCGGACTAAGTCACAAGGTGATTAGCCATGTGGTAGTCCCCTGCTCAATTTCACCATGTGTGTGAACAGTGGGCCATAAATGAAGAGTGGCAGTGGTAGCCTGAGCAGTAATCAGTGCGGACCCACTAAAGTTTGGTGTGAGAAGTTGGCCTGATGTATGATGTCACTAGTTATAGTGTACACCTTATATCAGTCCAAATACCCTTATGGTGATTGGTTGTAAAGTCAACCTTATAGACCAGCTATCCTAGTGGTAGCATGGACAAGAGCAGTCTTAGGCTAAACTCTGAATGGCATGTGAAGCCAGCTGTGATACCATATATAATCCCTTGAATACCAAATGAAAGGACACCACAACAGATATATATAGAAAATAAAGTGTATTTATTCTAAGAAAACCCTCAGCACTCTTTATGAGATTAGAGGTAAGTACAACACAGTCTTATTTAAGCATACATTAAGTCACACAGGTAAGTAATACAGTTAGGCCCTAGGGGCCACGCAAACCATATACTAAGTAAGTGGTATAAGAACCACTGTCACGGAAATAGAATAGGCCTAGGCCTAGGGAATCGCTGGGGCTACACTACACTAGCGTTAGTTAGGAAGTGGGAGGCCCACGGGATTCGTATGCAGAGTGGAAACACTCACGCGTAATGCGTAAAAGTCAATAGCAATAGTACAGTTTAGAAAACGGTAGATTTAGGACACTTCCGGAGTAGCTAGGAAGTTGAGACTTGAAAACTAGACACTAGGATAGTCACTATCCTGATGAGCACCGGAGTACCCAAGTTACCTAGCCCACAGGCTGCGGGTGCATAGGGGTGAAGATGCGTCGTTTTCGTCGTCGACTCCTAGGGATGCCTGAAGAAAGATGCTGACAGGCAGTCAGTGAAGAGTGTCCGGTGGATCCCAAGGCTGGGATCAAGAAGAGAAGAAACCTGCAAGCAGAAGGGACAGAGTCAAGGTCACTAGCCAGTGACCACGTGGAACCAGGAAGGAACCAGGCGATGTCGTGAAGACTTGCAGGTGAAGGTGAAGCTTGTCGCTGCAGCCAGGAGGACCGGGAAGCGTCGAGGACGACCAGGACCAGGAGGCGAGCTGTCCCACGAAGGCTCTTGCTGTCGGTGGCGTCGAAGTTGGACTAGGACTCACCAAGCCTTGGCAAGCGGAACCCACGAAGAACGAAGGACTTGCTTCTGGTGCAGACCAGGAAGGTCTGGGGTGCTTCTTCTTTGCAGAGAAGCGGGAGCCAGTCTGGAGGAGCCAAACCAGCGCAGAAGATTTCAGGGTGCGTCGTCACAAAGGCCACTAGCCAGCGGGCAAGCAACCGGACAGACGCGGCAAGCAGGAAAATGCTGAAGGGCCCCACGCAGGACTCGTGGAGTGTGGGGGGCTGATCTTCGGTGCAGATGGTGCTTGGGGTTGGGGCTTCTCAATCCCCGGTGCACAACTTCGAGGGTACCTCAGAAGCTGCGCTGTAAGTTACTAGCCACTTTTCCCAGGTAGCCGGTCCCACGTCGCTCGTCGCCTCCACGGATCTCAGCTCTGCTGCAGATGTGGATGAGGGTCGGAGAAGTCTGGAAGTCAAGGCTCTGGTCGGGCTCTGCAGTCGGTTCCTCGTAGAACGGTCGCAAAGCAAAGGGTAGTCTCTTGATGGTGCCTGTTTGCACAGGGTAGCCACTCCTTGGCTACAAGGGAGATTCTTCAGTCTTCTTCTTTCGTCGAATGTCGAAGGTCCAGAGTTTCTGTTCAGTTTTGCAGGTTCAGGATAATCTAAAGTCTTGAGGCCCAACTCCCACTCTTATACTAATCTGGGGGGCTGGGATACCTGCTAGGTCACGCCTTATGGGTGGGACCTGGGAGGGGGTGGTTACACCCACTTCCCTTTGTCCAGTTTCGCGCCAGAGCTGGGGCTGGAGTGCCCCAGCGCCGGTTTGAACTGGACTATGCAAGGAACACCTTGTGTGCCCCAGGCATGTCTCATTCCTTTCAGCCCACCCTGCCCCAATACACTAAAGGCTGTCTGGGGAGGTGCTAGCACCTCCCCAAGCAGGAAACCTATTGTCCAGGCCTCCCTGGCTGGGATCACTCCCAGCAGCAGGAGGTCAGACTTGTGTCTGTGGCAGCAGCATCCATTTTGTGATGCTGAGGCTTTGGTTAGAGTTAAACAGCAAAGTAGGATTTTAACATGTCTCTCCCTCTAGAAGGGAGGGATAATATCCTCATCACCAGAAATGGTATGGGGGTATTATTCCAAAGTGTTAGACACCTTACACGACATGTTTTGATAAAGCCAAACCATAGTTACCATAACCGTTTAAGATTATAAGGCACTTTAAGAGTATATGGTAGGCTATATCATAGAACAGCTATAAGGACATGGTTCCGAAAGCTGCAGACAGGCTCAGCTCATGCTAGAGCACCATCTCACATGTCACCAAGCACTCTGCCTCCAGGATTGTTAAGGCCTGCCATAGGAGTGACTGATAGGTACACATGTGTCTATATATAAGGGTAGATATAGGCATACTATATCTAAGCAAGGGGTGATTACACAACCTTGCCCCAGCTGAGTGATCAGCCAGTTGTGTCTGATTGGAAGGCCAGACCAGGGGTGGCATAATACATGCTGCAGCCCCTGGGAGGCCTAGGGTACACCTATGCCCTGGGTACCTAGGGTACACTGTACAGGGTCCAATAAGGTGATCCTTACCAATTGGTTATGTACCTAGGGTACATGGAGTCCATTTTAAAGAGAGAGCAGACAGCCTGAGACCCTGAATGGCAGGATCTCAGGCCAACTAAGTCGAAAAACCAGCTAGACACTAGGCAAAAAGTTGGGGGTAACCATAGTCAGATATCCTACACAACCCCCCCCAAACGAAAGGAGATAAGGCTGTCCTTGACAAGGTAAGCCTCTATTGCCTGAGTGGCCATATAAGGAAGAACCAGCACTGGCATGGTTACCCCCTGTCTCATGGTCCACTAAGCAATCCCTCATCCTAAAGATATCATAGGGTCTCCACCATAGGGAATCTCTACCTTTGGTGTGTCTTTGCAAAGTAAAAGGCTGGTGTTGAGATGGAGTACTGAAGTGAGTGTCCTCAAAGTGAGGCCTCAGCTTCCTCCAATCATCCTCCACCATGGATGCCTTTCTTTCTCTAACTGAGTTGCACTGTGCTCTCAGGGTCAGCCTCTGGCTACCTAAAGCTGGAGGCTGGGTCCCTTTTGTGGGCTTACTGGAGGGACAGGTCAGGTTTGGGGCCCTAAGGTCCCATGTTTGCCTGTGCCCAACAGAATCCCTCTGGGGTAGGTCCCTAACTACCTGTGAAGGGGATCCCTCAGGAATGTTTTTACCCATCACCTGGCTAGGGCTACTAGCCAGGCAATCCTCATTCTTTTGATGGGGGGGTTCTTGGGGACAGGGGCCCTCTTGGGGTCCACTGGCCTCCCTGACCTCTGCAGCCCTGGGCTGACTGAGGCAGGGTAGAGAGAGGCAGGCTACCTGCACCAGACTGGGTCCCACCTTGGAAGGGGCCACTGACATCAGAGGCTCTGCCAGGCCAGGCCTGGCTACCTCTGGGGCAGTTCCTTCACAAGGGGTGAGGTCAGATCCCTGAGGAGGCTGACCTTTTCCTAATGTCTGGGGAGAGGGAGACTTTTCTTCCTCCCCACTACTCTCTGTTTGTGTGGAGTGATCCATAGTTTCAGGCTTCACTACACCTATATCAGTCTGAGTATGGGCTGAGACCATCACAGCCTTGCCAACCTTTTCAGGAAGGCACTCAGTTTGTGTTTGAGCTGTGACTGTCACAGCTCTGCCAATTTCTACAGGGAAGTCTGTCTGTGCCTGGGCTGTGGCTACCACTGCCCTTCCAACCTTTTCAGGGAGGAAATCTGCTTGGACAGGGGTTGTGACTGGCACAACCCCACTACCCTTTTGGGAAAGGCCTACCATTTTGGAATGGGTGTCTTGTTCAACTCCAGCCCAAGCTGAGAGTTCTAAGTCATTCCCCAGTAAGCAGTCCACAGGCAAGGTTGGAGACACTGCCACCCTTTTAGGGCCAGTGACCCCTCCCCAGCTGAGACATACTTCTGCCATGGGATGGCTGTTCTGTTTGCCATCAATGTTAGTTACCTGGTATGAGAAACCAGGCAAAAGCTGCTCAGAGGGAACTAGCCTATGGGCCACCATAGTGATGCTAGCTCCAGTGTCTCTGTAGGCCTCAGCTTTTCTACCATTGATGTAGGGTTCCTGTCTGTACCTACCCAAAGTGTTGGGACAGGCAGTGAAGTTGGCAAACCCCATGCCACCATCACAGACAAGAGTAGCTGCTGTAGGGGAATTGGCTAAGCCAGGATCCCCCTGTGTTCCCCAAGAAAACCCAACCAAATTTTTGGGGGCACTCCCACCACCTGGGGGATTACTGCTGACAGTAATAGGTGGTGTGACAGGAGTAGTTGGAGGAACAGTTTTGTTTTTAGCCTGTGGGCAACTGCTGTCAGTTTTCCAATGCCCAGGTGTTTTACACACATGGCAGTAAGGCTTTTTAACTGTGGTAGAGGAGGGAGCTTGGGACCCACCACCCTGTGTGGAGTTTTGGGGCCCTGAGGAAGATTTCTCTTTTGTTTTATCCCCACCCTTCTCTTGAGGCTTGGTGGTATCTTTCTTTTGGTCACCACCCTGATTTTTAGGCCTAATCCTGGTCCTGACCCATTTATCTGCCCTCTTCCCCAATTCTTGGGGAGAGGTCAAATCTGAGTCTACCAGGTGTTGATGGAGAAGCTGGTTCTGACAATTACTAAGGATCTGCTCCCTCATAATCAAGTTGTACAATCCTGTATAGTCCTGCACCTTGCTGCCAGTTAACCAACCTTCCAAAGCCTTAGTGGCACAATCCACAAAATCAGACCAGTCCTGTGTCTGTGTCTTCTGGGTGTCTCTGAACAACAACCTATATTGCTCAGTGGTTAAGCAAAACCCATCTATCAGAGCACTCTTCAGGACTTTGTAATTGTTTGCATCCTCATCACTGACTGTGAGGAGCTTGTCTCTGCCTTTGTCAGAAAAGGAGAGCCACAAGATAGCTGCCCACTGACTTTGGGGTACCTGCTGTACTTTGCAGGCCCTCTCCAAAGCAGTCATCCACTTGTGGATGTCATCCCCATTCTGATATGGGGGGACTATCTTGCTTAGGTTTCTATGGTCATAAGACCTATCCCTATCTCTAGGAATGTTGCTGCCACCAGTGGGTTCTGACCCACACAATTTTTGCTCTCTAGCCAGAGCAAGCTTCTCCTTGGCAAGGGCAAGTTCTTCCCTCTGAATCCTCAGATTAGCTTCCCTCATTCTGGCTTTATGCTCCTTTCTCTCAGGGGAAGTCATTCCCCTGTGAGAGGAAGCATTAGAGATGCTAGAGACATGGGAGTGGATGGATTCCCTTGAAGGGGATCTGTCCCTCCTGCTTCTCTGTGAAAACCTACTTGTGGGTCTGTATGGGGGGACCCCATGCACACTCCCATGTAAGCTTAGGTTAGCCTGGCTAAGTCTTCCTACTTGGCCCTGGCTGTCTACCTCTCCATCTGAAGTCCCATCTGACTCATCTGTGGTGGGTAGACCCTTATCTACAGCTATGGCACCATCCCTGGCAGCTCTTTCAGCATCATAGGCCTCCAGAAGCTCCACTAGCTGTCTAAGGGTAGGGTTTTAACCCTGTTTTATTCCTCTGGAGGTACACAAATGTCTCATCTCCTGGAATGTTAAGGTATCATATCTAGAGGGGGTCTTTTGCAGACCTGATCCTCCTGAGAGAGCATCTACTTGATCTCCTCTCAGAGACATGATCTAGTGAGGGTGTGGTGTGTGCACCTACCTACACTAGTTGTATCTACTAAACCTCTCTAGTAGTTGTAGTCAGGGTGTGTTACTCCCTTCAACCTACAACTACAAAGTCCAGTAGGACTTAAGTATTATAATCTATGTTATATGTACCTAGACAATATCTGTGTGATCTTTCAATTTAGTATCTCAAGATTACAATGGTATTACAACAGCAAGCTCAGATCCCAACCGCTGCTCACCAATGTGAGAAGTTGGCCTGATGTATGATGTCACTAGTTATAGTGTACACCTTATATCAGTCCAAATACCCTTATGGTGATTGGTTGTAAAGTCAACCTTATAGACCAGCTATCCTAGTGGTAGCATGGACAAGAGCAGTCTTAGGCTAAACTCTGAATGGCATGTGAAGCCAGCTGTGATACCATATATAATCCCTTGAATACCAAATGAAAGGACACCACAACAGATATATATAGAAAATAAAGTGTATTTATTCTAAGCAAACCCTCAGCACTCTTTATGAGATTAGCGGTAAGTACAACACAGTCTTATTTAAGCATACATTAAGTCACACAGGTAAGTAATACAGTTAGGCCCTAGGGGCCACGCAAACCATATACTAAGTAAGTGGTATAAGAACCACTGTCACGGAAATAGAATAGGCCTAGGGCTAGGGAATCGCTGGGGCTACACTACACTAGCGTTAGTTAGGAAGTGGGAGGCCCACGGGATTCGTATGCAGAGTGGAAACACTCACGCGTAATGCGTAAAAGTCAATAGCAATAGTACAGTTTAGAAAACGGTAGATTTAGGACACTTCCGGAGTAGCTAGGAAGTTGAGACTTGAAAACTAGACACTAGGATAGTCACTATCCTGATGAGCACCGGAGTACCCAAGTTACCTAGCCCACAGGCTGCGGGTGCATAGGGGTGAAGATGCGTCGTTTTCGTCGTCGACTCCTAGGGATGCCTGAAGAAAGATGCTGACAGGCAGTCAGTGAAGAGTGTCCGGTGGATCCCAAGGCTGGGATCAAGAAGAGAAGAAACCTGCAAGCAGAAGGGACAGAGTCAAGGTCACTAGCCAGTGACCACGTGGAACCAGGAAGGAACCAGGCGATGTCGTGAAGACTTGCAGGTGAAGGTGAAGCTTGTCGCTGCAGCCAGGAGGACCAGGAAGCGTCGAGGACGACCAGGACCAGGAAGCGAGCTATCCCACGAAGGCTCTTGCTGTCGGCGGCGTCGAAGTTGGACTAGGACTCACCAAGCCTTGGCAAGCGGAACCCACGAAGAACGAAGGACTTGCTTCTGGTGCAGACCAGGAAGGTCTGGGGTGCTTCTTCTTTGCAGAGAAGCGGGAGCCAGTCTGGAGGAGCCAAACCAGCGCAGAAGATTTCAGGGTGCGTCGTCACAAAGGCCACTAGCCAGCGGGCAAGCAACCGGACAGACGCGGCAAGCAGGAAAATGCTGAAGGGCCCCACGCAGGACTCGTGGAGTGTGGGGGGCTGATCTTCGGTGCAGATGGTGCTTGGGGTTGGGGCTTCTCAATCCTCGGTGCACAACTTCGAGGGTACCTCAGCAGCTGCGCTGTAAGTTACTAGCCACTTTTCCCAGGTAGCCGGTCCCACGTCGCTCGTCGCCTCCACGGATCTCAGCTCTGCTGCAGATGTGGATGAGGGTTGGAGAAGTCTGGAAGTCAAGGCTCTGGTCGGGCTCTGCAGTCGGTTCCTCGTAGAACGGTCGCAAAGCAAAGGGTAGTCTCTTGATGGTGCCTGTTTGCACAGGGTAGCCACTCCTTGGCTACAAGGGAGATTCTTCAGTCTTCTTCTTTCGTCGAATGTCGAAGGTCCAGAGTTTCTGTTCAGTTTTGCAGGTTCAGGATAATCTAAAGTCTTGAGGCCCAACTCCCACTCTTATACTAATCTGGGGGGCTGGGATACCTGCTAGGTCACGCCTTATGGGTGGGACCTGGGAGGGGGTGGTTACACCCACTTCCCTTTGTCCAGTTTCGCGCCAGAGCTGGGGCTGGAGTGCCCCAGCGCCGGTTTGAACTGGACTATGCAAGGAACACCTTGTGTGCCCCAGGCATGTCTCATTCCTTTCAGCCCACCCTGCCCCAATACACTAAAGGCTGTCTGGGGAGGTGCTAGCACCTCCCCAAGCAGGAAACCTATTGTCCAGGCCTCCCTGGCTGGGATCACTCCCAGCAGCAGGAGGTCAGACTTGTGTCTGTGGCAGCAGCATCCATTTTGTGATGCTGAGGCTTTGGTTAGAGTTAAACAGCAAAGTAGGATTTTAACATGTCTCTCCCTCTAGAAGGGAGGGATAATATCCTCATCACCAGAAATGGTATGGGGGTATTATTCCAAAGTGTTAGACACCTTACACGACATGTTTTGATAAAGCCAAACCATAGTTACCATAACCGTTTAAGATTATAAGGCACTTTAAGAGTATATGGTAGGCTATATCATAGAACAGCTATAAGGACATGGTTCCGAAAGCTGCAGACAGGCTCAGCTCATGCTAGAGCACCATCTCACATGTCACCAAGCACTCTGCCTCCAGGATTGTTAAGGCCTGCCATAGGAGTGACTGATAGGTACACATGTGTCTATATATAAGGGTAGATATAGGCATACTATATCTAAGCAAGGGGTGATTACACAACCTTGCCCCAGCTGAGTGATCAGCCAGTTGTGTCTGATTGGAAGGCCAGACCAGGGGTGGCATAATACATGCTGCAGCCCCTGGGAGGCCTAGGGTACACCTATGCCCTGGGTACCTAGGGTACACTGTACAGGGTCCAATAAGGTGATCCTTACCAATTGGTTATGTACCTAGGGTACATGGAGTCCATTTTAAAGAGAGAGCAGACAGCCTGAGACCCTGAATGGCAGGATCTCAGGCCAACTAAGTCGAAAAACCAGCTAGACACTAGGCAAAAAGTTGGGGGTAACCATAGTCAGATATCCACCTTCCTACATTTGGGACTGCAGGAGTCAGTGAAAATGTTTCAGTTGGGTGCATGAGCAGCCAAGGGCTGAGGAAAGTTATGATCCTCAGCAGAGAAAATGAAGAGCCTCATCTGCATTCATTTATGTGTGCGTCCATTATTAAAACTGTTGCTTCCTGTAAGCTACACCTGGTGTCAAGGACTACCAAATGGGTATGCTAGCCCGCATCATATGGGTTTTGTCTGTGGCACAATTGTGTCAGTTCATGGCATAATAGTGCCAATGACATAATTATGGCCATCCTTTACTATTTTGAGTATTCGTGGTCTAGTTATGGTATACTGGCAGCCATCAGTGACATATTAAGAGCATGACTGCACTATATTTATTTGTCCCTGATATAATTGTGGCTGCCCCTTGCATACTAATGACCATGACTAATAATATGGTGGCCATCCTGGTACTTATGGTGTCCAGACTTGGCACAATTTATACTGGTGGGCATTATTGGCATTATACAGTCACCCTCTGTGCTACGGTGCCATGGATTATGGCTAATAACTAAGCATTTGAAGCAGTCTGTCCATGTGAGGCATTTGTACAGGTGAGTGCCCAAATAAAATGACTAGCTGGTGTTTGGGGACTATGTATTTCCTAAAAATGAAAATGTGTATTTTAAAGGCATTTTTTTCAAACACAGGTTTTCTTCAGGAAAATTTGTTTGTTTGCCCAAAATGGAAAGTGGTGATAGAAAAATCTGTGTATTTTCAGAAATTGATATGTTGATGAAGACAAGAGGTTGCAATTCCAAAACACATTTAAAGTTGATACTTGAAAGATAAGCCAAGCTGAATTGAGGAGACTTATTGCTTTGTGCCACAAGGCATGTGAAGATTTGAATGTTACTTTATCAGTCAGGTGTGGGCATTTAGCATTTATTATTGATAAATGTTTCCCTAGCATATCTTCTGGTACTTTCACCTGGAATACTTGGGTGGTACTATGATAATCCTAATTAGGGTGGTCATAGTTTAATGTTTACATGTGCTGTCAATATTTTACAGTGATAACATTTGCTAGTAGCTCAACAGGACTTCCCATGAGCTGAAGTAGCTCTCAATAGAGAAAAGGTTGGAGATCCCTGATCTAAGGAGTAGGTAGATCATCTTTGAGATATTCTTTAAAGTGTTTTTTCGTGTATTGTCATGATTTAAGTATTAAGTATTATTGCAATAAGATAGAAGAATGACAGCCAGGGCCGCTATCATGACCATTAAAGGATGGCCGCAGTGTTTTCTTCTTTCAAAGGGATATTTACATGTGTAGTGCGTCATTCACTTTTAAATGGAAAATGCATATATTATGCATATATTGTGTGTACAATGGGTAGCACGCTGACATTGACAAAGGCCGTCATGGCCGAAACCCGTTTGTCAGCCACTGTGGAACAATAAAATACAATTAAATCTAACCTACTCGTGTGTGCACCACGGACTTTGTGAAAGCAGATTATTTGCGAGAATATGTATATATTCTCGCAAATAATCTGCTTTGAAACAAGGAAGATGTTGTACACCTGATCCTGGAAACATCAAAGTAAGCATTTTATTAGTAATCACAAAATGCAACAGGCCATCTGATTTATCTGGCACGCTTCCACCCCTGCCACGTGCATTAGTCATTGATGTGTCAATCACATTTCCTCCTTTGAAAGGTAACCATGAAGAAAAGACTCTTTCTCCATATACTCAGTCTTTCTTCAATTGTCCATAGCATAACACAGTCCATAGCACATTGTATTTGGTATATTTGATGTTTTCTTCTTCTCTGACTGTCAGAGATGTCAAACGGTTCAAAGACAGATACTCACAGTCAATAATTTTCATTCCGGTACAATGCGCATATCGACAATCCACAAGCCATTTCATGCAGTGCTCCGCCAATGTTAACACAGTATTTGTAATTCTAATCACGCCAGGTTTCCTTGAATCCATGGGAAGAATGAATTTCATCTTGTGTTACCTTTGTCTACAGAATCTCAGCAATTTCTAGTTTGAGCTAGCTTAGTACACTTTTTAACTCCTGAAGCTGCAGGCGAGTCAAGATTCCATATCAAAGCCTTTGACCCCCGCACGGCAGCCCCAGCATGCGGGAATTGCACACCCGCTATTATAGCTGCCTCTCTCCCCAAGTAAGGAAGATGCTGTATGCCTGATTCTGGAAACATCAAAGTAGGCACTTTATTCGTAATCATAAAATGGAGCAGGACACCTGATTTATCTGACGCGTTTCGGCTCCTTCACAAGCCTTAATCATAGATGTGTCAATCTCATTTACTCCTTTTAACGGTATCCACAAAGAAAAGGCTCCTTCTCACAGTCCACAGCATGTATTGGTACTTTTGTTGTTTTCTTCTTCTCTGACTGTGAGTGATGTCAAGCAGTTCAAACACAGATGCAGTCAGTAATTCTCACGTCGGTACAAAGCATATAGCTACAATCCAAAAGCCATTTCAAGTGGTGTCCCGCCAATATTAACACATTATCTGCAATTCTAATCAAACCAGGTTTCCTTGAATCATTTATTAGTAGTACACAAAGTATACTAATTTAACTTTTGTGGTACCTTAGTATATATGCTTAACACTCAGAAACATTTAGGAAACACTCACAATCACTGGATGATGTAATCAATGATGTCATTTGAGATGTCATCAGTGATGTCATCAGTGGGGGGGCGTGGCTAAGCGCATGGACGAAATGACCGCGAGCGAGTGAAGCTCCAGCCGATCGGTGCCGTTATCCTGGCACTTTCTCCTGGCTGGGCTCCACTTGAACATCGCCTGCTGGTGGGGGTGAAGTCAGGATAGTCCCCCCGAAGTTGCGGTGCACGGATCGGCGGACGCGGCTGTTGGAAGCTCCGGCGCTGCTACAAGACATCCGCAGCCGGCGGACGCAGTGCAGCGGGAGTGCGCGGCGGCCGGCCGCGCTCACAAATTTAGCCCGCGGCTCGCCACGAGGGCCCCAGGCCGCGGCAGCTACAGCGTTGTGGACAGAGGAGCCGGGGTGCCGCGAGCACACATATATGCGGTGCCCTGGCCTGGGGGCAACATCAGAGGTGAGACTGGATGTAGGACGTGCCACGATACATTCAAAATCACGGCGTAGAAGTGGAGTTCGCGGTGGCCGAATGGTGGCGCTGTGGAGCGGACGGCCTCGTAAGGTGGAACCTACTAAAGACTTGTGAGGCGTTGTTGGGGCCTGACCCAGGCGCCAGAAGGGCCCTAGTGAGGGACTGGACGGTGCACCGGGCGGCGGATCCCTCTGGGGGGCCCAGCGGAGCAACATGAAGCAGTGAGCCAACAGTGGAACCCAGGGAGGGGTCCCTCATTCGCAGTTCCGGAGGTGGAGGCCCGGCACTGGAGACGGGGGTGTCTCTCGCCACGCTGATGCTGAGGTGTGGGGGCCCCTGACGATCGAGAGGTGACTGGCGTTTACGCTGGAGCTGGACGGGGCACGAAGCTTAGGCAGAGGCAGGGGTGCCTGGCTGACATTGGCACGGGGGAGCGACCGGACCCCGGCTGCCAAACACCGCCGTTGGAACGTGGCGACGCCGCCCTGACCCCCAGCACGCGGCGAGTCGCAAGGGGACTGGGAGACGGTGGCCGTCTCGTCTGGGTGCCTGGCACCGTTGGAACCGGGAAGCCGTGTGAGATGTGTTGACGCCGCGGCTGCGACGGTGACGCCGAGGCGGAGCCCAGAAGCAGGCAAGAGCGCACTCGCAACCGCTGAGGAGTGCAGTGACTGGACCGAGCTAGCCCTAAGTACCGAGAGCTGCCAGTACCTGAGCTGGAGAGGGGAGGCTGAAGAGAGATCAAGGCGTTTAGGAGGAGTAGTGAGTGATAGCTGCTGTGGTCCCGTGGCATCGGCGAGTGGCGGGGAGCTGACATCTCTTGGTATGTGATGGTGACCTTCATGGTAAAGACTTTGGCCTCCCCCCTGGCTCCCCAATTCCACGGCAGTGCGGGAGGCCTGCGGCATTGACCTCCTGCGATAGTAGTCTGCGCCGGCGCCTGGACCCGCCTGATGACAGGGCCCCCAGCAGATGCCTACGGCTCAGCAGCTGGTCATGGCCCGGCTACGGAATGCGACGCGGGAAGGTCAGATGCTAGCTACAAACTCGGGCCGGATGGCGTAAAACAGTGGGGGAGGTGCTGTAACACAAACGGAGGTGCTGGCGGAAAAGTTAGACACGGTGCTTGCCGCGGTGGAGCGGATCGGCTCCACGTTGGAGCAGACGAAAGCCTCCCTAGAGTCCCGTATCGACAAGGTCACTGTAGACTTCACCCTCCTTCACAAAGACCATCGCAAATTGGCAGATACGGTGGCTCAACAGCAACAGACCCTTCAGGAGGTCCAGCCAGTGGTGAACACCCACACTGCCGCCTTACAGGACTTAATAGATCGCGTTCACATTCTAGAGGATCGGGTCGAGGATGCCGAAGGGCGCTCCCGGCGCAGTAATATCAGAGTGGTGGGTCTACCGGAGGGTGAAGAGGGACGACAGCCGGAGCAATATGTTGAGGGCTGGCTGCGAAATCTGCTGGGTCCGGAGATGCTTTCTCCACAGTTTGTAGTGGAACGAGCCCACAGGGTACCAACGCAGCGACCCAGGCCGGAAGCTCGGCCCCGTCCCTTCTTGTTTAAACTCCTCAACTACCGAGACAGGGATGTGGTGCTCCGCGAAACCAGGAAGATGGGCTCAATCAAAGTAGGAACTGGCCAGGTGCTGTTCTTCCCGGACTACACGGCGGTGGTACAAAAACGCCGGAGCAACTATCTGGCAGTGAAGCGCCGTCTACGTGACCTCGAGATCTCGTACTCACTACAGTTTCCATCGCGCCTCCGGGTGGTCACGAAGGAGGGGACCCGCTTCTTCGATGCCCCGTAGGAAATCTGGGATTGGCTGGAGGAGACTGGGCAAAGTGATGGGCGGAGACCGCCAGAATCGGAGCCTGACACACATCGAGGGAGAAGGCCTCAGCGAAGGAGGGGGAGAGGGCCTCGTGGAGAGGAGGAGCAGGTCTGAGGGTGGCTCCCAGCCCGGAGCGTATGCGCATGGAACGCCAGGGAGCGCTGACGGCGGTGGCAATGCTTGGATCTCTTGATGGTCGGGTAGAAGCGGCCGCTCACAGACATAATGACCCTGAGACCAGTGGCTCGTCTTCTCCGTCCACCGTGTTATCTGATGACCAGCTGATGCCGCTGGTGACCCCCCAGACCTCGGAGCAGATCATGTGAGCCGGAGGTGAGATATAGAAAGTATCCGCAGCGGTGTATACCTCCCAGAGACAGCGAACTAGGACTGGCGATTACCGCCTAAAAAGACCCCTAGCATATAGAGTGAGCAGTGGGATGAGATACAGGGGAGGTATCGAACTGTCTGACGAGTAAGGGGGTGGTGAGGGGAAGGTCGGAGGGTGGCTTCCCTGGGAGTGAGGGATGGTACTCCAAGCGCGCACTACCCCCAGAGGTAAGGGTGGTAAAGGCTAGGTCCCCACCCACGCTGACCTGAGCCCATGCCACAAGGGGCACCTACACCGCGCAAGCGTAGGGACCACGGTACCGGAGCAGTCTATGGCAGTCATCGCCACACAATAGCCCCCACTAGCCGTCATTGGGCTTAATTACACTTTATAAGCGTTAGCTTATAGTTTGGACGAATGCCTGTAAGGGGATTTGCCCTGGCAGTTATATTGACCCTGTTTTTCAGTTCACGTGCATGGTTTAGCGTGAGAGTTTCTTTGCTTTGTTGTTCTTTCATGCAGCGCTTCGGATTGACAACTAGAGATCCTGTGCCCCGGGTAGATTGGGAATTCCCCAGCCCCGCCCCATACACAGAATGTGATTGTTCCCAATGGCCACCACAACTGTAATTACATGGAATGTTTGGGGTATACACACGCCAGCGCGTAGATACTCCATATTCGCTTACCTGCAGCGGCACAAAGCGGACATAGCCTTCCTCCAGGAGACACACATGACACAGATAGAACTGGACAGGCTGCGTGCTCGCTGGAGGGGACAGGTATTTGGCACCACTTATTCAGCGCGTGCCAGGGGTACACTGGTCTGGGTACGGGCGGGCACCCCATTCACATGTCTAGAGGCACGGATTGACCCGGCCGGGAGATACACCTTAGTACACGGGAGGCTTAATGGACAGCATGTGTTGCTGGGCTCACTGTATGCCCCAAATGTTGAGCAGCCTGCATTCCTCGCTAACTTGTCCACAGTGTTGGCGGATCTCCCCTGGCTACTGGGTGGGGATTTCAACTCGGTCCTTGACGTGCAACTTGATCGATCCTTCCCACCACTCCGTGGTACACAGGTAGGCTCGAACACGCAGGCTTTGACCAATTGGATGGCGCGCTGGGCTTTGCTTGATGTGTGGCGCAATTCGCACCCCGATGACCGTGTTTACTCATATTACTCGGCAGTGCACGGCCTTCATGTCTGTCTTGACAGGGTGGTGTGCTCACACGCAATGCTCCCTCTGTTGGATCAGGCTGAATATCTTGGTCGGACGCACTCTGACCACAACCCCCTCAGGGAGGGTCTCAAGGGAAGGCCTGACCGCCCCCCGGTTCCTACGTGGCGCTTCCAGTCAGCGGCCCTAGAAGACGGGGAATTTCGGGCCTCTTTAGGCACTGCGATTGAGCAGTTTTTTTACCTTAACGAAGGCACCACAGGCAGCGAATTGCTGGAATGGGATGTCTTATTGGGAAAAAGGGAAAACACCGGGCACAGTGTAGGTAACAAACTTGTTGCCTGTCAGCTCCAAATTCGACAAAATTACTTCTAACTATACATCATACATACATACCTATATAACAAGAAAGTTTGAAGACATAATAGAACAAACGCTCTTGTGTGTTTTAGTACTTTTTTTTTATTTTTTATTAATATGATATATAAATGTTTTTGTTTTACTTTCTTATTTTTCAATAAATTAATTTCTCTGTGTGAACATATACATTTACAATAATCAATGAATAATTATAACACAAATATACATACAAATTCTGTTCCTGATAAGCCTTGATATAATTTAATTTAAATGATAAATTTCTGTAGCTGCTATTATTTTCTCATTTTCTAAATATGGTCTAAACAATGAGGACTAAACATTACAAGAAAGCGAGTGAATATTTCCAGAAAGAAAACAGTTCATACTTATCAAAACATAATTAGTTCTCAACAGACAGTTCATAAGCGTTAAACATTTCAAGAAAACAATGTATACATATCATGACATGATTATTTCTCTATGGGCGGTTGGTAGACACAACGCGTTTCGGCTAAGCCTTCGTCAGGAACCCGCTCAGGTTTGTATACTCTTTTATCTGTGGAAGTTAACGCTATCCAGTCGAAACAAGTGCATCAATATCAATCGTGTTTCAAGGTCATCTGTTAAGGTTCTAATCTCTGGTCAGCAAAATGGGTTAAGTGAATAATGATCACTATCTCTCCGTATTTTTTCAGATTACTATTCAGTAATACCACCAATTGCTAAAAAGGATTGAATTTCAGCATGGCATATGGTTAATAAAATTGTGGAAGATAACGCTTTCTCCCCCTTCTTCAACTGAGGTGTGGTATCAATAATCCTGTATTAGCGTTGATTATATGCTCTGACTGAGATTGATCATTTTCTTATTTTCGGCCATCTGGATCCCTCTATATACGCCGACCTGACCCAACACAACCTACACTTGCGTTAATTCCGCGTTCTCGTTTGAATCCGCAGCTGAATGGGATGCCCACAAGGCCTGCATTAGGGGGCATTGTTTGGGTGCGACATGGAACATCCGCAGGCACCTTGCGATGTCTCTTGCTGCTTTGGAGTCTCGTCTGCTCTCGTGCAAACTACACGGGGAGGGAGGCGGCCGAGACTCAGACCGACTGCTGGGACTTCGGGCGCACCATGCGGAATTGTTGGAACGCCTGCGTTGCCACAACTATGCGGCCCACTCGGCGCGAGTTCATGCTACCTCAGATAGAGCGGAGAAACTCCTGGCCTGGCTTCTCTGGCAAGAGACTGCTCATGCCCCGATCGGGGCTATACGCGGACCCGATGGGTCATTGGTATACACGCAGTGGGAGATCCACCAGGCATTGACAGCACATTACACATCCTTGTACCGGTCGACGGGAAGTCGGCAGGCACACAAGTTGGACCGGTTTGTGGAGGCTGCCGACCTACCCACGGTCCCGGACGAGCACCAGGAGTCACTTGAGTGTTCCCTCACTGTAGACGAGATCAGGGATGCGATCGCCTCTCTGGCCTCTGGAAAGGCGTCGGGTCCTGATGGACTCCCGGCGGAATATTATAAATCCTACAGGGAAACACTGATACCTAAACTCCACACTCTCTATCTGGCCGCACTTGAGGAGGGTGCCTTACCTGGATCAATGCGAGAGGCCTACCTGGTTTCCCTGCTCAAGCCTGGGCGGGATCCCACCCAGCTGGGGTCATACCGCCCCTTTGCCCTACTTAATACGGACTACAAAATTCTGGCGAAGGAGTTGGCGGAGCGTTTGGCGCCGGTGGTACCGGCGTTGGTACACGTAGACCAAAATGGGTTTGTACCTAAACGCAGCACCTCTCTTAACTGGCAACGGACAGTGTCCAGCCGTGGCCCAGGGCAGGTTGCCTGGTCTTAGACCTTGAAAAGGCATTTGACTGCCTGGAATGGGGATATGTGGTGGTGACATTGTCACACTTCGGTTTGGGCCTCGGCTTTCTGCAGCTCGCAGCCCTCCTGTACAAGGGCCCCACAGTGAGAGTAAGAACTGGTCCGTACATATCTGACGCCATCCCTGTTGGTCACGGCACCAGACAAGGGTGTCCGCTGTCCCCCCTCTTGTTCGCGCTCGCGATGGAGCCACTGGCGGTAGCACTTCGCAGTGAGCTGGCTGACGGCATCCCGCTGGGCGATGCGACACACCTGGTGTCCCTCTACGCGGACGATTTGTTGGTCTTTGTCAGGGACGTGTCTCGTATCCCTGGTACTCTAGAGCGCATCCTGCATGAATTTGAAGTGCTCTCGGGGCTCCGGGTGAACGCCGCCAAGTCATGTCTTTATGCGTTCAGGGCTGACACCCAGGATCCTAGCTATTGTCTTGGGGGAGTACAGGTGCAGTGGAGACCGGACACCTTTCGCTATCTAGGTATCCAGATATACCGCCAACCGGCGGATCTTCTGGAAGGCAACCTGGGGAGAGCCATGTCCGCAGTCAGAGCTCGGATGAAGTTTTGGAGTACACTCCCCCTCTCGCCCACTGGCCGAATAGCATTGGTTAAGATGGTGATATTGCCCCGCCTACTGTATTATTTTGCTAACCTACCTACTTATGTCCTGGCTTCCTTCTTCACGGGTTTGGCGCGATCCCTTTGAGATTTCATATGGGGTGCCACACGACACAGGGTCGCGTTGCCCAAATTGTGTCTTCCCTTTGGCCAGGGGGGACTTGCAATGCCTTGTTCCGAACACTACTATCTGGCGGCGCAGCTTCAGTGGATAGCCCGCTGGCTGGCGGACAGAGGTCGCGAAGACACTGCAACTGCAGTAACCCCTCCTCTTACATTGGCGGACCTACTTAGGCTCTTCCATCCAGCTGCGGGGATGGCGAGGCCTGCACCGCTGCTGCTAGCGGTGGCCTACAAATGTTACCGTCGGTGTCTTCGTCTCACCCGATCTAGGGTCCCTTATGCCCTGGCTATACCACTGGAGGGCTCCCCTAGCGGGCAGGGGGTGCTTGGAGCTTCGGAGTTGGAGGATTGGAGTGCTGCTGAGGTCCACACCTTAGGGGACCTCTACCGAGACGGGACGATTCTCTCATTTCCCGCCCTGGCGGAGGAGACGGGTCTGGCCCCAGGCCAGTTCCTCCGCCATTGGGCCTTGGTGGAAATGCTGGCGAAGCACTGGGGAGACTGAGGGAGGAGCCAGAGCAACATTTAGTGGTACAATACCTCCATGTTATGGGGCGGGGAAGACTCCTGATTAAATGGTTTGCGGCGGCTCTGCGAACGCACGCGGCGGTGAGTTTGGTGACGCTGCGGGGAAAGTGGGAGACAGATTTGGGTCGTCCCATGACCGACAAGGAGTGGGACGGGGTGCTGCAGGGCCCGAAGAAAGTCCCTAGGCATATGCGCTTCCGCCAAATACAGTTCTTCATCTTACACAGGGCATATCTCACGCCCGCATCCATTAACAGATACTTTAACCGTGTAGATGCGTGTTACCCCCGCTGTGCGGAGCCGGATGCAGGTCTGATCCATATGCTGTGGAGCTGTCCGGTCCTGAGCGCCTACTAGCAGACAATATGGGAGGCGCTCTGCAAGTGCACAGGGCGCGCTATTCCATTTGAGTGGTCAACCTACTTGCTACATCTTTTTCACAGAACACCCTCCACTAAAGTCACCTCTAGATTCATAGACCTGGGGATTGTGGTGGCTAAACGCCTTCTCACCAATCGCTGGAAGGCGGACGCCCCACCACACGTAAAGGCATGGCGCGGTTCCTTGATG
Organism: Triturus cristatus; assembly: GCF_964204655.1. Classification (NCBI taxonomy): domain Eukaryota; kingdom Metazoa; phylum Chordata; class Amphibia; order Caudata; family Salamandridae; genus Triturus; species Triturus cristatus. The sequence continues at coordinate 271,793,480 of NC_140587.1, forward strand.
GTCTGGGCCAAAGCGGAGGGGGTGGCCCTCCGACGAGAGGAAACATTGGGGCTCAGGATGACACCCATAGCGACCCAGTGGGAGGAGATGCTGCAATCCATGCTGCGATTGGGATCGGCTGACACAGAGAACAGTGAGGGGCACACTGCGGGAGCCGCGCTGGATGGTGAGGAGTTGTCCTGCCTGACTGAGGACCGTAATGCAAGGTGCCGTAACCTCAGTCAGAGTGGCGAGGCGTAGGAACACACACAACACCGCATACACAGCATCTTGAATGAGGAGATGCGGGGCTTGAGAGGAGGTGACCCAGGGGGTGAAGGGAAGAGGATACTTGGGCAAGTGCCGGGCGCTGCTGTTGTTCTTATGGTTGATGTTCTGCAGAGGTGATAGTTTCCCAACTGCATTGTCTTGTTATTGATAAAGGGATGGGTTATCTGTTTCCGATATAACACAGGAAGGAAGTGGGCGCAGCAGAGATGCCTTCACCTTATAGTTCCCCACATAGGGTAAGACTTCAGGTTATACAGCGGTTCGGCGATTGAGGTCCAGGTCATGGGGGCCTTCAGTGTGGAGGAGACTTAAAAGATGTACCCATTACTGCAGTTATTAGTACGCTGATACGGATGTTTAACTAAATGCTGTCTAAAGCTGTATGTTATTCTGCTCCATGACGTGCTGTATACCATCTAAAACTCAATAAACAGATTTCTAAATAAAATCAGTGATGTCATCAGTGATGTCATCAGTGATGTCACTGACCATGTCATGAGTGATGAAATATGTGGGGTCATAAGCAGTGCATTGCAGGGGACATAAGTTATAGAAAGCTCAGGTAACGACAACTGCTGAATTGCACTGGTTTTGTATGAGGGAAATCGGAGCCTAACTATAACGTCTCTGTAACCTTTGTTTTTTTCAGTGAATTTCTACATTTTTTTATGTTTTTCTAACTATAACGTCCCTGTAACTTTGGGGGTTTTTGAGAATTTCTACAACTGTTTTATGTAATTTCCGAAATATAACATCCCTGTAACTTTTGGTTTTTCTAGTGAATTTTTTAAAGGTTTTTTAATTTTATTTCCTACCGTTGACAGTGAGTGTGTGAGTAGCTGTATATGTCAGTGAGTGGGTGTGTGAGTAGCTGTATATGTCTTTGAGTGGGTGTGGTAGTGTGTGAGTCAGTCTGTGAGTGAGTGCATGAGTGTCTGAATGAGTCTGTAATTGGGTGCATGAGTCTCTGAGGGGGTCTTTGAGTGGGTGCATGAGTCTCTATTGGGACTGTGAGTGGGTGTGTGAGTGCCTGGATGGGTCTGTGAGTGGCTGTGAGAATGTCGGAGTGGTTGCATCAGTTCCTGAGTGGGTTTGTGAGTAGGTGTGAGACTGTTTGAGTGCATTTGTGAGTGGGTGCATTAGTGTCTGAGTGTGTCTATGAGTGTGTGGTAGAGTGTCTGAGGAGGTCTGTGAGTGGGTGTGTGGGTGTCTGAGGGGGTATGTGAGGGGGTGTACCAGTGTCTGAGTGGGTCTGTCAGTGTGAGTGCCAGAGTGTGTTAGTGGGTGTCTAAGTGTCTGTGTGGGTGTGTCAGTAGCTGTGTGAGTGACTGGGCCACAACAGAACCACGCCCCCCCTCTGTCCAACAAGAGTCCACAGTTTTGCACAAAGTATCTACCCAAGTGTACTACTTTCCACTGGTTAATTAGTATGTGCTACCTTATTGGGTAAATATCCAGTACGTATTCTACAGTACAGCTGCATAATGGACCACAAGGAAATGTCACCAGTCCCGTTGTGTGCATTTTGGCAGTGTGATGGTTCCTTGTGCATCTTTATCCAAAGATCTGTGATAGTATGAATATTCCTAAAGAGAAGATGAGACTACAAAGAGGTAAATCACCACCAAACAAGGGCCCTTCTTCTTAACTATATGAAGTAAGTGTTTATTTGTTTGGTGGAGATATCCTCATAGTCTTCTGCATTAAGAATGCCTCATCAAAATCAGTGTGAAACATGCTGGGGACCTTTCCTTAAACTGTCTATCATCCCGGCAAAAGGCGGGAGACCTTTGCATACTACTAAGGAGAGCGGGGCCAAATGGGTGAAGCTTCCAAATGATTTGCATATTTGTATACCTGTAGTAATTTAAAGGGAGAACTATGAACTCTATTCTCACCAGGAGAGGCCATGAAAGAACAAACTTGTCATAGTCACTACAGATTGTGCTCCAATAGATCAACGATGCTTTCAACTCCACCAAGGATGTCAGATCCTTTTTCAATGTGGAATTGGGGAGAAAACGCACTTGCTTTGCCTTTCAAAGAAGTGGGCGCGTGGTCACCCTCCCCAGGACACAGAAAATAATTAATGGAGGAGGGGTGCACCAGCCCCCTTCCATTGGCCAATTTTAGCCCCGAAAACCCCATCCCCAGGGCCCGGCCAATTATTGGGCTGATTTTGGCCTCTGGGACCCCATCCCCCAGGGCCTTTTTAATTATGGGAAGGGGAGTGGGCCTCAGGGTCCCCCTCCCTGGGCTGATTTGGCCCCAGGGACCCCATTGCCAGGGGCCTGGCCTCTTGCACCTGGGTGGAACCCACCCAGGGCACCCAGTGTGCTTTGATTGGAACTGCTGGGGGAACCCCAATGCCCCCGCGGTCCCTGCCGACTCCCCGCCTACAGGAGAAGTAAAAAATGCTGCTCCCTGCATGAAGGACTAATCCTTTCATCTGTTTTCCTGCCAGCTTGACAGCAAAACAGGGAAACAGATGAAAACTCCGCTCCCAACAAGCAGGAGCAGTTTTCCCTCGCCTGCTCTCACCCGCTGGGAGCAGAGTTACTGTTTGCTCTCACTTGGTGGGAGCTGCCAGAGCTCCCACAAAGCAAAAGCAAACTGCTATCTCCCGCGGATGGGCACCTCGAGAGAGAGATTTCTGAAATCTGTGATAAACATGCTCTCTCCGCCTTGCAATTTCTCCACCCTTTGCTTACAGACTATTTTCTCTCTTTCTGTGATTCAATCAATACTAAGAGAATGTATTATATCAAATTGTGACTGTACAGAGTACTGTAGAACTAAATAGAACATTCTAGGTTTTTCTCTTCACAGTCTTCTTTCCTGTATACATGTCTATAATAGTCTGCACTCCCCTTAACCATCTCTTTTAACTTTTAAAGTCCCCCTCCTTTTGCCTGGTATCCATGCACTCCCATAGACATACCTAAACTTACTGTGAACTGACCTCCCTGCATTAGTCATGGACTTCTATATACCACCCAGGTGTAGTCACATGATTTATCCATCTGGCTTTAAACCCTAACAATCTTAAATATGAAAAACAGTCAATGCTGATAAATGTCACTCTCCTAGTTGCCGTCTGTGACATCTATTTCAAATGGATGGACGATGACATGCTACATATGACCTATGTGGGTAGTGTGGGTGCCATGCACTCAGAACAGGATTCTGTGCTCTTATCTTGTTTTTGTCGATCCGCCTATGCATAAGCTTGAAGATGAAGGAGAAAGAATTGGAGACCTCATGCGCAAGAGATGCTGTCACACAAATGGTTATGCAGGAGGTTGTGCAAGCAGTCATGGAAGTGTATACAGATCACAGGAGATTAATTGTAATATTGCCTAGCTTTTGACATAAAGTTGCTGAGCTCATGGTAATAGGCTCTGAGTTGACTCTTGTTTTACTCTATATTTCTAAGCCACAACATTTGGTAAATCAACACACCAGTTGATGTGAAATTTACACCATTGTAAAGTAAAATATTTCGACTGTACCATACAGCCTTCCATGTTTCATTCCCTATTCTTTTGTCATATGTATATGTCATCTGTGCGTTGACCTTTCTAGCGCCAATACTTAGCGGCATGACAAGCATGAGATCAAATGTCTGGCAGTAGCAAGCTAACGTACAAAAAAAAACCAGAGGGGCATATTAACAAGGAACAGGGAAAATTAACGCTAAGGGCACTTAGCGTTAATTTTTTTAACGCCCGCTATCGCTGGATAATATCGCCTGGTTATCGCGTTATTAACAACGCTAACCACCTAGGCGATAAAAATCCAGCGATAGCGGCATTTTGGGAGGTTATCGCGATAAAACTACAAGGATAGGGATATCCTTGTTGATAGCCCATGATGGATTTAGCCATGTAATCCACCTCCCATTGGATTACATGGCTAAATCTGAAAATTAGCAGACGTAAAAAAGCAGCGTTAACCGTGGTTAGCGCTGCTTTTTTTGTCTCTAACAGGGTTAGCGTGAAGCTTGATAATAGGAGAAATGTCGCTTAGCGACATTTCTCCTATGATTTTGCTCTGGAACGCCCACTTTGCATCTCATTAGAGATGCAAAGGGAAGCGTAGTGAAAAAGGGTGCTAACATGCGATTTTGCATGTTAGCACCGATATTTTTATCTCCGCTTCTTTGGCTTTTAAAGCCAAAAAAGCGGAGATAAAGCCCTTGTTAATATGCCCCAGAGTTCGATGTACAGCGCTCGGAAGAGCAGTTCGCAAAGAAGAAAATGCCCTTCTCGCTTGTGCACTTTGTTGGTCCCAAGCTGTTTTCTGGAAGTGCCTGCAGGATGCGGTGGGTACTTTTGACAAATGACGGCTCGCTGCTGCCAAGAAGTGGCCGCCACGGATTGGGCAGGCAGTTTTGTTTTCACATCTGCGAGTTACGGTAATATGGGCTTTCTTGCTATTTTTAGAAGAAGGGTTAAGCACCGCTGATCCTCTCATTGCTCGGCGTACTCTGCAGTAATTGAGTAAATGGTGGCGTCGCTCCAGCCGTGCAGCGGAAAGTGAGCGCCGCACTGCAGCCGAGGACAGAGGTGTTTGTCTGTTAATGAACGGACTCCACGACGCGGCCTAATCACCAGCAAAAAGCTCTGCTAAAGTGAACCGGCCTGTGTTGTTATCTTAAAGCAGTGCTGTAACTGGATGAAAGAGGTGGCCAATCAGAGATGAATGAGCCTGGCTTTTGTTCTGTCTGTCACGTGTAATGGGTCACAAACCGGAAATAAATGTGTTGCGGACTGAATTGAAAACAGTCTTTTCAAACAACTTATATTTGGATTATGTTATTCTTCTGATAAAAAATAGACTTTTTTTAGTCTTGTAAACGCATTATAAATATGCCAGCACCCAAAGCGTATTCTTTTTAAATGCACTTTTTGCCTCTCATCAATTTGTGTTCAGTTGGTATTAGTTTACGATGTTTAATATATGATGATATGATATGCAGTTTTTATGCATCTCTCGGCCGTAAGTCAGGTGGAGCGGTGTGCCGTGGGAGGATGCCGCTTTCGAACGGCCCAGTGTTTCTGAGCTGGGATTCCCAGGTCACAGGTGCGGGAACTCTGGACCTGACTTTAATAGCTGGTAATTGGGGCTGATGAATCGCATAAAACGTTAGTTCTATTAATCTCCTCAGCAAGAGAATTACAATGTGGAATACCAAACAGTTATTTTGTGCATGTTCAGGTATTCCCCATTTTGAGGGGTTAGACTTGTAATGTGCAGTTTCTGTCATTGAAAGCTCCTGCCGTTTATATTTTGTATTGACACCCTTATCTACTCAATAAACTTATTTTTGAACTGAAAGCTCCTGCAGTGATAAGGACGGACAAGCATTATCTGAATAACCTGTATAATGGAGAAAACCAACACACGTTTGACAACATGAAAACCTTAATGTCATTGCAAACGCTGATAAACAAAATTTCACCAAGCCAAGTGGGACAAGAATTCAAAAAAAGACTCTGATAAATCTGGATTCTTATCTTATCGTATCTTACCATTCCTAAGAATCCTCGGGTCGACTGGACCTTTCTGCCTGTTGAATAGTGTGAAGGGAAGAAAATCTAATTTCTCAATATAGCAAATTAAACTTCGACTTTATACTTCAAAAATCACTGACTCCAAATTCCCAATGTAGCGGTTTATTACAAAGCCAAAAATAGTTGCACATACAAGCACCTCAGCTCGAGGCTAAGAAAATAAATGGGCACTAATACAAAGAATATCCTACGCAGGAGTCTCATCCGACTCAGAATAAGGAGAATAGTTAACTCCAAAAGCATCAGGCAACCAATAACTGCTCCAATCTCTATGTTAGGAGTCATTAACCTAAAAAGAAAAAGCAATTAGTCTATCCCTACTCTATCTCTAAAATGACATCCCTACTTAGCATTGTTCCCAGGCAAGAGAGTAAAAGGTGTCAGTAGTGACGACTTCCCTAGAAGTACACTCACTTTGCTTAAGTCAGTAGCCAAAGCTATAGAGCTCGTTCTGAGATGCTCCTTCTAGCTTCCCCTCTAATCCTCAACTTCTCAACTCCCAGGGCACTGTCCCTAATTCAAAATCACAAAACAGTAGAACACGCCCTCGTCACACCTCTTCGGTCAGGTCTTCCTTCTGTATTCTTCCATCGAAACTCTTACTTCATCCAAAAACCGTTGGAGTGACCTTGGGTCCCAGGCACCTTTTCCGCTGAAAGTATTGTATCTGCATTCCATTGTACTCCCATGGTTGCTTCTCCTACCGTCCTAACTTCCAAAACAAAGGGTTAGTCTTCCTAACAAGCTAGGTGTCCTTGCACCTGCAACAGAAACATGGGAACAAGAAACTTTCCACTCTCTGAGATCTGCTGACTTATCTAAAACCCAGTGCCTTTCCAAGGGAAACAATTTTCAGCCTACAATATCAGCTAACATAAGAACGAATAGGCCTTTCTCCTAAAAGTATATGCGATTAGGCCTTTATACAATTTAAACACACAATTCTAAAATCACATTATAAGCATTGATTACATTATAATTCATACATGAATAAGCAAACGACACATGCAGACTTTAATATGGTGCACGTTTAAACCTAATGCATCACATTATACGTGAACTAATTCATTATTCATCATCTAAAATACACTGTCAATTAAACACTGCATTTATCTTCATAAATGACATGATTACACTTCTATTTGCACTATATATACTACTTTAGTACTATATTTCTAAAACCTACACGTTAATATATTTCCTCTAAATATATGGGTGCGGACTACCTGTGATCATGATGCACCCCTACGATTTCAGAATAATATGGCGCTCTATCAACTCCTAACAAAATATGTAAAAAAAAGAATTCTAATTATACATTGTAAATAAAGAAGGAAACAGTGATTTTCTTCGGGTTTACTACCATGACTTGCACGTGACAACCTGCACAACTGACCCCTACATGAAGGTACCACAAAGAACCACAATTGATAACTGACCTATATTTATTGGAACAAATAGTTCAGGCTCTGGAAACAGTTGGCTTCTGTGATGATTAGTTTCAAGCAACAATAATCTGTTGTTGTACTAAAGTTTACAAAACAATTGATGGATGGTAAATTTTAATTAATCTCAGCCACTGGTAATTACTTGGAGCCGCATCCCAGTGCTTCGTTATTTTGCACACCATGCCACCTCAAATGAGACCCAGCCCTATGCAAATCAGTCTTGACCCTGCTCCCAGAAGAACAGTCCAGTCTGAACTGACAGGCCAGGTCCTCCTTGAATTGGGACAACAATTGGGAGGAGACAGAAGTATGTGTAAGGTTTTTCCCTCAGCTTCCTTTTTCATATACAACAATACTTGAGGAGGGTTACCTTATTTTGTTGGATCCTATTACTATCTACAAGACAGAATGTTGCTTTGCCACTGTCTAACTCAGGTGTAGGATTGTTCACTCAGGTAAATCGGTGAAAATCATTGTGTCCTTGTGGGATATATTTTAGGGTCCTTACCCACAGGTAACACCTAAGGCTAGCTTCATCATCGGACTCTCGTCCCACTCACCTTGTGTTGGGGGACGGGATCAACACATTTGTAAGTGGAGTTCTTTGGCTATGTGGTTTTAGGGATTGTGAAAAGAACTGAAAATTATCTGTTGGATCCTACTACTTCTTTAATGGTCCATTGACAAGGTTAAAAACAGTGTGATGTCATAGGATAGTAGTGGCCCTATACATCTGAGGTTGACATGTTTCAGCCGTTAGAATCACCCTTGTGGGTCGGTTGGCTTTCTTCAGGACCTTAATTTTGCCCTAATCCCTATAAGTGTAACTGGCCGTTATCACTGAATATATCTGTTTGTTTGGTAAAGTTTTTAAGAAAGGAATGCACGCAAATCATGCAGACCAGTATTTTGGACTTTTCCTTTTTGCATTGGTCTGAATTGAGGGAGAGAGAATCAATAGCATTATGCAGTAATGAAATATCTATTTTTTATGCATTGTACATTTTTCTCCTATGCAGTTGCGTGTCTTGTCATGCACAATTGTGTTAAAAACCTTTTGTAGTCTATATTACAGTTAAAATACGTATCAGGTATTGATAATATAATTAAGTGATATTGCGCGCCATGTTGTGATTTCAAAAGTGTACAAATCTACACCTACTTGGCCTATTTAGTCAATAAGGCTTCATAGGGTTAATCTGGGGGTGTGGCTCCTTATATTCACACTCTGTTGGAACAAATTGAGAAAACAAACTCAAGCATAGCGTGTACATTAGGCACTCTGTAAAAGGATTTTTAAACAGATGGTGCATCAGGGTCTCTCCTGCTTTTGTATTACTCACTTTGTCAAAGAACAGCTTCCACATCTTTACCTAATTGGCTACCTGCATCCTGTATCAAGGGGCGGAAGCCGGCTGTCTCCAGTTTTATACTCTTTCTTGTCATGTGGCCATCACATGATCGGAGGTCTGTGAAATAACTACAAATTTCTTGGGAATTGTAGTTCTAGGGTTTTTGTTCCCTCTGGATGTGAATCAGTATCTTATTAGTCTTTGTCATGTAGATTAATAGGCAGTATTTTAGGCTCAGATTCATAGTGGTGTTTACATGAAAATTTACAGGTTTTTGTTTCTTGAACAGAAAATCACTTTGTTTTCTTTGTCATGTGACAGTCACGTGATCTGCTTATGAACTACAGAACTACTGAATTTGTGCGAAGCGTAGTTCTTTTTCGGATGTGGTGTAGATCCATCCCATTGAATACTGTGCCCCTGTTGGTACCTAGGTGATGTAGTTCTACACTTAAAAACCATTTGTGGTGTTGTCATGCATGATCTATTGTATATCTTATAGGATGTTCCCCCATGGTATTTCATCATTCAGTCCTTTATTGTCAAGACGCCATGGTTTTGCACTACTATTTCTACCGATGATGTAAAATCATGCTTAGTTCGACAGTGTCCTGTAAAGTATCCACGATGGCTGAGATTGGCCCCAACTTGGAAGACTTCTCTAAAATCCATTTTATATGGATTAAGCGTTTCTTCCATCCTTCGGTAGATCAGCTCCTCGACTTCCTGGAAGTGTTCTCGGTCTAGTTGTTTCAGACGCGAGACACTTCACTGTTTACAATGCGCCAGCGCGGGAGTCGCGCGGCGCACTTCAACTGATTTCAAACTCCGTAACGGTCGCTTGTCTTGAAGGCGCCCAAATTTTTCCTGAGGAGAGTTTTCAATTGGCGATATGAGGCCCGAGTTATCTTCCTTTTAGGGAAGTATTCAGAGACTATTCCTTTGTATGCTGAGAGTGAAATTTTTACGTGCATTTTCTCAATGTTCTTGCAGTGCATGTTTTCAGTCAGCGGATATCCAGTCAGCCTTAAAGTTCCCGAAGAGAGAAGACGTTCGAGTTGGAGAAGAGCTTCTGTGAAGAGAAGCCTTCTCCCCTTCTAAGTAAGCGTGTTCAGGTTCAATTATTTTTGAAAGTCAGCAGATATACATTTCCAGATACTTCAAAGTCTGAATCCTGGTTGACCAAAGAAACTGCTTTTTGGCTATTAAAAGACAATCTTCAAGAAACCCTTCTATTGACATTAAAAGCAACTTTGAGATTTGAGTAACTTGGTTGCCCTTATGAACAGCCTTACATTACTGAAGAGACAAGCTAGTTTCTGTTGAATAGAATTGGGCACAACGTCTTACAACCTGACGTTTGGCGTATCCATCACATGAAAAGACTCTGGCTAGAGTAATTAATTTAGGACATAAAAGCTCTGAAGACTGATCAAATAATAAAGGCAAACACATATAGAGAGAGGCTAAGTCTCTGGTAAAAAAGGGTAAGATACTCAGCAGGTGAAATAAATAAAAAGTAGCTACATAGTTTTGAGGCAAGAAGAATTTAATAAATGTGTTTTATTTCAGGTATCTTCCACTGAAAGTCTATCAAGAAGTACCAGTGTCCTGAGGCAGTCTCTCTTGTGTTTGTCATCCACTTCCCCTTTCCCCCCTGGCTAAATTCAGGGGCAGCTGTTCTCCATCTGTCACTGGGTTTGGTAAGAGGGAATAGAGGGCTTGGTCATCTGTTCCTGGGGAGATCGCAACCATCGATCTGACATTTATGTTGTGTGGATAATTTATAAATCCACTGCTGTTCTTTATCAAAAAGAGCTCTCTCTATGTCTCTTAGTTTTACTTGGACCTGTTCTAGATCTATTCACCTGAGTTCTTGTGTTGTATGATCTTTCGTAAGGTAATGTTCTGCCATTTTTGTTGTTCCGATTCTAAGACATAACCTTACAGGTTATTCAGGATAGCCTAGTTACAGAGGAATGAACTCACTCGACCCTAGTTAAGTTTGTAATGGAATGTGCTAAACTTTCACTTACGAAAAACATTTTGTATTGGAGGGAACCCTGTTCTTGCAAACTCACGAAACTTCGATGGGCAGTACATTTGCTCCCAGTGTGACCAGGCTGTATGTATGCAATTTGAAAAAGACAGTGATTCTCCCTGGTAACAACCCAAATAGACCACATATAATAACTTGGAAACGATACAATGATGACGTTTTCGTCATCTGGAAAGGAGATAATGCAACTGCACTAAATTTCATCATTTGGCTAAACACATCAGCAAGATATCTAAAATTTACCCACAGTCTCAGCAACAAATCTTTGACCTTGTTAGATCTAACGGTTTTCCATGAACTTGGAAAACTACAAACTGGCACATATCAGAAACATGACAGCCAAAAAGAACCTATTGAGGTTTGACAGCTTTCACCTCAGATCACGAGAAAACCTGCTGTATGGTCAGTTCCTACTGCTATGTAGAAACTGCAGTCAACCAAAGAATAAAAAAAAACAGGCAGCAAATCTGGCTGAAAAACGTAGAAAGTGCAAATACCCAAATTGATTAATTAAAAAAACTATGAAGAGAGTTAGACACCAAAGTCGTGAAGCTATGCTAGAGACTCCTACAAGGGCAAAGGAAGACCCTCCCTTCGTATGTGTGACTACATACAACATCGCCTCAGACTATGAAAATTACAAGATGCAACTGGCAAATCTTAAACATAGGATTTAGACAATGGGACCACCCTCTATTTTGACACAAAAGAGCAAAAAGTATAAAAGACATAATAGTTTTCACAAGACCGAGACCTATGTTGAGAACAAAAAACACTGCACATTTGGACTTTCTGAAATAAAAGGGCATTATCCCTGAGGACAATGCAGTGTCTGCCACCTGACGACATCTACTAAGGAAATAGATCTGGGACAACGTACAAAGTTGGAATTACGCAAATACACTAAATGAAACTCAAAACAAGTCATATATATGATTACATGCCCCTGTGATTTGTGTTATATAGGCATGACTACAAGAAAAGTGAGTGTCAGATTAGGAGAACATTGAAGCAATATACATTGCAGACGGGCAACAACAAAAGTGGCAGAGCATTACCATACAAAAAGTCATACAACACAAGAACTCAGGTAGATAGTTCTAGAACAAGTCCAAGCAGAATCAAGAGACATAGAGAGAGTTCTTTTTGAAAAAGAACCAAACAACATAAAGGACTCAATGATGAAATACCGTGGGGGAACATCCAATAAGATATACAATAGATCATGCATGACAACACCACTGATGGTTTTTAAGTGTAGAACTACATCACCCAGGTACCATCACGGGCACAGTACTCAATGGGATGGATTTACACCACAATCGAGAAATAGCTACAATTCCCACGAATTTAGTAGTTCTGTAATTCATAAGCAGATCACTTGACTGTCACATGACAAAGAAAAGGAAGTACATTTCTGTAAAATACTGGCTATTTATCTACATGACACTGATTCACATCCCACCGAGGAGGAAAAAATCCAGAACTACAATTCCCAAGAAATTTGTAGTTCTTTCACAGACCTCCTAATCATGTGATGATCACATGACGAGAAAGAGGATAAAACCGGAGACAGCCAGCTTCCACCCCTTGATACATGGTGCAGGGAGCCGAATAGGTGAAGACGAAGACGCTGTCCTTTGACAAAATGAGTAATACAAACGCAAGAGAGACCCTGATGCACCTTCTGTTTAAAAATCCTTTTTCAGAGTGCCTAATATACACGCTGTGCTTGAGTTTACTTTCTCAATTTGTTCCAACAGAGTTTGACTATAAGAAGCGCCCCTGCCCCCCATATTAACCCTATGAAGCCGCACCTGTGGGTGAGGACCCTAAAATATATCCCACAAGGCCACAGTGATTTACACTGATTGACCTGGGTGTACAATCCTACACAGAGTGAGATAGTGGCAACACAACATTTGGTCTTGTGGAAAGTAATAGGATCCCTCCTTGAACTGAAACACTAACAACCCAGGACCATTGACACCCTTAATAGGGCTCATCAAATTGGTATAATCTTAGTTCCAGTGGCACAGTGGGCATAGCTGTCACACTTAGGGCGCCACGCTGAAGTATACAACAAAGTAATGATTGGAATGCTTGAATTAATCTCAGCCACTGGTAATTACTCATAGCCACATCTCAACCCATTGCTATTTTGTACTGATTTGTGTATGTATGGGTCTAAACTGAGGTGGCATGGAGTGAAAAAAACCAATGGATTGGGATGAGGCTCAAGTAATTACCAGTGGTTGAGATTAATTTACACATTTTATCCATCACGTTTGTGTATACTTCTGCGTTGTTGTATGGCAGCAGATCTCAAAACCATAACAGTCTGATAAACACATAGGTGCTTGTAACATTCCCCATAGGGCGTCTACCACTGTGACAGTGGTAACAATTAGGAGTGTGTGCACTTTTTAAAATTCACCTGTTGGCACCCAAAAGTGGAAAATTCTAGCCTCAAGACAGTAGTTGATTTCTTCCTGCTCCAGGAAGTCTTTGCACTTGCTGGAGCAAGAAATAGTGAATGAAAAGTATTCACCTTTCGTTGGTCACCAGTACGTTCCAACAATGGCAATAGCCAGTGATGGTGATGGGGAAGGGACATTCAAGGTATGAGTGGGAAGGTCAGGCAGACCATTCAATTTTTGTATAGTTTTATATTGTGCAAACAGAACCCTTGCCGGAATCACAGTGCTTAACAATGTTCAAGGCGACATGCAAAAAAGAACATAATCCCCCAGAGAGAACACCTCAGGTCCCAGGCGGACAGCAACCCAAAAATAAGAACATAGGCTGGAAGGAATAAGCATGCGTACAGACTAAGGGATAAATCTTGTCCTAGAGTATCGCTCATGCGTTCTACAGCAGAAATGTGTTCATCAGTATTTTTTGGAACCTGCATTTTCTGGTTGGCTGAAGGGATGCCCCCAGCCAGGCAGAAGCTACCGCTCCCGTCATGGGCGGGTGATTACACTCACTTTCTATACTTGCTCCCCCTTTGTTAGCTTGACATAGAGCAGTCAGGCTTATCTCAGAGGTAATGTGTAAAGCAAATGCACAACAGTCACTCACAATAAATAAACTGAGTGTCACAAAAAAGATTTCACACAGAATTTATGTAAATAGCGTTTATATTCAACACACATATTCAATTATTATAACATGAACATCATCTACTTTTGGGCATTAAACACATTTGGAAATATTACTAACAGTACTAGGCCCACTCGTATTGTTATAATATCAATAGTATGTACACTGTAGACAATTCCTAATCTAACCCCCACCCCCATATAGAACGAGCACTCTAATGCAGTGCTACATGCTGTCCACCCCAGGCCCAGGCCCACCCTAGCTATTCTGATAATGCAGTCCTACAAAGTTATAGGGCATACCCCGGGTCAAAACAATATAAAAATGTGTACATATAAGAAACTAGAACACCTTTTAGCCACACCGGAGGCTGAAGCCATGCAGGTAAACCTAATGTCAAATGTGTTGTGCTCTTGGCATGAACTCCACATACAAAATGACACTGCTGGCCAGTGTCATGAATCACAGGCGGTCCGCCAACTATCACTCCTATCTACACACTCACTCTGCACCACTACACAGTGCGACAGGTATCAGCCCAGTCCATACCGAACACTCTTGCACACATATTCACTCAGCACCCTAATGAGGTGCTATTGGTACCCAGAAGGTCAGTGGATAACACCCTGCAGACTTTGTTGCCCCAGCCTCCTTCCACCCTCTATTTCAACCCGATTGTCCTATGCCCCCAGATGGAAGATAACCAGCCCCTCCTCCCGGATAGTAGGCTGCACATGGCTGAAATCACACTTGGTCTGGGTCCTCGGGAAGCAGGTGGGGATATTTAGCAAGTTTTAATTGGAGGTAAATGTAACAAGGTAAGTTTAGCAGCCACTCGGGAAGTTCACCCACAGGTCTCAAAACACAATGGAGTCACGCAGTCTCCTGACCCGAATCTGACAGTCTCAGAAGCGATTCTTCAACCCAGTCAATCTCTCTTGATACTACCCAGTGCCAAGATGTCTTTGGGAGGGGCCAGGTGTGGAGAGGGCAGTTGGCCCGCCACGCTGAGGTTCAAAAGGGGAAAAAATGATGAATGGGCAATAACACATGGGAGCCTCTCGATGGGAGGAGACGCACCAACAGGTACACGTTGATTAGGGTCGTGCCTAGGCAATCCAGGCACAGCATTTGGTGTGCATTTTTATGGGTTGCACCAGATACTTCAGGTCTCAAACACGAGGAGCTGCAAATTCTGCTCCTCCGTAGAAATGAGGCACAATGACCGGTGCACACTGGGATGGGTTGCACCAGGCAATTCCGAACACTCACAGCGAAGAGTTGCAAATTCTGTATCTCCCTGGAAACCAGGTACAACATCTGGTGCATGATGATACAGACTGCACCAGACCAGTCCGGTCACACACACAGGCACAAGTTCAGCAGAGCCACACAAGGTAGAATGAGGCACTACTACGGGTACATCCCCACCTCTGAGGGTCGCAAACCGTGAATCGGACACTGCATGCAATGAGCATGTAGTTTGTGTGTTGCACAACATAGATGCAGCACTATTGACGAAATGGGCCACGCAGGGTTTTTCAACCGGTGAATCCACTCACCCTCAACAAGATGCGTATGAGTGTCAGGGTCCCTGTAGTACAGGAATCACACACCTTAGACGCGGGCAATATTTCTGGGGCTCCGCACTAGACAATCTGGTCTCCAGGCACAAGTCTTATTTCCACACCCACACCGTGCTACCAGTTGGGATTCAGTAGCCGATGTGGGCACTTGAGAGGGCACC
Source organism: Triturus cristatus (assembly GCF_964204655.1). Lineage (NCBI taxonomy): Eukaryota > Metazoa > Chordata > Amphibia > Caudata > Salamandridae > Triturus > Triturus cristatus. Next base: position 271,809,037 of record NC_140587.1, read on the forward strand.
GCTCTCCAGATGACACAGAGAGATGGTGTAGGTCCCTTGCAGGAGATCTTTGCTGTCCCTGAGATCTCGTGGAGAAAAGGAGGCCCGCTGATGGATCATTGGACAGCCAGAGAGCCAAACTTCAGCAGGTCTTCGGCCCATGCCAGCTACTAATCAGAAAGGGCATGCAGTCCCTTTCAAGGGCACTAGTCCTCCATTTGCACAACAGAGTCCTCTGGCAATGTGCACCACACAGTCCAGGTTCACATCCCCACAAGCGTATCTCCCAGTTTGCTAAAGGATGGCACCAGTACTTATACTGTTGTGTGTCTTTCAAGTTAGAGGTGGTTTAAGTGGTTTCCATTTGAACCACAGATGTCTCTGCTAAATTGTTGGCCTGTCTCTCATGGGGCCGTGAAATCTAGATCCTACTCCTTAGTGAGGCCATGATCTGGCCCCTGGAGGCTAAGTGTCAAAACCTCTCTCTCCATTCTATCCAATCCGGCCCTCAAATGGCAGAGGTCTGTTGTTCTATTGGTATGCCCATGGTATATGACTGTCACTGGGGAATGCACAGATGTGCTCCCCTGACCCCTGGTATCAACAGGAGCCAGGCACCACAGCACACAAGACTCTTAGAGCATAGAAATGTGAATAAGTGGCATTTCTACACGATTTATGCCCAAAAAACCTTTACCACTGGAAAGGAATTGGCATGGTGAATCCATTCATAGGAAACACCATGAGGCTTCTCCACTGCAATCCACTATTGCAGCAAGTAATTTCAACCACTTCCCCATGTTGACCTATTGGAAGAGAAAGCCTCATAGGAAATGAAAACACATAGGTATTCCTCACTACCTGGGCGCTCATGCGCTAGTGCGCACACAGACCTGCGTTGGCAGGTTGGACACAGTCCCCAGCACCAGGAGTGAAAGTGCGCCTTCCGGAGTCTGCAACAGCAGACTGGACACAGGTTTAAGTAAACGGGTGTTAGTGTGCATGCACCAGCCTGTAATAGCAGGCGGCACACTCAATAACAGGCACCATTGGTGCAGATGCACACATTCAGTGATCTGCTATGGCAGGCTGCTTATGAGTTTAATGCACGGTAGATGCCAGTGCGCACACACTGGTATGCGGTGGCAGACTGGCCCAAGTTTCAGAACATCGAGTCAGAGCCACTTCCCAACATGGGAAAGAAGGGCAAGAAGACTTTTACACTGTATTTACAGTGGGAAAGTGCCCAGAGCCCAGATGCCACACAAGTGAATCAGCAAATCATCGGAGGAAGAAACCATGAGAAGACGTTTAGAGAAATGCAACCTGACGATCAGGTCCAACATTATCCTTTTATCTTCTCTCTTGAATGAAACTGTTGAGGGGTTCTTTCTGATTTCAGGGGGTAATGCGTTCCAGATTCTCTGGGCAATGCCTGAGAAGACTTGGTTATATATTTTCTTTTTATACAATTTTGGTGGTTTCAGCAGTAGGGAACTAGTGCCTCTAGATGCTCTAACACCACCAGATAGGTCTAGTTTTTGTGCAAGGTATTTCAGAGTGTTGAAGTGTAGGTCTTTACGGGTTATGCAGGCAATTTGCAAATTAATCCTAGCCTCATACGGGAGTCAGTTTAGAGATTTCAGATCAGGAGTGATGTGATTGTTTCTTTTCGATCCTTTAATGAGTCTAGCAGCAGAGTTAAAAGAGGCCCTTAGTTGCATCAGCTTAGCTCTCGGTAGGCAGCAGCGGGTTGCACTCCCGAAGAACATCCTGGAAATCACTAGGGCTTGAACAGCTCACTTGAAGTCATCTGGGGTAGGAAGAGTTCATGTGGAAGTTTGCTGCTTTGGTGGCAGAGCTGATGTGCTCCTGCATGTTCAGATTCTTGCTTACTCCCAGAGATCTCATTGACTCTATAATGTATAGTACGCAGTTTCGAGCTGTTAGATGTTTAATTCATTTTGCAATGTCCGGTGAATGTTTGGGTCTGGCAATTAGGAGGAATTCTATTTTGAGAGCATTTTGTTTGAGGTGGTTACCAGTCAACCAGTTTTGTGGTTTTTGTAGGGTTGAGTTGAAAGACCTAATATCTTCAGGGGAGGAGATTTTCAAGTGCAGTTGGGTATCATCTGTGTACATGTGCTAGTGGATACTAGATCAATTCAACAATTCGGTCAGAGGTGCCATGAATAAGTCAAAGAGAGTGGGTGAGAGCGAGGAACACTGAGGGACCCCTAAAGTGACCTGCTCAGGGTTGGATAGGGACATATTGACCTTGATTCTTTGAGGTCTGTTGTGGAGAAAAGAAGCGAACCAGTTAAGAACGGACCCCGATAGTCCCATCCTACATTCAAGTAGGTCTAGGAGACTGTTATGTTTTGACTGTATCAAAGGCTGACGAAAAGTCAAAGAGGATAAGAAGGCAGGGTCCGTTCAGATTCAACATTTTTAGTGCATTATCAACTATGTATGTGAGTGCCGATGCAGTGCTTTGGCCTGGCAGAAGCCGAATTAAAATTGATTTAAGAGACTGAATTAGTCAATGTAGTTGCACAGTTTTACTGGACACATTTCTCAAGAAGCTTCACTAGCTTCGTAATCTTAGAGATTGGGCGGAAGTTGTTTTGGTCTGAGAGGTCTGCAGTTTTTAAAAAATAGGTAACCTGCCCAGATTTAAGCCAATTAGGGATTGATCCTTGAAGTAGTGAGGCATTAACTATTTTGGTCCAGAGAGGGAAAAAGGACATCTTGATCTCACTGAAGACATTTGTTGGTAGAGGGTTGCTACAGTTGTTTGAGTGTTTTAGTGCTGTTATAATTTTGCGAATGTCGCTATCATCAAAGGTTTTGAATATGCACCATGTAGCATTGTTTTTGTGGGTGTGAGCTGAGAAACATGGTGTTTCAGCAATACGGGGTGGGGTTCGCTAATATGAGGTGTGAGAGTAAGATGCTCCGTAGCTGTCCGCAGGTCATTTAGGATCTGTGGTGATAAGGCAGGAGGGAGGGCTATACAAGCAGGAACTTTGCTTTGGGAAAGGGAGGTGACTTGGAACTGGGTATAAGTGTGCCTGAAAACCAATTCCAGTCCCACTGTTACCCTGACTGCTCTATTGCGATAGTATGAACAGCTTCCTTCTAAATCTGCAACTCATGCATTTTAAAGCCACTCACAATACACAGCTCTTTTGTAGTTTAAAACAATAAATGGAGTTGTGAGTCTCTGGACGATTTAGTAATGATTCACTTCCCTTATGATAATTTCGAATAAGCAGTGACCTGTGCTGTCCAGTGCAAACATATCTCAAAGGTGTGGCAGTATTTCAGCAGAATGGTTCAAAGTAACTGGCCTCCAAATAAGTCTATCTCTATTGTGTTGTCATCAACATGTCTCTGTTGAACACTCAGGACAGCCCGGCTAATCCAGGCTACAGTTAAAAGATCAAGAGAGAAATTGGCCAGGTGGGGTTCCTCCAGAGAACCAATAGATACCTGTGAGTCTTGCAGAGATACAGGGCAATCCGAGTCACCAAGGAGCAGCAACAAACTCAAGCAAAAAAGTCAAGGAAGAGTACATCTCTTGCTCCTTATGAAAGAGTGTGAAAATGTATGTGAAAGTGCTCCATATTCCTATGGGACAGTTTAAAATTGTGAGCAGCTGAGATGCTAGTCTGGTAGTGATCTATACAGTACAAGAGTATTTGGCAATAAAAATGCTTCTGGTAGTGAGTAAGACCCAAAGAATATTAGGAGGACAATGAGGACAGTGCAGGAATGCTTTCTCTTACTCAGGTGGTACTCAACTTATCTTCACATAGTCTTCCTGTAGATCACTTGTAATTCAACTCAAATCTGTATTTACTACACTTGTCACAAAAATGTATCTTCCAAAACAAAGAGCAGATTAGCTCAATAATTAGGTGATGAATCGTAATATCAAAGTAAATTTACAGAGCAGGACTGGCTCAGGGTAGAAGTGTGTCATGACTGGTTCATAAGCAGCTGGGGTTGAGATGAAGGAGCTGGGTCTGCCAAGTCAAGCAGAGGACGACAGCCAATCAGGTCAATGGAAGGACTGTTCCCCAGCTTATTTAAGCATCCCTAGGACTGGAACAAATTGCCTCGCAACTGCTTTATTGTATAATTCCTGTTCGCTCAGTTTGTTCACTGCTTGGCGTTTTCCTGCACCGTTGTTTTGTTTCTCACTTTTCCTCATGTGGAATGTGCTAAAGCTCATACGTGAGCCTTAGCACGGCACCACAATGGGAGCTCCATTACCCGTTCCTGCAGGGCATGGACTGTCAAGTCCATGCCCTACAGGAACTGGGGTGCATGCAGACAGGGACACACACCATGTATCCCCTGCATGCATCCCCTGGCACAGATGCAAAACGAACAAGTGATGGACAGAATGCAGAACATTGTCAAACATTTAACCCAGTAGAGATCTGGGCCTAAGTCCATTGTTTTGTTGCTCCCCAAGCCATTCCAGATCTCTTGACTGGGGTGAACGTATGATTTATTCAGCATTCCATCCATCCTTTGTTTGCGTAGCACTTTTTGCCCTAAGTATAATGGGTATGCCCAGACGTGGGTACCGTGCTCACTGAGCCACTGGATTCAAGCTAGCCTGGCTGATGAGGGGTGATGCCCCGAAACCAGTCCCAGGATGCTTGTTTCTGGTCCAGCAATAACCTGGCTTGGCAGTTCGGGCTGGACTGTTATAATAATAAAAATGATAATAAAAGCATTTGTAGAACACAACAGCTACCTCAAGCAGAGGTGTCCCGGCGCTTCGCGGTTAAAAGCAGGTGAGGGAGGTCCAAATGAGGAAAGAGCATTGGCTGAAGAGCCAAGTCTTCAAGGTCTTTCTGAACTCGCGTTCGGACTTGATCAAGTGCATTTGGAAAGGCAGGGAGTTCCACAGTCTGGCTGTCCCCACAGTGAAGGACCTGCCTCCCATACGGGACTTAGAAAAATGAGGCACACAGAGCAGGTGCTGGGAGATAGATCTCAGTGTGCGTTCTTGTTGGTATGGGCAGAGCCTACGCTTAAGATAGACTGGGCCACCTTCTTGCAAAGCCCGAAAGGCCAAAGTCAGGGACTTAAACTCTATCCTTCTAGCTACAGGTAGCCAGTGAAGTTGTCTGATGTGCGGAGAGATATGGTGATGGAACGGGACTCGACGAGTTAATCTCACTGCCGCATTCCGTACCATCTGTAATTTATTAATCAAATAGGCAGGCAGCCCAAGGTAAAGACAGTTTGCGTAGTCCAGCAGATATGTCACAGTAGCGTGGACTATGATCCTGCGACAATCCTCCGGCTATAGATGCAAGAATTTCCTCAAACTTCTCAACTTCCCGAAGCATGAGGCTGATATATGACAGACTTGGGCAGAGAAAGAGAGGTCTGTCTCCCATTTGAAGCCCAGGTTTATCACTGTGTTTTTCCTGTAAAGGTGGCGAGCACATTTCTACTGGCCACCAAAGTCCCCATTGGGAGCAGGGACAAAGTTGATTTGCATATGGCTGGGTCTAAACTGGGGTGGCACGGTGAGCAAAAGAACGATTGATTTAACCCAGATCTCTTGACTGGGGGTGAATGTAAGATTTATTCAGAATTCTGTCCATTAATTGTTTACGTAGCACTTTTTGCCCTAAGTGGGATGGGTACTTAGTGTGTGCCACTGGATTCAAGCTAACCTGGCTCATGAGAGGTGATGCCCCGAAACTGGTCCCAGGATGCTTGTTTCCAATTCCAGGGAGGACCTGGCTTGGCAGTTCCGGCTGTACTATTCCCATGAGGAGCAGGCTCAAGACTGATTCGCATATGGCTGGGTCTAAACTGGGGTAGCATGGTGAGCAAAAGAGAGATGGATTTAACCCAGATCTCTTGACTGGGGGGGAATGTATGATTTATTCATCATTTCTTCCATCATTTGTTTGCGTAGCACTATTCCCCTGGCACAGAGGCACCTTTGATTCCTCACCGCCACACTTTTCATGGTGGTCTCACCACCATGAAAACTGTGGCAGTGAGGAAATTCCTAATATGCTTGGCGGTACTGCAGCGGCACCACCAGCATATTAGGTGCATCAGACCAGCTGCACGACCAGCAGGGAATACGGATCCCTGGCGGCAGCAGGGCTCCCATGGCAGTCCGACTCCCCTACTTGTAATAGGGCGGTCAGACCACCTGTGAGGCAGTAGCTGCACCACCACCGTGGGTTTGGCGGTTCATCGGTCCGCCAAACTCATATTAAGGCCCTTAGGGCCAGATGTACGATGCGCTAAATAGCTCCTCGCAAATTGCGAGTCTTTTGGGACTCGCAATTTGTGAGGTGCTATTTTGCATGTACAACAGTGTTTTGACCACTGTTTGCGATTCCCAATGGGTTGGCAAATTGCGAGGCTCATTAATATTAATGAGCCTCTCACAATTTGCGAGACCATTGGGAATGACAGGCCCTCCCAGGTATGCTGGCCTTCTGGGCTCAGCAGACCAGCATGTCTGGGACTGCTTTTAAATAAAGAAGTTTTTTTTAATGCAGCCCATTTTCCTTAAAGGAAAACAGGTTCCACTTAAAAAAAAACAAAAAACGTTTTTATTTCATTTTTTAAGGGCAGGCAGTGGTCCCTGGGACCACTGCCTGCCCTTAAAAATATTTTAGGAGACAGTCACAAAGTGGAAGGGGTCCCCTGGGGACCCCTTCCAAATTGAGACTGCATAACCACCTTCTTGAAGAGGGTGGTAAATTGCGAGTGTTTTGCGACCGCAATGGCGGTTACAAAACATTCGTACATTGATTTGCGGATGCAATTAGGAAGGGAACGGCCCTTCCTAATTGCGACTCGCAATTCCTAAATAGCCAGTCACAAATAAATTGTGACTCGCTATTTAGGAATTGTACATGTCAACAGTGATTTTGCATGTGCAAACGGGTTCGCAAACCCGTTTGCGCATGCAAAATCACTTCGTACATCTGGCCCTCAGACTTCTAAATTCAGACTACAGCTCTAAGTTTACCTTTGAGAATCTGCCCCAGATATCTGGTATCAACACAACATCCAACAGTAGTACATGCAGTTGTTAGTCATGGCCCATGGATACTTTGCATTTCTGGTTTGCACAGTGAGCCTTATGCATGCTTTTGAATCACATAGGTTTAGCATAAGGTACTCTGCACACTCAGTCAGTAGTTTGTTATTTTCTTACGAGAGTCATATACCTTGCTAAAGTGGCACTGGAAAGCTCTGGGAGAATTGTGATTAAGGATTGCAGGTAGATACTTTGTGCCAATATGGCATCCAAGCACAATACTGGTTTTCTTTCATATATTGTATTGTATTTTCAGGTTCCCCGAAAGGTTTCCATTGAGGTCACCAGCTCTGAGGTAACCTGGCCGTGGCAGACAGCAGCAGAGAACAGAAAAAATGGAGAATCTGATATATGTGCAAGAGACAGAAGTTACTGTTCAAATAGAGAAGTCAAAATATGTTTAACTAACTGTCTGTGATTAGGATTGTCCTCATAGTGACCTGCATTGTGAAATGAGGAGGGTCTTCCTCAGGACAGCAACATTGGAGCCATCAATATAATAAATAGAAACATATCAATAGGGATGCAGGCTTGTGAGAATAATCTAACAAATTCATAGTTTCATACAGGTCATTTGCTTAGTGCTTGTTTATCAGTAAATACAATACAAATAAAAAGGAAAAAAGGGCATACACATCACTAACTTTCACTAAAACAATAAACAATAGTTACTGATTTTCATTAGAGCTTCCTCCTACTTCTTTACATAGCAGTAGCTTGTATCTCTTCTTAACATTTTGGATACGCATGTTTCACGCTTACCGGACTCCATGCACAACTAGCACTTTTTACTGATCTGATTTGTTATACCATCTTTAATATAAATTATCTTAAATTGTGTTACTTTATCACAATATTAAACTTCCTATTGCCAGTATAAGCTGATGCATTTTTCATATTCTTTGCCAATAGTTTTTTTATTAGAAATTATTCCAGGAACATTCAAACCACTGGGTCTTCTCTGTGACACAAGTCTCGAATATGGCAGATATAACACCTCAATCAGTCGAAACGGAACATTGCTCTTTATGGCAGCAAGAGTTTGTCAGAAGTCCAATCTCTGCGTTGTGAAAGGCCATCTAATTCTGAAGTATGAAAGGCCAGTAACACTGAGGCAGTGTTGGTCACAAGATGACCTGCCTCTGAAATGCGGTGCCTCTCAAATGAACAGGCAGTAATATGTGAGTCTCTTGCCTGTAGGATCTCATATCTCTCACTTGTTTCATATGCCCTCTACCATTCTGTTTGTCCCATAATCGAAAACACATAGGGTAAGTTTTTATGTGTGGATCTAGTTATGGGAAGATCTACTCCTACCCATGGGTGTAAATATCTGCTGTTTTGCCATTCATGATTTCTGAGGGGAGACTTACACCTATATGAAGACTAAATAATCTCATCCCCTTCATGTGAGGTGGTGGAGAACCCTATGGTCCTATGGAGTTTATGAGTGTAAACTTACTATTTGTAGCTTTTCACCAGTTAGTTATATATATATATATATTCACAGAAAAAAACATAGGTTTCAGGCACATTATAGTTAGGAATTAGCATTTAAAAAACCTTAGAAATTCACTGAAAAAACCATAGGTTTCAGGAGCATTATAGTTAGCTGGACTTTTCACTCGTACAAAACCATTGAAATTCCCCCGTTATAGTTAGTTCAGCTAACTATAACTCGCGCGCCCGCAATGCACTGCTGATGACGTCACATATTACATCACTCATGACATGGTCAGTGACATCACTCATGACATCACTGATAACATCTCAAATGACATCACTGATGACATCATCCTTGTGATAGAGTGGAAGACCTCCTCTCCCCCTCATATATAACCTTTGATACACACATTCAAAAATAGAAACTAAAATTTTCAAAACAATGGACATACCAATATCAGTTACAACAACCTATTCAGTAATTCTAAGATCCACACACACATCCACTCATTCACCAACAGTCCTATACAGTCAATCATACATGTACTCACTCATCATATGTACTCATAAACCTATACATCCTGTTACACAACGCCACTCATCCATAGAGTCACTCACACACATAGTCACTCATGCTAATAAAGAATCAAACATCCATTTACACGCGAGTTATAGTTAGCTGAACTAACTATAACGGGGGAATTTCAATGGTTTTGTACGAGTGAAAAGTCCAGCTAACTATAACGCCCCCGAAACCTATGGATTTTTCAGTGAATTTCTAAGGTTTTTTAAATGCTAATTCCTAACTATAATGTGCCTGAAACCTATGGTTTTTTCAGTGAATTTCAAAGGTTTTTTTAAATGCTAATTTCTAACTATGCCTACAGAGATAGGACTTGTGAAGAAAGAAGAAAAAACGCACAGAAAGAAAAAAAAGAAATGCAGAAAGAAGCAACAGAAGTCCTCAAAGTCGAAGAAAAGTGCAGGAAGAAGGATAACGTGCAGAAAGAACAAACAGAAGAGCAGAAAGAAGCCTTGTTGCAAAATCATCCTGTACCCTCAACTTTTTCAGACGGATACTGGTGGTAACTGAGTCTGACTAACCAGTCCTAGAGCCAGTGCTATGTTAAGAGACACTCAGAATACAGTGAAAACACCTACATACACTAGGGAACACTAAGCGTTGGGGTCCCCCTATGATCAGCATGACCTCCTCTGTAAGCCCCTAGTATATAATAGGGCAGGGGATTAAAACTACCTCTTAAAACGCGGTGACGTTTGCACACGTCACCTCAGGCCCCGTCCCCTCCCTTCCCCACTGTGGAAACACGCCCTGTGGCCTTTTTTTAAGTTGGGCGATTAAGTCCCCTTGAATCCTGAGGATCCCTAGGGGCAAAATAGCCCACTAGGTACGTCCAGTAAGCACCATTGCAGAGAGGTGTAAAAAGGGGCATGGCCTGCACCACCTCTCTGCAATGCAGAGCAGTGGCGCTTACTGGAAGCACCTGGTGGGCTAGTTGGCCCCCAGGGTCCCTCAGGATTGAAAGGGAATTATTTCCCCAACTTAAAACGCGCCACAGGGTGTGTTTGCACACGTCACCTCAGGCCCCATCCCCTCCCTTCACCACTGTGTAAACGCGCCCTGTGGCCATTCTAAGTTGAGAGATTAAGTCCCCTTGAATCCTAAGGGTCCCTAGGGTCAAACTAGCCCACTAGGTACCTCCAGTAAGCGCCACAGAGCTGAGTTGCATAGAGGTGTAAAAAGGGGCGTGGCCTCAGAACACCTGTCTGCAACGCAGCTCCCTGGTGCATACTGGAGATACCTGTTGGGCTAGTTGGCCCTCAGGGACCCTCAGTATTGAACGGGAATTAATTCCCCAACTTACAACTGGCCAGTTTTAAGAAGGAGGGCTGTGTGGCCCCCCCTTCTTTTTCTAATTTACTGGCCCTGGGGACCCCATCCCCCAGGGCCTGCACCCTAATTTTTTTTGTTGAAAAAAATTAATTTGGCCCTCCCAAGGCCTTAATCCCCCGGGGCCGGCCTTTGTTTTTTATTATTTTTAAAAAAAATGTATTTATAGAAAAACCTAGGACATGCTGGACAAACCGTATGTACCTATCACCATGACGATTTGCGTGATATTCATTAAAAGGCGACTATGCATAGAATGAATCCACATGGAATGTATTTACACCGCTTGTGAAGCTCTGACGTGTCTGACGCCCTACCGTGCCTAATCCCGGCCCCCCCGCCAGTGGGTCCTCTCCAAGTAGACACCCTTGTCGTTTATTTATCCAAACATGGGTAGCTATTGGTGGGCACATTTAATATACACGCACACCAAGCCATTCAAAGGGGATTCGACAAAAATTCGACCAAACTATGCAAGAAATAATCCCAACCAAGGTCCCCGTCCTCCTCTATCGACCTCCGTTTCAGATTACTTTTTTTCTTCTCAGAGAATCTCTTAGCTCTCCTAGGTAATTTCTTTCCCTCACCCTCTTGCTGACTGTAATGACTTGTAGAAGTATCGCCACCTCGCACTGCATCTGAGATCGAACTAGAGGTTGAGTTGTCTGAGTTGTCAGAGTCTACAGAGTCTTCGTTTAACGAGTAGAAGTTCTCTAGAGGGTCTGGTGAGAGAGATCCTGCTTCCTGATCACCCCCCCTAGGTATGTGCTTTCCTTCCGGGATAGGGTGTAGCGGTAGAGTCGTATTTTTACTGTCAGCAGTTTTGTGATAAGAGGGAGATTCTATCAACCCACTCAAAGTCTTGCCTGGAGCAGCCATATCTGCACTGGAGTTTTTAACTATAGCTTGGATAGTATTTAAAAATACTTCTGGCGTACCCATGACGGTTGTCTCACCACTGGACCCCCATGAGTACCGCTCATCTCTGGCCTCCGTCTGAATGTCAGTAGCAGTAATATTGGGGCTGGAAGGGCCTATACCAGGTATTCCAGAATTGGCTACATTAGTTATATTGCCATCATTAATAGGGGTAGTTGTAATGGTCAAGCCATCCATAACTATGTCTTTTAGATGCGTTATGTTTTTTGCAGAGACAGGTATGTCCTTAGATGGAAACAAGCTAGTGATAGCAAGCTGTTTTTTATTTGAGTCCGCATTAATGGAATTTTTAGATAAGGGTTTTTTAATCACTTCTTTTTTTTCCCCATTCTTACCACTAGCTGCAAGCCTCTTGTCAGTCTCAGTCCTCTTAATTATTTCTGTGGGTGCGGATCCGGGGACTGCTGATGTCTGGGCTATGGAGCGCGTCTTGCTCCGAGCTCCGCGGGCCGCCATCCAGCCCGTAGGATGTGTGGAGTGAGCAAAGAGTGTCCCAGCGTCTGCGTTGCCTAGCTGCCGCGCCTCAGCGTAGGGAATCCCGTATCCGGCGAACGCCGTCAGCAGGAGCCGAGCGAGGCTTTCCCAGCGTCTCGCTTGATCTGGAGTTTTCGGCACGCAGTTTCTGCACCATCCGTTTGGGGGAGACACGCCCTGGCCACTCTCACGAGCCCCACAAGCCGCCAGAACCATGGGGAGTTTAAGGTAGGGGGTAGCCTCGGGGGGGGGGGTCTCAGTTCATTGAATCCGAAGAGGAACGCTGCAGGGGTGGATGTCGGGGAAACTCACTACGGCGCCATCTTGCCTAATATGTAATTTCTAAAGGAAATACTCCAGGTATTACAGTTTTGATTACATCAAGATGACGTCAGGCGTTCCACACTTTTGTAATAAATATAGAATGTTAGCAATCTGGCTGTTCATTAGGATACTGTTGAGAGGCAGAGGCCAGGGTCAAGGACTCTGAAAATTGAAGGCAGGTAGAAGAGTGCAGGTGCAACAATTTGACCACACTGGGCAGGCAGGAAGGACAGTGGCAGCACAACAGACTATGGAGGGCAGTGGTAAGGGGGCAGGGGCAACAAACCAACAATACAGGACTGGCAAGAGAGGCTGTGGCAATATAATTGACCATTATGGGCAGAAGGAAGAGGCAGTGGTAGTACAACCATACATGCCAACTGACCCGACTCAGCCTGGAAACGTCCAATGTTTTTAAGTGCAAATGGGCTTTATTTGCTCTGTCTCCTGTCTACAATCTCCTCTTTTTCAATGTAACTCAAAGGGGAAAATCAATACCCCAGTTTTTTTCAAAATCTCCCTCTTACCAAGTTCAAAATGTTCGCAAGAATGGTACATTGGATCATGAAAGGCAGGAGGAATTGGGGTAGGGTCATGGACTCGGATAACAGAGGACAGGAGGGACATGGAGAGGTGCACCAAACTGACCCTACAGGGCAGGCATCAGGGTTTGCAGCAGCACAATTCACCACACAGGGCATGCGGGACGGGAGTGCAGCACAACAATCCATAGAAAGCAATAGGGAGGGGACAGGACCATGCACATGGACAACAGAGAACAGAAGGGAAAGAGGCAATGGTAGCTAGCTGACCATAATGGACAGACAGGAGAGAAAGCTGCAGCATAACAGACCATAAAGGGCAGGAGGGACGGATCAGGGGCATTACAATGGAACAGACAAGCCCGGAGGGAGGAAATAGGGGTCTGCACATGGAAACAGAGGGCTGGGGGCAAGGGGGCAGGGCAGGAGCAGCACGATGACCATGGAAGTCAGGCAGGATGGGCACTAGAAACAAGACACACCTTGGAGAGCAACAATGAGACTATGATGGCATACACACAGACCATGGAGGGAAGGTGGGAGGGGGTCAGGGGAAGCTAGCTGACCACACAGGGAAGGTGGGAGGGGCCATGGCAGCACAGAAGACCATGCATGGCAAGCGGGAGGGTTAGTGGCAGCACAATGGCTATGATGGGCAAGAAGGAGGGTGCAGGGTCATGCACAAAGGACCATGGAGGATAGAAGGGAGGGTCAGGACCTGGGCACAGACAAGAGAGTTCAGGGGAAGGGGCCTCACAACAGACCGCGCGGGCAGGCAGGAGGAGCAGTTGCAGCACAACAGACCAGGGAGGGCAGAAGGGTGTGGCAGTAAAATGGACCATGGAGGACAGGAGGAAGGGGATAGGGGCATGGCATGTGGACAGGCAGGGTGGAGGTGGCAGGGACAGGTTACAGTCATTTGACAATGCTAGGCAGGTGGGAGGGGAGTGGCAGCTCAACAGAACACTCAGAGTAGATAGGAGTGGCAGGTCCATGGAACATGGTGGGCAAAACGGATGGAGTTAGGGCATGCACAAAGACATCGGAGGGCAGGGCGAAGGAGAATAGGGTCAGCAAGCTAAGCACAGAGGCTAAGCAGGAGGTCAATGATGGGGCATAGAATTGGGCAATGGAGGGCAGGAGGAGTGGACTGGTAGATCATGCTAAATGGCAGTGGCAGCACATCAGACCATGTATGGCAGGAGGGAGGAGGCTAGTCCATGGATTCAGACAACAGAGGATAGGGAGGAGGTGGATGGGGCAGCAAGCTATCTGTTCAGAGAAGGTGGGGATTAGGAACTTCATTGTTTTTAAAATGTGTGTCTGTGCGAACTACTTAAAATATGAACAAGTATGCAGCATAATCTCACTTTTATTCAGGAAGAAGAGGACGTTTGTGACTGTGACTCCGGGCTCACTTGGCAGAAACACCCCCTGACCCTCCACCCCCATCGTAAAATGTAATGCCTGTGAAAAGGGTAGGTGAACACAGAGTTATATAGAACATAGTCCTGAGAGCACGATTGAAAATGAAAACTAGATATAGTGTATGGTATAAACTATGCACCAAAAAGTGTGATATAAAATGAACCGGGGCTTGAAATATAATATGCAATACATTGTGCTCAATGACAGATTCATTGGAGAGCACGAGATAGCACAGGCACTAGCGCGTGCTATGCGATATGCGCCTTGGAGTGTAATATGCACAGGGCATTGTTGTGCAACCTAACTAGTCTCTAAAGTTGTAATATAAAATATGTGCTGAGGAGTGTAACGTTGCATATGCACTGTGACAAAGATATGGATCCCAGATTGTAATATGTATGGCATAGCGCTGTGCGTTATATCATAGGCATCGAGGAAGGCACGTTAGATGGGGCAATATAACCCATGCGAAGGCAAGTGCGGCATGACATATTCACGGGGTGGTGTTACAGTGCACATGGGCTAGAGAGTGTCATAACATACGCACTAGCTGGTGGAATACAACACAGAGGTGTGTGGCACTCTGCGGGCACTGGTGGGTGTAAGACAGCATTGGGCTCAGCCAGGAGCGCGCTGTGACTCTCAAGTGAGGTTCGTCTCCTTTCCAGAGAGTAAAATAAAAAGTATTACACATCCGGCGGTGAATGTGTGTTTTATTAACCGTGAGGGGGGTTTCTTGCATAGTTTGGTCGAATTTTTGTCGAATCCCCTTTGAATGGCTTGGTGTGCGTGTATATTAAATGTGCCCGCCAATAGCTACCCATGTTTGGATAAATAAACAACAAGGGTATCTACTTGGAGAGTACCCACCGGCGGGGGCGCCGGGATTAGGTACGGTAGGGCGTCAGACACATCAGAGCTTTACTAGCGGTGTAAATTAATTCCACGTGGATTCATTGTATGCATTGTCGCCTTTTAATGAATATCACGCAAATCGTCATGGTGATAGGTACATACGGTTTGTCCAGCATGTCCTAGGTGTTTCTATAAATATATATTTTTTTAAATAATGAAAAACAAAGGCCCGCTCCGGGGGATGGAGTCCCCGGGGCCATAAGTGGCCTGAGGAGAGGGGCAACGCAGCCCCCCTCCTAAAGATTTTTTTTTTTATAAAGGCCATGCCTCGGGGCTGGGGTCCCCGGGGCCGATTAAAGCCTTGGGGAGCGGGGGCCATGCGGCCCCCTTCCAAATTAATTTTTTTCAAAATAAAAAATTAGGGGCAGGCCCTGGGGGATGGGGTCCCCAGGGCCAATAAATTAGAAAAAGAAGGGGGGCCACACAGCCCTACTTCTTAAAAAAAAAAAAAAAAAAAAAAGACCGGCATCGTGCCGGAGGCCACGCCCCCTCCTTGCAGCACTCTGCAAACGCGCCCCCTGGCCAGTTGTAAGTTGGGAATTAATTACCCTTCAATACTGAGGGTCCCTGAGGGCCAACGAGTCCAACAGGTATCTCCATTATGCGCCAGGGAGCTGCGTTGCAGACAGGTGTTCTGAGGCCACGCTCCTTTTTACACCTCTCTGCAACGCAGCTCTGTGGCGCTTACTGAAGGTACCTAGTGGTCTAGTTGGACACTAGGGACCCTCAGGATTCAAGGGGACTTAATCTCCCAACTTAAAACGGCCACAGGGTGTGTTTATACAGTGGGGAAGGGAGGGAACGGGGCCTGAGGTGACGTGTGCAAACAAGCCCTGTGCCGCGTTTTAAGAGGTAGTGTTAATCCCCCTGACCTATTATATACTAGGGGCTTACAGAGGAGGTCATGCTAATCACAGGGGGACCCCAACGCATAGTGTTCCCTAGTGTATGTAGGTGTTTTCACTGTATTCTGAGTGTCTTTTAACATAGCACTGGCTCTAGGACTGGTTAGTCAGACTCAGTTACCACCAGTCTCCGTCTGAAAAAGTTAATGGTACAGGATGATTTTGCAACAAGACTTCTTTCTCCTCTTCTGTTTGTTCTTTCTGCACGTTATCCTTCTTCCTGCACTTTTCTTTGTCTTTGAGGACTTCTGTTGCTTCTTTCTGCATTTCTTTTTTTTCTTTCTGTGCGTTTTTACTTCTTTCTTCACATGTCTTATCTCTGTAGGCATAGTTAGAAATTAGCATTTAAAAAACCTTTGAAATTCTATGGAAAAACCATAGGTTTCAGGCACGTTATAGTTAGGAATTAGCATTTAAAAAACCTTATAGTTAGTTCAGCTAACTATAACTAGCGCGCCCGCAATGCACTGCTGATGACGTCACATATTACATCACTCATGACATGGTCAGTGACATCACTCATGACATCACTGATGACATCTCAAATGACATCACTGATGACATCATCCTTGTGATAGAGTGGCAGACCTCCTCTCACTCTAATATAACCTTTGATACACACATTCAAAAATAGACACTAAAATTTTCAAAACAATGGACATACCAATACCAGTTACAACAACCTATTCAGTAATTCTAAGATCCACATACACATCCACTCATTCACCAACAGTCCTATACAGTCACTCATACATGTACTCACTCATCATATGTACTCATACACCTATACATCCTGTTACACAACGCCACTCATCCATAGAGTTACTCACACACATAGTCACTCATGCTAATAAAGAATCAAACATCCATTTACTTGCATATACAGTTATGCACACACCACCACACTTACTTCTACAGAAACTTACACATACTTAGGGCCATATGTAGGTAAATTACATTTACCGATTCTTAAATACCGAATTGTACCGATTCGGTATTTATGAATCGGTAAATGTAATGTAGGTAAATATTTACCGATTCGGTATATGTCGGTATTTTAGAATCGGTATTTACCGATTCGGTAATGGCAACTGGCTTCCCATTCATTCCTATGGGCCAGTTGCCATTACCGATTCGGTAAATACCGAATCGGTAATGGGGGAGGCATCATCATGGGTGGCAGGGTGTCACATTGACACCCTGTTGCACCCCTGATTCTTCCATGTGTGCACATGTGGCGCACATACATGCCCTAAGGACATGTATGTCTGCCACATTGCACACTTCAAATAGAAAAAAATGCTTTTTTACAGGTATTCGTCATTTACCATCAACTTTTAGTTGGTGGTAAATAACGAATCCCCACACCAACGACACACTCCCCCTACATATCATTTCAGGATTCGGTATTTACCGAATCGGTAAAATTACCGATTCGGTAATTTTACCGATTCGGTAAATTACCGAATCCTGAAATATGCCCCCTACATACCAACAGCCTGAATACCGGTCGGTAACGGGATATTTACCGAAAATCGGCCGTTACCGACCGGTATTAGGCTTCCTACATATGGCCCTATGTCTTTTAAACAATCACTTATATAAACACATACTTATTCATACAGGAACTCTTTCAATCTCTCACTCTCACATATTCTCACTTATATACACCAATAGTCACATATACTAGTTTAAAACATATGTAGTTTCTCATAAAGACACTATTGAGACAGTCATTCACTCACTAACACACCCATGCACACACGCATCCATCCATACAGTCCTGCACACATGCTGTCTTCAACACATACAAACAGTGAGTCACTCATTCATGCACCTATGCACTACGTAATACCCCCCACCGAACCATACAGACACTCAGACACTCATACTGATACTCAAAAAACCAACTAATAACCTATATAGACACTCATGTAGCTACTCACCAACCCATGCAGCCACTTATACACAAAGTGAGAGACTGATACAGATATTTACATATTTAAACATTACTCACTAAGCCATGTATTCACTAAGATACACTTAATCAGTCAGTTATACAATCAATTTTTCAAAAACAAATCATCCATTTAGACATTTATATACCCATTTATTCTTCCATCAACCTTGAGATATACATATATAAAACATATTTAATTTTCAGAAAAACACACATTCACTGGATGATGTCATCAGTGATGTCATCAGTGATGTAATTTCAGATTTCATCAGTGATGTCATCAGTGATGTCACTGACCATGTCATGAGTGATGTAATATGTGACGTCATCAGCAGTGCATTGCGGGCGCGCGAATTATAGTTAGCTGAACTAACTATAATGGGGGAATTTCAATGGTTTTGTACGAGTAAAAAGTCCAGCTAACTATAACTCCACTGAAACCTATGGTTTTTTAGTGAATATATATATGTGTGTGTGTATGTGCATATATATAATTTAAACAGTAAAAATGGAACTTAATGTTCAATAAAATAATAATAATAATTTTAAGCAAATAATATTAATCTAGGACTAATTAAAGAAAATTATACAACATGGTTTATCTAAAGAAAACTTTTTATTACATTGAAAATTAATGTAAACATATGAGTTAATTTGTTAAATACAATTTTTTGAAAAATTCTTTAAAATTAAAATCACCAACTGTCATTTAATTAGAAATTTTACTTAATTTGTAACAAATGTGACTAAGTTATATATTAATTAAATTTTTTATC
Organism: Triturus cristatus; assembly: GCF_964204655.1. NCBI lineage: Eukaryota > Metazoa > Chordata > Amphibia > Caudata > Salamandridae > Triturus > Triturus cristatus. The sequence goes on from NC_140587.1 coordinate 271,827,739, forward strand.
TAGACCTTTTACAATAATTTAAAATTTTATTTAAATGCAATATTTAATAGGAAACATAGTATTAATTATACTTAGATGTTTTTAAGGCGGACGGTCCCAAATGTGCGATTTCCCCTTTTTTAATTCCCATAGAGGTTTTTGCTCTTTGATACGATACAAAGAAAATGGCTGAACGGAATTACAGCAAACTTTTCACAAAGTTAGAATTTTCTCAAGAATTGTTACTTTTGTTGGTATGGTGTAAATCCAATCAGTAGTGTTCGAGTAATTAGCATTTAAAGAGATGCTTGGTTTGGGCACGAAGAGGTGAAATGTTAGACGTATCTTTTCTGTTGGAAAGCTGTATTATTAATGTATCCACTGTTCAATAAATGTTCACAAAGCTTTATTTTGCAGCTGCATTGCAAAAATGTGTTCTTTTGCTAATAAATGTAGCATAATTTTGTAAATCGATGCCAGATATTTAGCATGTTTAATCGACTGTGGATATGGCAAGTTTCATGCGGACCTCTCAAAGGAAGGGTTAAATTTGAAAGCACGGACAAAACAATTTTATGTGCTGATTACTTTGATGCTCTGTATTAAACCTACATAAATAATGTCAGTCTCTTTCCACAGTGGTTCTAAACTTGTGATCAGTGGATCCCTGGGGATCCTCAATGCCTACTCAGGTGGTCCACAACTGTTTAGAAAATTCTATATTATCAGATGAATAATGGTAATATACATAAAACAAAGTTGAAACTTTAAAAATGCTCTGTAGTTGAGAAGCAATGTGAAATCAGTACTTAAAATTAACTGATATATTTCTCTTGATTCGGAAGCAGCACACATACTGCAAATGGAGTATATCATGGGCAATGGGGTGGCCTCTATTGAAGCAGCACCTGGCATACGTCGACAAAAAGAAAACATAGGTTTGGAGTAAACAAGAGAAAGTGATATGCTAAAAGATACTGTATTGCTTTGTCTCTTAGAAATAAAACTACATTTTGAAAAAGCCCCAAATTTCCCATTGAAAGTTTGATTTTAGCATATATTTCTGTTAGTGAAGTTGGGTATTTGTTTGATGTAAACTTGTTTCTGTATTTTTGTGTATTGTTTTGTGTTTTGAATCATAGAGTGCTTAGGCAGGTGTCCCTGGCTTCCAGGACTGATTCATTGGGGTCCACATAAGTCAAAATGTTAAGAACCATACTCTTAGCCTGTTTCATACAGATCTGAGAAGGGGATGGCAAAGTTAAACGGGTGGGGGGGGTAAAACATAATTTATATGCTGATAACTTTGCTGCGGTTTTTATAGACCTGCACAACATTTGGTAGACACTTATCATGTTTAGCTTAAAGTTGATATTTTTTGCTTCATTTAAAACTATCATAGGAGGCTACACTTAAACAGTTAGTCAAAAAAGCAGCAGTTCCCATTTTAACTCCCATCTTTGCTGTTTGCCACAAAAATAAACCCTGAAAGAAATTACATCAAAGATGGAATGAAACTAAAAATGTACTCAGGGAAGTGCTGTTGTTTGGTTTGGAGAAAATCCATTCAGTAGTTTTCAAGAAATTGGCATTATTATAATGTGTCTCAGGCCTGAAAAAAGTAATGAAATCGGCTAGGAAAGGACACCTAAAAGGGCACGGTGAGCACACTCCAATCCCAGGCTCATGTGGGTTGAGCCTCAAAAGGATATATCCTTTGATCAAAAATGTAAAACAAATCTTATGTTAGTCACAGGATCCAAGGATTAACAAATAAATATATAAAAAAGAAAGCAGAGTCTGGCCAGCGGCCAGGGATGCAGTCAACCCCACTATGCAAGACCAAAGGCAGTGTGCAGGGAGGGTTGTGTGCATAACCATGGGCGTAGTTTGCGAAGTAGCGCTACGCGTAGCTACGCGAAGTGCACTTGGCACTATGCGAGCTACGCGTAGCTTCGCAAACTGCGTAGTGCACTGTGCAAGATGCTGTTCGCACTGACTGCACAGTGCCGGATGCTTGTCCGCACTGTGCAATCAGTGCAAACTGCATCTTGCACAGTGCAAGCGGTCGTTTTCTGCCACTCAAGTAGATTTCTACTCGAGCGGCAGCTTTCTCAACGCGGACTGGTAGTTTGTCGCGACCACTCGCAATGTGAAACCTGACCTCCCCACATTGAGAAGCTCACCGAGAGGTTTATTTTCCACGCTCGCGATCAGCAACTTGATGTTGCTGATCGCGAACGAGGAAAAAGTCTCGCCGGGATGTCATTTTGCTTGCTCGCGGTTGCCAACTTGACGTTGAGGACCACGAGCAAGCAAAAAATGACCGCTGCACTACGCTACGCGTGTTTGCACTGTGCTATGTGCAATTCGCGTAGTGCAAAGTAGCGCAAACTTCGCAAACTACGCGAGCGTAGCGTAGTGCTTTGCCCAGGCTTAGCATTGATCTTTTGCATGTTTCCAAAACAACACACTAAAGGATAAAGTGGAGTTATTGTTGAATTCATTATGTTTAAAAAATTCTGAAATATACTAAAAAAAAACAATTAAAATGCAGTTAGGCTTTTGAATTAAAACAGAAAAATTGCAGTTGGAGTGTGTCTTATGGTTTGTACGGCTAAGCAAATAATGTCTTGTGGTCCTAACCTTAACTTATTAATTTCAGGTTTTTTTTCCAGTTTTAATTCGAAACCAAAACTACATTTTAGCTATGGATTTTATGTCAATTTCAAAGGGTTTTTGAAAGTTTAATCAAGCTAATAATAACCTTTGTTTTTTCTATGAATATAAATATATATGTATCTCAAATTAGAATTCAACTTATTTTGTGTTATTTTCTATGGGTGGGTGAGCATTACAGCGTTTTATCTTTGTTTTCTATTGGAGCTTGGTGCAGAACTATTTATTGGCATTGTGTGGTGCCTTACTTACTTGAAGACCAGGCTGGAGTACATTTAAATCTGCTTTGTCACTATTCAGGCTGTTGTGGAAATAAAAAGTTCATTTTGTGACAGCTTTAGAGTTTCAAGTAGCAGTTCCTGTGTCCCACTCCCCTCTCACTAGTGGTAGTGGTTATTGCCCATTCACCATGGGCAACATTCAGGTTAAGTCCCACTGGTAGTTCAAGTCTCAGGAGTCCCACTCTGATTCCAATTAAAGTCACAAGTGGTCCGGCACCGAAGCGCTATATGGCAGGAAGTTCACCAGGTATCCTCTAGTCCATTAATCAGTCTTACCTGTACCAACAGGACCGGCATGACCAGAGTCTCCTAAGGCACCCCCGCGCGGTCCCTGAAGCTGTAGCGGCCATCTCCAGTGAGTTCATCACATGCAGCCATGCAGGGCTAGTAGGCATGTGTCCATGAGTCCTTCACATGCTGTTCTGTGGGGACAGTGACCGGGTGTCCTTGCCGATCCTCCACTTCCTGTATGTTTTCTTGGAGTCTTCCCAAATGTGGGAGTGGAATTTGATGCTCTTTGTGCAGATCCCCAGTTGGGGCTTGGGTCTGCAAGGGTTACCATGGTGGCCCCTTCCTCTCAATGTTCCTAGCCTTTTTTCCCAGTAGCCCTACCTTGCATACAGGGTCACCATCCATACTCCTTGGATGGGCTATGGCATGATCGGCACAGCAGTAATCTTCATGGTGGCCCTACCTGGCATAGAAGGTCACTGACTTTACTCCACACATGGGCTATTTATTCATTTATTTATTTATTTGTATAGCGCAACTAATACCCGAGGGCGTCTAGGCACTTGATAGCTGAAACATGAGGTAACAGGTGAGAGATAATTAAAACTTATAAAGTGGGGAAGAGCTATAAGGTGAATAACCAGGTCTTAAGGCCTTCCCTAAAAGAGAAAAGATCAGGAAAATTCTTTAGCTTGATGGGCAGGCGGTTTCATAATCTGGCTGTGACGTTGACAAAGCTTTTGCCTTCCCAGTTCGTGAGTCGAGAGCTGGGCACCTCTACAAGCTTGGGAGATGAGGACCGAATGTTTCTGGAGGGGACATACCAGCAAGACTGGTTTATCAAGCAAACTGGGCCACGATTATGAAGGGCTTTAAAGGTGATACAAAGAGCCTTGAAGTCAATATGTTTCTCCACGAGTAGCCAATGCTGGGGGTTGAGAGCTTGTTTGGCTGAAGAATGTCTAGGAATCCCGAAGAGCAGGTGAGCTGCAGAATTATGAAGACCCTGCAGTTTAATAAGGAGTCCCTTCTATATGCCAACAAAATCGGCATTGCAATAGTCCAGCGTGGATAAAATGAGCACAGAGACGACTGTTTTTTGCAGCTCTGGTGGTATAAAAGGGAAGATTTTTCTCAGAATTTTCACTGTGAAAAATGTGGATGACATGAGAGCCTTTACTTGATGGGAGAAGGACAGAGTTGTATTGAAAATAGCTCCCAAGTTTTTTGCCTTTGTGACTGGAGTGGGGAGAGGGCCAAGATCCTGAGGCCTCCAAGTGGAGGACCAAAAGGAAGGATTTCTACCGAAAAGCAAGACTTCGGTTTTATTTGAATTTAATTTAAGGCAGTTCTCTGACATCCACCTACTTACTTGTTGCATGCAGGTTTGGAAGTTCTGGGCAGTCTCCTGAATGCTATTTGAAATGGAGACAATAATCTGAGTGTCATCTGCATATGATACCATCGCAAAGCCGTATGATTTGATCAACCTGGCCAGTGGGGCAACTTATACATTAAAGAGGGTGGTACTCAGTGATGAGCCCTGTGGCACCCCGCATGGGAGCTGAAAGTTGTGCAACGCGAAGCCATCCAGTTCCATGATTTGATCTCGATCTGTCAAAAAAGATTTGACAAGTGAGAGAGCTGCACCGTCGATACCGATATCATCGATACCAATACCGATTTCTCATCAGGAGGCTATGGTCCACTGTATCGAACCCTGCTGAGAAATCCAAAAGGATCAGGGTGGCATTTCCTCCGTTATCTGCTAAGCGTGTCATTTCTTCTGTCTCTGTACTCAAGGCAAGCTCCATGCTATGTCCGCTCCTGAATCCGTACAGCGTGGAGTCAAGGATATGGTAATAAAGGTGGTAGTTCTTGGTTCATGTACTTTTCAAGAAGTTTTGCAGGTAAGGGCAAACGGCAAATCGGGCGATAGTTACCTGCGTTTGATCTGTCTAAATTAGATTTTTTTAACAAGGGCAAAAATGAAGTCTTTTTCCAATTTTTGAGAAATGTTCAGTTTTAAGAACAAGGTTAAATATATCTGTAAGTTGCTGCACAACAGGATCGACTGTTGCATGAACTATTTTAGGGAGACAAGGATCCATCAGTGACCCTGTTTTAATGGTACATAAAAGTTTGCCAATCAAGTCGTGTGAAAAAGGTGCAAAATCCGAGAATCGGGATTGGTCGGAAGTAGAGGGGATATTGGAAACTATTAGCTATAGCCCGATCAGTACAGTAGTAATATTCACAGTGGCCCCACCTGGCATACGGGCTGCCAATCTCTCTCTGCGCACAGGCTACAGCCTGATCAGTACAGCAGTAATTGTCATGGAGGGCCCACCTGGCATATGGGGTCATCAACTTTACTCTGCACAAAGGCTACAATCCAACTGGTGCAGAAGTCATCTCCCCCACCTCAATTCAAAGATCCAATTGCCGGAATCTCCAACTGGACCTCACTCCCTCCAGAACTTTCCTCTTCTTCACAGGGAACACTGGTCTTGGCAAGCAGACAGGTGCTCGTTCTCCAGAGTCAGGTGGTCTTGGATTTCCGGGATGATGCCCCTCAGTCAGCTGGAAGACTGGCAGGCCATAGCAGAGCTTCTCCTCCTCACACAGCCTGACTGGTTGCTTGACAGTTGACAATCCTGGGGGCTTCAAGCTCCCCTGATTATAGCCCACTTAACGACACCAAAAGTGATTTTGGGTCTGGGACTTTGAAATTTGTTTTAGGGGTCTGCTTCCTTTTGAAACGCCCTCTCCTCTGCCATTCCCTTCCTCCAGAAAGTACCCTGTCACAGCAGGAATGATTCCAAATCTGATATCTCACAACACAGGCCATGGGAGTGACTTAAGGTTCCCACCTAGATGACAGCCGCAGTGATATGTGTATCAAAGGTTACCCCTGGACATCAGCCGTACTCTCTATGATTCCCTTATCAGCCCGATCTCCTTCCTCAGATGTTCCCAGGCACCTCTCTCTAAATCAAAGACCACTTTTTAGAGTATAGTGAAGAGCCGGGCTCTTCATTTCTCAAGTGTGCCCCATCCAACACACAGGAATGCAGCAATTCACATAGTCACCTGGGAGTATTCTTCTACCTCCCCAAGCTCCTCCAGTCAGCCCAAGGTCTCCCAAAATGGAATCCAGAAACGTCCATGTATTGCACCATTTGCAGGCACAGGCTGGTATTGTACCACCAAAGCATATAACACACATGCACAGCACACCACTACATCTTCATGTAATGTACCACTCATAGAAACACACAAGCACAATCAGCACATGCAAATAACCCACATGCACTGCACAGCAGCACATCATACCCTGATGTAGGCCAAGGGTGAGTTAAACACACAGCAGTGGAACTTTACATGAGTGAGACTGTTCACTTCTATTGATCACTACACAGTGTGCTGCCACCACCGTGCGTGTGCTGTTTAACTCTTGGCAAAATCAGTAGCCTTTCACCACTATGGGTAATGCTTTGGGCACCCTACCTCGATCCAAACAGACCGCAACCCATGCGACAGGCCTATGTCATTGTGCACATGCATGATCTGTGTTCGCCCATGACAACCAAAATCAGCCCCAGGGATCCAGACATGATTGCAGTTGGGGGAACTCAGGTTAGGGGCACACATTAATCCCCATGTGAAGGACTTTTAAGTCCCAACAGCAATTGTCTTAATAATTTATGGATATGTGTTTTTTATGATCACACCCTTTCCTAAAGCCCTGTACATTTCTATTAACCCCGACCATTCTGAAGTAATTATTTCCCATTTTGCCAACACTCTCTTCTCTAAATCCTATACTTAAGTGTGCGAAGACCTCCACCACCAAGGGGTATTGTCAGTACATAAAAGACAGGCCAGATTGAAGTAGAGATATCTGGCCATACATTTGTGAACTACATTTTGTAGTACATGGAGTAGTGAACCTTGAGCACTACTATACATACTCCAAAGTACATTTTGTGAATCGGGTCCCGAGCAATAAACTTGTGTCATGTCGTGATAGTGACTTTCAACCAGTCCTCTTTTTCCGCAAACAAACCTAAGGTTGATGGGACTTGTAATTTTGTGTAGGTGTGGGTTTGCAAGTCACAGCATGCTTAGGGATGCAGGCTGAATGCTTGTGACTGGCTGAAAGTCATGCTCAGGACATGGGAAAATTTTGTAGCCAAAGCCTCACAAAAGCCAGCACAAAATTGCCACTGTTATGACTAGTCTCTTCAGAGGAGCCAAGAACTGGATTGGCATTAATTCATGACTATGTCGATACAGAATCCCCGTGATGCAAATTGTGGTATTATAAAAAGCATGCACTGCTGTTGAAGACGACTTGAGTGCATTCAAAGCATGCATCCTATACAACCATTAAAATAAATCCTTATATTTACATAAATGCCTAAAGGCAATTAATTTTGCATTGTGTTTTATATAGGTAAATTGATTCACAATCAAGCATCCATTCATTTGAAATGCTGTGCTGTCGTACTTCTATCAGCATTTATTTATTTATTTAGAAAGTTTTATAGAGCGCGAACAAGATCCTTGCGGATATCAGAGCGCTTTACCTAACAATGGCTGTAAGAGGAACAAAACAGAAATATGCAGTGAACAATCATATAAAAAAACAAATGAGATCCAATATAGAAGGAGGAGTTACAGCATGCAGTGCTCAAGTAAATTTTGCCATGAGAAGCGCTTTGACTTCTTTTTTGAAGGCGGTGGGGGAGGCATTCCGTCGGGTTTCGGGGGGAAGAATGTTCCAAATTTTGGGCGCCATCCCAGAGAAGGATCGATTATATGTTTTCTTTTTGTTGAACCTTTGAGGTTTCAGTAAAAGGTTTTCGGCACTCCTGGAAGTCCGCAGACCACCAGAGATTGTCAGTTTCTGCGCGAGGTAGCTGGGAGAGTTGTGGTGTAAGGCTTTATGAGTCATGCACGCCACTTTTAGGAGGATTCTAGCTTCAAATGGGAGCCAATTCAAGGATTTCAAGTCCGGGGTAATGTGTGCAGATCTTTTCGAGCCAGTGATGAGTCTTGCCGCGGAGTTGATAGACGCTCTTAAGGGCGCTGTTGCAGCTTTTGGTAGTCCACACAGAGAGACACTTCCGTAATCCACACAAGGGAGGACTAGCGCTTGTACTGTCAGCTTGAGGTCCTCGAGTGGCAGGAAGGGTTTCAGCTTCCTTAGGGTGCTTATCTGGAAATTAGCTCTCTTTGTGGCGTTACTGATGTGTTTTTGCATCATGAGGTTGTTGTCGAGAGTAATCCCCAACGATTTTGCAGAATCCACGATAGTAGGTTGTACATTGAACGCGGAGAGCTGTTTGATCAGATCATGCATTAAAGGGATCTTGGCCGGTGGTGCTATGAGGAGGAATTCTGTTTTTAATGCGTTGAGTTTGAGATGATATTCTGATAACCAAGATTGGGTGATCATGAGTGTGGAGTTGAGCAGATTAATGTCCTCTAAGGAGTTGATCTTGAGGTATAGTTGCGTGTCGTCCGCATACATATGAAATTGAACATTGGATGTTTGCAAGATTTCAGTGAGCGGTTCCATGAACAAGTTGAATAAGGACGGTGAGAGTGCGGACCCTTGCGGCACCCCAAGAAATACAGGGGAAGCATTGGAGAGCGCGTTGTTAACCTTGAATTTTTGTGTACGGTTATGCAGGAAGGACGTAAACCATTTTAGCACCGTGCCAGACAGACCCATCCTATGCTCCAGGAGATCTAGTAGTTTCTGGTGTTTGACCGTATCAAAGGCTGATGAGAGGTCTAGTAAGATGAGTAAGCACGAACCATTCTGATCAAGGATTTGTAGCGCATCATCAAGAATGTGTGTCATGGCCGATTCAGTGCTGTGACCCGCTCTGAAGCCTGATTGGTGTTTATTTAGTAGGTTGAAGTGATCTATGTGATTGGTCAGTTGTCGGTTTACACATTTTTCCAGCAATTTGGCCAAGGTGGGGATATTGGAAATGGGACGGTAGTTGTTCAAGTCAGTAGGGTCAGCAGTGGGTTTCTTTAGGATAGGTGATACTTGGCCTACTTTGAGGGAGTCCGGGATGCAGCCTTGTTGGAGTGAGCTGTTAATGATTTTGGTCCAGAGTGGAAGAAGCCAAGGTGAAAGGGCTTTGGCTGCATTAGCCGGGAGGGGGTCAGTGAAATGATTGGCCGGTTTCAGGTTGTTGAGAATCTTGCCTAAGTCGTCTTCAGTGTACGTCTCAAAGGAAGATCAGGCTGCCTCGTTTTTGGGGCAGGCCTTAGGGGGGGAATGGCATGGGATGGGTGTAAATAACGGGGTGATTACCGTATGAGGATCAGTGTGTAATGGTCTGTCATTAAGGAGATCCTTTATGAGGTTGTCAGTCTTCAGATTAAAAAAGGTGGAGAATTCTTGACAGTTAGGTTGTAGGCGATCTAGATCTCGGGCCCGTTGGGGGGCTTCCTTGGTTTGATTTTTGACAATTTCGAAGAGCTTTTTTGGCCGGTTTTTAGCTTGGTCCAGTTGGTGTCTGAAGAAGTCAGCTTTAGTGCGCTTAATTTTTTTGTAGTATGCATTTCTCTTTTTCCTAAGGAGTTTGAGGTGGAGAGCCGATGGGACTGCTCTCCAGTTGCGTTCTGAGGATCTAAGGGCTCTTCTATCCTCATTAAGTAGAGCGTTATACCAGGGCTTGGAATCTTTATTGGGAGCCCTCTTAAGTTGTAGGGGGGCGGCCTCATTAATTATCGAGGTCATAGCGTTGAGATAGTGATTCGTGAGAACATGGACGTCAGAGGTGTTTACAGGAGGCTGGAGCAGGTTATAACTGGAGGCAGGTAGAGAGTTAGGGTTGATTTTTTTCAAGCCTCTTTTCCAGATTTTAGGTATTGTGGGTTGCGATGGGTTTGGTTTAAAAGTTTCTTTGATGTGAAAGGCAATAATGTGATGGTCCGACCAGTCGCACGGTTGAATCGAGTCCACCTGGATGACGTCAGCTTTGGAGATAATGAGATCAAGGGTTGATCCTTTAATGTGAGTAGGACTACTGCAGGATTGGGTGAAGGCCAGATCATCCAGGAAGTTTTTGAAACTGTTGAACCCTGAGTCATTAATGTCATTCCAATGGAGATTGAAGTCGCCTAGGAATATTTGGGTATTTTGCCGCCCGTTGCTAGAGGAGATCAAATCCATGAGGTGTTCAATGAAAAGGAGGTTGTCTCCTGGGGGATGGTAGATGATGTGGAATGAGCAAACAGGTTTGCCCTTGCAGCACATGTTAAGGCATAAGTATTTGCATGTTGTGAAAGAGGGCGAAGTGGCTCTGTTTATGGTGATGCTGCTGCGATGAATACAAGCTATGCCGCCCCCTATCTTGACCGATCTATCGAGTCTGATGATGTCGTAGTTAGGAGGAACGAGGATATCGAGTAGTGGGGTGGATGAATCTGTTAACCAGGTTTCCGTAAGAAATAATATGTCAAGATCCTGGGAGATGATGAGGTCGGCTATGTCGGCAGCATGTCTGGAGGCTGAACGGCAGTTTAGAAGAGTGCATTTCAGATGGGGTGAGGAGAGGGAAGAAGAGGAGTCTGGAGGTACAAGGATTCTTCTAAGGTTATTAGCACAGACTCCTCTGTTGTTGTGTGTGGCGGGTCTGCGAAGGTTGAGGGGGATAGTCGGGATGGTAGTCTGAGAGGATGGAAGGGAGTTGGGGGGGGAGGGTTCGTAAGAGTGCAGAAGAGAGAGGAGATCGCTCTCCGAGAGTAGATTGGTGGTGCGCATAGGGCGTGTACGAGCGTTGTGGGAAGGAACTGTTTTCCAACATGGAGGGGGCATTTTAGAGGCAGGTGGTATGAGGTCCAAGTGCTCGTGTGGCTTATATGACTTTGATGGCGTGAGGCGCAATGAATGTCTCGACAGCATCACCTTGAACGAAAGTAACTCCGCTTTAATATGGTGCAAGGCGATCATAATTTTGTCTAGTCTAGGGTCAGGTGCGGATGAGTGAGATGTAGGAAGGTGTGTTGTGCCAGCCGGGGGCTGGGTGGGGGGTTGTAGAGTTATGGATGCTGCCAGTTGTACAGGAAAGGGGGAAGGATGGGGGGTGGTTTGTTCAAAGAGAAGCGTAGTAGCCAAAAGGGGGAGAGGTGATACATGATTATCACGCAATCTCTGAGGAGGAGGGAGACATCGTTGAGGGGAGTAGGTATTAGGTGAGGCCGGCACATGCGAAAGTGAGGTGGCTGGAGAGAACAAATCAGAGGGGTAAAGATTGTGTGAGGGGAGAGGAGCAGAGAGCTCCGGAGGAGAGGATTCCGCCTCTGATAGGGGCCCATAGGTAGAAGCAGTCGTGCTGTGTATGAAGTATGGCCTATTTTATCTCTATTCAGAAGGTAGGTTGAGATTCAAGTTAGGATTAAAAGTTCTGGGCTTCTATATTTGTAATCCTAACTGATCTGCCAGATGTCCAATAGCCAAGATAACAAGACTGAAGGGTGTCCGGCCAACAATATTGCATTCTCGAGGACAATGGCAGAACTCAGGGATATCATAATGTGTACCACTTTTACTTGGATTAACTCATCGGAACTTGCTTCAATTTTATCCAGATGTGCTTTAATCAGACGAATATGATTTGAAAATCTAACCAGAATTAAGTTATAGGAAGAGTCCGCTCACTAGATGAAGAGTTGGTAAAGCCTTAGCTCGAGCACTCTCTGAACCCTGATTAAATTGGGCTATCGTGGGTAGGAGCAACCATACACTGCTGGAGTTGTACAGATACACCTTTCCTCAATATTGATCCCATGAATGGGAGGGCAGTGATGGTGGGTTACTACCTTTGCTGGAAGGGTATGGGGTGATTTCCTAGCTAGAAAGAGCAAGTGTGTTATCTTTGCACATGAAAGCAAACTAGAAAATTAGAGAGTGGCAGAAGGCATTTGCTTAAAGCCAGGAAGAAGGGTGTAGCCGGGAAGGCAGCTCATCAGGTTGAGTCCACCTTATTAAAATCTGTATAGGATCGCGAGGTCACATGTATATATTCCAGCAAGGTCAACTTATTCTTTAATCCTTTATAGGTCGATAAAATGAGAAGCAATTTCAGAATATAATTGTATGCGAAAATGTTCAATTTAAAGCGTGTTGAAGAAAAACGCTAGATTGATTACATATTATTTTAAAATAAGTAAAGACCTCAAATCATTAGAAAAGAATAAAAAGCATATTTGGCGTATATGCTTTTTGTGTCCTATTCTAGGCAGCTGAGAAATAATAGAGGCGCTATATCTTTATTATATAATTTGCATATCTACAATTTGTATGCATTCTCACCGTAAAGCCAGTAAGTTTCAGTCATAACACTACAATGTTCAGTGCATCGCTGGAGCTGCTTGAATGATGCTTTTTATACCGTGACACGGGTGCTAAATGTATACACTCAGTCATCCGTAAAAAGTCTCATTTATTTGCGCAAATGTCAATGATTCAACTTGCTGACCCTGCAGTCTTTAGAAGCAGTACTTTTCATTGTAAAAAAGAGATGTCCTTAATTTGGTTTTCTAAAGATATCTTTTTAACTTTCTTCCACATGGAAGTAGTTGAGGCAGGTTTTCAGCATAGCTGAGAATTAAACATAAGTCGTGTTTTCATGTGAAGCAGGAACGTTTGAAGTTAAAAGGGGAGCATTTCCTGCACAGTGTGAAACTTCCACTTTTAAATGTAAACGAGTTTTGCGTTTTCCGAGGCCGCAGATAATCCATCGCTGTTTACTAAATATTTTCCACTCTGTATTTCCATACGTTCTTCATACTCTGACTGATTATGTAAAACGCTTTTAGAGCCAGTCACAAGTACATGTCAGGGAAGAGCAGAGCGGTCTGAAGTAAGTCCCATACCCGTGCTCTTGGCGGACGGGAGGTCTTTGTATATGTCTGTAATATTTTTCATAGCTAATGTATAATGTATTCTGCAATAAAGCAAACTGTTCTCACTACATTGATACCTCTCAGGAGGTCACAATTAGTACGGCGGGCGTCTCAGGCATAATTGGGTTACAATAGCGCTGAGTAATATTCAAGGTAAGTGTGGTGTTTAGGGGTGGCACGCAGGTGCAGGGGAGGCCTAGGGGCATGGGGAACTATCGGGACAAACAGGACACGACAGCCGGGGTTACTGTGGTAGGCCGAAGACCACGAGCGGTCTCGCGCCCGTTTATTTATCCCGTCGGGCGTGCCCGCCCTCCGGGTGCGTGGGTGCGTGAACAGCGTGCTGGAACGGGCCGGGTGGCTCCGTTACCACATCCCTCCAATCTTTCAGATACAGAGATCATTTCTCGCTGAACAGTTCGGTTCTTGCGCACACCACGCAAAGTCTCTAAGTCTCTTACTTGGGGCCGGGTTTGGCCGAAGTCCATACGGCCGACTCCGTGGAACATCTCCTCGGCCTGTTCCTCCTGCCCCTCGGCCACTGGGCGCCTCGGCCTCGGCGGAGGGCCCGCCTTCTCGATCGCCCGCCCCGGGCAGTGGGGGTGCGTTCTGCGATGGGCTTGCCGGCACTCCTGGTGAGCCGCACCCTTCCGGGGCCTCAAACTCTTCCTCCTCCTGGTCGGTCTCGGGGACGCCAGATGTTATTCGTTTGAACCAAGACGCATTTCGCGTTACTGTGGAAATATGGATTTTTCTGGTCAGTTATGTCCCCTATCTTGGACCCCAACGGTTCTATGTGCATGTTACAAGTACATGTATGTTCCCTCCAGTTCCAGTTATGAAGACGCAAATACATGTGCGTCCACCGTTAACATGTCCTCTGTTGATCCGCCATGAATGGGCCAGATATTCCATTCCTAAGTACGAAAGGCCACCGCCTTTATATGGTTCACTTATGCCATTTTACAGTCCAGGCAAGTAGGCCCTGATTCTGTCATCGAACTCTTCTTGCCTTCTGCCTCTGAAAGCTCCAGTCTGAGCCTGCAACCGTGACCATGAACTTTGCCTCATTCTCTGCGCGGCTCACGAAGCCTGACATCAGCTTGCTGCCTGCCAAGAACTGTATTTCACCTTCGGAAATTATCTGCTCCGCTCCCTGCCCGATGCATTCCTGTCTAGTAGTTTAAGTAAACATTCTTCCAGCTACCGAGCAAAGGCTCGGCTTCTCTGTCCTCATGCAAGTAATTCATAGCCCTGTTACCATGGAAGGTTTCTGCCCCTTGCATCTCATATAGACACTTAGACACTTAGACGCTTGTGCACGCACACACAGTCAGTATAGAATAGATTTTGTCCAAGAGACTTCCCTTTGTGGATAACATAGTTCTTTAAACATGGGATGTTAGATATGATTTGGGATTAGGTTGACTTGACCCTCCAGACTTCTTGTCTCCACATGTAGAGCTAAATGTCAAGCCCCCTTCACCCCCTAGTTGCACGTCAATCACACGTCATGCTGCTGCGCACGCATCTATGCCAAGTATAATCTTATAGATCCACCTATATATGACATCATAACCAATTATGTTCCTTTTTACTCCTCATTACGCCCATTTTCGGTTACGCAGGTGAATCGTCATCTTCCTTATCAATTGTTACGCCTACCGCATTCGCTTCATTGTATTGTATGTTCTATAAAAGTCATTTCTTGTCAATCATGTATGTACTTCACTTCCTGAACCTTCGTGGTGACGGAACTTGGAGCAACCGATTATAATCGTTCATTGGAATAAAGCCCATTCCGAACCTCTAATACCACGGATTCTGCCTCTTATTTACTGAGCTGTTTTATTATGTTTCTGAACCAAATTAAGTCCCGGTAATTAAATTATTTACCACAGGAATGGCGCCCGAACAGGGACACTTTCTCATCTCACGCGCCGGTGGTGCGTTGCAGGCCCGGTCTCCTGCCACAGCTGGACGGACAATAACGCGTACCAGCAGGATTTCCTGTATCTCCCTCCGGTCAAGCGGGGGCGACTGAGGCTGCGATCAACACCCAGACGAGGCGGTGAGAAGTGCGAAGTATCCCGACCAGAGCCTAGCTGAGAGAGCAAGATCCGAGGTATACAGAGGCCCACCAGTTTCCGAAGTCCCAAGTCGAGTCCAGTCTCCGCAGTGTTCGAGTCGAGTCCAGTCCGGTTCAAGTTCAGTCCAGTTTCCGAGGCCTTCCGTTTCCGAGCTACCCGGTGAGTACCATTACTGGGGAGGCTTTCTGACGTGCACATAGTTTGTGCCGGTCAAGACCGGTTTGGGTACACAAATCCGGTCTGCACTGTTTCAGCAGTGTATCTGTACTGTTTAGCAGTATATCAAGTATATAATTCAGTTAATGTCGAGTACTATGTTTAGTGATTTAAGTTTTCCTTAGATCATCATCATTATTGATTGTTCAGGTAAATGTTAAATGTTAAATGTTTTAAGTACGTTCTGCATATTGTGGTATGAATGACTGTTCATTATCGTGGTTACTGTATTAAGTTTTGTTTTAAATCAAGTATCAGATTAGTTCTCAATATGCCGCTCTTTTCAAAATTAAGACAGATCACAACAAGAAAAGGGGTACTCGAAGAAGCCGTTCCTATTCCTCCTAGGGACACTCCAGGGTACTTCATGTATCATAAACATGGCTTAGACGCTATATTATTTCTTGATTTATGGGTAGACTACACCAAGGAATTACCAGAAAGTCAGAGGTGGCCCGCAGCGGGGACCTGGGATGCAGAGTGCATCATGAAAGTCGAGGAAGAGTTATGGAAAAGGAAAGTCAGACAGTCACAGAAAGATGCCGTTGAGTTATGGCGTAAAGAATCATATAGACGTACAGAAAAAGCACGTAGACAGGAAGAGAAGAGTAAAGAGAATTCCAATGAAGTCCGAGAAAATCTATTAATTGAAGAAGGTGCACGAGTGAAATCAGAACAAGTAGACAGACAAAGAAATGCCCTTATGAATGGTATGTATCCCCTTCTGGCCGAAGGATTACCTAAGGCTACTCCAGAGATACCGAAAGACTTGCCAACCCCATTATTTCCAATAAAGGTACATCCTAAGGGGCATCCTAGAACCGCAGAAGATGTTTTTCTTTCCTCATATTTAGATGACGCAGCTCCCGAGTATGCTAATCCCGCCCCAAATAGACCGCCTGTCAGGGAGGTTCAACGCCAAGATCCGGTACCCGTATCTCTACAGCAACGAGTTCCGGCAAGCACATCCGTTTCTACATCTGTCCCTGCAGATACTTCTATAGCTGTGTCCACACCTATAGTTGCTGTATCGCGTTCAACGAATCCTTTCACGCCCGACACCCCAGATGGGGCTACGGGAGGTACTAGCAACACTTTTTCTACGCCACCCAGAATAAATAAACTTACTTTTCAAGAGTCAGGACATTCACGTACACCCAAACTCATAAATGCCCGCACGCTTAAGGAACTTCTTGTAGATTGTAGATATGACCCTGTGCCCGGCAAAGAGGACGAAATGACCCTGGCATCATTACGTATCAGACGAGCCGCGGTGTATCTAGGGAAGTTACCAGGAATGACTGCGCATCTAGATAATATATATCATTTTGTTCAAACAGGGCGAGATTCTGAATGTATTAACAGAGCTATGGAATATCAGAAAGTGGAGATACAGGGGGAACTGTTACGTTTCCTCATAAATTGTGTGATCAGAAATCAAGACCGACCAGGGGTAGACCCGGAAGCAATGCAAATTCTTACCAGATGGAGTCAGAATATATCAGAAGGAAGACATGATAAGCAGAATTGTATAATAGCCATGTGCCGAAAGATCCGAAAAGAAATAGAACGCCTACACGAAGAAAGATTAGCGGTAGACCAGTTCGAACAAAGCGAGGAAGAAGGATCAGGACTGCCCACAGGACAGTCAGACACTATAGCCTATGTAGGTAGAGGAAGATCTTGTAATAGTAATAGATGTCTTATTGACCCGATACGTCCGATATGTCCAGACAATAACAGGAGTTTCCCAACACCCATAGTCCATATAAGGTCTAACGAGCATTCGTTCCAAGCAGCTGACAAATCACTCCGAGAACGAAGGGGTTATCATTTTCTCGATTCTATGGATGAACAAGAATTAGCCAGGTCAGCTGTCCATTGGGTTGACAGTCCCGGAAAATATAGTGATGATACAGTAGCACGCACATTTTTGAATCTCACCCCAGACGAACAGCGTTTAGCTGGGATTTATATGATTCAACAACTTCTTATACTATATAAAAGCCAACATTCAGATCCTGGTCCCTTACCTGATATATTGACCGAATTACTCACGAATAGATGGAGAGGTTCAGGTACTAAGCTAATTAAAGAAATACTAGAATCAAGAAAGCAGTACATTCTTTTTATATGCCCAGAACATGTCTCACTGCCCATCAAGGAAAGAACCACGTATTACATGGACAGACAGAATCCGTTACGAGAAGTGCACCCAATAAAGGGCGAGGACAATGAGTTTAAACGTGTATATGTATATACGCCCATATCGAAAATAGAATTGTTGGAAATGAAGAAAGTGGTACCCAGTCATGACAAAGACCCAGCGGGTTTTCACCGAGAAATTAAAGACATGTTACTCATGGGAGAGTATACCTATCCCGACATTATGACAATATTAAAGGTATTGATGCCTGCTGGCATTTATGAGAAACTCAGGGAAAAAGAGTGGGAGGTAGGAGACCAAAAAATAGAATGGTCAGTATTAGAAGCAGAAGAAAAGGCCCGAACTGCAGGAGCAGGACTTGGGGATAAAACTAAAGCACTACCAGGTCTACTAGTACAGGTACTGCCACGTTTATTAACCACGAAAAAGGAAGATTGGGGTGCAATTTCAGCCTGTAAACAAAAGCAAGATGAAGACACTAGTGATTTCTATGCACGATTTGAAAAATGTTTTGGTATAAATAGTGGTATAAAAGCAAGTAGCGAATCATACCCACATCTGTTTGTGACAAAATTAGTTGAAAATTCCTTGCCCCAAGTGAAGAACAGAGTATTAAAATTCGAGAGTACCTGGCAAGGTAATACTCCATCACAAATGTTACAAATGTTACAGTATCATCACAATAGAATTAGAGAGGAACAAGATCATGAACAAAGACGCATGAAAGACACGAAAATGAAAATGCTAGTCTCCCAGACAGTTCCAGTTGAAGGACATAAAAAGGGTACGACACATTCTGGCGATTCAGCGGGACCTGTAAAAGGGACATGCAACTATTGTAAACAACTAGGTCATCATGTACACGATTGTCCAGTCCTGAAGCGTAATATCGCCACGGGCATTACAAAAGAAAGACCACGGCCACTTAGACAGGATCAGAATGAACAAGGGGCCTTGCAGCATGCACAGTCCATGCCAGCTCCACAACAGACCATACAGTTTGTGCCAGCTGCACCAGCGCTGCCCGTTGCTGCCACACAAACCACGACACGACAACTGTACCAGACCGCACAGTATGATTATCCTGATTACCAACGATACGCATGAACCAGCCTAGAGAGGGAAGTTGACTTACCCCTTATCGAGATCCCTGTAGATCAAGAAGGACCTTATGTACATAGTGAATTGTTAGGCCAAGACAGAAAATTTTTACTCGATACAGGGGCAAGTCGAACGACCATAAAACTTAGTGAAGTTCCAGGGGCACCCCTCTCAGGCTCTCAGAATATCTCCCTTGGTTTTTCAGGAAAACCTATTGTTAATGAAGTGTCACAACCTCTTCCACTTACGATAGGACCTTTGACCCGAACTACCGATTTATTGCTTACTAAATCATGTCCAGAAAATCTGTTAGGAATAAAAACACTGAAAGCTTTAGGAGCCATAATATGTTGTTCTCCGGAAGGAGTAAGATTGTTTTTACGTGATTTTAAAGGTCACTATGTATCTAGAGACATGGATCCCCGACTGCAGACTTTACCTACACATCTATGGGCACAAGGCCCTACTGATGTTGGTTGCATGAATATTACACCATATCGAGTCACATTAAAGGCAGGAGTGGTACTACCACGAATGCGACAATACAAGTTACCCCCAGATGCTGTAGTGGCTTTGCTGCAAATCATTGACGAGCTCATTGCCCAAGGAGTGGTTGTGGAAACAGACTCCAATGTATGTAATTCACCAATAATTCCGATTCTTAAACGAACAGATCCAAAGGCCCTGCCAGTATATCGATTGGTTATTGATCTGCGCGAATTAAACAAGTGCATTGTGCCACAATTCCCTGTGGTCCCTGATATCTCGTCATTATTGACAGCCATTGATTCCGAAGCAACATTCTTTACTGTAATTGATCTTAAAAACGCCTTTTTCAGCGTCCCAATAGATCCGGAAAGCCAATATTTGTTCGGATTTAGTTTAAATGGACGTAGCTTTAAATTCTCACGCGCACCTCAAGGATTTACAGAAAGCCCCAGCATCTATAGCCAAGCACTGAAACGAGAACTTGACAGTATCCACATGCCAGTTAACACTGCCTTGCTTCAATATGTCGATGATCTGTTGATCACCGCTAGAAGCGAACCCGAATGTGAGAAAGCATCACTGACAGTTTTACAATTTCTAGCTGAAAAGGGACACAAGGTGTCCCCTTCTAAGCTGCAATTCTGTGTCCAGCGAGTTATTTATCTTGGACACTCGCTGTCCAAGGAGGGAAGGCAGCTTACACCCGACCGCATTCAGTTAATAGCTAACATGCAAATACCCAAGACACAAAAGGAGGTGCGGGCTTTCATAGGCCTCACTTCATACTGTAGACAGTGGATCCCTCAATATGCATTTCTAGCAAAATCGCTCATTCAGTTGACAACACAGGAGGCAGCCACATCGACTGTTCTCCCTTGGACTCAGGAACATACACAAGCTTTTGAAAGCCTAAAGAAAGCTTTATGTCAAGCACCTGTTTTAGCAACGCCATGTTACAGAAAACAGTTTACACTCTTTGTTACAGAGCGCGAAGGTACTGCCTTGTCAGTACTCACACAGGAACAAGCAGGAGCACACAAACCATGTGCTTATTTTTCTAGTACATTAGATTCAGTAGCTCAGGCTCTTCCTGCGTGCCTGAAATCAGTGGCAGCGACAGCTTTAGCAATACGACAAAGCGATGCCATAGTGTTAGGACATCCATTGACAGTTCAAGTACCACATGCCGTGGAGGTTCTTGTGAATCGAACGCAAACACAACATTTGACTATAGCGCGACTTACAGGGTACGAACTTACATTGTTCCAGCCACATATAGAAATCAGACGCTGTAACACATTGAATCCTGCCACACTTTTGCCAGTAATCGGAACAGACCCACTAGCCCATGACTGTATTGAAGTTATTACTATAACGACGAAACCCAGACAAGACTTAACCGATGTCCCATTGTCAGATCCAGACCTGACATTGTATGTAGATGGTTCATGTATGAGAACAAATACAGGAGAGTTAGTGGCTGCTTACGCAGTCACAACAGATACTGAAGTCATTGAAACAAATCATATAAATACTTTGTCAGCTCAAGCCGCAGAGCTCATCGCTCTGACACAAGCCTGTATTCAAGCCACAAGTAAAAAAGTCAACATATACACTGATTCACGTTATGCATTCGGAGTTGTACATGACTTCGGCGTGCTGTGGCGAGAGAGAGGTTATTTAACTTCCCACGGTGCCCACATTCAACACGGACCCCTCATTCATGCTTTATTAGATGCGATACATCTACCGACTGCAATATCAATTATGAAATGTAAAGCTCATACGAAAGTCACTGATATCATTTCTCAAGGCAATGATCTAGCCGACAGAACAGCTAAACAGACTGCTCAAACACAAACATACGACATGACAAAGATAATAGTCCCGACGCCGACACATTGTATGACAGTTAAAGATCCTACTTTTGACGTAATTGACATCCAGACACATGCTACACCAGATGAAATAAAGAAATGGACCGAATTAGGAGGGATCCAAACGGATCAAGGATGGATTATGAAGGAAAAGTCTGTGTGGTTCCTTCCTGATTCAATGGTCCAAGTTATAATTAACACTATACATAGTCCAGCACATCTAGGAGAAAAGGCTATGCTAGATAGCATTCAACACATTTGGTTCAATAAACATTTACGAGCAGCAGCCAAACAAAAGGTCCGTACCTGTATGATCTGTTGCCAGTTCAACCCAGGAAAAAGCGTTCCCGTAGAACAGGGTGGATTTCATCCTCCTGATCACCCTTTTGAAGTCCTCCAGATGGATTATATCCAGATGGAACGATGTCGAGGATTCAAATACGTTCTCGTAGTTGTTTGTGCTCTTTCCCGTTGGACGGAGGCATACCCGGTTTCAGATTACACTGCCCCGACTACTGCCAAACAGTTGGTTCGAGAATTCTTCCCACGATACGGTTTACCACGTGTTGTTCACTCAGATAATGGCCAGCCGTTCTCATCCGAATTAATGAAACACGTTTCACTTTTGTTAGGTTAGCAGTGGAAATTCCACTGTGTCCGACACCCTGAGGCAGCAGGTCTCGTAGAAAGACATAATCAGACCCTGAAAATTAGATTGTCCAAAATATGCAGGGAGAAAGGTGTCGACTGGGTAGTAGCACTACCAGTTGCACTCTTTTACACAAGAATGGTAGCACACTCTCGAACAGGGCTATCCCCGTATGAAGTGATCTTCGGCAGACCACCAAATATGTGGGGGACGCCTATACCACGCAAAATAACTGATATTGACTGTAACATGCTGACAGATTACTTGGCTTCCTTGATGTCTGCACTACAATCTTGTCGTTCACAGGTAGCTGCAGCTTTTCCTGACAACACTGAGGTGAAACCCCATGACGTGGTTCCGGGAGACTTAGTCCTCGTGAGGAACTTTGATCGAAAGACGCAGCTGGAACCTAGGTGGAGGTCA
Organism: Triturus cristatus; assembly: GCF_964204655.1. Lineage (NCBI taxonomy): Eukaryota > Metazoa > Chordata > Amphibia > Caudata > Salamandridae > Triturus > Triturus cristatus. The sequence continues at coordinate 271,849,860 of NC_140587.1, forward strand.
CCTCAGCTGGTGTTGCTCACAACAAGAACAGCCGTGAAGATCGAAGGCAGAAAAGGATGGATTCATTCAAGTCATATCAAGAAATTTCATGGACTGAAATCAGATGTGAATAGCACACCTTGTGTGTCTTCACCCATTGACTCAAAACTTCCTTTTGTGGAAAAAAGTGACTCCGAACTTTATAAATTAAAGCTCAGGCCCAATCAGTCGAGCAATTTGATTGTTTAAGTCCTCTCCAAGGTGAAGCGGTTGAATTGTCTCTGACATGTATCCCTTGGACCTGAATAGAGAAAGCACCCGAAAAATGTTGAAACGACAGGCGTACTGTAAATCACTGCGTAGTCATTGCATAGTGACGTTATTAATTTTGTTTTTCTCAAGTCTTTTAATAATTACTGCAAGTATATTGTTGCACATATATTATCCTATTTCTAGACATGTTTACAATGTTACTGCTGAACATTCTTTTAGTGAATTACCCCCGCATGAGTTGTCCTATAGATTTGCGCTGCGCAATAACACTTTTATTAGTATGTTACATCATTCCCATCAGGTTAGCAATGCTACAAATTGTTGGATATGTGGCCGACTCCCTCCCTATCAGAACTATAAAGGAATTCTACCTCTTTTTCCATACCCGTTCACACACAACGGCTCCTGTGGAGCATGGTTTAGCTTAATTAATTCTCTGGATTCGAATTCTGCAGTTTATCAAGATAACTGGGTATGGGGAAATTTGAATTTAGTTTTACTTAAGGTCTGCTATCCTAACAAGGAGGGACTTCCCAAAAGAACAGGAACTGATCTAGAAAATGAAGTATATGGATTAGGTAATTTTATGCTTAATCTTATGATCCTAAATGTCGAATCCGAAGCTACTCCAATTTTGCCCGCTATGTCAATATTTCCAGTAAAGGGTGAATTATGTGTAAGAAAGAATGGTTCCATACATATGGGCCATAGTAGATGCACCACTGTAGTAGAATTTAGTGATCAAGGCAAGTCTACATTTAGAGCTTCCCGCCATTCCTATTTTATATGTGGTCAGACGGCATATGTACGTTTGCCTCTAGATTGGGATGGTACCTGCTACATTGGATTCCTTTTGCCACCTGTTTTCCTAGCTCCTCCTGATTATCACAGAAATACTCATTTAGTACACAATAGAGAAAGGAGAGATCTCCCAATTGTCGATTACACTGAAACAGCATGGGAAAAATACACAGATTTCAATAAAGGTCTCTTTCCCTATATAGGTACCGTTACTAATAGTAAGCTGATACGTAGATTGACTAGAACCCTTGAAGCAGTAGTGAACGAAACTATTTCCGCCTTAGGCAATTTAACAGAAGAGCAGTCTGCTATGCGGATTGTTGTGCTTCAAAATCGTCTTGTCCTTGACGTCATCCTGGCCGATAGGGGCGGAGCTTGTAGGGTCATCGGATCAAGCTGTTGCATTTTCATACCAGAAAATTCGCCATCTGTATATAAGGCCATAACCCGCCTTCATAAGATTGTAAGCCAGATACACCAGAATCCAGGCACCTGGACTTGGTCCGTTTGGTTTTGGAGCGTGATATCAGCCTGGGGATGGAGAGTTCTATCCTTCCTAGGTATTGGCCTTCTCATATTATTCAGTTGCTGCTTATGCCTGCAATGTGGACCAGCGATTTGTGGTCTGTGTGCCACATCGTGCATTCCACATCAAGATTTTCATTCAAGATCCCGGAAGAAGAAAGAAGAACAAATGATGCTATATGAACAGATCAATGGATTAATGAAGATTGATATCTCTTGACGGGCAAGTAGGGGACAAGGAGGGAATGTGGAAATATGGATTTTTCTGGTCAGTTATGTCCCCTATCTTGGACCCCAACGGTTCTATGTGCATGTTACAAGTACATGTATGTTCCCTCCAGTTCCAGTTATGAAGACGCAAATACATGTGCGTCCACCGTTAACATGTCCTCTGTTGATCCGCCATGAATGGGCCGGATATTCCATTCCTAAGTACGAAAGGCCACCGCCTTTATATGGTTCACTTATGCCATTTTACAGTCCAGGCAAGTAGGCCCTGATTCTGTCATCGAACTCTTCTTGCCTTCTGCCTCTGAAAGCTCCAGTCTGAGCCTGCAACCGTGACCATGAACTTTGCCTCATTCTCTGCGCGGCTCACGAAGCCTGACATCAGCTTGCTGCCTGCCAAGAACTGTATTTCACCTTCGGAAATTATCTGCTCCGCTCCCTGCCCGATGCATTCCTGTCTAGTAGTTTAAGTAAACATTCTTCCAGCTACCGAGCAAAGGCTCGGCTTCTCTGTCCTCATGCAAGTAATTCATAGCCCTGTTACCATGGAAGGTTTCTGCCCCTTGCATCTCATATAGACACTTAGACACTTAGACGCTTGTGCACGCACACACAGTCAGTATAGAATAGATTTTGTCCAAGAGACTTCCCTTTGTGGATAACATAGTTCTTTAAACATGGGATGTTAGATATGATTTGGGATTAGGTTGACTTGACCCTCCAGACTTCTTGTCTCCACATGTAGAGCTAAATGTCAAGCCCCCTTCACCCCCTAGTTGCACGTCAATCACACGTCATGCTGCTGCGCACGCATCTATGCCAATTATAATCTTATAGATCCACCTATATATGACATCATAACCAATTATGTTCCTTTTTACTCCTCATTACGCCCATTTTCGGTTACGCAGGTGAATCGTCATCTTCCTTATCAATTGTTACGCCTACCGCATTCGCTTCATTGTATTGTATGTTCTATAAAAGTCATTTCTTGTCAATCATGTATGTACTTCACTTCCTGAACCTTCGTGGTGACGGAACTTGGAGCAACCGATTATAATCGTTCATTGGAATAAAGCCCATTCCGAACCTCTAATACCACGGATTCTGCCTCTTATTTACTGAGCTGTTTTATTATGTTTCTGAACCAAATTAAGTCCCGGTAATTAAATTATTTACCACATTACCATCCGCGTCCCTCTCCTGGCGGACACCATGGTGCCCCGCACTCCGGTCACTTCCCACACCTCCGGTTCGAATGGGGTACGATACTTCCAATTCGGGTACCGGTCTTTCAGGATGACCCCGTCTCCCACCTGGAGACTCCTCGCCCGGGCTCTTCTCTTCAGACTGGCTTTCTCGTTGGAGGTCCGCCTTCTCCCTTGCGCCGCCTCTTGGTCTAGCGGCGTGGGCTGCCACACATGACTCGCCGGGATATTGTCCCTGGGGGCCTTCTTGAACAGAAGGTGCGCTGGCGCACACCTGGTCGTACAGTGGGGGGTCCGCCGGTACGCACTTAGGAACTGCGAGAGGCACTGATCCGCATCTTCTCCTTGCTCGACTCCGATTCTCAGCGCCCGGTTCATCGTGCGCATGAAACGCTCCACCTCCCCATTCGCCTGGGGCCACTGCGGGGTAATCTTCCTGTGTCTGACCCCTCGCGCCGTGAGGTATTCCTGGAACTCTCGCCCTTGGAACGGGGGCCCGTTGTCCGACCGGACTTCCTCAGGTAGGCCCATCATGGCAAATATGCGATCCAGCGCCGCTCGCACCTGGTTGAATGCCGTCGATGACACCACTTCCACCACCGGGAACTTGGAGTGTGAATCCACCACCACTAAGGTGTGTCGCCCATCCGGGAACGAACCAAAGTCTACACTCAACTTGGACCAGGGTTCCAGACAGGGGTCCTCCGTGATCACTGGGTGAGGCGTCGGCTCCCCCCCCGTGATGCTGCACGAGTGACAGTTGCGGATGGCTTCCTCAACCAGCGCGTCCATCCGAGGGAACCACACCTTGCTCCGCAGCCTTGCCTTGGTCTTAGAGATGCCTTGATGCCCTTGATGCGCCAACCTAACCACCTCTCCTTGGAGACTCCTCGGAATGACGAGTGTTGCTCCTCGCAGGACCACGCCATGCGGCCCCTCGCTGAGTTCACTCCGCGCGTTCCACACCTGCTGTCGATACACTTTCTCCTCTTCTGTGAGGGCTTGCACTCCATCCAGGAAGTTCCGCCAGTGGTGGGTCGCCAGCGTGCGCTTCACTTTCACGAGGCAGTCGTCCAGCTCCGTGGCCTTGCCGATGTCTTCCAACGTGAGTGCCACCGGGCATGCCGCTTGCGACACCAGTCGGACGAACTCCTCCGTTTCCGCCTCATCCGCCTGATCCGGGTGCACCGGCTCCGGGTGGCGGGACAGGAAGTCCGCTGGGTTGCTGGCCCCGGGTCGGAACACGACCTCAAATCGGTACGCTTGTAACTGGACCGCCCATCTCTCGATCCTTGGGGGCCCCAGCCTCGCCGTGCCGGCAAAGAGCGGAACCAGGGGCTTGTGGTCGGTGACCACCCGGAAGTCGTGACCATAGAGGTAGAGATGGAAATGTTGACAGGCCCACTTGATGGCCAGCGCCTCCCGCTCAATCTGCGCGTACCTCATCTCCGTAGCCGTCAGAGCCCTGCTGGCATACGCGGTCGGGACCCATTCTTTCGCCTCCGTCTCCTGCATCAGGACCGCGCCCAGCCCCACGGGGCTCGCGTCCACCACCACCTCTGTCCGCCGGTGGGGTCTGAAGTACACCATCACCTTGTCATCTATCAGCGCGTCCTTGACCGCTTGGAACGCCATATCTTCCTTAGCCGCCCAGGTCCAGGGATGACCACTCTTCGTGAGAAGCCGGAGCGGCTCCGACAGGGACGCCAGATTGGGAATAAACCTCCCGCAGTAGGTTGCCATTCCTAGGAAACTCCTGACCTCGGTGGCAGATGTGGGCCTCGGGGCCGCACGGATCGCTACCGCTTTCTTCGGATCCACTCTCAGGCCTTCCCTCGAGAAGATGTAGCCGAAGAATTCGACCGACTCCTGGTAGAAGGAGCACTTGGCTTCGTGCAGGGTGAGGCCACTATCCGCTAGCCGCTGCAGCGTGTCTCGCAGATGCCGATGGTGTTCTTCCAGAGTTCGTGAGAACACCAGAATGTCGTCACTTAAGTTGATGACTCCCTGGAGACCCGAGAGAGTCTCCCTTATGGCGTTTTGGAACACTTCGGCCGCTGACGAGATTCCGAAGCTCAAGCGCTTATATCTCCTCAGGCCAACGTGGGTGGAGAAGGTGGTTATGTTGCGGCTGTCGGGGTGGAGTTCAAGCTGGTGGTACCCCGCGTTGAGATCCAGTTTCGTGAACCACTGCGCGCCGTTGAGGTCGGCCACAATATCGTCCATGGTGGGCGTGAGGTGCCTTTCGCGCTTGACTGCCTTGTTTGGGAGGCGCATGTCTACACACAGTCGGATGGCGCCGGGCTGCTTGGGTTTGGGTGCCACAACCAGGGGGGACACCCACGGGGTCGGACCCGATACCTTCTCAATCACCCCCAAGTCTTCCAATTTTTGCAACTCCTCCTCTACCCGTGGTCGCAGGAGGAATGGTATTCTCCGGTGACGCAGCGCCATGGGCCGGACTGTCGGGTCCACGTGTAGTTTGAACTGCTTCCCGCGTAGGCATCCTAGGCCTTGAAACAACATCGGAAAGTCCTTCAGTATCTCCCTTGCATGCAGGTCGTGCACCTGATTCGCGAAGAATACCAGCGCCAGATCTTCGGCGGTGTGGCAGCTCAGCAGGGTGCCCCTCTTGCCTTCCGCCACGTGGAATGTCGTGGCCAGCTGCCGGCCTTCGCTGACGACTTCAACGTCGATCACCCCTCGCAGGGCCAGTGGCCGGTCACTGTCATACGTGAAGATTTGGGCTTTGGAGGGTCTCAGGGGTGGGCGTGGCGACAACCTCTCATACTGGCAGCTGTCCATGACGTTAACCGACGCCCCCGTGTCGATGAGAGCACTCACCGGGGACCCGGCCACCATGATGTCACACATGGGCGGCGGTCTTCTCCTCGTGCCTTCCCGGCCTACGAACGACACGAAGAACACTTCCTCTTCTTCCCCCTCTTCATCGAACTCTGGCTTGGAGTTTTCGCGCAGGGCGGCGGATTCCTCCACTGTCAGTTGGTGTACGCGCGCCGCGGCCCCACGTGGGCCGGAAGCACCTCCGCGCCCCTTTCGGCCACCTCTGCAGACCTTTGCAAAATGGTTCGCTCGGCCGCACTTCAGACATGTTTGTCCCATTGCGACGCACCGGCCGCCAGGTGGGTGACCTAGGCCGCAGTTGCCACATGTGCTACCCTTCGGAGCCCTCGTGGCTCCTCGCTGTTGGTTCGGTCGCTTCTGCAGCGCGTCCACTCTCTCCTCCTTGATCGCTGGCGGTTTCGGGGCAGTCGCTGGCCGATTGAGGGCCGCCTCCATCGCATCCGCTCGAGCATTGGACAGCTCGTGAGACCGGCCTAGGACCAGGATGTTGTCGAGGGAGATGCCTGGCTCCCGTAGGATGAGACGCCGCAGCGGGACCGACCTGCACCCTTGTATGAGCTGAGCCCGAATCTCTGCCCTCTGGTCCGGCAGCTCACAGGACAGCGAGAGTTTCCGCAGGCGTGCATAGAAGACGTCGATGCTTTCATTTTCTTCTTGTCGCGCCTGGCGAAGCTTAAACCACTCAAAATCGGGGTTCGTTTGGGGGTCAAAATGGCGGTTCAGGGCCCTTATGGCGCCCGCATAGTCGTCGTCGTTCCCCCGGTCCGGTAGAGTTTCGAAGAGGTCGTATAGTTCTTCACCACCGTAGCACATGAGGAGAGATCTCTTGACCGTGTTGTCCGTCTCCCGCACTCCGACAAAATAGTGCTCCAGCCGTCCGATCCATGATCGCCACCGCACTGCCGCTGTGGAGGGGTCCGACAATTCGCTGAACGGCGGCAGCGGGGCCACCGCGCTGTGTCCAGGCGTGGCGGCCGCGGGCTGCGCGGCGGCTCCTGGCTGAGGTTGCTGCGCCGTGCCACTTCCGCTGGGGGCAGGGGTCGTCATACTCGTCACCCCTCACTGCTCACCTCCCCGACCGTGGCTGCTTGGCTGGTGTCCAGGCGAGACCACCGTTGCACTCCTCCCTTGACCGGGCCGCTGCAGGCCACCTGCCTGTCGCCGCGCGCAGGCGAGACCTTTTCTTCTGCTGGTGCTGCGCGTGGGCGAGACCTGTGCTGCTGTTGGTGCTGCGCGTAGGCGAGACCTGCTCATTCCCCGTGTATTTTTTTTTTTGGATGCTTTATTGTCCACTCTCCCCCTCAGGCACCGCTGAGGACGCCCTCTACTGCAAACTGCTGTCGGGGCCTTCACCGGCAGAGCCAAAGCCAGCTACGACCTCCCAGACGCTCCTGCAGCTCACGAGGGCCGACTCCCCCCTCCGACGGAGCTCACCTGCAGAGCGCCAGCTTCGAGGCCTCCAGCGCGAGGACGCGCGCGGCGAGGTCCTCCCCGTTCCGCCTCCGCGGAGAGCGCCGGGCACCCCCCAGGCAAGTTTGTAGAGCGCCGGAGAGGCGAGGCGCGGGTAGGCTCCGCTCTCGTCGCCAATGTGGTGTTTAGGGGTGGCACGCAGGTGCAGGGGAGGCCTAGGGGCATGGGGAACTATCGGGACAAACAGGACACGACAGCCGGGGTTACTGTGGTGGGCCGAAGACCACGAGCGGTCTCGCGCCCGTTTATTTATCCCGTCGGGCGTGCCCGCCCTCCGGGTGCGTGGGTGCGTGAACAGCGTGCTGGAACGGGCCGGGTGGCTCCGTTACCACAGTAAGTAACAGAACGCTTATTTGTCAATGGCTCGTTCATTCGAGGGGATTCTTGGCGCTATGAAGCACATGGCTACTGAGATCCGTCTCGTTTTATTGACCTCTGGAGTATGACAGTCTGAGTGGCCCTCCTAGGACTTTAATCTTAAACCATTTGATCAAACACACATCCCTTCAGTGGGTACGTTTTGGAAATGTGCAATAAACTGGATTAGTAAATGTGTCTTAAGGCTTAATGATCCCCATACTGTATTTGACAACATATGGAATGATATCCTAGACAGGGATGAACTCTTAAACACTATCGTCAGTAAATTACGAAACCATTTTTTTTTCACTTGCTAATACAAAGCCAGTTCCTTGTGCACCACATGTTTTATGTGATATATGATGTTCCTGCTTCTTGTGCTCGTCTCCAAATTTGGAATTTAATTTGAATGTAATATTATTTCGTTGCCCACACTGTTGCTTTGGAATTCCAACTTGGATGATATATCTGAAGTCTTTTCATTACTGTAGTTACTTTGACTGTAGCACCTAACATCACATGATCAAATAGACACATAGCCCTGCCTTACTTCAGGTAGAGTTGTATGACAGAGGCACGCATGGCTAAACCACGCGTGCCTCTACCGCTCAGCCCGAACCACAAATGCATCTTAACAACACATTCCTTTACCACGCATGACTTTACCATGTGATTTCGTTGTAAAGGCATGTATTATAAGTGGGTATGCATGGTTAACTTTGATACTAATTCGACCCCCCAACCCCAAGCCTTAAATTATCAAACCCCTACCTACCACCCACTGCCCTGAGGCCCAAAACCTGCACTGAAAACTACCCCTTTCCCTCACCCTGCGGCCATCAAACCCTGTCCCTTAACATACACTACCCTGAACCCCGCCCCCGCTCTGTCCCTAAAACTACCCCAACCCCTTCCACTGCCCTGAGGTCTAAAACCGCCCCTTTCCTAAAAACTCCCCCAAACCCAGCCGTTAAAACTGCGCCAACCCCCCCGCCCTGAGTCCTAAAAACCTGCCCCCTTCTTAAAGGTACCACGACCCCCCTCCCCGAGCCCAAAAAACCCGGAACGCGTGGTTTTGGCCGTGTTGTTCTGGATGTTTCCCTTCAGATAGGCCTTGTAAGCAGAATAATATTTCAATCTATAAAATATACAAACAAAAGTCTAAAAATAGTCTTGCACAATTTAACAATGCTGGCCAAAACGTTTGCTGCCTCTCAGCCTGATTACGAATTTGGTGGTGTGGAAGCAGGGCACAATGTCACCGCCTCGCTCCCTCACCGCCAAAGTTGTCCGCTGACTGTCCGCCAGATTACAAATTGAAATCTGGGTGGGCGGTCCAACAGCGGCGGGCCCATGACGCTGCCTTTCAAAGGCTCATAGGAGAGCCTTAGAAAGGCAGCTCCGTGGGCCCGCTACAGCGCGTTCCAGCACTGCATGGTCTGTAAAAGTCCATGCCATGCTGGAACTGTGGGTGCATGCAGACAGGGGGACACACCATGTGCTCCCCTGCATGCATTCTAAGGCACTGAGGGAGCAGGGGGCCCTGCAGGGCCCCCTAAGTTTCCATACCCCCAGCATTTTCATGGCACGAGAACTGCCATGAGTCTGTTGGTGGTGAGGAAACTTGTAATATGCTTGGCGGTGCCGCAGCGACACCACCAAGCATATTGCAGCCCTCAGACCACCGTGCTAACGCCAGGGATTTTGGATGCCTGGCCAGTTGCAGCAGTCCCATGGAGATCCGACTGCCATGCTTTAATACGGCGGTAGGACCACTGGTGCGGTGGTCCCAGACTGCCACTGCACCGCCACCATGAGTTTGGCAGTCCTTTGGATTTCCAAGTTCATAATTATGCCGTTAGTTATATGTATGGGCATTTGAATTTCTGCTAGTTTTTTAATTAGATTGTGCATGTAAAGCTCAACATCCACCAAAGTACAGGGTTTCTTAGTGTCAAGAGCTAACGTAAAGACATGAAAACTGAGAAGATATGTGAAAATGTACATTGTTTAATTAAGAATGATACACTCTCACCTATTTTCACAGTTTACAATGTGCTAATAGCACACTATCTTGTTTTCTGATCACTAATCTGTATTATTCATAGCCCCCCATGAGATATGGTACTTATTGTTATGTTGTTTGTATGCTGTTGTTTCTTGTTCTATAAACCATAAATGATCATTTAGCCTTGTGTAAATTTATGTGTCACCCATTCATTCTGGTCTGCACTATATAAAACTAGTAAGAAATAAATATAAATACATTATTTTTGGATACATACATAATTAGAATGAGATTGAGACACCAACTTCATAAAATGAAAAAAGATGTCCACCACTAAGGTGTTGATTATAGAATCCTTTAGTAGATAAGCATTAGAGGACAACAACCTCTTCCTAGGTACGTGGAGTTGACATTACTTCTTGTGAAAATGGGGTTCATAATAAGATGAATCAACAGGCAGTTATTGTAACATGTCATGTATATAGCACCTGTATCAGAAGAGTCGCCCCATAAGTGTGGACCGATTAGGCAGCAACTGACTTTCTCTTTCGGAGTTTAAGGAGAGCAAAGTTTAGAGAGCTTGGAAACCGCCTTTACTACGCCATTTTTACCATGCATGTCTTTATCACGCATAGGTAAGTATGGTTTTATTTTTTTTAAAGTATTACAAATGGTGTAAAAAAGAGTGGTGGACATTTGAAGAATATTTTTTAAATATAAAATAAAAACAAATGTTGGGGGTTTACTTCCTCTCCTTAAAAAAAATATTCATGGAACATTTAGTACTATTATTGTTTTGGAAAAAAGGGTATTGAGGGGTGGTACCTCATTAACTGAGTATCGATTTTAGTACTAAGTAATGATAATGTTTAGGTGATAAAAGTAAAAAGGGAGTGGGGTGTTAATTATTACTCACAAAGTAATTTTAACTCTAGAAGGGACAGAATCCCTTCATAACATTCCCCTAATCGGACCGGAATAGTCCCACAAGAACAGAAGCATGCAGTGGTCAAGCTATTTCTTGAAAAAAAATGATTTTGACACCGCATGTCCAAGGAACTTCAGACCAATATCGATGCTCCAGGTGTTCAGGAAAGTCCTAGAGAAACATATCAATCAGCATGTTTCTAAATATCTGGAAGCCAATCGGTTTTTGGAAAGCTCCCAGGATGGATTTCGTCCAAAGCACAGTACAGGGTCGGCGTTACTTGTAGCAACTGAGGAGCTACAATTAATCCTAGACAAAGGAGGAACAGCAACCATTATCCTCCTAGACCTCATTGCAGCATTTGATACAGTAGACCACAAGACTCTGGCACTCAGGTTGAGGGACGTTGGCATAAGGAATTCCGCTTTGGAATGGCTACTGTCTTTTTTAAAAGACAGAGCATTCCAGCTGTTGGAGCCCCCTGCTATTCTGAGACAGTCCCTCTTAAATGGGGGGTTCCGCAGGGCTCAGCGCTCAGTCCCACTCTTTTTAATATTTATGTGAGACCCCTGGCCACCATTGTTAAGAATTTGGACTATCAATTGTGTCCTATGCTGATGACACACAACTTGTTGTTTCCCGCTAATCAAGCAAGGTAGCTCAGCCTCAGTTAGGCCCTTGCTCGGAGAACATGGCACGCTGGATGGCTAGGTACTCTCTGAAACTAAATGGGGACAAAGCTAAACTAATGGTCTTAGGGACCAACCCTGCCCAATAACATCATTAGGCTGGCCAGACAGCTTGTGGGCCCGTCATCCCCAATTGAAAGCTTAGGGATGTGGCTGGATAGCACTCTTTCAATTGAAACCCAAGCCTAAAAATTAACCAGTGCATGTTTTATCATGCTGAGGATGCTAAGAAAATTCGGGCACCACTACCAATGTCATGGAGGAGAGTTGTAGTCCAGGACATGATTTCCTCATGCCTGGACTGTGGAAACTCCCTATATTTAGGGTCCCCTAAAACAGTCCAAAAAAGACTCCAGATGCTGTAGAATGCTGCGGCCACAATCATCTATAAAATACCGAAATACTCATCTGCTAAGAAAACCTTGACTTCCCTAAAATGGCTTCCTGTGGAGCAGAGAATCAAATTCAACGCTCTCTACACACAGAGCGATAAACGGCAACGATCCTCAGATGGTCAGAGCTCTAAGGACCTGCTATGTTCCGAATAGAACATTAAGATCTTCTCACACTGGCCTTTTGACAGTTCCACTGATCTATAAGGGTAAATGGGGTGGAAGATCGTTCGCACATCTTTACCCTAAACTGTGGAACTCAATGCCAATCAGTCTGAGGATGGAGCTGGACGAAGTCAGATTCAGAACGCATCTTAAAACCTGGCTATACCCCTAACAAAAGTAATTGGGATAGTGTATTACTACTCAGGTATCAATTTAAATATCTGAGCATTAAAGTTAATAAAACATATTTTAAAATATCATTTTAAAATTTTAATGAAATATTTTTTTATACAAAAATAAATACATTTTTAGGAGCGGTATGAGAGGATATATAGGTAATATGTGCGGAAGTGTATTAATACTTAAGTATTAATATAAATACTTGATTGTTTTTGAATTTATTTTCAATTAATTTTATAGCCATAATGTTTTATAATATTCAACAAACTGAACAATTAACAATATTTATTATTTAAACAAAGTAATATTTAATTTTTTTTAAAAATATACCTTGTAAAACATTTAATACAGATTATTGCAATGTTTCTAAAATAATAATATGTTTATAAATTCTTTAATGATTTTTTACAAGATGTATTTTGAATGATTTGAAATCTTTTAAAAACATCTTTATTAAAAATATATTTAAATATAATATTTCTTACTTATTTACACATTCTTAAATTAATATAAAGTTATTTTCCCATGCTTTTCTATTCATTTCAATGGAACAAATGTCCTTTTTATTTTTTTATTTTGCAGCATTTATTTTGACGTGCTTGCTTTTGCATCTGTTTCTACAGTAGATAGGTCATCGCAGTCAAGGTCGGGAGTGGGGTTGAGCTGGATACGATGATTTAAATTTTTCCATTTCGCAATTCAATATTTTTTCAAGATTTGGAGTTCGAATGAGGTTCATATAAAATCAGAATTGTAAAATAAATTAAATGTATACAGTTAATATAAATTAAAAATATATAAAATCGTTTTGACAAATGTAAGGAAACGCCTCTTTTTGCATGTTCACCGCCACAAAAGATATGTTGAAATGAATATACCCAATTGGCAAGTACTGCCTTACCTATAAGTCCCTACTTTATGGTACCCAGGGTACCAAGGGCATGTAAGGCAGAGTGTTCACCGAGGGCTGCAGCACTATTTGTGCCACCCTGAGGAAGACATGGGACAAAATGCATCCCAGCCTGCCACTGCAGACTCAAAAGGCAATGTTAGTTTGACTTTGCATTACAGCTAATGGCAAAGTCACCACTTTCCTTAATCATTTATGTAAGTCTCCCTTTAGGAAGGATAATAAAGCCCAATAGGAGGGTGCTGTATTTTATCATATATTTTTCATATGCCTTAGCAGCAACACTTCCAATTTGTCGTTTTGCTGTGGAAAAGTTAGTAGCCCTGTTAGACCTGCCATCATTTGGCATGGTTTTCCCTGTATTTTTGCTTCTTACCTCCTGTTTTTGACTGTGTGCTGAACTTTATTTTTGCTGGTTTTAGGACCCTGGGCACTTTACCACTGCAGACCAGTGCTAAAGTGCATTTGCTCTGTGTCTAAAATGTAATGGTATTTGGTTTCTCCATGATTGGCACATTTGATATACTAGTAAGTCCGTAGTACAGTGCCTAGGGCCACCCATATGAGTAGCTCTTCTAAACTGCCTCAGGCCTGCCACTGCAGAGCCTGTGTGTGCAGTTTTAAACTGCCATTTTGGCCTGACAAGTTCACCACCTTGCCATGCCCAAACCTTCCCTGTTATTACATATAAGACACTCCTAAAGTAGGACCTAGGTAGCTCTAGGGGCAGGGTGCAGTGTACCTAAAAGGTAGGACATGTACTTGTTAGTTTGACATGGTAGTGAAAAACTGCAAAATTAATTTTTCACTCCAGCAAGAACTATCTTTCCTATAGGTTAGCACTGGAGCTGCCTTGTAACGTCTTACAAGTGTATCTTCGAATTGGGAGCAGATAGAAAATTGGAGTTTGGTGTCTGTGGACTCACAATAAAACAGCACATGTTTTAGTGAAATTGTTTTTTAAATTGCAGGTCTGAAAATGCAACTTTTAGAAAGTTGGCATTTTTTTAACTTAAACATTCTGTTCCTCTGCCTGTCCCTAGAATACACATCTGAGTTGGATGAGAGTTGGGCTTTGTGAATTCACTCTAGACAGTCACACAGAAGGGGAGCTGAGGTCTGTCCTGCATATCCTGATATCCAAACACCAGCATGACGAGCATTCCTAAGCTAGAGTGGTGGGAAAAGCTGACTTTTGCACCTGAATAGGACTGTGCCTGTACCCACACAAAGAGCTGCATACACCCCTGTAGTGTGTTTGGAGCCAGGGCTAGGAAGGTCAGGGTTGTGTGCACTACACATACCTTTCTTTAAAGTCTCCCTACTTAAAAGGCTAAAATGGGTATAAGCATTGGACCTCTGACACCCTATACTCAGAATACTTCTGGACTGAGGACATTCTGCCTAGAATAAGAGCTGTTGTGCTGCCAAGATGGACTGTGACTTTGCTGCTTGCTTTGCTGTGTTTTCCTTATGCCTGCTACTACTTACATGGGAGTGAGAGGATAGAACTTTACTCTCTGCATCCTGCTTTCTAAAGTTTCTCCAATGGCTTGACTGAGCTTGCCATCTGTTGCTGAAGTCTCAGGGTCAACAAAGACTTCACCTGCATCTTGTTACCACAACCTTGGCTCCCGTGCTGTAAGTCCTACTCTGTCAAGTGGTACTAAATCCAGTCCTGGGCCCATGGAAGTGAATTTCGTGCTGCAATCAAGAAACCAATGCATCAACTCCAAGCATTATTTCAGAACCGGTGCATCTCCTGCAAAATCGCAACATCGCCGCTGCCTGCACTGTAGCCAGGTCCCTGCTCGCTGAGTGTGCAACACAATGACTGTGACTTACAATGCAGCCTGACTTTGCCAAAGTGCCTTCGAAGAACCGCCACTGCGTGAGTTTCGAACACTGCCTCAACAAAGTCTATGATGCACAGTTCCAACTCTGATGCATCCCGGCCCTGTGTGGCTTCCAACCGACCCAGCGCCTGCAGCCCAGCGGCTCATCATCGACGCATCATGCTCTCAACATCGACACATCATTGACACTGCACCTCCTGAGGTCTCGCACCACTAACCGACGCATCACCTCCTCTGTGCACTGCATCATCCCCGAGCATTAAAGTTTCAATGTCCCTGCACCACCTTAATGAACCAACGCATTACCTGCTTCACGGCAGGTAAACCCTAATGTGGTCCATCAGGAAGTTGCTGTAGACAACAGTGAGCACCAATGTTTGGTGGCTCAGGATCCCTTTGATTTGGAGGGGGGGGCGTTTCAGGTTCCTTAAGGGTAGCTGTGAGTCCAGCCATGCATGTTGATTGTCTACTGGGCAATGACTTGGAGCATACAGCCTGGAAGGAGGTCAAGCTTAGGTTGCACTTGGAGATGTAGGGATTGCCTGAGTGGTTGTGCCTGACAACATGGTCCATGGCAGCACGTGAGGGTAGTCAGAAGGACCTGAAGCCTGAAAGAGTGGCCCAGGTCTCTTCCAAAAAGGGAAAGGGCAAGGGCTATGGGAAACCCGCTCGTGAAATTCCCACAGTCCAGGAGGAGGCTGGACCTGAGAGGGATGCCGCAGAACCAACAGGGGAAGATGTTGCTGAGTTGCGGAACCTGCCTGAGCTGTACCAGTGGCAGCAGGAGTTCTGCGGAGCGTAGAAAGAGTGCCCTACTCTTGTGGATGTTTGGAAACAAGCCAAGGCTCATGCAGCCGGTGGCGCCTCTGGTACTCATGTAATCTATTGGGAGAATGATCTCCTGTGCAGCAAGCCCAAGGTAGCTGAGCCTGGGGCAACTAGTGTGCTGTTGGGACCCCAGCACTTCAAAGCCTTCCCACTGGGTCTGGCTCATGATGTACCTCTGGCAAGTCATTTGGGGCCAGAAAAAAAACCTTTGACAGGCTTGTCACCCACTTTTATTGGCCTCAAATGAGAAAGGCCTCAGATGCATTCTGCAGGTTCTGTGCTACCTGCCAGACAAGTAGCAAGACTGGGGGGTAATGCAAGGCTCCCATGCAACCCTTTCCTGTCGTGGCACCCCTTTTGAATGGGTGGGCATTGACATTGTGGACAGTCATGGGCAACAGGTTTGCCCAGGTAATGGTGGACCATGCCACCCGTTACCTGGAAACTATCCTTCTGAGGACAGTGACTGGGCTAACAGTGACCAGGGCACTGATGAGGCTCTTTACCCACATGGGTTTCCCCGAGGAAGTGGTATCTGACCGCTGTACCAACTTCATGTCCTTGTACATGAAGTCTATGTGGAAAGCATGTGGTGTAACCCACAAGTTCACCACACCTTACCATACCCAAGGCAATGTCTGTCAGGCCTGCTGTGGCTCGCTACAATCAGAAAATTATAAATAACCTGTGCCCTCACACTAGAACGATTCACGTTCTAATGTTTCTGTATTTCCTGCTCCACTTCCGGGTTACGCACCTGTGGAAATCTGAAATAATATCCGTTAGCATAAGCTGAAGCCATCTTGTTTGTGGCATCCATTTTGTTAGCTATGTGATTCTTCTGTCTTCACTGTTACTTGCCTTTCTATTCTGCTTGAGTCATCAGCTTTAGTTAACTCCTTCTGTACTGAGCCAAAGCAATATACATGCTGAGAAAAGGCCTGTAGCTGCTAGAATGCACCTGGCTAAAGATATAACTGTCAACTGTTTTCTGCTGATGTAAACAGTTACGTTTCCCCTCCCACTTTGCTGACTAAGTGATCTCTCATCTACCCATGTTCGGTAGTTAGTCCTGTGTATGCTTGTACCTTCTATTTGTAACTACATGCTTACTCTGCAACAAACTCTGTATATAAGCACCATGGTCTGTGTATTCAATGTACTACCTCAGGCAGCACTTGAGAGTGCTGTGTGGACGTAGTCCCACTCATGAGTGATTAATAAACTTGTTATTAGAATTCTAGCTTCAGTGCCAATCTCAATTTTGTTGGTCTACGGACCCGTGGACAGAGAAGGGTGACCCCTGCACCGGTGTGCTCATTAAAAAGCACATTTCCACACACCTGCTTCCTGTAGCGCCAGCCTCCTCAGCGCAGTTTTCGCATTCCTGCCGGCGGCATCCTCCCTGGCGCAGCTTCATGTTCCTGGTTGCTGCGTCCTCTCCAGCGCAGCTTTGGTGTCCTGGTTCTCTCCCTCTGGGGTTCGTTCAGCAGTCACGTCTCTACTTCTTTGATGTTTTCTGCATGCCCAGCCTTGCTTCCTGTCTTCTTGATGGTTCTGAGGTAGAGGTGGCGGTATGGGTATCTCCGGGGTGCTGGAGTGTCTCGGCTGATGGCCGTGCGGAAGGTGCCTTTTTGTTCTACCTTTTTTTGGGGGTTGTAGGTCAGAGGGTTCAGTTCTATAAAAGACAAGGGAGACTCTTTTAATTAGATGGTGGTCTTGCATACTCTTAATGCTTAACATTACAGTTTCTTTGATTACTTACCTGGGATGTGTTCTACGTCAGAGGGTTCAGTTCTATAAAAGACAAGGGAGACTCTTTTAATTAGTTGGTGGTTTTGCATATGCTTAACGCTTAACATTACAGTTTCTTTGATTACTTACCTTGGATGTGTCCTACACTGTTTGGATATCTGCCTAGTCCTGCTCAGAAAAGATGAAGAAGTTTGGTTAATTGCAAATATTCCTGAAGTAAAGAATACTTTATGTTTTGTATGTGCCTATGCTAGCAGCTAGCTAGTGTTTTTCTCTTCAGTTATTTTTTCCTTTTTGGATAGAGTTGTTACACTGTCAGGTGGGTGTAAGTAATGTATGTTGGCTTAATCATATTAGGGTCAAAACAGAGAAGAAGTTATTAACTGACATTTTCCCTTTATAGCGTCTCCATATTCCACTCCAACAATCAGGTTGCCCTACAGAAGAGAGGAAATTCCAACGTATTTCCATAGATGTTTTTACACTGTTTATTGTATTCATTGAAGCACTGCTTTACATATATCTTACCATTGGACTCGTTGTCTTCTTTAGGAATAATCCTGCCTATCTGAATCACCACCATTTGACTAAGAAGACAGCGTTGGACCTGATCTTTCTCTCATAAGTCCCTTTCCCCTCTTCACCCAAATCTACCATTGTTGCTTTGAAAATGTTGAACATGATAGGTGGAGGGGGGAAGTTGGGAATTTCTCTTCTTGCGTGCTGTTTCCATGAAAAAATCTGACAATGACTTGGTTGAACGGTTCAACCACACACTCAGCTGCATTATTATGTGTCTCTCTGAATCCATGATGCATAAGTGGGACGTTCTCTTGCCATGTCTTTTAATTGCTTATGGGAAGGTACCACAGAAGGGGCTTGGCTTCAGCCCTTTTAAACTTTTGTATAGGCACACTGTGAGAGGACCTTTCAGTTTGGTGAAGGAAGGCTGGGAGCAAGCTCCCAGGAAGCCACCCAGGGATGTGTTCAGTTTCATGCAGGCCTTCCGTAACCAGACAGCCCACTTACGGAAACTTGCCCAGAAGAATCTGGAAGCTAGCCAAGAGGGCATGAAACGCTGGTATGACCATAATACCACTCTGGTTGAGTTTGAGCCTGGTCAAAAGATGCAGGCGAAGGAGCCAGTAGAGCTGCTGCTCTGGGCTATTTGGGAGAAGAAGCGCAAGAGTGGCGTCACCTACCTGGTAGACCTGCAGACTCCTAGGAACCCTTTGAGGGTCCTCCCCGTTGAACCACCGTAAGCCACATTTTGAGAAGTCAGAGGAGAGTGAACCTCTCCTCTGACTTCTGAGGGGAGAGGAGTTGGCCTAACGGCTAGGGCGCTCGACCTCGGACCTGGGGAACTGAGTTCGAGTCTCGGTAATGACGATAAACATCCTGTGATTCTGGGCAAATCACCTAATCTCCCTGTGCCTAACAAAAAATGAATGTGTGTCCTCATGTAACATAACTGGTGCTATGTAAAGCGTTCTGATACCTGATTGGATTCGGGTCAAGTTTGCGCTATATAAAACTCTGCAAAAAAAAGAAAAGCTCTCCCTGACCACCTATCTTCCAAAGAGCAGGATGGGTCAATGGAGGATGCAATCCTCTCTCCTACACTGACCCCAGAGGAGCAGAGAAACTGTGACCAGGTGCTTGGACAGTATGCTACGCTGTTTTCACTCACTCCAGGAGTCACCCATTGGTGCACTCATGACAGTGATACTGGGGATAGCCGGCTTGTTAAGCACAAAACGTACAGGTTGTCTGACAGAGTGAGAGCCAGCATCAGAGAGGACATCTCTAAGATGCTGGAGTTAGGAGTTATTGAGCCCTTGCACAGTCCTTGATCTAGTCTAGTGGTTCTGAGCCCCAAGGTTGCTCCACCTGGTGTCACACCCAAACCTGCTCTATGTGACTACTGTGTGCTCAATGTGGTCACTAAGACTGACGCATACCCCATCCCAAGAGCTAACTGATCAGCTTGGAGCTACAAAGTTCCTCAGCAAATTTGATTTAATATCTGGGCACTGACAGATTACCTTGACCAAGGGGACACAAGAGAGGTCAGTGTTCTCAATGCCAGAAGGGCACTTCCAGTTCTGTGTAATGACTTTCAGGTTGAAGAACCCCCCTACGACCTTCCAGAGGTTGGTCAACCAGGTCCTGGCTGTGGTGGATAATTTCAGTGCCGCTTACCTTGACGACATTGAAGTCTTCAGCTCCAGTTGGAAGTGTTGAAGGCAATCTAAAGTGCAGACCACACTATCAAGGCCAGTAAGTGCCAGATAGGGCAGGATTCAGTGGTTTACTTGGGTCACCAAATAGGGGGCAGCAAGGTTCAGCCCCAACAACCAAATATTGACACCATTCTGGCTTGTGAAACCCCCAAGAACAAGACAGAGGTGAGTGCCTTCTTAGGCCTCACCGGTTGCTACAGCAGATTCATCAAGGGATGCAGCACCATTGTTTCCCCCTTTGACAGAGCTAACTTCCAAGAAGTAGCCACATCTCGTGATCTAGACAGAGGCGTGCTTGACCGCTTTTGACACCCTGAAGGTAGCCATGTTCACAGCGCCTGTGCTCAAGGCTCCTGATTTCTCCAAGGAATTTGTGGTACAGACTGACATGTTAGAGCATGGCGTGGGGGCAGTGCTCACACAGATAGATGAAGAGGGCCTAGATCAACCTGTAGCCTTCATTAGTAGGAGGGCACTTACCAGGGAACAAAGCAGTGGTGGCTCATCCGCTAAGGCGAAGGAGAAACGCCCCACTACTCTGCAGGAGTAAAAGAAAGGGGGAAAAGGATAATAACGTAATGTTATTATCATTTTATTTTGTCCTCCTGCTGCGGCAGCTTTGCGTGAGGGGGTGGGGCTGTGGAGCAGGTGAAGAGTGGTAGAACCCTCCTAAATGCTCAATGACTGTTTAGTCAGCCCTCTCGAGCCGCCCAAAACTGTCATGCGCACATTCCCTGTTCTCAATACAGAATGCATTGCAGCCTGCACGGAGAACATGCCCACCCTTCCAGCCCCTGGCTGTGCGCCGTGTTACGGCACTCAGACCAATCACAATGCCGCATTACAGCGTTATGATTGGTCAGGGTAGCATGGCTGTGCTTTCTGTTCCTGGAATCACATGCAGGAGAGCATGGGCCCCGGCGGCAAAGTAAGTGTTTTTTTTTTACATTGCAACCCATGCCCCCATCCCACAACCCCCACACACCTCCTCGGCCCACCCCGCCACCTGTGAGCCATGCCGGCCACCACTGGAACAGAGGTGGAGCGCAATAGAAAGGGAACTTCTGCTGTGGTCTGGGCACTGAAGTAGTTAAAACCCTACATGTTTGGGAATAACTTCTGGGTTCAGACAGACCACAGGCCCCTCAGATGGTTAATGTAGATGAGGCATGAGAATCCTAAACTGTTGAGGTGGTCCATCCCCCTACAGGGAATGGACATTACAGTGGAACGCCGTCCTGGAGCAGAAAATGCTAACTCTGATGGTCGTACCCAGGTTCTTCTGCCTTAGTGAAGATTACTCCCAAGAGGTTGGGTAGTTCGCCACACTTTCCCCTGGGGGACACACGTGTTAGACCTGGCATCTTTTTGCTTCTGACCTCCTGTTTTTGACTGTGTGCTGAACTTCGTTTTTGCTGGTTTTAGGAGTTTGGACACTTTACCACTGCTGACCAATTCTAAAGTGCATGTGCTCTATGTCTAAAATGTAATGGTATTTGGCTTCTCCATGATTGGCATATTTGATTTACTAGTAAGTCCCTAGTACAGTGCACTGTGTGTTTCCAGGGCCTCCAAATGCTACTAGTGGGCGTGCGGGAATTAAGATTAGCACGAAGGTATTTACAAAATCTACTGACCGCAATAACACTTTACTGTACACGAGTTTCCATCCCTTGTCTCTAAAGAAGCACCTTCCTTTTTCTCAATTTTTACATATTAAACGTATCATCTCAGATAATACAGAATATCAAACTACTTTGCAACGATTTAAAAATAATTTTGTAGAAAGGGGTTACCAGGAGGAGGTAGTGGAGGCAGCAGCTAAACGGGTAGATGACATCCCTAAAGCAGATCTATTGACCAAAAAGAAAAACTTTAAGGACAGACGTGAAGTCTTTGTATCCACCTTTTCAACTCAGGCAACAGCCATCAAGAAAATAATTCTCAGTCTTTGGGAGTTACTGCAGACGGAACCTGACTTTAGTGATCTTTTTCAAGATCCTCCGATTTTTGCCTATAAGAGATCTAACAACATCAGGGAATTACTTAAAAGGAAATAAGTAGTTAAACCAGGAGAACAGAAAGGCATGCAAAAATGCTATAACTGTTCACATTGCAATAATGTTTTAACAGGAGCGACCATTTCACATCCTTTGTCGGGTAAACCAATAAAATGTCATTTACGGCTAACTGCAACTCACAAAATGTAATCTACGCGGTTCGATGTCCATGTGGCCTATTTTATGTAGGTAAGACGGACAGGACATTACGAGTACGCATAACGGAACACAAAAGTCGCATCAGAACTAGGGTGATGACATCTCCACTAGCAAGTCATTGGATTGATTTTAACCACACAATAGCCCTGTTAAGATTTACGGTGTTAGACGTAGTTAAGCATCGCAGTGACAGGGATATGTCAAAATTCATCACCCAAAGAGAGACATTCTGGATAAGATTTCTGGATACGCTTAGTCATAAGGGTCTCAATGATAAGCTGGAACTCTCATGTTTCCTGTAAAATGAATGTGATTTTTATTATTCACATTATCAAAACGATAGCACATGTATTTAGCCTTTTTCACACAATGTAGCATGGGACAAGCAATATGAATATTACTTTTTTCATTATGAACACTCAACAACATCAGATGTTGTTAAATTCATGTTTGCTCTAATTATGTTATTGAATTATTATTATTTTCAATTAGTTGGTTCAAGCAACTGAAGGAGTAGTTTACTGTTGATGTTGATACACTAATAACAATTGTCATTCCAGTTAAATTTAACTTCAATGTAATATTGATTGACTAGAATGTGTACAGGCTCATGATTCAAAATGGTGTATACATCACATGTAAGAAGAGGAAGCAATGATAAAAGATTCATGTAATTCATTTCGGAATGTTGTAATGTTGTGATATGCATATGGATCAGTGCACTTGTATATTTACAACAAAATTGTGACAGTAAGAGAGTTTCTTGAGCACTTTTTTCAAACAATCTATTATGTTCATCCTTACAATGTATCATCACGCTTCTTACTAACATGGCGGACCATTTCCCACAGAGTTTCTATTTGGTTTCTTTCACAGTCCTACCTCTATCTTTAGCACCATTGCGCGGGACATAAGGGACCGTAAACCCTCTTTTAAACTAATGGCAGGGCCTCTTAATTTAGTGCACTGGAGTTCCAGACCAGGCATACAGATTAATAATCCCTGAATCGAAGGTGAGTTGTCGTTTCACAGGGGACACGGGACCATTAGTAGAGGAGGCACTAGCGTTACTTTTCTATTGTCGTCACTTTCAGCTAGAGATACGCTACACGCACACGGGCCAGATTAACTTACATTGTCACATGACAGGATCGCAGCTCAGTACAGTTAGGCGCATTTGGTAAGTCCCGAGACTGAATAAATATACACGGCAACTTCGCTTAAAGGAAAGTCAGGGAGTGACGTAGACTTGTCTTGATCTTGCAGCATTGGCTTCTAGTCGTGGAAAAGAGGCTTATCACCCAGAGTGGAAGTGTGTTCAAGTGATGCCTTAACAATTAATATATTAGCGGTAAGCGTTGGTAATTCTACATAGTGTGTCACGGGTCACTTTACAAGTATATGCCGGCGTATACCCGAAACATGTTTTCTTGTCATGCAGGTGACTGCGTACGTCACAGGAACTCTGAGTCTTAACAGAAGCAGTACGTGCCCCACGGCGCGGACTGGCATTTATATGATATCCGATTCCCGCTTGATAGTGGAGGTATTTTTGTTTGATTTCAATTACTAGAATTACCTACTAACATGGACGGCTCACAGCAGTTTATTATAATTTTTTACATTGGACATTGCGGTGGTTGGGCTTGCTATACCACATTATATACTGTTCCATGCTGCACAAATTTGTTATAAAGGTCATCACCTTGAAGAGTAACAATGTTCTCAGAATGTTTTAAAAACCATGTAGACTGTGACCATCCTGGATGTTTTAGCCATAAATATGATTACCTCTTGATTGATAGTCAATGGAATTGCTTTATGTCATATATATATTTGTTTGTAGATTTCCCCTGACGAAGGGTGAATGCTCACCCGAAATGCATTGGGAGCGATGAATCTCCTCGTTTGAAAACACAATTTGGTTTATGCAACATAAAGAAAATGTTGAAATTGTCGTTGCGGAATAAAGCATTTTGAAGACAAACATTTGGAAACAATCTTCACAACCACTATTTTTGTTGATATTTGAACAAATTACTGTGTATATTGAATTAACAGTGCCAAGTTCATTTATTGTTCACGTTAAAGTTTGATTCAGATTGGGCTAAACACACTCATTTAGAGTTAATTCAGGTAGTGCGCTTTCTGTTTAAGACTGTAGTCTTGATTTTTAATTTACTGGTGGACATGCAGCACTGATCGGGCCACCCACACGAGTAGCCCTTCAAACCTGTCTCAGGCCTGCCACTGCAGAGACTGTGTATGCAGTTTTAAACTGCCATTTCGACCTGGCAAGTTCACCTACTTTCCAGGCCCAAACATTCCCTTTTATTAAATGTAAGGCATCCCTAAAGTAGGCCCTAAGTAGCCCTATGGGCAGGGTGCAGTGTACCTAAAAGGTAGGACATGTAATTGTGAGTTTTACATGTCCTGTTAGTGAAAACCTGCTAAATTCATTTTTCACTACAGGAAGGTCTATCTCTCTCATAGGTTAGCATTGGAGCTGGCTTGTAACATCTTACAAGTGTATCTTTGGGAGCAGCTAGAAAATTGGGGTTTGGTATCTCTGGACTCATAATTGTAAAACACATCTTTCAGTGGAGTTGGTTTTAAAATTGCGGGCCTGAAAATGCCCCTTTTAGAAAAGTAGCATTTTCATACTTAACTATTCTGTGCCTCTGCCTCACCCTAGAATACACATCAGGGTTGGATGACAGTTGGACCTTGTGAATTCACTCTAGACAGTCACACAAAGGGAGCTGAGGTAAGCCCTGCATATCCTGATGGCCCATCACCAGGCTAATGAGCCTTCCTGAGCTAGAGTGGTGAGAGGAGCTTGCATGGGCACCTGAATAGGGCTGTGCCTGTCCCCCATACAAAGATGTGCATACCCCCATGTAGTGTGCTTGGAGTCAGGTACAAGACGGGCTAGATCTTGTGCACTACAATACCTTTCTTTGAAGGCCCCCTTCTTCAAAGGCTAAAATCGATATAAGTACTGGACCTCTGACACCATATACTCAGACACCATATACTTGATCTATTTTCAAATGTTTAAGGAAAATATATAGGTTGAACTTTTCCCTTTTCCCAATTGAAAAGCTCAAGGAGTTTGCCAACTCTCAACAGTATTATTCATGTTTACAACTTCCTCTAAAAAGGTAAATAACAGTTCCACCACCCAATTGAAAAACATGAAAATCATGATTTTTTTCTGTGACCCTATCTAATTTGTTTAGATAGATAATCCAGGTTTCTTCAAAATAATCTGAAATTTGTGCCAATTGTTCTTCATGTTATGTAAAACACTCTGAGTAAATAGTTGAAGTGTAGAAATCATACTAATTCAGGAGGTACATAATGCTGTAAGTTATGTTAAGAATTGTGTTTTGATACTTGACATATATTCCTTTGGCTAAAGATGTTTTTTGAATTTTTTTCAAATATGCTTGGGAAAAATTACAGAACAACTTTGAATTTGGGTATCCAGGTGAATTTTTTAATGGCATTTTTCAGTTTATAATTCAAAGTCATTATTTTACTAGGACATTTGTTTATTGTTTTAAAGTCAAAAATTAAGTGTATGCCACGGAATGTTTATCAGGGTAGCAAACTATACACTAGGAATATTATTGAGTTATTATATTCACATGAATAGTATAAATCTGGGAAAATCAATGGGTATTGACTGAAACATTCCATCATCCATCATCTGCACTAGTGTTACTGTGGCATGCAGGGTTGCAAAGAACAATATTAGTTGATGAGGGTATTTTTATCATGTAGAAAGAATGATCTATTATTGAATGATTGGGGGAATGTTAATATGACTAAATGTTTTAGGGTGGTTATTTCTGTATTACTAGCCTGTTTTTTTCTTTGCGCCATTCTTCCTAAACTTGGTATTGTTGGCATATTGGTAGTAACATGCATTGGGATGTTTTGGGTTACCTTCCTTAGGACTGAGCCACAGGGTTCATTGGAGGAAGCACCAAGCATTTTTATTTGCAAATTGTTTTCTCATACTTCCAACTCTGTTGCAGAGGTAGAGTGGTTGAGCTTGGTGATCTTTTCAACCAAATTGCCAGGAGTAACAACTCTGCCCATGCAGTCGAGAAGTATCTACATACGTTTAATGACTCCTGGGCTCAATATCTCTCTCCTGACAATAAATGTATCTACCAAATTTTAGATGTTGGTTCCCTCATCATGAAAGTACATATTCTGCTTTATTAAGATTCCCCCCTTTTTAGTATTCTGTTGGAAAAAAAGAGAAATCTTAGTTAATTCATTTTGATTTTTTAGTTTTTGAATTGTTGTTGTGAAAAGAAAACGTTGTTAATTATTCACAATAATGCATGAAAAATGTTCATTGAATGTAGTTATTGTTTGAGAAAATAGAATTCTTATTCTTAATTTCCTGTCAGGAAAGAAAATGGGAAGGTTAATCACAGGTTATATGTTGAGCTTTTTTTCAATTTACCTGTGGAAGATGGTGGATGTATATGTTGTCAATTTCTTGTCTATATTCCTCTTGTGAAACACAGCTTTTGTTTGCTTATGTGCACTGATGTTTGGGTTTCTGTGAAGAAAAACATTTTTTTTTAAATGTTTGAACTTTTTCCTATTATTCCGGCTTTGGGCAAAAAATATATTGCTGTTATTTTTTTTCCTGTAGTTATAAATATGGTTAGTTGTTTACCTGTGAAATAAATCATTGTTATTTGTTCTTTCATGTACAAGAAGAATATTTCTGATTTATTTATATTTTTTCTTTTTTCTTTGAGTCGTTTTGCTCCTATTTCAAAATGATGGCCGATTGCTGGGTTTCTCTGAATTTTACTGTTACAGTTTCTTTTCAAAGTGTATGTTTAAATTATGTAATTGCTTTTTTAAATCACTCAAGATTTTTAGTTACTTTCATATTGTTTCATTTTAGTTGAGTGTCTGTTATTTATTGTGGCAGACATTTTTTGTTTCCATTTTTTTTTATTAAAAAGGGCAGAACCTAAACTTTGTAAATATTGTTATAGTAATTTGTCTATGTTATTGATGCAACTTTTTTAAGTAGCTAAGTGGGGTACAGCATGATGAGGGGTGGGGGCTGGGCTGAAATGGGAAGAGTAGACTGGATTCAAGGTTGTTTTTTCAGTTTTTCAGAAGAAGTTTTACTATGGCAGATTAGGACACAGCTTGATTTAAAGGAAATTAGGACAATCTGAAATAACAGAGGACTCCCTCCTTTTCAGATTGAAAATTCAAACATGTTTGGATGCACCCATTGGTTTATTGGAGATCAAAGTATTATCAAATTTAGCAGACTACAGTAAAGTGCAGTGAAGGACACAAATTCATCAACATTTTCAGTTTCAATAGCAGCTTCTGGGAGGTCCACAGGACAAAGTAAAGGTTTTCTCTTATGTCCTAAGTTATACCGCAAACTGGTGACAGGCTCATTAAAACCAGATCAAGTGCAGAAAAATTGTATGTGATGCACCAGGTACTTTATTACTTATTATAAACACCTTGGCACAACTAATTGTTCACATTAGATTCTGTGACTTACAATTAGTTTGTTGAGCAGAGTATGGCAACAAGACACCAAATAATCTAACCACATAAAAATGCTGGATGAAACATTGGGATGTTGAAGCAGTCAGATGAAGCATAAAGTAGTTTCTTTTGGAAATATTTGAGAAAGTGTAGAGCATCTATACCAGTGTAGTGGGCACAGCAAGGGTTGAAAGACAAACATCCTTCTGGAAATTGGAATCACTTCTCCTCATTTCATATTGTGTTGATCTTGGCTTCAAATGTTGAAACCAGGAGAGACCTGATCACCCATGACCCCATCACTGGTGCCTGAACCTAAATTTCAATCAGACAAAATACTTGAAGACCTAATTCTGAGTTCAGGTTTTTTCTCAAGTGTCTTTTTTAAATATGATATTCTTTACTTGAAAATCCTATACCTTTACAGTACACATGTGTAATTCAAATTCATTTAGATTATACCGTCTTCTCTACTGAACGTGTCCTCTCCTCTCCTGAACAAGTGTATTAATCACTATCATTACAGCATGGATGTATTGTGAGTGTCACCACCTGGACAACTGAGGATAGACTTTTTAATATTCTCCTCTCTTTTTACACATCTTCAATGAGTACAAATAAATGAATTAATTCTAAATAACATATTTTGTAACATGATCCATGGCCCTTTATACTGCATATCAATGAACTTTCGACTCATCACTCCTTTAAATTCTTCAACTAAAGGTTTATGAACTATAACTCAAAAACAATAGATACATAGAAGTAGCATACTGATTGATTCACTCAGGATACCATTCAATCAATCAATCATGTAACTTGTAAAGCGCACTACATAGGCGCTGGGGGGGGGATGTTACTGGTCAAAGAGCTAGGTCTGGAGTTGTCTCCTGAAGGTCAGCAGGTCTTCGGTTTGACGTAGGTGGAGGGGGAGGGTTTTCCAGGTCTTGGCGGCACGATGGGAGAAGGATCTGCCTCCGGAGGTAGTTCTCCAGATGCGTGGGACCGTGGCCAGGGCGTGGTCAGCGGAGCGGAGATTCCTGTTGGGTACGTAGAAGGAGAGTCGGCTGTTGAGATAGGCTGGGCCGGTTTTGTGGAGTGCTTTGTGTGCGTGGATCAGGAGCTTGAAGGTGATTCTTTTGTCGACGGGGAGTCAGTGCAGGTTCCTCAGGTGGGGGGTGATGGGGTCGCGGCGCGGGACGTCGAGGATCAGGCGTGCAGAGGCATTCTGGATTCTCTGTAGTCTGCTGATGAGCTTGGACGAGGTTCCGGCGTAGAGGGCGTTTCCGTAGTCGAGCCTGCTGTTGACCAGGGTCTGGGTGACAGTTTTCCTCGTGTTTGTCGGGATCCATGTAAAGATCTTGCAGAGCATGCGGAGGGTGTTGAAACAGGTGGAGGAGACTGCGTAGACCTGTTTGGTCATGGAGAGTTTCGAGTCGAGGATGACTCCCAGGTTGCGTGCGTGGTCGGTGGGGGCCAGGGGGGACCCCAGTGATGTGGGCCACTAAGAGTCGTCCCATGTGGACGGGTTGGAACCGAGGATGAGGATTTCTGTCTTGTCTGTGTTCAGTTTGAGGCAGCTGTCCTCCATCCAGTCGACGACGGCCTTCATTCCCTGGTGGAGGTTGGTTTTGGCGGTGAGGGGGACCTTGGTGAGGGAGAGGATCAGCTGAGTGTCGTCGGCGTAGGAGATTATGTTGAGGTCGTGTTGTCGGGCGATGCGTGCTAGTGGTGCCATGTAGACGTTGAACAGCGTCGGGCTGAGGGAGGATCCCTGTGGGATGCCGCAGATGATCTTGAAGGCCTTGGTGCGGAACGGGGGGAGGCGGACTCTCTGAGTTCTGACGGAGAGGAAGGAGGTGGTCCAGTCCAGGGCTTTGTTTCGGATCCCTGCGTCGTGGAGGCGCGTGCGTAGTGTGCGGTGGCAGACGGTGTCGAAAGCGGCGGAGAGGTCTAGGAGGATGAGGGCCGCCGTCTCGCCATTGTCTAGCAGGATCCTGATGTCGTCTGTGGCGGCGATGAGGGCGGTCTCAGTGCTGTGGTTGATGCAGAATCCTGATTGTGATGGGTCTAAGATGTTGCTTTTACTCTATTTTCTTTGAGGTGGTTTATATTTTTAGGCGTAAGGCACGATCAACTGTGGAGGTGCTGTAAATGTAAGCAATTGATTGTGTGAATAGGATAGCTAAACAGTCCACACACCGATCATAAAGGATGTACATATGGGCAAGCCATCAGAGTGCATAAAGAACAGTTGAAGGGGGTAAGAAGCCTGGAAGATCTCTGATGGTTCGTGATACTCCCTGAAAAGGTGGGCAGAGAAGGTAGAACATTTGAAAGCAGCTCGGGGTCTGTGCACATAACCACCAATTAAGTTTTAATTTCTATAATTGTGGCATAACATGGCTGGAATAAATGATCTTGATTCAAGCTTGAAAAAATCCCAAGTCTGGATGTGTTGTGCCCTGGTAGGTGCAGTATGTGCCCGAGGGCGCATGCTGGCATCGTGGGGAGGTCGAGCCAAGATCTTGTATGCAAACATGCTCAAATTTGATGAAAAGGAATGACAATCCGGAAGATCAAACTAAAAGCCACAAAAAGAGGGGAAAGTGCTGACAGTGCTTTACTGAGCAAAGTCTACATCATGCACATACGGCTTGCTTACTATGCAGCCCGAGAGCAGTGAAAGTGTGCATGGGTTTTTTCACATTGCACTGCAGCTCCCTTCACCCTCACTGTGCCCGCACCCCAAGACACTCAGCAAAGGCAGATGATGTGAATCGCTACACACAAACACAAAATCCACAGGTGGAGAGCAAAAATCAAATTGTGAGAGCAGTCACAATCGCCCCCCACAGAATGACAGTCAAATATTGCCCTTTTGCCAGACCACTAGTGGCCTGCAACCAATCCCTGCACAAACAGGCTGCCCTGGGTGGTGGACTGGGGGAGGAGGCCCCCATCATAGAAGAGGTCCCTACACTGCACGGGGGCTACTGCTCCACATGCAGACACACATACACCAATTGTACAAAGCAGCACACATAGAAGTTACAAATTGCCCTTAGTGATTATTTATGTGCAGAATATTGATGTAACAATCATTCCCTATTGTGCAAGGGTGCCTGTGTTGGCGCTAGGAAGCTAGAATTAACGCGAGTGCTAGGGGAAACACGGGGGTGCGCTGCATTCTTGTGAACAGGGTGCATCCCTTCGCTTTTAAACTGACGGGATGCGGCGTTAGCAATTTTGGAGCTACAACACGCTCTGCCAGTTAATTGTAAATATCGCCCAAAGTATTTTAATCATCAAATTCAGACTTGCAAAAATATATTTCATTTATGTGCTATTTGAAGCCAAGAACCAAATACATGTCACTTTATTGTGGAAATTATATTAAATTTGAGGTGACAATATCCCAATACATGTTCTAAAAGTGATGCAGAAATATATTTGCTTAAGCAGGTGCCTGGCGGGCCCCCAAAACTTTGATAACGTCTTCGAAGCTTAGCCACCTAGCACACCTATCAGAGATTGCAATGACCACCCAGCTCTCTCCAGACAGGGCCAGGCAAATGAAAACATAAAGAAAAAACATTGAAAACTGAAATATACTAAATTAAAAATATATCATGTATATATAGTACAATATATATGTATATTTAATGGATATATATATTATTCTTAAATAATAACGTGCCTAATATTTCCAATATTGCCATTGCCGGAAAGGTAACATTTCTGGCCTG
The DNA here is from genome assembly GCF_964204655.1 of Triturus cristatus. NCBI lineage: Eukaryota > Metazoa > Chordata > Amphibia > Caudata > Salamandridae > Triturus > Triturus cristatus. The sequence continues at coordinate 271,881,047 of NC_140587.1, forward strand.
TAATAAGGTAACTAGATGTCTGGGATCGCTATTGTCATCAGGGATCCCTGAAGTTGTACTATCTCCCCATTTTGGCTACTTGTCTGCTAAAGGGCTATTTTTTCTATTAGGTTTTCAGACATGTATGCCTTTTCAGGAGCCCTTATTTATCACCCTCCTGGCGGTCTCACTCAGTTCCTACAAGCGTTACCTGAAGCATTAGCTATACAGGCTCTTAAATCAGCAAACTTTACACTGCTAGGCAACCTAGGTATTCATCTTAAGGATGCTAACAAGAGAAGAATTTAATTCATGATTTAGCTGCTATCCAACTCACGCAATTGATGAATTCTTCAACACATAAGAAAGGTCAACTTCTTGCCCCGATGTTCTCTACTATTGCTGGTTTATTGGTTAATCTGCCATTTCAGTGATGTGTTCGGAACATATTGTAGTCTAAATATCACTTATCTTGCCCACGAACCTGCCCTCCTATACTAAGATGTTAAGCAGGAGGAAATGCTGGCTTCAAATCAATCCCATAGCATCATCCTTCTTAACCTCCACAACGCCAGAAATCAATGATTCTGTGACTAATGATGACTGGATGGTTAGAGAATAGATTACTATGGCATTTGATGAAAGTGTCCCCTAGCATAAAAGCAAAGGCCCAAGGACAAAGATGTCGCTCCCTTGGTTCAATTCCTAGTTAAGAGACCTGAAAAAGCAAATGTAAAACTTTTGAGCAAGAACGGAGAAAGAACTATGATATAGGTAATAAACAGGAATACAGCAAGGTGATTAACATCTATCACTATGACATTAGGAAAGCTCAGGCATTCTTCAGTGCCAAAGAAATAGACAATGTTGCCAACTCGGCCAAAAAAGGTTTTTTATAGTGAAGTCTTTAACTGATCCTGCAGCAAAGAAACCAATGGGTGCTCTCGCAGAATCTTGATGTTATTAATGTACTTTATCCGAGTTCAAAATTCATGAAATCATAAAAGCAACAGGTTCATGACAATGAAAAAGTATTCCACAATAAAAAAAAAATTAAAAATACATACAAGGGTTTTAAAAAATTGATTAAACTTTTCCTTTTCCTTAAAATACTTTTTAAAAAACCCAGCATTGATAACACACAATATTCATAATTTAAAGAAACTAAAAACAATAAAGCTGGGCGACATTGTCTCCATGAACCATGTTTTTTTAAGAGTGGCTTGATCCATCTTGATCTTTCCAACGAATAAAATTTACAAAAACAGATTACATGCAGAGTTGATTGGGTGGACAAATTATCACACGGGCATTTAGAAAGATTTCTACCCCAGTCATTTACTGTGGGAAAAGTGACTAAGCGAAAGAAAGCGTCAAACCTAAATCTAGTTAATAAATAACGGTCAAATCCCTCCAGACACCAATTTAAATAAGGCTGGATGGTATAAGAGACTAGTGTAAGTTGATGATGCTGTACAAGTTTTTTATTTAGTTCTACTCCTAGTCTAAGAGATTCTACATGATACCAACACAACTCCTTCAAGTCCTTGCCAGTAATCCTGCACATTGACTCAGGTTGGTGGTAAAACTCAGGTCTTCCAAGATCCCTAGTGAAATTACATATATACTTCAACCATGGTATCCTGGAGACCCTATCCAGCCCCATACAGTCCTTGATAATGTTTCTATTTAACAATAGGTCCGGCGAAGTCCATACTCTATACCAGAGCAATACAGGTTGTATACTAATCAGATCGCTCACATAGCGCACTCCCAACTCAGCATGACAATTAAAAACAGGGGAGCTAGCAGGGGTTGCCAAGACAAATCTAAGGAATGCGTTCTCTACCTTTTGTAATGAGGAAGAATTATATATCCCCCAAATACCTGCCCCGTATATGGCTGTGCTAATACACTTTGCCTGATAGATTTTTAACAAGATCGCTGGTGGTCTCTTACCCAACTTTTTCGAAAAAGACATAAGTGCAGCAGTAGCTCTCTTAAATATCAAAGTCCTGTTTCTGATGGCTGGCCCCCAGGACCCTGATTCTTCAAGGACTATACCCAGGTAGGAGAAAGTTTTAGTTGAGGCAAGTTTCTCCTTCCCCACATACAAACGACACTCTTTTTTCTTAGATCTACCACAGCACATTACAAATGTTTTAGATACATTAAGTTTTAACCCCCTGTTGTCCATAAAATGTAAGTAGGTATCTAGGGCAGTTTGAAGACCTCTTTGAGTCCGAGACATGATCACCGCGTCGTCTGCATATAAAAGGGACGCGATTTGTTGCTGATTAACCTGTGGAGAATCGCGTACCACAGCAACTAACTCTTTTTCTAAGTCGTTGATGTACAAATTAAACAAAAATGGGGCGAATATGCACCCTTGCCTTACTTCCCGCTTTACATAAAAAGGCTTGGTGCATTCACCTTTGGTACTGTATCTAACTTTCGCCCTGGCCCCAACGTACAATTGTCTTAAAAAGGAGATGAGCACTTCATCCACCTTCATGTCCCTCAGGATCTGCCACAGTCGATTATGAATGACACAATCGAAGGCAGCGCTTAGATCGACAAACAATACAAAAAGTTTGCCTTCTTTAGCCTGGGTGTATTTACCTGAAAATAGTGGAAAATTAAGGACCTGTTCCAAGGTGCCACGGCCCTCACGAAAGCCATATTGTACCGGGGATAAGATGTTAACCTCTGCAGCCCATGATTGTAATCGATTCAAAATAACTCGCCCTGTAACTTTCATAAATGAGTCCAGTAGGGATATAGGACGGTAACATGAGGGTTTTTCCCGGTCCCCTTTTTTAAATATAGGTATAATTATAGAGTCTGCCCAGGTGTCGATAAAGCCCAACACGCAACTAGCATCCAACACACGCGTGAGTAGAGGTGACCAGAGCTCAGGTTGATTTTTAAATAGGTCTATAGGGACACCATCTGCGCCTGGCGCTTTGTTGTCCTTGCTCTGAGTGATTGCATCTGAGATTTCGGTTACTGTAACAGTTAGGTTGATCGGGACGAAGTTACCCTCCATTTGACCCTGGATATCACTCCCCAGCTCTACCAATTTGTCTTCCCCTCCTGGGTTGTAGAACTCGGCAAAGCAATCTATCCATGAATCTTCTGTAATAGCCACTTCCATTCTAGCCATATCCCCTAGGTTAAAGAATGGAGCCTTAACAGCTAACCAGAAGGCAGAGCAATCGTTTTTCAAGGACGCGTTATATAGACTAGTCCACGCATCACTCTTAATTTTACGTTTACGTGACTTTCTGGCCTGGTTATACTCTTGCCTAAATTGCCTAATTTCAGTTTGATTTCTTGGATTTTTTCTTAAGGCGTTCTTTAAGTGTATGTGTGCCTTAGTACAAGATGAGTCAAACCACCCTTTCCTTCTTAATTTCCCAACTTCCATTGGGCGTTGTAGGTTCTCTTTAATAATCTTTGTGATATTGGAAAAAGAGTCCAAAACGTCTATTTGTGGTACCTCATCCTGGAGGCATATATTAATAAAAGTTAACACCTGTTTAATAATATTGCTATTAGTAACCTCTGGGTTGCTCTGTGACCATCTAAGAGCATACCCATTCAAACTGCTTAGGGTTCAATTATTAGTCCAGGCCAGCTTCTCAGCCAGAGTACGATCATTTTTGCAAGGAAGCTGAATACAGAAACTAAGTGGGAGATGGTCGCTCACCCCAATTGTGTGTGTAGGAAATCAGTTAACCAGCATGAATGAGAGTTGGTGATGGTAATAAAATCTATCAATGTACTAAACCCTCTCCCCACATACGTTGAGCTAAACTCCACCGGGGGCCTGCAAAGCAGATTGACAAAGCCCAGATCAAATGAGGCCATCATATCGTTAAATGAATCGCCCCCGCTGTTGTGGGCAAAATGGGGTTGGTTTTCAGATTTGTAATTTTCCTGATCACCACAACCAGTCTGGTACTGTTTACAAAGGTGGTGGTTGAAATCCCCTCCCCAAATAATAGTTGAATCCCTTACTGATTTGTCTACTAGGACCCCTAAATCCTTAATGAGGGTATTAATCATGTCATTTACTAGCTCCTTCTCTATACTGTTGTACATATTAATAATAATAATCTCCACCTTGGGGGACACCTGAATTAAAATAGTTTGGTAGTGACTACATGAGCCCACCATCTTCAGTGATAATATCTCCAACAAATTAGATATATAGATGGTCAGTCCGCCTTTACACCTCCCAAAATGAGAGGAACTAGCTGGTTCATGATAAGTTTTATACCCAGTAATATGGATCGCGTCGAGAGACCAGGTCTCTTGCAAGCATAATATATCTATGTCCTTGATAAAATCGATCCATATGGGATTGCTTATCTTGGAACGGAGACCTGCTACATTCCAAAAAGCAATCCTAGTCTCTTTCTTTATATCGATCCCAGGTTGATCAGGCATATGTGTTGGCTTCAGTTTATCACCTTTACTGGCTACCACTATGTTTTCCTTCATGTCAGAAGTAACAGCAACCTCGGTAGTTGGACGTCAATCGACTCCTTCTAGTCCGCTCAAAACTGAGAAGCGATTGACCCCAACAAAACTTTGGTGTTGCCCGTCAATCCCTCTCCACATCCGATTAGGGAAAAACTTTCTAGGGTATTCCCAGCCCAGGCTTGATGGAATACTATAACTCTTCCTGCCCCCATACTCAGTAACCCTACTTGGGTTTGATCTATTCATCTCCCTGTAAAAGTAGTCAAGTGGGAGAATCTCAATGCCCATCATTTGGGGCTTAGAATTGAATTTGGACTCGTCGATAATACGTCTAACTGGATCCGGTCTATTAAAATTAATTATAATACAATCCCCAACTCTATTCTTCCTAGTTTTACCAATCCAGGACACTCTGCGTACCATTATAATATCTTGCCAGATATTATTCCCCACCGATGTGTTCTTTATGATCCAGTGGAGCGCCTTATTTTTTAATTGACCAAAATCCTCTCTTGCGCCCTTATTCAATACAGGGACATTCGCAAGCACTACTACTAGGGGTGAACACGCTGGCGGTAGATTAATAACTGGTAAGGAGACCCGCTCATCCTGGCCAACTTGCACTGTCTCCCCCTTAGAGTTCACATTAATTTGTGGGGATGAAATAGTAAGTGGAGTAGTTACAACAGGTTTAGTTGCAAGAGATTTCTGAGGTATGCTAGTAGTAATACGATTATCACCTGGAGGGGCTGCATCAACAGAGATGACTACACCTAGGGGTCTGAGTTGTTACTAGACACTATATCAGTGCTGTTGGTCAACTTGGGTAGTGCTATGGTGTCAAGCCTGCATGTGTTATCATTGACTAGTTCACCCAGGGCGTCTAGCTTCCCGTTGATGATTCTCAATCTCTCGATTATGGGTAGGGTAAAGGATCGCAATAAGTGAGTCAAGTTTGATAATGACATCACTGTTTCCTCATCCTTCCCATTGGATAAGGCTCTATTGCGTATATCTACAGACTGAGATCCCGGGTCAATCGAGGCTTTAGTGTTCCTCTTAGATATCTTGAAGGGTTTCTTAGGGAACAATACACTCTGGGTACCAGACAACTTTAGTATTTTTGGTTTCCTACCAGGTTGACAGCCCCCGCCCCTCTTCCTTTTGCCTTTTAAGTTAGTACATGGTGGAGCCACTTCAAGAGTGGCATCAAAATCGGCGGAGTCTACAGGCTGTAAGCTTTTCCTGGCCTCAATCGGGTGAAAACCCTCAGACGAATCAAGACTACAGGATATATTAATCGTATTAGACACGAATTCCTCCCCTAACAAATAATCGCTCAGTAAATCATGTTTTTCCACATCGATAGGGCTACAAGGGAGTGGTATACTCGAGTCCGCCTTAGCCGGTGACACGGCTTTGATTAAGTCACCTAAAGAGGAGCGTCTGACGATCAAAAGTTCCAATGACAGACGCTTTTCAGTCAAAGCAATCTCCCTGCCCACGACATCAGCTGCTCTCAGGAAGAAATCATCGAGAGTGCCTGTAAGTCTTCCCCCTGCAGCAGCCGAAGTAAGGTGGCGCCTCCCCTCATTTCCAGGAGTGAGTGTCATAGTCAAACTCAAATACTAAAGTCTGGATGATCTTACCGTCGGGAAGAGGACCTCAGGGGTATGGCCCAGCCCAGCCTCTTCCGGCCTTGGACGGCCGTAGACGGCCTGCCCTTTGCCCGTGCTTCGCCCGGCGCTTCCCGCGCGCGTCCCGCGAAGCGGGCCGCTGCGTAACTTGTAGGCGCCTCCTGGCGCTGGCGCTGTGTCTCAATAGCGCGCCGCCGTTGGGGCAGCCGGGATTTAGAGTCCTGGGGCAGCGACGCGGAGATTAAGATTCGGTGGCGCTTGCTGGCGCTTGCTGGTCACTGGCACCCCCTGACTGCTGGCGGTGGCGGCGTGGACCGTGTCTCAGGTAGACTTAATGACTTATCCACTTTTGTTTCTAAGAAAATTTGACACTTATGCTTCCTTCCCTACCACAGAGAGGGCTGTCCCAATAGATGATACAGTTATTCAGTCCAAAGGCTTTAGGCCCCATCTTTCTGCTTTTCTAACTTTTGAAAATGAGAATTTAGCGAGCCTTGTTAGTAAAGTTAAATCAGGTTCTCTATTAGACCTGTCCCCACCTCATATTTTCAGTCTTGTGACAGAAACATTCCTCTCTGTCTTAAAGGAGCTCATGGAATTTATCTCTGTCGAGTGCAGTTGTACCTAAGGCCAGGAACCATGCATAGTTAAGCCTCTCTTAAAGAAGCCATCCCTGAACCCCTCGCATTTGGAGAACTATAGGCCAATCTCACTCCTTCCCTTCCTCCGAAAAAGTGCTGGAGAAGAATGTAAATAGTCAATTATAGGAGGTTTAGAAAATATCCATCTGCTTCACTTCTCCCAGATGGGCTTCTGTCCGGGCTGAATCAGCTCAATTGGCCGTAACCGATGACCTTAAATGCACTCTGAATATGGGCAGCATAGCAGCCCTTAGTTTTCTAGATCTCAGGGCAGCCTTTGACATAGTTGTCCGCACTATCCTGTTGAAGAGATGAGACAATCGTGGGGTAGAGCTTCAGGTTTTAAAATGGCGCTTGTCCTTTCTCGATAATTTCAGCTTTAATTTTAAGTTTGGAATAAACCTTTTTTTATTCAGATCTCTTATCCCCACATTGTTTAATGCTTATGTGGGCCCTCTTGCAGATATATAGTTCAGTACTGTGGTCTTTCATTGGTATAATGTGCTGATGGCACGCAATTGATCAACTGATTGGACCCGGAACATCATTCTAAAGTGGCATGCCTTAAACCATAAAACACATAAGAACCCCTGCTTCCATGAAGTATGGAAGAGTGTTCAGGGGGTGTCCCATTTATAAGATGGTTTCCCTCAACCACCTGAAGGTGGCATGCTTTTTCATAGGGAAACCGCTTCGCATTATGAACATAGTCATAATGCGGGCTACAACCCCCTCTCTGAGAAGGAGGAGCTCAGGGATGTTTTGTTGACAAGAGAGATATATTAAACTAATGAGAGCAGGGTGTGGTGTGGGGTGAAAGACAATAAAGTAGTGTGTAGTAAAACTAACTCAAGTGTACGTAATAGGCTTTTTTGGACTGTCCCTTTGACAGGATTAAAAACCAAAATGTGACTGGAGGTGATTCAACCTGTCACAAGGTGAAGAATTAGGTTGACAGCTGGGTTAAATTATTGTACTCTGGCCCACTGGCGCAGGTGGTCGTGAACGGTAGAGTGTCGGCTCCGTTTGAGTTGGGCAGGGGCACGCGGCAGGGCTGCCCGTTATCGCCGCTCCTTTTTGCGCTTGCCTTGGAGCCCCTGGCGGAGTGGCTGCGGTGGGAACCTTCTATTCGTGGTCTCCGCTGGACCCCCGAGTATGAGGACCGCGTATCTCTATACGCTGACGATATTCTCCTGTACCTGGCTTCCCCACGTAAATCACTGATAGTACTGGTTGATGTATTGCATTCATTTGGTCGTAACTCCGGCCTTGTTATCAACTGGGCTAAATCGTGCGTGTATGTTCTATCTGGGGAGGCTCCTATCCTTCCGCGGGGCTGTCCTATCCAGATCGCCCCCCAGGGATTTAGGTACCTGGGTGTCTTCATTACCCTGGACGCGGAGGCCCGGTATGATCGGAACTTGCTTCCCCCCCTCCAGCGCCTGAAGGAGGATGTCGCGCGTTGGCGGCGTTTGCCGCTCTCGCCGCTCGGCCGGGCGGCATTGTTTAAGATGATGTCGCTGCCGCATTTCCTGTACGCTCTGCAGAATACAATGGACCTCGTCCCGGCGCGCTACTTCCGCGAGGTGGAGAGTTTGCAACGCCGCCTGTTCTGGGACGGGAGACCGCGTATCGCTCTGGCGAAGCTGACGCTCCCGTGGTATGACGGGGGGATTGCCCTCCCGGATATTAAACGGTATTACTGGGCCTCCCAGCTGGCTGCGATTAATCACGGCCTATATGGGCCCGCCCTAAACCCGCCCTTTGAAATGGATAAGATGCTACTGCCGGGTGGTGACTATAATCGAGCGCTCTACTCCAGCTCGCTCGACGCACGTCTGACGGGCCCCACGCGTGTCATGGTACGAGTGTGGCAGGCGGCTAATGTAGCGATGGGGTGGAAGGATCGTCTGACCCGGGCGTCACCACTATACGCGTCTGAGCAGTTGGGCTCCCTGTGGACCTCGAAGGGCTTCGAGAAGTGGGACATGATAGGCATCAGCAGGGTGGGGGATCTCTGGACGAGGGGGGGATTCAAAACGTTCGAGATGCTGCAGACGGAATTCCAGTTGCAGGACAGGGAGTACTTTCGGTATATGCAGATCCGTCATGCACTATGCTCCGCCTTCCCGGACGTCGCCTCCATCCCGGAGTACTCCCCTCTGGAGGATAGAGTGCTGGATGGACATGTACCGGAAAGCACGATCTCATTAATCTATAAAAAACTGATTAATGACCGCTCAGGATTGCTGACTACTCTTCGTGAGGCTTGGGTTGCCGATGGATTGGAGCTGGACGACGAGGACTGGGTCTCTGCGGTGGCCTCCCCGAAAGAGGTGGCCATACCGGCCCGCCTTCGCTTCGTCCAGCTCAAGATACTCCATAGGGTCTACATAACGGGGCCAAGGCTATTGCGTATGGGCTATGCTGTGGACGGGTTGTGTAAGCGTGGGTGTGGTTCTTTGGGGACCTTTCTTCATATTTTGTGGGAATGCCCAGAGGTGGAGCGATTCTGGCGTGGTGTGCATGAGGTCCTGCGGGTGGTTACGCGTGTGTCGCTACTGCCCGAAGCGAGGAGATGCCTGTTGAACGTGTGGGAACTAACCGACTACTCGGTGCCACAGACGTGGTGGGTGACTCTGGGATATATGGTGGCCAAGCGCGATATTGCTCAACTGTGGGGTTCCCAGAGGTCCCCGACTGTTTCGGCCTGGAAGGAAAATATGGACTGGTGCATGTTTCGGGAAAAGGTGGTGTATGTAGCAAGAGGTAAGCCTGGGACATGGGTGAAAGTATGGGGCCCCTGGAACGCCTACCGCGGGGGAATCTGTGCCCCGCCGTTATTGCCCGATCCATCGCCTGCCCCGTCCCCTTAGCCGGTTTAGCTCTCCGGTACCGGGCACTGAGTCCACCCAGTCCCTGTCCTGACCTTCTCCCCCCCTTGATACTCCTATGGATTGGTAGGGTCCCCCTTTTAGGGGAGCACGTGCTGCTGTTTTCGATTGTGGGTTGCCTTGTGGTTTGATTTTTTGTTGTTATTTATGTTAAAAAGAAACCGTTATGTGGGGTCCGGATGGTGTGGCCATCAACGCTGCTAACTCCTGTACGTTTCCCTTTGCCGCAGCATGTGTTCTACTGTGTGTATCATATGCTCCTCTTGTTCGCTAGCGGCCGGCCTGAAGGTTGTAGGCCCATCTTTGTATATTCTTTGAACTTTGTAATAAACGGTTTAAAAAAAAAAAAAAAAAAAAAAAAAAAGAATTAGGTTGACAAGTTTCAGCCTTGTACCCTCAGAAGAGTTGTGGTGGCCTTCTTCAGGACCTATGAGTAGTATTGTGCAATATGTGTAACAATTTTTTTTTTTACGTATAGAAAATCAGTGGTTGGAGTGGAGATCCACTCTATTAGAGGTCCACTGGCGGGTGATACCTGGAAGAAATAACATAATTCAAAAACAAGTATGTACAATGTAACTTAGCTCACATTCCAAAATTGTGTATGGCTCTCAGAAAGAATTCCAGAACCAAAACTAATTGACAGTTGTGATTACACCAATACACCATCACACAATGTGCTAGAAGAGTGAAATGCATTGGTGCTTGCTTACCCACAAAAGGCAGGTGCAGTGCCTCAACGTTACCTTGGCGCAATACTCAATGCGGCATCAAGTCCTACTAAAAATGAGGGTGAACTGGACTCAGATTTCTATGTGAAGTTGTGGTTGAAACAGATATCTCAAATGCTAACTCTACATAAACCTCCTCTTAACAGTTAATAGTGAGTTGAACATAAAATTGGGGGCAATTGTCATAGAAAAGGTTGGTAAAACAGTACCTATAAATGTTATGGTGTGTTGCTAGTGTTATCCCTCTGGTCAGGAGTCTTTTGTCAGTGGTGCCCGGTGCCCCAGTATAAACATACTTGGGGTACATGTCTCAAGACCACTGGGTGTCATATCTTGCCCACACATAGTGAGGAAAGTACTTGTAAGAGACATTCATTGGTCAAGGCCCACTAAGGCATACTCATGGGAGTCCTAACAGTGTAGGGTAAAATTGTGGTATTCAGAAAGGTGGAACATTGATCAAAGTCAAAACCGGGACTTCCATTCAAAGGCAGGGTGGAATGCAGGTGCACAATATCTGGTTTAGCCCCGCTAGTTAAATGTGCCGCGCCGTCAATGGTCAGCAGGTGAAAGATTAGCATAGGCATCGGGAAGACTGAGCACACACTACCCGATTGACCCCCGCTATATGAAATTAGAACGCTGTTAAGCACAGTATCAGGCTCACCCCTACTAGTTAAATGTGCTGTGCCGTCAATGGTGGTCAGGTGAAAGATTAAGATTAATGTAAAACGCATCGGGAAGACTGAGGGCACACTACCCGATTAACCCCTGCTACATGAAGTTAGAATGTGTTTAAGCATACCACTGTTGTTAGGAATATGTATTTATCTTATGTATAGAGGGAGGGAGAAGCAGAGATTCATTTGGCTTCCATAAGTGTTATGGTCATAATCAAAGGGAATGAATCATATATCTTAATATTCCAGGGTCTTAAAGGATTCCTTCACAAAGACCCTCATTCACATTCGTGATTGGTCGACATGTTTCAGCCCCTATTTGCCCTTGCAAGTCGAGGGGCCTTTTTCAGGACAGGTGTGTGAGCGACTTGTTTGTTGAGTCACTCTCAGAGAGTAAGTCGATTCCTCCACCCCTCTTCGTCACTGAGCTAATTTGCCCACTATGTGATGTGGTAGTTATAGATCCAGTCTTTATCTGCAACTTTTTAATGAGACTCGTGCGGCTTCTTCGGGGAAGAGAGGGTAGAACGCACAACCCTTTGCTGCAGTTCCTCCGTGTCGATGCTGCCAGAAGTCTGTCAAGCCCTGTTTGTATGAGAGAGGCTGAGTTGGTAAGTCTGGTTCATCTCTCTACCTCTTAGCACTGGGAAGCGCTATTTGGGCAGCCATGCGCTTTGGAAATTTCAATAAATAGAAACAAAAATACAAAGATACATGTAACACAGAATAAATAATATATATATTTATTTAAGGCATAAAGAACCCGCTCCGCGCATTATAGAGGAACGAGGCTGAAGGCTCAGTTTTGTTATAAGGTTATGGAACTTTGAGATGACTTGCAATATCCTTGTCATGTACAGCAGGAAAACGTTATCCCATATAATACATGGCCACACATCACCTTTACCACAAACCTCTTAAAACATTGTTGCATAGCTCTTTGATATGAAAGAGAGAGCATGTTTGCAAACATGGAGAATAGCAATAAAAACTTGAGCAAAATTAAACACATCAAAAAAACTGTTAGATATTTGTTGCAAAAATGTATTTTAAAAATAGTGCAATACAGGTCAGGTTTAAAGAAAAAAAGCTGTAGTAGCTCAAAATGTGTAGAAACATGCAGAAAGATTCTAACTTTTCTATAATTATCTAACTTTTCTATAATAATCTAAGAAGTGAAAAAACATATTCTTTCTGCTTGCCACTATAAGGTAGAAATATAAGGCAGAAGAAAGGAAAGCAGTGTTTCATTTTCATTGCTTTAAACAGCTGCTCTGTAATCTGACCTGCCTCTCACCTCGGCTGCTTGCACTAGCAGCAGGCATTGTGAAGTCAGAACTTGACTGTAATAACTCATTCTTCCTTCTACATTGGTGGATGATGCAAAGGTTTGAGGTGATTGGGGAACGGGGGGCAAAGAAAAAGAAGAGGGGGCAATACAGCTTTTGACTCCAATTCATTTTACGTTGACTTTTTGTATTGGATGTTGTGCCAAAATGTCTGAACCGATTTACATCAAATTTTAGAGGATTACAAATTATGGTGCTTTTGGGCACTATAGGTAAGTAGGGTACGTATTTTTTAAGTTGTATGGTCTTTTAACTTAGTGATAAATGTTGTTGCAGTGTTTTCAAGAAGTACCATGATACATAGTGATGACAAGTCTTTAGGTGATTGGCTAATGACTGCCTTTACAAAAGTTAAATGCAGCCATGTTGTTTTTAGGTACAGTTGGCTGTGTTCTGTGTTACGCCTTCAGATCTCCATAAGTAGTAGGTTTGGTATTTTTCCCTCTCCCTATTAGCACTGCAATATAGTGTTACTAGGTAAGGAAAAATATTTATAGCTTTCTATATCACAAAAAAATAAAACAGAGTACAGTGGTACTACCTATGGAGTACTGCAGCAACAAAAAACTAAACAAAACAAATTTAAATTTAAAATACACCATAGACCACTAAATTTTACAAATGTAGTGTACTAAAGTGTATATTCTTTTTTTTATATATTTCACTATGCACAAAAAAGCCTACAAAGTAGCAAGGTGATACCTGCAAATTATAGTGCTACTAAAAACAAATGTGCGTTTCTCCCTAGATTGCTATAAAAATATATAGAAAATTATAAATAAAATTCTCAAACTATTAACACCTAAATAAAGTGGTAATTGATAGTGAACAACAATAAAACCTAATACTTACCTACATGTAAGACCTTTACCCAGAACACAGCGAAACGCAGGCCACAGAACGCACCAAAACTGCGAACAAAATTACATGGCTGCCTTTTACCTTTGGTAAATACAGCCATTAGCCAATCACATACTGGCTTCTCATCTGCATGTACCGCTGTATACTGCGAACTTACTGCAGTATACCACTGCACAATATATAACAATGTTACTTATAACTTTATCACTACTTACAATATTCACACATACTACCCAAAATTTCCATTTACACCTCATAATGTATATTCTGCCACATTACATCCACATCTGTTCATACACTTTCGCGCTAATTCTATTTCAATTAACACACTCCACTCTATGCTATTTCACTCTACGCCACTCCACTCTATGTCTCATGAGTATATGCCACTACACTCTGCACTAATCCACTAAACTCTACTCCACTCCACTCTATGCCACTCCACTCCACAATACTGTACTCCACTCCATTCTGACACTCCAGTCTATGCCGCTCCACTGTACGCCCCTCCACTGTACGCTACTCCAATGTACTCTATTCCACTATATGCAACTGCAGTCTACTACACCACTCTCTATTCTATTCTATGCCACTCCAATGTGTGCCACTTCAGTGTATGCCACTGCACTCTATACTATTCCACTGTATGCCATTCAACTATACACCACTGCACTATACGCCACTCTACGACAATCCAGTGCATGCTATCACACCGTACAACACTACATTCTATGCCACTCCACTATACACCACTCCATTATATGTCACTTCACTGTATACTACTACAGTCCACGCTATTCCACTGTATAGCACTGCCCTTTACGCCACACCACGCTACTCCACTATATGTCACTCCACTCTATGTCACTAGACTTTACGCCACTTAACTAATGTTATTCTCTTTTACATCACTCCAGTGTATGCTAATCCAAAATATGCCACTCCACTCTACTTCTAACTTGCATTTATAATTTATGCACCACTTTCATATTATTATAAATCGCACCCCTCCATACACAGTCTCGTCAGGTCACTCGCGACACTACATTAACTATGATTTGCCACTCCACCATGCACTGTTTCCTAACAAATCATATAATTTTAGATGTCATAAGTGTTGTTATGAATGCTATCATTTCAATAGCTATGATAGGTAATATGCAAGGGTATGACCAGTGCATTGAGAAGGCACAATTTATAACTGCAACTGTAACAGTAGCTGTGAGGAAATAAACCTGGGTAACGTAACAGTGTTTCTTCACCTTTGTGCACAGGCCTGGTGATTGGAACAAGTTTAGGTGGTCTTCAAACTACATATAAAGACAAATATCTTCACAGCTGACCATGAATTCACTGGGACCCACCATCAACCTTCAAGAGTGGAATAGCTCCTGCCAAGGATCGACACAAGGGCACCTCTCAACCTAAAACCTGAATCTTCCATTGTCTACACATTCTTCTCTAAATGTTTCAAGACTTTGAAAGCAGCTGGAATGTGACCAGAGCTATAAAAATCAGTTATATAAATAGAGTACATTATGAAGCTTAAATTATACATGATGCAATATGTACAGAATCCAGTTTCAAATCATCTTAAGAATATTAATAGAAATGAGACAAACTTAGCTTGATACAACTGTATGTAGACAGCAGATATAAATAACAGACAATATCAGCAGGACTCCTCAGCCACAATTCTGAAAGTAAAAAGTTACTCGGATGGAAGTTATGTGAAAGCAGGTGCTGTATTAAACGCAAGCTGAGCTCACAATTGTTACAGACTTCAGCTTAACGGCACACTCTAAATAGACTAAAAAATGTACTAACCCCATTGCCCAACCCCTACACATTCCTGCCCCAAATTAGTCTACAGCCATCACACCCCAGTCAACATTCTCCCTTTCAACAAACTTGCTTTAAAACTGTCCTCTTGTAACATTTGTTGTCAACTTTTAATCTCCTACCGCTTGCACCCGGCCCAGGCTGCTTTATACTCCATCTTTCATTGTGTCTTTCAATCTTGTCCCTCTCTGCAGTCCTCCTACCCTTCCCCTTTCCCCCGCTGCCTTGTCCTGAGTTCTCTCTTTCTGCCTCTCTCCAGTGACTAAAATTCAACATTCAACTTTTGTACACAACAAGCTCAATTCACAAAGGTAAACTGAGACGAAAGTCTAACTTTACGACTTTCACTTTTTACAAAGGGCATTTTAAGAGTAATAAAGTTAGGCTTTTGTCTCAGTTTAACTTAAGTTTTGATCTTAAGACTAACTGAGAGCAAAACTTAAGTTAAACTGAGACAAAAGTCTAACTTTACTAATTGTAAATGCCCTTTGTGAGTACCGAAAGTCAAAAAGGTACTTTTTCCTCTCAGTTTACCATTGTGAATCGGGCTCATCATTTTTCCCGCTCTGCCTGCTCCTACAGTGAGCCCCACTTGACTGTATCAGGGCGGGTGGTGGTCCTTGCATTGTGATGAAGGGATAATGAAATCCTTTCATGCATGTGTCCCAGGTTTTGACACCCACTGCGCAACCGCAGATGGTATCTACACCCCGCATCCATTGCCGGCCCCTCACACAGTCTCCATGCAGAGAAGGCGTCACCTCCCCTCTGCCTGGAGCCTTCTTCTGGGGTTTACATTCATGCTTTTGTTCCTTTAATGGTTTAACAATAATATGCTCAGCAAATATTGCAACATCTCAGCTGACGCTGTGGCAGGGGTTCGCAATAATACTGAGGGAGTTGCACATAATGCAGTATGTGACGTCGTGGATCATGAATCTATGCGCAAATGCAATGCTTCTGCACATTCAGGATTGTTTGCATGACTGGAACTTTAGCCTTTAATTTTTAGAGCAAGGGTGCTCACGAACATTTCCTAGGAGCCAGAAAGAATGTTTTGATGTTGGGAGGGTGTTGCACTGATGTTGGTAAAAGCAAGATGACTTCTCTAGGACAAACAATTATTTATAGCAAAGCAAAAAACGAAACATAACAAATCTGTGCATGCCTATTAAACGTAGGTAAATCAAATATAGGAGTCTGAAAATAAGTTTTGTCAAGAGAAATATTTGTTAGCCAGATGATAGATTCTTTAAGGACCATCTGATCAAGGCATTGTTCCAAAGTGGGTAGGCTTTGAGGGCCTCGGACCCTAAAGTCTCCTGCATATTCATTTGTATTTTTTATCCTTTTGAGAACACACATACATTGGGAAGTAGTCAAATGAATGAAAATGTGATACATTTGGGCTTTGGCATGGCACATCCGTGGAATTATTATGTGTTTTCTCCTCTGCCCAACATCGCTGCACTCTTACCATATTCACAATTTCATGACAAGAATTGAACAGCTGTTGAAAACAAAGGCTAGAATTCTCATTGACTTCAGCTGACAACAACAGTAGCAGTTGTGCTTCTAAAAAAGCAAGACAAGCTACATTTGGCCCACAGGACATGTAAGGACCATCAGAGATCAGGAGCAGCAGGTCTTCATCTTTTGACTACTGTGAACTTCCACTGAGCCACTGCTGGACCAGGGACCTCCTCCTTAGCAATTTCTACAATGTGTACCTCGAAACAATACACAAACAAATGTACATCAAACAAATATACAAATTATGAAATACTTTATTGAGTCACAAGAATATACAAAAATTGAAATTGTAATTTTAATGCGAAGATTGGAGAGTTTCCAGTTTGGTTTTTATTTCTAATGACAAATCGATATGCTAGACTCTGGCATAGCACTTTGTCTTTTTTCTTCTAATGCATTCTCTCTATTTGTCTGTGCCTACCAGTGATTCAATTTAGGCTATCAATTATTCATGCTAGATTCTGTTTTCTGTATTTACCAGGGACCCCCTCCTAAGCAATTTCTACGATGTGTACCTCATAGCAATACACAAATACACAAACAAGTGTACATCAAACAAATATAATCATGCTAGATTCTATTTTCTGTATTTAAGGAGTTCCCAAGAATTAAGCAAAGGATTCATTTTTAACCTAACTTTTTTAATTCTGATTTTTATTAATCTGTGAATATTAGTTAACTTTTCAAACGATCTAGGGACCGCTATCAGAAGGCATAGCGGACCCGCAGAGTTCCAAGAGCCTCAGGTTAAGAACCACTATTCTAGGAGATGGAGCTATTGATTGCAGTCAATACAGGTGATGTAGAGCAAAATTCATTTTTCATTTGTAGGGGTGCTTCATAATCACGAGTAGTCCGCACCCGCATATATTCTTTCGTTGTATTAACATGAGCATTTAGAACGTGAACTGTAATGATATGAATCATGGTATATTAGGGACATTTCAATGTAAACGTGAAGAAATCAATGTCGAAACTAGATGTAACCAGCTGAAATCAATAAAGTGCAGAATTTGTGTACACCACTGACAATTATTCATGAATTTGATGTGCTTATGTAATGTGCTAATTTAGACGTGCTCAGTAAAGAGGGTTTATTGTATATGCAATTTGATAACACCTATGTGCCATCTTTCCTATGTTATTCGAATTATGTAGGCCTGAAATGCATTTTCCCTGGAAGAGCTCGCATTAGATTTAATAGTTGAATTTCATATGCATGTTGGATTTGTTCTTTCTCACATTTCAATTATAGGTGGAAGAATCATCTTTGTTAGTTTTTTTTTTTTAATTCTTTTTATTGACATTTTCAATAACAAACTTAAAACATTGCTTCACACTGCTATGGACGCATCGCAGACAGTGACGACAAGCTCCCCTCCCAACAAGGCACAGGGTACGGAATGTAAAGGACATCAAGTCAGTATTACATGGCAATCTACTCTTCAACCAACCGGCAATCCGCCACATCTGCCCATCCAGGTATCCCGCCTCGACAGCCACCAACCCGCCCCACGAGTAGCAAATATTAACGTTCCCCTCCCATCCGAGGGGAGAGCAACGTGTTACAGCATTTGTAGCGGGGTTTGCTCCAGCCAGTGTACGAAGGGCTCCCAGATGTCCCTGGGCCTGGACCGCATCGGCATAAGCTCCCAGTACAGGGCTAACTGGGTTTGGCAGTAAACAACGCTTTGAACCCATACCTTAATGCTAGGTGACGTGCCCGCCCCCCAATGCATAGCAACCTGTCTCTTAGCCAATAATAATAGCATTGCTGGCAGTTTACGGTGTTTGGGCTCAATCATGTGCAAAATCCCCAGCAATGCAACCTGGGGTGTGCAGGGGATCAGTAGGCCCGTGATAGTACATATTATCTCCAGCACCCTTGTCCAGAACAACGCTATTGCAGTACAGCCCACGCCATGTGTATAAAGGTGGCCCCCGGTGCATGACAGCGCCAGCATTCATCGGTATCCCTTAGTCCCATGCGGTGCAACCGCCTTGGTGTGCGGTAAAGCATGTGTATGTACTTGAAGTGGATCAGGCGCAGCCTGTAGTTAGGGGATAGAAGCTCAAGCTGCCTACAGCACAGATCGCAGTGTACATCAGAAATTTCCGCTCCCAATTCCGCCGTCCACATGCCCCGCGCCGCCGGAAGCATCACGGGGTGGTTAGCCTGCATTCGCACATACAATCTGGAGACCACCTTGTGGCCAGAATCCACAGACAACACATTCTCCAAAGCAAGCAGATCCGGCGGTGGTGCCGGGAAAGTGGGGAACAGCCTCCGGCTTGAATGGCGGAGCTGGTAATACAGAAGCGTGTCTAGTATCGTCGGTGCCTCCGATCCACACATCTGCTCCAGCGTTAGGAAGGTGTCACCCGGAAATAGATCGCCTCCAGTGTGGAGGCCCAGCTCCGCGGCCCGCCTCCCGGTTCGCATAGCCCGCAGCGACGGCCACATCAGGCTCCCGCGCAGGGGCACCGAGCGGGTATAAAGCATATCTAATCCGGCCCTGCATCTCAAACCATTCCAGGCCCACCTGAGCGCGTGTACCGGGTCGATTTCTGTGCACCTACGGACGTGCGGCGCATATAGGGCAACAGTCAGCGGCAGCGGTGCCGCCCTGTCGGTCTCGATCGCCACGTGCGGTTGAAACGGTGTGGGGTGTGCCCAGTAGTGCAAGAACTGTGCCTGTGCGCAGTATGCATATAAGGAGAAGTCCGGCGCAGCCAGGCCACCCTGTCTCTGTGGGAGAGTGAGGGTCTCCCAGGACACCCTCGGCTGCTTACCCCCCCAGGCCAGCTCCACCATCAATGAGCGCAGTCGTCGCAGGAAGTGTGCGGTCAGTGGCAGCGGGATATTCACAAATAAGTAGAGGAGTTTAGGCAGGATCACCATTTTAGCCACAGCAATCCTGCCAGCCAGCGAAAGGGGCAAATGCTTCCAGCGACCAACCCTCTCCTCCACCCAGCCGGTCACCCGCCCATAGTTTTCTGTCCATATCTGCTGCATATCTGTGCTCACCCAGATCCCCAGGTATCGCACCGGCCCAGTCGCCCATTTCAGCGGGCAGTCCGGGGTAAAGCGGGGAGTCCCGGTGGTCAAGGGCAGAATGACTGATTTCTCCCAATTGATATTGACACCTGACAACCGTCCATAATCCAGTAGTTCTTGTGTCAAAGGGGAGAGGTTGACCTGAGGATCAGAAACATACAGTGTAACATCATCAGCATATAGCGATATGGTCAGAGCCCTTGAGGAGAAGCCAATGCCCCTGGCCGCATGATGTTGTCGAATGCGGGCAGCCAGAGGTTCAGTGGCGATGGCAAAAAGCAGAGGTGACAGGGGGCAGCCCTGTCTCGTGCCTCTCCGAATGGCAAAAGGCTCAGAGATCAACCCATTGACCCTCACCCTGGCAGTAATGTCTTTATAAAGTAGTCGTATGTAGCCGATAAAGGCCTCGCTTACCCCCATGCGCTGCAGCAGAGGGAACAGGAATCCCCATTCCAGGGAGTCAAACGCTTTGGTGGCGTCCAGTAGCACAGCCGCAGCCTTAACATGCGGGGCCAAATAGTGCAGTACTCCGAAGATGGTGCGGAGGTTATGGGACGTTGAGCGGCCCGGTATAAAGCCCGACTGATCCGGGCAGATCATCAGGGGTAACACCGGCTGCAGGCGAGTTGCAAGCATTTTCGCAAAGATCTTGGCGTCAGTGTTGATTAATGATAGTGGCCTATAAGAGTCGCACTGCTGGGCATCTTTATCTGGTTTCAGGAGGGTGATGATGACAGCCTCCCTCATGGAGTCCGGGAGCATACCCGTCTCAACCGCCTCCGCATATACCGCCAGCAGGCGGGGGGCCAGGAGATCCACATATTCCTTGTAGAACTGCGCCGGGAGGCCGTCCGGCCCCGGCGCCTTACCAGCAGCCAATGACCCTATGGCCTCACGCACATCTTCTGCCTCAAATGGTCGATCGAAATAACCTTTCTGGTGTGCATTAAACCATATAAGCTGTATGGTATCAAAATATTCAGACAGCTCCGCCTGGGTGTGGGCTGCCCGCGACCTGTACAGACCCTTGTAAAAAGTCCGGAAGGCATCTAGTATTTCCGGGGGGTAGATACGGTATCACCTCCCCCAGTCATCACTGCGGAGACAAATGTCGAGGGCCGCTGTGAGCGCAGCAGGAGGGCAAGCGTCCTGCCAGGGCGGTCCCCTTCCCCATAACGGCGGGCCGTCGCATATTTAGTCAGGAATTTGAGCTCTCTTTCAGCCTCCGCTTGATATTCAGTGAGCGTGGCAGCCGAGGGGTCCGAGCAGTACTGCACCTCCAATGAGTGCAGACGGTCTTCTAATTTACCGAGCGCAGCCCTTATGGTCTTTAGGACTTTGGCCTGTCCCGCGATGCAGTGGCCCCTTATCACCACCTTAAATGCGTCCCACAGGGTGCCCAGCGACGTCACGGAGCCCTCATTGTGCTCAAAGTAGTCAGCTATGTGTTGGTGAATATCCTCTCGAAACACCGGGTCCGACAGGGCCTGTGGCGGCAGGCGCCACGTGAAGGGCGTGATGTATGGCTTGGGGACCTTCAAAGTCAGCTCGACAGGGGAGTGGTCTGAGAGGGTGCGCGCCTTATGAGCAACTGAAGACACCCATGCATGGGCCTGCGGGGTCAAGAGCCAGAAGTCTAGGCGGGACCAGGCTCCTTTGTGCGGGGTGAAGCAGGTGCCTTCCCTAACCGCGGGATGTAATACCCTCCACGAATCTAGTAGGTTATAATCAGCCATTAGGCCGCGTATAAGGCTAGCAGCTTGTGGGTGATGAGTGCGGGCTGCCCCCTCCCTATCCAAGTCTAGCGACAGCACGGCATTGAAATCCCCTCCCCACACGCAATCCCCACCACCCAGTGATTGTGTCAAGTGCCAGATGTGGCGGAAAAACCCAGGGTCATCCGAGTTGGGCCCATATGTGTTAACTAACGTCAGCGGCATGTGAAATAGTTTCCCACTCAGTATGATGTAGCGCCCCTTTGTGTCGGCATCTACCTTAAACGTTTGCCAGGGAAGGCCTTTACGGATAAGAATGGCCACTCCCCGGGAATAGCTGGAGCAGCCCGAATTGTGTACCTCGCCCCATCTAGCGCCTCGCAGCTTGTCTCCGGCGCTTCGAGGCAAATGAGTTTCCTGCAGGAAACATATGTCAATGTGGTGGCGTGACAGATAAGTCTGAGTCAGGCGTATCTTGCGGTGGTCGTTAAGACCGCGGATATTCCATGTAAGGCATCGCAACTCGGTCAGGGAGGTTTATATGTGTGTGTCCCATACGGTGGCAAGGATATCAACGTCCCACAGACCAGGGGCCATCGGGGATCCCCCCGCCACCCAGTCCCCGGGATAAGCAATGTTATACAGTCAGCCTGCTGCAAGGGTGTGACGCCAGTTCGTGGTGCACTAAGAAACCGCAGTGAGAGAGCAACAACCAACAATAACCAAAACCCTTCCCCACCCAACAAGAACTGCCAACCCCCCAAACAGGTTGAAAAACAGTCCCCCCCCCACCTCCCCACCCAACAAGAACTGCCATATAACAATGTCTCGGGAATCATCCCACAGGGCGTGGGGTCACCGGCTCACACCCCCGTCTAAAAAGCGACAGGGTGGCCGAACAGTGCTGCCTTAGGTAAATACAGTACAATTAGCCACAGCGTAAGGCGGCCCGACAGTCCTCCCCCCGCAGCGCTCCATAGGGTCTGAGCGGCGCGGGCCGCGACCAGTCGAGCCAGTCCGCACAGGTCCGGGACAAATCCCACGTCCCTCAAGAGCCCCCTGGACTCCCATCCGCGGCTACAGGTCATGTACCTTACAGCTACGATGTCCAGCATCTCTTCACATCTCAGAGGGATAGCGCGCTGTGTCACTCTGTGTCACTCAGCTGGCCCAGCGGAGAAGTGCCGTGCTCATCTTCTCGCCCACGTTGCGAGCGCTCCGCCTGCCTGGCAAATTTGAGGGCATCCGCTGCGGCCGTAAAGAACATTGGCTTCCCTTTGTGGTGTATCCGCAACTTGGCCGGGTATAACATGGCATATTTAGTCCCCACCTTTTGGAATATTTTTTTAGCCGGTATAAATTCTCGCCTTGCAGCCTGTACCGCCTGTGTAAAGTCTGGAAATAAGGAGATGGCCATATTGTGGAATCGGAGCTCACCTTTTTCACGCGCCAACCGCAGGATAGTGTCCCTGTCCCGGTAGTTCAGAACACGTGCCAGGATCGGCCGCGGCGGTGCCCCAGGCACGGGCCGCGGCCCCAGTGTTCGGTGTGCCCGCTCGACCAGGAACATGGCCGACAGGTCCGCCCCAAACAGTTCGCGGAACATTCCTTCAATAAATTGTTCCATGTTACCAATATTCGTGGATTCCGCAATGCCAATAATACGAACATTGTTCCTTCGGGAGCGGGCCTCCAAATCCTCATTGCGCCCTCTGATCACCTCCAGGACCTTGTCCATGCGAAGTAGCCTCTCCTGGGTGTCTCCAATGCTCTCCTCGCAGTCGGTAATCTGCGCCTCCGCCGCAGCGATCTTCTCCTCGTGCTGGTCTACTTTATGAGATATGCCATCAAGCCGCTGGGCCATGGAGTCGAGCTTGCCATTGATTTCCTTGAGGCACCCTTTAAGGTCGCGAAACATACTTCTAACATCTTCCTCAGGTGGTGGGTCTAGCTGCGTTTCAGGGACCACCGGTGGCGATGGCGGAGCCGCCACAGCGCCGCGGGAAGCCTGTTTCTCAAAGTAGAGCTTCCGCTGCTTGGCGTCGGATTTCCCCATGTCGCCCTCCGGGCCCTACATACACCGGCACCAAGTGAAAGGGGGCAGCCGGCACTACGTAGGCCCCGGGCCCCAACCAGCACTAGTCCGCAAGGGCCCGGCAGCCGTTTCACCGAGCGGCCAACACGTGTCCCCGGGAACCTCTCCAGGCAGGCTAGGCCCAGCCAGCTGTCGTCTCGCCCAGGCGGCGGGTCAGCAGCATCTATTCATCAATCGGGGACTCACCGCGGTCAGGTAGCAATCTGGATGGGCACCCAGCCGTTCTCGCTCCACGCTCTACGTGCCACCAACTCGCAGTGCCGTATGTCAGTCAAAGGCCTGGGCACGGATCAGCATAGGCCAGCATGTTGGGTTCGCCACCTCGCAGGTATGGATCAGGCTCCGCGGCGGCCGCCTCCCGTCGCCCTAGGTCAGCAGGATCACCGGCTCCGCCAGCAGCACCAGGCCGCATCCCCGTCTGCAAGGCCCAGGCAGCCAGATCGTCAGGCCAGCGCACTGTGTGCCCCGGAGCCGCCGCGAAGGCTGCACTCAGCCCAGCAGGGGCCCGCAGCTACATCTATGGTTGCAGACGTCGGGCATCCAGCACTCTGCAGGCGTCCACGCCGGTCCCAACTCACCAAACAGGTAGCGGCCTCCGACCAGGGCCTCGCGCAGCAGACGGCGCCGCCCAGCGCGGAACGCCCCAGCAGCCGGAGTCACGAGGGCCCGTAGCCCCAGATTTCCGCAGCCGATTTCTGTCGCTGAAGCACCGCCGGGATCCTCGGCGTCAGGGCATCTCCCGCCGTAGCTTCCCTACACGGAAAGTCAGGCAGAGAACGGATGGGCTAACGGATTGATTGTTCGGCCGGCAGAGCCCCGTTACACGGCGGCCATCTTGCAGCTCGGCTCGGCCACGCCCCCATCTTTGTTAGTTAGAATAATGTCTTTGTTTTAAGAGTTAGGCATGGAGGGAATGGGATACATTGAGCGTTGATACTGATAGTGGAGAACTGTTGTACTTTCTCATCGGAGGGAGCCTGGGAATCAAGGTCACCTCACCAGGCTCAGGAGCATCACTGCCCACTGGAAAATTATCTGAGGAAGTGGCCTGACTGGGTGGCATGATCCGCAAAGGATCCTGGGATACTACCTGTACTATTGATGTATTGTAACTAGGGAAATTGTCCAGGGACTTTTGCCTTGAAAGAGAAAGGATCTTAGAACGAGCGCTGGCTTAGTAGCTTTATGTTGCTTGACCCGACTAATGTGCGGGGACTTCTTAGGAAGGCTTCACACGCTGACACCTTAACTGATCCTGCCTGGAAGAAAATGTTATGTAGGGTTGTCACACAAGTGCTAGTATAGGAACAGATTAAAGCTTTATACCCGCAATCTTTCAATGAAGGAGAACCTGGACATTTGTTCCATAATCTTTTGTATCCTGATTCTTGAACTAATCATTTTGTGCATGTTGCACTGCCTTAATTTCATCCCTAAATTTGTTTTTTTATTAGTTCCAATGTATTTCTACACCCTCATCTTGAGGTGCGTGTCTGTCCAGTTATGCTTGCCTTTGTAATAAATCAACTAATCTTATTCGGAAGTCTATGATTTTTAAGAGTCTTAGTGAATTGGAAATGAAATGATTTATCTGCTAACGATCGATTTCTCCCCCCCACGCTTTCATGCTGAGAAAAAGTACCATCGACTCAAAGTTCTAGAGTGGATTTAGAACCTGAATCTCAGCTTCTTCACAGGTTTGTGGATCGAGTCCTTGTAGCTCAACAATTATCACTGTTATTTGGTCACATTTGTGTTCGGTCTGCTGATAGTGGCAGCCCCATGGAATACACCATACACAGTTATCAAGGTGTGGCTTGGGACATCTGTAAACAGGTAGCTACTTTCATCTAGGTGGTATATGACCAGGTCCTGGATGGTTTACCTGAAGTATGATTCCGTTAGGGATTTAAAAAAACACATAGATGTGTACCTGTAAAACACAGGTTCACAACACGGGTCATCTTGGAACTAACAGACATTAATTTTTACCCAGGGCAATGGTACTCATCAACCTTGGAGTGATGAAAGGTTGAGTGGACCCACCAGAATTTGAACCCGTAACCATGAGGTGAATCATCAACTTGTAGGGCCTGATTACGAATAGGTGATTATTTTTGTATCTGATACAAATCTGACACCTAGGTGGTCATATTTTATCAGATATGTTAATTATTGCCCATTCTGACTTTCTACGGAATGGTATGCAGATTGTGGCGCTTACAGCGCAAAAATCTGTGTGTCCTGGTAAATATCGGGTCTGTTCTCCATGCCAAATTCCTGCAGATTTGACCTGACAAAATTTAACAGTCTGATCTTTGTCCCTCCTGGTAATTATTAAAATTGTACCACTTGTAAATGGGATCCCTGCAAGTGCAGGGTTCATAATTTGATGGGCCACTTGTGATGAGGCCACTAAGGTGGAAACATTAGTCCACTGATCTACTTTAATCGTCTTCACAGTGTGAGAATTGAAATAGATGTGAGTGTGGAAGTAATGTTATTTAAGACAGTGTGTCAGATTTGGGATGAATCCTTTGAAGTTCAATGTCAATAGAATTCTGGAGGACCAGGCGCTAGTGTTGCCAACATCAAGAAGAAGTGTCACACTGCCATGCTTGTAATTCCCTTGTAGCTACCAGCTCTGAATTGGAACTGTTAGCAGAAACAAGCCATTTGTGTTTGATCTCCATTGTACTTATGTAAGAAATTGGGTTATTATTTGTACAGGATGTGAGTCCTGAGCACCTGATAGGTCTGCAGTTTTCTCTTTACTGGAAACTAAGTTTCCCATTGTACCATGTGACACTCTCAGGGTATTGAAGCAAAGAAATCCGACCTGGTGTGGGCTAGAAATCTCCATTTACTGGCACTCAACAACAACTCAGAGTAAATCCAGTTAGTAATCTTTCTTTAAAAAAGGAAAGGTACATTTATTACACACACACTTCTAAATAATTTGTGCATTAAATCAGAAATATATACATCAGGTAGATAAAAACACCTTTGGTGACATTCTGAAATCAAATTTGACCCCTAGTGGGTCATGACCCCCATAATCGTAATACGTCCACCTGTACCAGATGCAACATCACAATATAAGCCTGTGTCATTTTAAATAAAGCCGGACAATTGGCTTTGTCAAGGGATCACCACATCAATATATAAGGCAAGCTTATTGGCTTTGCCAATGGATACCACATTAAAATAAAAGGCAAGCCTATTGGCTTTATCAACGGGCCAAAGCAATATAATCTAAGCCAAATACACATTCTGGGATTTACCATTAAAACCAATAGATTTAGTAATGATTTGATTTGATTTGATTTGATTTTATGTTTTCTTAAGCGCACAGCTACCCTAGGGCATCCCGGCGCTGAAAAAGACTACGGAACTGAGGGAAGGAAGGGTCAGGAGGTGAACTCAGGGGAACAGTAGAGTTTTTAGGCGTTTCCTAAACCTGAGGTAGTTGTGTTCTTGCCTCAGGGAAAGGGGGAGGGCGTTCCACAATCTAGGAGCATTATAGGAGAACAGGCGACCTCCTGATCTGGCCTTCCTGATTCTGGGGACATTGGCGAGGGAAAGAGAGTTGGACCTCAGATGGCGACTCGACTGTTGTTGAGTCACCAGTGTCCTGAGTATGGGAGGGCCCTCATTGTGCAGAATTCTGTGGGTGATGCACAGGGTCTTAAAATTGACCCTCTCCTTCACTGGCAGCCAGTGCAGACTTCTGAGAGCTGGTTTAGCTGAGTTCCTCGTTGAAGTTCCTGTGAGGATTCTCGCCGCTGCGTTCTGAGCGCATTGGAGTCTATGGGTCACCGATGCTGGGGCTCCCAGATACAGGACGTTTCCGTAGTCCAGTCTGGAGTTCACGAGCCCTTGCAGCAAGAGTTTCCTGGACTGGAGTGGCAGTAAATGTAAGATCTTCCGAGCCATCTTTATCAGGCCGAAGCAAGTTCCCGCCGTTTTTCTCGCCTGAGTTTTGAAGCTTAGATCCTGGTCAAGCCAAATCCCTAAGCTCTTGACTTCGGACTTGGGGATGGGTGGAGTTCCCATGCACGGAGGCCAAGGAAGGGAGGTGGGAATTTTGTTGGAGGTCCCTAAAAGGAGAATTTCCGATTTTTCCCCGTTTAATTTTAGCCTTGATTCGCACATCCATTGATGCACCCCCTCTAGACAGCTGCTCAGGTTGGACAGGGCATTGTCCACCTGGTTAAGGGAGACGATCAGCTGGGTGTCATCAGCATACATTATTGATTTAATGCCATACGGCTTTACAACATCCTCAAGGGGAGCCATGTAAGCGTTAAAGAGTGTGGGGCTCAGGGAAGATCCCTGAGGCACACCACACCCAAGCGGCTGAGCAGAGGAGACGGAGTACCCGTCCGCTACTTGGAAGGACCTGTTTTTGAGGAAGGATGATATCCAGGCCAGGGCGGAATCATGTTTAAATGCATTCATTACCAATAGCATTGCATTGTTGAGCAACAAAAGTTGTCAATAAATCATTGGTATTCAAAACAACATAAAAAATGTGTTAGCATCTTTCTTTCACCACTTCAGGCCATATAAGCCAGCCATAGAACCTACCACTAGGGTGTCTTAACTCCCAAGCTGAAGAGTAGCAAGCCCCAGCTCCGGTAATGCTTAAAATATGTTGAAAATTCTTCCCAGTTTATGAGTCCTTTTACCTAGGAAATATAGAGTTATTGTCCTCTCATTACTTCTGGGGGGCTGCTGCAACTTCTGCAGCTCCCTCATACCACTTTTACAAACCTTGGTGGTGCCCCTGACTCTCTTTGGGGGCACCATAAAGGGGAAGAGAAAGCAAAACAAAGCTTTCACATGGCAAAATTGGGTTCTCAGTGAATATTTTAGCAGCAGCTCTCCCACTGTGCTATATGTTGCTGTTTTTGCTGCTGCCCTTTTCCTTCTGGCCCCTTTTTAATTTTTCTCCTGGGTGTCCTGGTCCACCAGGAACATCCACGATTGGCCTATTCTCACTGGGGCAGGCAGACATGAGGGTGGCATGCTCGCCTCCCAGAAATGGCCATGGAGTGTGGCAATGCAACTGTCCTTCCTTTGTGGTGCTGAGCCCCAGTGATGGGGTTCTGAGGCCCGCTTGTGATGAGCCAGCCAAGACAGGACTATTTCTTATGTTGTGCCTCAGGGGATGGAGTCCCAGAGGCGAATGAGCCTCTGGGGAGAAACCCTACATATGCCCTATCACCATATAAAAACATAAATATGGGTTTGCGTTGACTTCTGAGCGCTGGCCCACCCTGGTTGTAATTAAAGAAAGTTGGGGTGGGGCCCCCAATTGCTTCTTCCCTCATAAGCATCTTTGCATGGGCATTACTCAGGTCCCATTGGGATGATTTTATTGATCTTGGGATTATTTTGCTCCTGTTGGCAAGCCCTACCCACGAGGAGCATTTTCAACACGCCTCTTTGCGCCTCAACGGCACACTTTGCTGGAAGCTGGTCTTAATCACTTCCTGCTCCAGCATTCTGCTCTTCCAGTTTCTGGTGCTCCTCTCCTGCTGCTGAGGACTTCTTGTGCAGCACCTCTGCTATCAGCCAGCTGACCACCCTCCTAGCTATACTCCGAATCCCAGAGCTTCCTGGCTGCCTTGCATGAAACTTTTGTGGGAGTGGAGTTTAGATCTTCCCCCAAAAGGTCCTCACAGTGTCTAAGGGGGCTAGCACCACTGACCCTGGAGAGACCCATCTAGTCTTGTGAAGTGACAAGTGCAGCAGCGGAATATCAGAAGGAAAGACTGCGTACAGGAACTTGGATTCTTGTTCATTATGGAATGAACATAATGAGTTCCTAGAAAGGGAAACACACATTATGAACATCCCTCTCCAATATGGTGGTGTGTGCATTGGATGATGTCTGAGGCTAAAAATCTGATGTAGTCAAGTCTTTTTTGATGTCATTTTCTATTTGAAACATATATAGGGCGCATTACAAGAGAAAAAAACACCTCCCAGTGCATTTCATTCCCTGATTTGTTATCATGATCTTCACATCTTTTAACTTTTCCTTCCTGATGTTTTTTTTAGCATTTGGCTAATTTGTTTTTGGATTCTACTTCTGGTTTTCCCTGGTCCTTTTTTCCTTTCTAATGTCAGGAAGAGTTCTGTGCCTTGCTAAGTATTCCAGTGTTTTCTTTATCTGCAATAAAGAACTACAAGATTGCAAACGACATGTTTTGCTCTTTATAATTTTTCCTTCTAACTAGGACCCTCTTAACTGGGCTAAAACATTGGCTTGCATTGCTTCTTTCAATAAATACAGAGCCTATTAATCTGTTAAGGTAAGTACTTGACACCTTTCAAATGTATTATTCTGTGTAGGGTCTTGTTTCAGTTTCCCCAATATTATTGGAGTCACGTCTGGTAGATCAGCTTAGTCACTACAAGGAAAAGTGCCCTTTTCTGAGAAAAGAAGAATGGGCAGGTGTCCCTTGCTCCTCCACTCGCCTGTTATGCACTGTTAGAGAGAAAGTGCTAGGAGTCAGACAAACCTGTCAGAGAAACTTTCATCTGCAGGTGATGATTAATAGATCCCACCATTATACTCCCAAATCAGTATGCACACACAATATTTTGGTAATTTACTGTTGTATGATTATATCTTTTCTTGCATTTGTCAGCAAATCATATGTATCAGAATGATATTTGCCCATTTTGGGCAGCCCCCACCCTAATTCAGATTTGCCCCAAAAACTCCCTGGCATTTAGTGGGCATTTTGCCCCCGGGGGCAGGTTGGGGGCTACTGCCCCATCTGCTCCCCAGGGGGGTAGGAAGGCTGTAATCTTTGCGGGGGAGGGGGTGGGGGCATGGGCATGCCCGTTTTGGGTAGCCCCACTCTAATTCAAATTTGCCCCCCAAAAAACCCTGGTGTTTAGTGGGCTTTCTGCCCCCTGGGGGGCAGATTGGGGGCTACTGCCCTCATCTGCTGCCCGGGAGGGGCAGAAAGGCTGTAATGGTGGTGGGGGGGGGGTTGGGGCATTGGCATGCCCATTTTGGGAAACCCCCACCCTAAAATTAATGCACCCAAAAAAATCCCTTGCATTTAGTGGGCTTTCTGCCCCCCGGGGGGCAGATTGGGGGCTACTGCCCCATCTGACCCCAGGGGGGGCAGAAAGACTGAATTTAGCCCATTATTTTATGGGGGAGCGAAGGCCCTTGCCCAAGGGGCCACTCCCTCCTCCCTGGTGTCTAGTGGGTGGATCCCTGCTTGGGGATCGCCCTCCTGGGGCGATCCCCAAACAGGGATCCACTGGGGAGCGATACAATTGGAAAGGGGAGATTCTCCCCTTTCCAATGATACCTCTCCCGTCTTTCTACGTGCCCGGGGGGCTGAGATAGCCCCCTGAGCACATAGAAAGTGAAACTGAAATGAGCCTAAAGGCTCATTTCAGTTTCGGTTTCTGTGCAATGAAGACAGTGCGATGTGCGCGCTGATCTTAATGGCACAGAAACCAGGGAGGGGGCCAAGGTCACAGGGGTGAAATAGAAATCCCTCTGCTGTCTGCAGCAGAGGGATTTTGTGCCCCTGGCCTCATGACGGAATGGTTCCGTCATGAGCACAGGGGCACCGATGCTCATGACGGAACCATTCCGTCATGAGCATCGAAGGGCTTAAAAGGGAGAAAAATGTCACAAATCCAATCGACATGAACAAAAAAATGGCGATGAGCACCAACAAAATGTATGTCCAGGGAGGGATCAAATAATTGCTTTTAAGCCAGGTGACAAAATTAGAAAATTTGGAGGGGGGACTTGATGATGTGGAGTTAGAGTCAAAGGAAAAACGCAACTGGTTCAGTGTATTGTCTTTCAAACCAGGCAATGACTCTGTAGCGAGATACGTATTTTCAGTTTCTTCATGAAGACTGCAAGCCGGAGGGTGTAGCAAAGGATCAGTAACAGCGGGCATCTCTATGGCAGTGTCAGGCCTTATGTTGTTGGAACTGGCCAAGACTGTATCCCTGGATATTGTTGGACAGGAAGCAGCAGGTGTCATACTATGTAGAATCAGCCAGGCGTGGTAGTTTGACTTTGTCCACTGAGATGTATCTGTTATCTTTTCGACCAGGAAGTGGTGGTAAAATGACTGTACGAGTACCCTTCACGCCAAGCACTGGGACAGGTGCACAATAAGAGGGTCCAAACTCTTTCTTGTCCTCCACCTTCTCACGGACCAGGTCTCTGATCTTGGGTAGCTAGCCGACTACCGGAATCTGCAGCGCCGCTTCAGTGGCGGAGGGTAAATGTTTCTTTGCAAGACTGTCTCGAGCCTCTTGTAGTTTCTGTAACACATCAGAATGATTATCTACGTCAAAGGACGCTGCTGTAGCCGCCATGTCTAGACCATCAAGGTCCAGAACAAACATCTTCATGCCAAAGAGCATTTCATATGGGGTCCGCCCTCCCAGAGATCTTCTAGGGAGATTATTTAGTGCACGTTGTACACTATACAAATGGGCGAACCAGTTCCTGCCAGTACCTATAACTCTAGCTGTCAAGGATTGCTTTAAGTCACGGTTCATTCGCTCCACAACTGTGTTGCCCTCAGGCCTGTATGGAGACGAAAATTTGACTTGCACCCCCAAAGACCTCATGGCATCCTTGTACGCCTTAGAGGCGAAAGCGGGACCCTGGTCAAAATGAAAGGTGTCACATGCAAAAGACACGCAAATCGCTGATGACAGTTTGTGCATCAGCACTGCGTTGTGGCCAAACCCAAAGAAAAAGTGTGCACGTATCAACGGCAACCAAGATAAACTTATACGCAGTATCAGAAGAAAAGGGACCCCAGTGATCTAAATAAACACAATTGAATGGTTTATTAGAAATGTCCAGCTGTGTTTGTGGCGGGCGTGCTGCCGTTGAAGGTTTAATCTGCTGACAAATGTCACAAGAAAGCACATAAGTACCGGTTTGTTTATATAACCCACGCCACCAGTAACGTTGCTGTAAGATAGAGACAGTCGCCAAAACGCCTGCATGAGCCGAGGCCATGCCTTCGTGAGTGGCTGTTATCAGTGCTAGTCTGCGGTCCTGGTTGGGAATCAACCTGTCACCAATGTCATTAATTCTCACGTAGGTAACTTTATCGGGACTTAAATGATAAGAGTATTTTGAAGGGAAACCCTGTGGGTACTTACTTCCCTTCTCTGTAGCAACTATAGCTGCCAAGATTTCATCATCAATCTTAGTCATGGATCTTGTAAGTGCTGCTACTGAATAAGTGGCCACTGCCGTTTTAGCTGCTTCGTCAGCCAAACTGTCACCGACCACGTGTTCTCCTACGCTCTGGTCGCCAAAAGTATGAATCACCTGTGAGAGAGGCAGACATTCTTTAAGCTCTGCGACTCAAACCCAAAGCATTTTATGCTTAATTGCGCTGCCTTTAGAATCACGATAGTCATTCTGAGACCAAAAGAATAAGTTGTCATTAAAAGACTGAACACAGTAGTAAGAGTCACTTACAATCAAGGTAGTCACATTAGGATCAGCAACTCCAGTGCTAGCACCAGAGCTCGCAGCTCCGCTAACTTGGTGGTACAGTCCCCTAGTGCCTGCGTGTGCACGACACTGGACTTGAACTCCCCGTTCACCATGCCACTATAGTGCAAGCTACCGAGTAAGAATTTTTTGATCCGCTGTACCATCGTTATAAATGATACAATGGTAGTCCTCGAACGGGCGCATTGGCAGAGGAGCAGGATGAACAAATTCATACTGTAAGAACTCCTGAGTTTGCAATGAGGAGTCAAAGATATAGGTGACATCAGATGATATCAACAAAGTAGCCCATTGTATCCAACGCGGATGTAAAGCTTTTGAATCTGGTACAGTGGCTCTCGTACAGCTTCAAGAGCAGGATATGGTGCTACAACCATCATGCGTTTTCCTTGCACCAGTTTAAGTTCCTTTAGGATCGCCATCTGGACTGCGGTCAATACTTTTTCAACTGTCGAAAAACGCAGTTCAGCCGAAGTGTACAAATGTGCCTTGTAAACAATAGGTACTGTGTCACCTTCATTAAATGTCAAGTAGGTGAAACCTACTGCCCCTGGCACAATTCTTATCACGAGGTTTGTGTGGTTATCACGTGTTAACAAGTATTTAGATTCAATTAGATCAGACTGCAAGGATTGCAGTATAGCTGAATGTTCCGGGAGCCAGCAGGCTTTTGTAAAGGTAGGTTGTATCAAAGCATACAGCGGCTTGATACGCTGGGCATAATCCGGAATGTAAGTTCATCCGAATTTTAAAAATCCCAGCAAGGATTGCAATTTTTTCAGAGTTGTAGAAGAGCGCAAACGTGCGCATTTCTCCAAGAAGTGAGACACCAGGCCTCTACCTTCATTATTGAGCTCGTAGCCCAGGAACAACACTGTGTACTTTGCAATGTGCGATTTTGAAAAGTTAAATTTGTAACCGTAGTCCGCAAACAAAACTATGATGCGGTCTACGCGACAATGATGTGGACATAATTCGTTGGCCGTGAGATAAATATCATCAACGTACAAGTACGCATCAGGGTCTATGTCATCTAACAGAGAGACAACACATGTGGCAAGAACGCCCGGTCTGTTTTTGTAGCCCATGGCCAATCTTGTAAATTGTTTTTGTTTACCACCCAGGGTGAAGGCTGTCCATTGACTACTTATAGAGGACAGATTGTGGCTAAAAAAGCCATTGGAAATGTCAAGTGTTGTTTTATATTTCTTACGCACAAGACTGTCTACAAGTCCCGAGCTATGGGTATTCTGAACCGCACATTTACGACAATGAGAGTTCAAATGTCGGTAATCCAAAACTAAGTGGTACGACCCATCTGGTTTGGTTACTGTAGAGGGTTATTCATCGGTGACACACATGTCTCAATCACTCCTTGATGCTCTAATTGTTCAAGATTTTCAGAAACGGGAGCTTTTGCTTCCCGCCGGAGGGGATATTGGGGTTGTGGCTGTGGCATAGACCGCAATGGTATCTCATGAGGTGGAGCAGTTTTATCCCAGCCCACCTGAGTACAGTACAGGGCCGGTGCAAGCACTAAAGCCTACTCTTTCGCAAAAGCCATTGCTTGCTCCTTGGCTACGTTGTGTGAAAAACTAGGGAGGATTACCTCCTCCCTCCTTGGAGTAGCTAAAACAAAAGGCGAGGGCCAGTCTGCCTCAGCTAATAAGATGTCATATGAAGAAGTCAGATTTTCCCAAAAAATCCCTTTAATAACACGTTGTATATCACCTTCAATTAAAAGTACTATTTAATATAATCTATCAGGGGGACCCACTCGGGTGTCAGCAGTTTCTACTGTGATGAAAGTGGCAGTTGCTGTCGCCTCCAGAAATGTACACAGTGCTTGCCGCACTATGGTAACCTCCGCTGCGCTGTCTAGCAGCGTTACTGTCCAAGTTAGATTCCGAAGGCGGGTTCCTACCGTCCCTGGCATATCTAGCTGTTAAAGCAGCAACTTTATTTTTCTGAAACGGAGGGCGTTGACAAGGAAAATCGTCCTGCTTCCCTTTACCGTCAGTCTGACGAGGTTGCTCGGCACCTCGACCTCTGCCGCAATCCTGGCGATCTCCTCCACCGGCTTGTGAGCCCGATGTTTCCTTCAAAGAGCGAGGAGGTCAGGGACCTGAAACCTGTCAGGAGACCTAATTCTCGTGAGGTCGCGCAAATCATAAGTGCTCTCAAAGGGGTTCGGGTGCCGGTGACGCTGCACGTGACCCTTGCTTCTGTTGTTGCTTCCCCTGTTTTTTATTTTTCTAATTCTTTTTAGGAAAAATTGGACGGTCGTCTTTATTAGACTGCACCGTCTGAGTCTGCTGTTGTGCCGGTATTTTAGCAAAAGGCTTAAAACCCAAACTATTGCATCCAATGGTCTTATAGGCATCAGCAATCATTTTTCGTAACACTCTGGGTTTCTCTTTTTCCGGGACAAGACGCAAAGCATTAGACACTTGAAAGTTAACCGCATCTCCCTTGACGTTCGCATGTATGAGATCAGCAACTTCGTCAAACACTCCGACATGCCTCATCCCCAACTCAACTGCTGCCTCTAGGCCGTGCTCATCCTGAACACGCTTAATCACGGAGGGTAATACAGTCATAGAAGGTATGCCAAAATACTTTGCATACACCGCTGCGAACACTTTACCCTAAGTCTTATAATCGGTTACCTCTGGTATTAAGTCTTTCTGCAAACTTATTGTCAAGATCCTGTGTTTCTCCACGGGAGAGGTATTAGGAAATACTGCTTCCAGCTGGTCAAATTTCTCAGCAAGCCAGTAAGGTAAATCATCCTTATTCTGTGGTCACTTGCCCATAACCGAATTAACTATAAAGGGACTAATAGACATCTCGGCCGGGCCAGCTGGTTGCAACGCAACCCCAGGGGCTCCCATCTGGAGATTGCGGGAAACATATTGAACTAGAGCCCTATGCACCTCAATCAAGGAGGTGCACAAGACACACAATTCGGCTACAGTGGCTGCTAGATAACGTGGATGTGGTGTGTACCCGGCCAAAACTGGCCAAGTGGCCCCTGGAATGGACATAGGACCTAACCGGACCGGAGTCACGGTGTGGGGTAGGGCGCCATTAAACTAAATACGGTGTTGCTATGCTGAAATCGGATGTACATCATAACAGTAGGGAATGCACACCTATTTTAATTTTAATCAATTATTTATCCAAATTACTGTGATGTTGCGTGCTCCTTGAAGAAAGCACCTTGCCCAAATGGCGCTTTAAGATAAGGTACTGTTATTTTGGCGCAACTTTTGCCCCAGTTCAAAGGCACGGCGTTGCTATTGCTTGTTGCTTGCATATTTCGAACCATTTTCTTCAATTTTGCACCATATAATCATTCTCTTGTTCCATCTTGTCATCATCATACATTTTATTCCACGCACACAGTGTAATGCCATTTTCCAAAGTTTCTCATGTTATTGATGTATCCATCCGGACCTTAGATCAAAAACAAGTACAGACGCATATGTGCATCCAGAAGCAGCGTTTATTAAAACCCAATGCATTTCGGGCTACTGGAGCCCTTCGTCAGGGATCACTACAAGTAACAGTGAAAACACTGACTTGTTATTTAACCATTATGTATGCTCAAAAATATGTACATAATATTTTATAAAAGTGAAATTAACTCTGCCCCAATTATGTGACTACCACAATTGAAAAAATCTAATCTCTAGCTCCAAATTAAATCGAACAGCCCCCCAATTATTTCAAAAGCCAACAACCATTGTGTTCCAACAATCATTCTAATCCTACTAGATTTCTAGAAACAAGCATGTTACTCTAACGATAACTCCCAATTCAAATGTACCTTTCTTATAATATGCACGATGCTCGGCAGGTGAACTCACATTCAAGTTAGACTTGCCTTTGATCACATCCCTCACCTTTAACCACTGACCCACTTCTACTCTCAAACCTCTCTATTCTCACCATGTTTCCTCCAAAATCGATCACCTTACTAAAGCATACTGCCTCCCCCCTCTTTTTCACCTCGTTCTCGTGTGTCTAATCTGAGCCGTGTGCAACGCACCTATGCTGCGAATTCTAACATCTGACTGCGACTGATTGAAATCTGTTACCCCTCGTACCTACCACAAACGATCAATCCTCATCTTTTTTTCGGGGAAGTGTTACTCTTCTCCTTCTACCTTGAAATGTAAACCCTACCCTGGTGTTCTTACCCCTCTCATTCTGCTATTAACCTAATTTACCACCTGATCTAATCTCCCGATGCAAACACCCTCCCCTCCTATCCTAGACACTACAATTCCCACAATGCAATGATATAACGAGACATAACATCTCGATACAAACTTTTGACAGTGAAAAAATGTGTTGTTAAAAACCTCGAGAGTTGTATATGGCCGATACGCTACAGGTACTGCAGTGGGAGTGTATGTATGGAACAAATTATCATCACCGTTCACTGCCGGAAACGTTACCCAAGAGTAAAACACTTCAAAGTGGAAAGCCTGATCGGCTCCAACCACAAAGATTAGTGCGATACCAGCGTCTGGCACTCCATATGCTGCCAAATGCTGACGGACTGGCGTGCAGTAATATTGACATCAGCCATAAGGACTAAGAAAAGGAAAACAACTTAAAAGAGTGGCAGTGCAACAGGTTCGTAATTCATATGAATGAGAAAACCTTTTTATTATATCAAGCTTGAAAGGACCTATAAAGTATCAATACAGGTAGTTTATGCTGTCACCACTGTTTACCAGAAAACAGGAGTGAGGCTATTGTGGACAAGTAGAAGCCCTACTAAAGCGTCTCGTAAATAAGTACCAGACCAAACGTTAAGGGCGCCATGTTGCAGGGATTCTGCTCATGCACAGAACTATGCACAGGAAACCAGGACCTCGGTGTATTGTTGTGTACCAAAAAAGCCACCTCAGTGCCCAGAATCCCAATCCGACTAGCATTAGTGTCTCATTTGTTCTCCGTACTACAGCTAAACTACCAATGATTAGACATCCTAGAACATGCGACTTAGTAAACTCTCAGGAATAGTGGGAAACAAGAATACTCTTTCGTTTACACTCATACTTGTCCACAACGTGAGTAATTAGAGACACTGTATAGTTTAAAATGTTTATTTTTAACTAACGTGCTCTAAAGTGCAGTACTCTAGCCAATACGAGCAGCACAATGCATATAAACAATATCATTAGCATTGTTACAATTCCATAA
Organism: Triturus cristatus; assembly: GCF_964204655.1. NCBI lineage: Eukaryota > Metazoa > Chordata > Amphibia > Caudata > Salamandridae > Triturus > Triturus cristatus. The sequence goes on from NC_140587.1 coordinate 271,919,317, forward strand.
AGCACAAAAGAGGATATCATATTATAATGACAGTGGAAACAGGACTATAGCTCCCTTTACCACCCTCTCCATGCTCATGTGCTAGTTTAGATTAATTATAGAAGACCTCTGGGCTTTGTCAGCGAGACCCCATACCTACGAGATCAGATGCAGTGAATTAAATCTCAGGATCAGCACAGCTCTTCTATGTTGGAAAGGTTTTCTCCAAGTGCTTTCTCATACATGTAATGCCATATTAAAAGCACCCGGGTTTCAGTTGGGCCGCTGTGCTTCATGTTATGTCTATGTGCGTGGGACTGACCAAAGTGAATCAACAGCATACATTGTTATTCGACCTTGAACAGGCTGTACAGACAGAGAGCGCGGTGCCCCGCTGGATATGTGAAAGGTAGACAGTTCTCATGTAAAGCAGCGCCAGCAAAGTATTTCACGAGAACAGAGCCATGTAGTGTTGTGTGCAAAAAGCGGCAGAATGGCAGCCAAGCCTATACTACTTATGCTAACTTAGCAATGTCTGCTGTTAACCCCATTTCCTCACTACAACTGGTTCACCTTTTGTGGGAATGCGAACATCTCTGCAAATACTTGACAATGTCGACAAACATCTCAACACAGAACTTCCTAGGCTTCCTACATATGTCCTACTGGGGGGACCAAATCCGCTCACTTACCCTTTGAAGTCTAAGAGAGGGAAGCAGATAGCCATAGCACTAGGCACAACCATTCAGAACATATTAATACATTGGAGAACCCCCTGAATTCCTACTTACACAGGGTGGTACCAGCGGTTGTGGCACGTGCTGGGCATGGAAAAGATCTCTCTTATCATGGCCAGAAAAGGCTCTTCCTTCAGTGACCTCTGGCAGCCATTCCTCGCTTTTTACGCCTTCTGCGCCTCACCGCACCGGACCCCTCCACATAGACTGATCTTGCTTAATGTATGACACACCGTTCTGCACAGCTCTGTAGAGAAGTAATGGACTGGGGGAGTGGGGGTGGTTCTCCTTGTGTTTTCTTCCTCTTCTTCCTCTTCTTTCTCTCCGGGAAGTGGGCGGGAATGTATCTGTTATTTGTTCCTCCTTATAATATCAATGCACTTATTAGTAGCTGCGATGGGCTTTGTGTGGCCCGTTTATTGCACAATTGTTTCCTGCATTGTTCAATAAAAATATTTAAACCTAAAAGAGCAGCAAATGCATTGCCAAGGCTATTTCAAAAGGACATGTCTATCAAATCGAGTCCTCAGTCAGTGTATGCCATCACAGAAAATGCCATGTCGGCTGCTTCCAGAAAACTAATTTTCATTTGTGTATCCCTCTCAGAACTGTTTACCTAAGTCTCCTGAAAAATGACTGAGTTTATCACAACTTCCGCCAAACTTTATGTGATGACTTGTCTTGCAGTTTGGAAACAAGAAATAAAGATATAAAATGCTCACGCTCTGTAATTGTGAAATGTGTGTAAGTCTCTTGCGTGGCAAACAGAAGAAAAAACCGTGGGTATCTTGAAGTATAATTGTGGGGTTAGAGCAGTGAGGCCTTGTTTTGGTTTTGTTTCAGCCACACCAGTCATTAGCATTGCAAAGACACAGCATGGAAAGGGAAACAGTGGCGCAGAGAACTATTCAACTTTGGCATTCCCTTGCGAGGGAGGCCTGGCTCGCAATAATTGCAATATTGTATCGCCCGAACGCTGAGCTCATTAACTTGTTAAAATAACAAGAAGCATAATGAACAAATAACAGGCGCGTGGAACAGAAGGGTTTGTGTGATTCAGAACAATGTTGATGCTTTCTTTGAATCCTGCAAATGCTCTCGCATATTGTGCAGCAGGCACGTCTCACTTGCAATACAAATACGGGTGGCATGTTCTTTTCGTTTGCTTACATTCAGTGATTTGTCTTGGAACCGTCGGTGGGATTACTGCCAGCATCATTTCTGCAGCATATTCGATGCTTGAATGACGACATTGTTGGCCCTTCAATACCTGAACGAGAAAGCATCATGAAAGCATCATGAAAGCATCATGAAAGCAGCATGAAAGCAGCATGAAAGCAGCATGAAAGCATCATGAAAGCAGCATGAAAGCAGCATGAAAGCATCATGAAAGCATCATGAAAGCAGCATGAAAGCATCATGAAAGCAGCATGAAAGCAGCATGAAAGCATCATGAAAGCATCATGAAAGCAGCATGAAAGCAGCATGAAAGCAGCATGAAAGCAGCATGAAAGCATCATGAAAGCAGCATGAAAGCAGCATGAAAGCATCATGAAAGCATCATGAAAGCAGCATGAAAGCATCATGAAAGCATCATGAAAGCATCATGAAAGCATCATGAAAGCATCATGAAAGCAGCATGAAAGCATCATGAAAGTAGCATATATTGTACTCCTGGTTGTTCCACGTGGCAGGTTTCTGTTGTAGAATCTGGTTCTATACTCGCCAGATTTCCATAGTTGGACTTGCAGTCTGTTTGTTTATGTGGTGGTGGTGCTGCAGTAAGCACTTGTATAAAAGGGCTACAACATGTGTGCACCACTGTGTTTCTTCAGTGGCGACGAGGATCCAGTTGGCCGCTCAGGGACCTATTGGTGGCTCCTCTGTAGAGTAGAAACAAAATAATCTCTGGAATAAATGTTCAAACCAGCTAGATATTGCAGGAGGTCGTGGCTAGAATGAGCCATGACAGTAGCGGCTGGTACTTTGAAAGGGTGGTGAGGTGGGGCAGGGGGGAGGGGGTATGAAAGAGTTGGGGGTACAAAATAAAGAAATACATTTAAAAAAACGTACCTGCAGCCGCACACGTGGCGCTCTTCTGCTCCTCTTCTGGCAGGCACAGGCTTCCAGACTCCACTGTGACCAATCCTGACGCTGTTCTCATGTCATGACAGCAGCATCAGGATTGGCCTGAGCACCGAGGATTTGCGCTCCCAGGGAGACTGGGAGCCGGTGCCGGTTGTCTCCAACCAAGCAACGCAGCTGGGTTGGAGAGAGCTTAAGTGCGCATGATGCTTTGGCCGGCCTGAGACTGCCGGCCAAACCATCATGCGCACTGAACACAGTGCACTACCACTCCTGCTGCGCCTGTCACCCATGGCCCAGTCCCCAAAGTCTCGGTGGGAAAGGAAGAAAAAAAGGATAATAAAAAGTGTTTATTTTAATTTTATTTTTCCTTTCCTGCCGTTTTGAGGCAGCTGGCAGTGGGGGTGATGCTCCTCCGACATAGCGGAGGAGCCGCAGCTGGGCCATGGTGGCATGCGTCATGGCCTCCTACCTTACTCTGAAAGCAGGACATACCCTGCAGACTAACCATGAAATGACGGAGTGCCAGAATGACCAGTCCAGCCTGCTTGTGAGTCAACATATAATCACCATAAGGCAAGCGCCATTGGTGTGTGAGACTCAGCACAGTACCAAGGTCATGTTTGCCACCGTTTATGTACTCTGAAGATCTCCGAAGACCCCGAAAGTAAATAAAACTTTTCCAGAGAAAAGGGGAATTGGCAGATGAAACTCACTCGGCCCCTGCTGAGTTAGGCTTGAGTAGAAGGAATTCTGGGAGTCCGACTAAGCTGTCAGAGAACCTGTCATGAACAGATAGCATAGATAGAGTCCTGTCGCTTACTCCTGAAAACAGCATGCATTGATACTGACTGCTATTTTAATAAATGATGATGTATTGTACACTATCTTCCAACAAAGCATGCACATTAAAATGATTGCCAGTGTTCTAAACAGCTCAGAAACAATTATGCAAATTAGGGCAAAGTGTATGTCCTAATCATATTTAATCAAATATTCCTATTCTATTAGTTTACATAAGTTGTAACCAGCTGTCTAATACAATGGTTGGGTTAGAACTAAACAATATTCTAATATGCCAAGTCATGTAATGCCTCCCCGTATACTTTATCGCTCCTTCAGGCCTGAAGTTGAAACACCATGGTTCAGCACTTCCTTCAGGGGCTGGGGCGTTTCTCTAACCCCACTCCTAAACCAATACCTTATATACATTTATTTTCTATGCATAGTGTTAAATGGAGCGATGAGAAGTCAGCTCTTGCTCGGCTCCTATATCACTGTGCAGGATATTTGAACAATGCTTCTTGTTCCAGAAGATGCATGTAGAAACCTACTGCTGCTTTACTCCTTCCTACAGGATGGAACAACCAATGTCATGTACCTCATATCTATCTCTTCACCTGCAGTGTTAGCACACACTACATTCAACCAGGCCTTTATTGTTTTTAAGCCTTTAACTGCTGAATGCTGAGGCCTTTTTCATGTTTGGGGCACTTTGCGCTTAAGTCTTCATAACATTTTCCCACAAAAGGTATCCAGGCTAAATTTGCACCCTTTTTCTCGCATGTTGGGCATTTTAACGGTACGTAGAGTTTGTGAATCCTCAAACTATTGTAAAATGTTGATTTGTTTTTTTTTAAATATGGAAAACGTGCTGTGCACGAAAGTGTATAATTCTATTTAGCAGAAGATGGCACTATGTAAAGGTTTGCAGTGCTATTACTCTCTTCCCAGCTTTGAGGAACAGGCAGAAGAGCAAAATTAAACTTACTACAGTTTTTGCATTTTTCATATTTGTTCCTACCTGTTTCTCTTAACTTACAGTTTGTGGTTAAAACTGTTGTAAATCCCATAGGTGAATACATTTCTGAAAAGTAGACAACATTTGGAATTCAGCAAGGAGTCTTTTCTGTTGATCGTTCCTGGTTTTCCCAAAGCAACTAAACATTGAAATAAAAAAATAATGAAACTAAACTAAAGAGGTGCCAACATCCTCATCTGTAATGTTTTGCTCTGATGGCCGATTCACAAAAGTACTATACTGTTACGCCTGTCAGACACAACTGGTGAAAGGGATATATGGTATTTCTTGGTTGTTCAAAAACATGCAATACACAGAGTCAACTGAGCTGCAGCTTGTAATGGTTTCTCATCATGTTCAGATCGTGCAACAATTTGTATGGTAAATATAATGGATTAAAAATGAATATGAAGGAAACCTATTCATTTTTTAAATGTGTCCAAGATACTCAGTTTTGGAATAGTGGATATTTGTCTGAGTCAGAATTTGGGGATACCCATACTAACCTAATTTAGAGAGCATTTTGTAATTTTTTTATTTTTTTTCTGGCACACAGGCATACATTTGAAAGCCTACAATGTGGAGAAATTCAATTTATAATAAGGGCTGTTCTACTAATCTATGTTTCTGAACATCTCCCGATAACAAAAGAACCCCACTTGTGTGGTTGGGCATATCATCTGCAATGGGAAGGCCCCAAAACGCTATGTAGAAGCATCAACATTTCACCTTTCAAACTGACCCATTCTTGCTATGTTGGCAGCTGAGGCATTTGGACTCAAGCTCGATAACCAACAAGTAAAACCAACATAATCCAGACATTTCTGAAAAACACACACCAACTGGAGTTCAGGGTGAGGTGGCTTGCATGGATCCTATTACATTTTCTTATCCAGAACGCACAGCAAACGTATATTTTTCACTAAAATCACACATTTTCCTCACAGTTCTGTGAGGGAAAGTTCCAGAATCTGCAGGGGCCCACAAAATTCCTACCACCTAGTATTTTTAAACATTTCCTAATAAAAATACTGCCCCACTTGTTTGGCTGCACTTACCGCCTGTGAGAGGAACAAGTCAAAACTTGAACAGTGTTAAGTCACTGTGTTATCAATGAGGTCTTCACATGATTACAGCTCGGTTCCTTCCTATGACGTATGTTAGGTCCACCCACACATGAGGGGCAGTGTTTCAATCAGGAGAAGTGTGGCAATGCAGGGTGATAAGACTTTGGCCATTGGCTGGATGTGCCTACGTTTTCTGTGACATAATTATGTTAAAATTGCTTTTTTGACTTATAGGAGAAGGTCCCTGGCCAGCTCTACGTTGTCGCTCACTCTATTGTTGTTGCGTTGTTGTTGCATTTGTGCTCACTCAGTCTCCATTGTTGTGCATTTATATTTCTCTCTGTCTCCTCGCTCCATTGTTGCGCTTTTGTATTCTTCCTCTCTCCTCGCTCTTCTCTCCCCAAAACCCGTTCGTCCTCCCAAATCATGTCTTCTCTTTTCAAGATTGCCTAAATAGTGCTTTATCTTCCTGTCGCAGATCGCCTAGATGTGTTTTTCTCTCCCTTTCCCAGATTGCCTAATCGTGTTTTTTCTTCCTTTTTTCTGTTTTTTCTTCATTTTTTCAGATTCCCTAATCACTCCTCTTCCTTTTCAGATTTCCTAATCGTTTTATTTTTCCCTTTCAGATTCCCTTATCCCTCTTATTTTCCCTTTCAAATTCTCTTAATCATCGTCCTTTTCACTTTCAGGTTCCCTTAATCTTCCTATTCTCCCTTTCAGATTCCCCATTTTGTTTTGCCTTCTACAGATTCCCGTTCCGCTTGTGCAGCACACCTGTTCTTCCCTCTCGAGCCTTCCTCACACCACACCACACCCAGCGCCCGACCCCTCTCAGGTAACCTACCTAATTGAGGCCGCAGCACGGTCCCATTGAGCAGGTCCCTGTCCAGTCCTCCCTTGTGGCTCCTTCTGTTGTTGTTGTTGTTGCATTGTTGTTGCATTTGTGCTCTCTTTGTCTCCATTGTTGTGCATTTGTATTTCTTTCTATCTCACTCCACTGTTGTGCTTTTGTATTCTCTCTCCTTCCTCACTGTCCTCCCCAAACCCCACTCTTCTTCCCAAATTGTGTCTTTTCTTTTAAAGATTGCCTCAATCATGCTTTATCTTCCTCTCACAGATTGCATAATCGTGTTTTTCTCTCCCTTTTCCAGATTGCCTAATCATGTTTTATCTTCTTTTTTTCAAATTCCCTAATCACTCCTCTTCCTTTTCAGATTCCCTAATCATCTTATTTTTCACTTCCAGATTCCCTTAATTGTCTTATACTCCCTTCTGGATTCTCAATTTTGTTTTGCCTTCCACAGGTTCCCGCTCCCCCATGCCGTCCACCTGTTCTCCCCTCTCCCACCCCCATCACAGCATGCCGAGCGCCCCGTCCCCTCCAAGGTAACCTACTTAATGGGGGCCACATCGCGGGCGGGATGCTGGCGCACCTAAGGCAAGTCCATCTGCACCCGTCCGCACCTTCAGCCCTGGCCCACTGCCACCCCACATCAGGGAACAAACTCTGAGACCTCAACCCCAGGCTCCGAAACAGCAACTGCTACTGCACACCCCCACAGCACACAGCAGACCTTTCCAATGCAACATCAATGCTACCACACCTAAACTCCCCACCCCCACCTCCGACCCGCAACAACTCCACTGTCTTCTCATCAACACCCACTCGCTCCACAAACACACCAGGGAAGTCTGGGACACCATAAGCTTGCTCACTCCAGACCTAGTCTTTCGTTCCGAGACTTGGTTAAACCAGACATCTGCACCCGTCATCGCCACCAGTGTTCCCAGCGGCTACAAAATAATCCACAATGATCACATCAACAAACATGGTGGAAGGATAGCCATCATTCACAAAGAAAACATCACCAGCACATCCACCGTGGGTGCCCGACGACCATCATGGAACACCTGAACTTTCAAGTCAAAACACCAACAGCAAATCCACGCTAAGAGACACCCTGGACTATCGGCACCCCGCTACCCACCCCCCCTTCTGCAAAGAAATCACCAACTTCATTGCCCCTCTAATCATACACTCAGAAGAGTTCCTGTTTCTAGAGGAACTCAACTTCCCCCTAGAGGACCCCAACACCTCCCACCCTCTTTGAGACCCTAAAAAACCTTGAACTCTCCCAACTTGTAACCGACCCCATGCATACAGCAAGACACACACTGGACCCAATCTTCTCCACCAGCAACAAAATGTCCTACAGCCACGCCAGTGAAATAACCTGGTCTGACAACTCCCTAGTACACTTTCACTTCACTACCGCCACCAAGTCCCCAACCAACCTCCCCAGAACCCCTCACAGGAGCTGAAAGAAGGTGTTGGAGGACCTCTCAGCACACATCCTCAACTCATAACCTCCGCCTCCTCCCCTAACCCCAACGAAGCAATCAGGAACTTCAATACCTGGATCACCCACAACACCGAAACATAAAAAGCACGAAACAAATACCACTCCCAATTGAAAAATGCCAAGAAAGAGGCCCTCAACAACTGCCTTAAGGCCAGCTCCAATCACAGCAAAGAACTCATCAGCATCGTCAGAGAGTTTACAAACCCAACAGCCACAGAGAATGCCATCACACCCTCCCAGGACCTCTGCGATGCCCTCGCAGAATTTTTTCACAACAACATTGCAGCAATATACAGACACTTTGACCCTCACACTCTCGGCACACTATACACCAGCAACGACAACAAACCGCACACCATCACCAACTACCGACCCATCTCTCTTCTACCCTTCAAAGCAAAAGTCATGGAAAAAGCAATCAACAGCTAACTAACCAACCATCTTGAAACCTACAACCTCCTGGATCCCTCACAATCAGGGTTTCGCGCAAACCAAAGAACAGAAACTGCCTCATAGCTGTCATGGACGACATCAGAGTCCTCTTAGACAAAGCTGAAACTGACGCCCTTGTCCTCCTCAACCTCTCTGCAGCATTCAATGCAGTATCTCATCACACACTCCTCATCGGCCTCCACCAGATGGGCATTCAAGCAGCTGACCTCAAGTGGATTGCCTCCTTTCTCGCAGGCAGAAACAAAAGCATCCACCTCCCACCACATGCATCAACCCCTAAAACACCATCTGCGGAGTCTTCTAAAAACATCTTCTGCGGTGTGCCCCAAGGTTCTTCCCTCAGCCCCACCCTCTTTACCACCTACATGGCCACCAAGGTCAAATCCCACAACATGAACATCATAGCCTATGTGGATGACACCCAACTCCTTCGCCCCAATGGTACTAAAATTGTGTCAGCAGAATGTAACTCTCCCCCTCCCTCTATTAGCTTTGAAGTTGTGCCAGTAATAGAAGATATACCGTTTTGCACCAATAATGACCCCATTCCTTCTAGTAACTCCCCTGGCATTGATTTAGTAAGTAGTCAACCAGTCGGATCACTGCAAATTCTTTCGTGCAATGTTGCAGGGGTTAAAAACAAACTGTCCGACCCATCATGGCTTAACTGCATACAGAACCGAAATGTGATAATAATGCAGGTAACCTGGCTTGTAGAACCTTTTCATGTAAATGGCTTCAAAACCATTTTTACTAAAGCAACTCCATCTAAGGCTGGGAGAGCGAGTGGAGGTCTGGCTGTATTACTCTCGGTAACTTCCCCGCTGACCCTAAAGAAATTTTTTACTAACTCCCAGCACTTTCAGTTCTTACTACTCAGTGCTAAGGGAAAGCAAAATATTGTAGTGATTAATTACTATAATAATATTTTTAATAACACAAGATCAGGAATAATCACTACGTTGGAGGAGGAACTTGATACTTTTTTGAAGAGGCTGGGGAATGAGTATATAGTGATATGGGGTGGTGATTTTAATATTGAACTGTGTAAGGTAACGACAGCGGATCAATGTGGCCATATAGACGATTTAGGGGATCATATTACTCACTTTGTACATAATTCCTATGGTGAATCTCTTAATTGTGTCATGTATAAATGTGGCCTAGAAGTAATGAAGTTGAGTATTAATAATGGGGCTGCTGATGTATATACCTACGAGGGGGCTAGATCTTCTTCATGTATTGACCACTTCCTGATGTCAAGGAATAGTAGGTCTTTTGTGGACGACTGTATCATATCGCATAGCTGGCTTAGTGATCACCACCGACTTTTGTTAATATTAAATTCCAGCCTATATTATATTGAAAAAACATTTGTTTCGGCAGCTGGCATAAAAACCCAAGCAGAAAATGTGATTTCAATCAAATGGTCTGGTGTTAATCCCGTTAACTTTATGGAAAATGTGATTGCAAGCAATAATCAAGATATAGAAATCTGTCTAGATGGATCCTTCGATAATATTGAGGTTGTTACTGCTCTTAATAATATCTCTATAGGTATAGATAAGTATCTGAGAATAAAAAACAAGAACCATAAAAATAAAAGGGATTACTGCCCTCGTTGGTTTAACCAAGAATGCTCGAATCTGAATAGAGATTTGAAGGATGCGTTGAAAGTTAAACATAGAAATGGGGAAAAAATTAGAGATCTTAGAAAATGCTACAAACAAGCTTTAAAAGCAAGGAAAATAGAAATTAGAGAGATCGCTTGGGACAACCTGGTCCAGGCAGCCGAGACGAAGAACCCCACTCTCTTCTAGAAAACTATAGATCAACCCCTGTTTAAGGATGCCTCCTCGGCAGGGGTCGATACTGTAATAACACCAGAAGATTGGCTACTGCATTTTGAGGATATTTTTGATCCCACTAAATGTTGCAATAAAAAGGATAATGATGGTAACATCATCTTATTAAAAATTAGCAAAATCGATACTATTACTGCTGATGAGATTGGAATTGCCTTACAAAATAGTGCAAGTTGGAAGGCTGCTGGCCCAGACGGGGTCCCAATAGACATTTTCAAATGTAATACTGATTTGTGGTCGCCTATTTTAGTTAATTTTTTTAATGCTGTTACTGATGGGGTGTTGCCCGCAACCTGGGTCGAAAGTGTGATCGTCCCGATCTTCAAAAAGGGTAACAGAGCTAGTGCCAAATGTTACTGTCCGATTTCCCTCCTCGACTCCACATTTAAACTCATGGGCAGAATTCTGCTAGCCAGATTGGAATCTTGGGTCAAGGATAGAAATATCCTAACTGAAGCACAATATGGCTTCAGAAGGGGAATCGGCACGGTCAAACAGTGTATTAATTTGGACTTGCTTATAGGGAAATATACCTGTGCAAAGATGGGTTCACTCCGCCTTTGCTTTGTTGACCACTCCAGGGCGTTTGATCTAGTGAACCACACCATGTTATGGCAAACGCCGGAAGGGATGGGTGCCCCACATAACATCACTAGTCGTTTGTCCCAAATTTATGTCCATTTAACATCAAAGATACGATACGGACAAAATGGGGAATGCACAGCGCACTTTAGAGTTACCCGCGGGATCAGACAAGGTTGTGTTCTTGCTCCACTTTTATTTTCATTATACATTAATGGAGATGATTTTTTACTGCAGGGTTTAAAGGCTGACGCCCCTACTGTTGGTAAACGAGTAACACCTGTTTTATTATATGCTGACGATGCAGTCCTGATTTCCAGGACTGCTAACGGTCTTCAACTCCTGATTGACAATTTTACTAAGTTCATGACTGATAAAAGACCTAGCGATCAATTTGTCCAAGACCCTGGTTATGACATGTAGGAAAAGTAAAACTAAAAGCAGAACCCATTTCATCGATGGTGTGCCAATTGAAAGGACTTCAACTTTTTCTTATTTAGGGTTACTTTTCAACTATAAAGGTATTTGGAACACACATATCAGCTTAAGTAAATTGAAATTTTTAAAGACAAGTGAGGCTATTTTTAGATTTTCACAAGAAATAGGTAACAAGCCAGTGCGAGAGATTTTAAAACTAAATGGGAGTAAATGTATATCAGGGGAATGTTACGGCGGAGCATTATGGGGGATGGCAGAAACCTCCATATTACAAACATTGGAAAATAAATTCTTACGTAGAGTGCTATCAGTCCCTAATTCCACAGCTACCTATATTGTCCATAGAGAAACAGATGTTCCTTTTCTGATTAGCATATCTGCTATAAGTTTATGGCATCGAATTTGGACAAAGGAAGAAACTCATTTTACAATGGAAATAATACGTGACTGCTTAACTCTCGATCACTCTAAGAAAATACCATGGTTAAAACATATCCACTGATCTCCTTATTGAGTGTGATGTGAAACTTGATTTTAGAGACCCAATGAGTATCGAGAATTTTAGTAAGGGGGAGCTGAAAATGAGACTCCTTAGATCTAGGGAAACATTAAGGGAAGCCGGGCTGTGTACTAAATCAAATGTTAGACTATACCATGATGGCCCTTTATCTTTGGGCACCCAGCCTTATCTTATTTTTCTCAGAAATACGCAACATAGATTTCATTTGACTAGATTAAGGCTGAGAACACTGCATTATCAGATAGCATTCCCAAAGATGGGTAAATGGAACACAAACCTTCCAATGTGCCTGTGTAATGGTAAATCTGTCTGAAACACATTGCACTTTGTACAATTTTGTAATTTTTATAGGGACTTAAGGAAATCAATTTTACACCCACTCTTCATTTCCCATACATTATACTCCTATAAAACCGCTTTCTACTTTATTTGTAACCTAGAACATGTTTCGGTTTGCAACGCGGTTATTGCCTTCGCTGGACTTGCCATTAAACGAAGGAAGGAGCTCTTATATCTGGAATCACTTGTCTATGAAACTGAATAGTCCATAAAATTTCGAGCTCTTTTTAATATATCATTTTTTCAGTAGTTTTTATGTGCTCTATGAAAAATGAATTGATTGCTATGGTGTTTATATATTGTTGAAATTTGTATTTTTAAATTATTTTATCTGGGGGGGGGGGGGACTAGGCTACAGGAGAATGTATTTCGATGAAATAACTTTTGATTGCTATATAATTCCTGATAATTTGTTTTTATTATGTAGAACGCTTTTATGGATATTCTTTCATATACCGAATAAAGCTTGTTTTTACTTTGACTTTGACACCCAACTCATCCTATCCATCTCCTCTGACCCCACCAACGCAAAAGTCAACTTCCACAGGTGCATGACCAACGTCGCCAGATGGATGCAGAGCAAGTGCCTCAAACCTAATACCAATAAAACTAAGGTACTTATCTTCAGGAGCTCTGCCTCTCCCTAAGACCACACCTTGGGGCCCACTGAACTAGGTCCGCCTCCAAAGCCCACATAACATAACAAAAAACATAGGCATCGATCTTGACAGCACTTTATCCATGAAGAGACAAGTGAACGCTATCACCTCAGCATGCTTCCAAATCCTCTGCATGCTGCAGATAATCTTCAAATGACTCCCCACAGACACCAGAAGCACCATCACCTAAGCTATGTAAATGTAAATGTATTGTACTTGTATAGCGCACTGTTACCCTAGGGTGTCCTGGCGCTGTACTCATACCGCTGTGGAACCCTTCCTGGCTTTTCCCTGTGAAATGTCCACTCCTGGGCACCCCCAAGGTGAAGCCAGGCATCCCAGCGCTGTTGGGGCCATTGTGGAGATTAAGCAAGCTATTGCCCAGAGTTGCAGAGTGGGACCCATGATTAGAATATATATCAAAAATACAATGGTTCTGTCGGGTAAAACCATATCCTACTGAATATACAACAAAATGTCTGAGTGAATCTGAGGTGACACAAAAAAACCAAAAAAACAGAATCCTTATATAAATTCATTCATTTATAAATTTTGTCGTCAAAGATCATTTGCAAAAGCCATCACAGTACAGAAACATAGCAAGTAATGACAAAAAGTGAAACTTAGTGCTCAGTGAAATAAGGTGCAAAACAAAATACAGTGTAGTTGTAAAAAAAGATCACTTATTATTGGCCAGCGAACAAAAGATTTCTAGTAGTCATGCAAACTAAAGCAATTCAATAGTTAAGGCAGACTCTAAATACTGGTCCGGGGAAATTGTCGACGTTTCAACCCTGTTGATGCACTACTAGTAAGTCGGTGCGGGTCTTCATCAGGACAAAAGTAACAAAATGATGGCCTATACTTTGTGCGGGGTATTCAATCCTTTCTGCAGTTAATGATTGAATGTATCTCAATATTGGCCATCGTGATTATGACTCAGTCACAAGATTGATAATTTGTCTATTACTTCTCAAGAAAGGTCCAGGATGATCCAATCTCTTAGGGCTCGAATGAGGCGAAAAAACGTCACTCAAACTGCTGTTGTACTCGATCTGGGTCCGAGTGATTGAAAGGAACGGCATGCAAAAGTCTCAGCTCGTCCGCGTCCGCGTCCTTTTCCATAGACGCGGACGAGCTGAGACTTTTGCAGGCCGTTCCTTTCAATCACTCGGACCCAGATCGAGTACAACAGCAGTTTGAGTGACGTTTTTTCGCCTCATTCGAGCCCTAAGAGATTGGATCATCCTGGACCTTTCTTGAGAAGTAATAGACAAATTATCAATTTTGTGACTGAGTCATAATCACGACGGCCAATATTGAGATACATTCAATCATTAACTGCGTAAAGGATTGAATACCCCGCACAAAGTATAGGCCATCATTTTGTTACTTTTGTCCTGATGAAGACCCGCACCGACTTACTATTAGTGCATCAACAGGGTTGAAACGTCGACAATTTCCCCGGACCAGTATTTAGAGTCTGCCTTAACTATTGAATTGCTTTAGTTTGCATGACTACTAGAAATCTTTCGTTCGCTGGCCAATAATAAGTGATATTTTTTTACAACTACACTGTATTTTGTTTTGCACCTTATTTCACTGAGCACTAAGTTTCACTTTTTGTCATTACTTGCTATGTTTCTGTACTGTGATGGCTTTTGCAAATGATCTTTGACGACAAAATTTATAAATGAATGAATTTATATAAGGATTCTGGTTTTTTGGTTTTTTTGTGTCACCTCTGATTCACTCAGACATTTTGTTGTATGTTAAGTAGGATATGGTTTTACCCGACAGAACCATTGTATTTTTTAAATAAGTCTGCCCAGGTTCTGAGGGATACTGGGTTACCCCATTGGTTGCTTAAACCATGATTAGAATAGGCATGAGGCGAGAATTAACCGGTCCAAGGAAATTGAGCCCAAGACCTGCCGAGGCGGGAATTGAACCCTGGTCCCGGGCCAGACCTCTGCATCAGGGTCTGCCGCTCTAACCATTGAGCCACGCTTCTCCACCAGCCGCCTGGAGCATGGCAACACCCTATACGTAGGGATAAATACCCAACTCCAAAACAGGCTCCAAACCATACGGAATGCATCCTCGACCTCCTGAGACAAACTCACATGACATCCCACCTCAGAACACAACACTGGCGGGAGCTAGTGCTGCCATTTGAAACTCCTCATCCACACCTACAAAGACCTCTACAAAAAGGAGATAGCCTACCTCATACAGAGAGTTAACTTCCACCAGCCAACGAGACAGCTCTTTTACTCCTCCCTCCACCTTGCCCACTCCTCTGTATTCTCAGATGGAAAAGCAGAGCCTGTTCTTTCTACCGCCTCACACCCAAATTCTGTAAGGACCTCCCCCTGCCTCTGCAACAGCTCTACTGGATTTCATAAAGGGATGGAAGACCTGGCTTTTCAACAAGTAGCACCAGCAGCGATGAACTCCTGCCCCCCCCACCCCCAGCGCCTGATAAGGCGCTGGGGGTGGGGGGGCAGGAGGTGGGGGTGATAAGTTTGCTAGATAAATCCCATTTGATTGATACGTTGATGTTTGTAAGGAATTCTGGGTAAGAAAATGTGCTGGGATTCAAGCAAGTCGTGCCACCCAGAATTCCCTCCAAGTCTCGAGGTTTCAAAAATGCCCAGGATTGTTGGGTTTCTCTGGTGTCCCAGAACCAGAATACTGCAGTCGTTCACCATGGCAAGTGAGAAGAAATTGGGATTTACTCCCTCGTACTGGCCTTTATGTCTAAACTATTAAACTATGCCCAAAGAATCCACATTTTCTCTCACTTGCCATGGGGAACTCTTGGCTTGGGGAGGCCAAAGAGAGGCAAAAGATTGTTAGGGCGTTAGGGGTGGGAATGCAACTTGATACCAGGACAGAAAAGTTCCCACCAGTTCATTTTTATTTAAAAGAAAATATCTATCCCTATCATCCAGTAGGTTTCAATCTCCTCCGGAGGGAGGGAGGGGGGTCAAACATACTATTGGGGTTTTAGGATTTGGGGATAGATAGGAGCCGATGGGGGCCAGACGTATCCCATTTGTTTTTCTAATAACATTATCCCTTAGTCTTGAGTGCTTTCTCCCCCCTCCTGTGAGGGTTTATTGGGGGTATGCCCTTCAAAGCTGCCTACCCAAAGGTGGAAGAAAGGCTATAGGTTGACTAGCCAACATCATGGTGGGTCGCCCACACCCCATACTTTAAAACAAATGCTGGTTTCTAGTAATCTTTCTGACTCCAGGGTTGACATAAAGACTGTGGGGCCCTTTTGGGTTAAGGTTCAGGCCTGATGCCGGAGTGGGCCGTTCCAACCACCATTCTTATAAAAAAAACAGCCATGCCCTAGTGGCTAATGGGCTTTCTGCCCATCAGGAGGGCAGAGTTGGGTATTCCCTTAAATACCCCAGAGGCAGAAAGGCTGTGCGAACTTCTTGGCCTGGGGGTCATGTCTGAGGCCAGGGCAGGCCAAACCCACCCAATTCTTTTTTTAAGCCAGTCATTTTCTGGTGGCTAGTCGACTCTCTCCCCTCTGCGTTCCAGGAGGGTCGATTGATGTTAGCTCCCCAATCTGCCTCTCAGTGGGGCAGAAAGACTGCTGTGCCCATTTGGCGGTAGGTGCAAACCCCTTTGCCATGGTAGGCTACTCCCATCCCTTTCTTTTGCTTATACATTACATTCTTGGCGCCTTATGGGGCTGTCTGCCATCCTGGGAAGGCAGATTGGAGTAAACACCTATCATGTTTGATTTAATAGACTATAATGTTCCCCCATTTATAAAAAGGATCTAGGCCATGTTTAGGGTGTACATCACCATTGACTTACCTTTTAGTTCACTAATTGCATTGTCATTTAGGCAAACCATGAATGTTTCTAAGTTCATGTCTAAAAACGTTTAATAAACGTATGTCTATGCAGTGATAAAATCTGATGTACTAAGGTGAAACGCTTCCACATGTTAAAAAAATATACTTTTTTGAATTTTGAAGAGACTGAATCATATTTTTACATTATATTTGTTGCACGATATAAATGCCAAACATTTTCATGGTTTTTCTCATACTTAGACTCATAGAGATAGGTCAGACCCTTCTCCCAGCTCTGGCTCAGTTCGCCCTATTCACTTGCAGACACATCCACCTCTATTTGCAGTTTGGGCTTAGTACATGAGGCCATCATTCACTTGATAAAATAAGGTGTGGACTGGAAAACATGGAACCCTGCCCACGTGCAACAAATTTGACAGCCCTACCATCAAGGCCCCTCGCAGCAGAGACTCCCTCTCCTTTTTTCTTTACCTTATATCCCTAGCAGAAACACTACAAGATGTGTGCATGCAGTGAGAATACATGTAATGTAAGTGATCCCAGGGTAGGGACTCCCTGCCAGTGAGCTGTACGTGACCATAGTAATACATTTGCAGGTAGAACTATCATGCTCAGGTGGGACGGATAGGGACGTAGCTTCAGGGGTTAGGTCTGTGGACCCTGTGAGGAAATTCGATTTTCGATCACGATCGCATTGAGCCGCCATTTTGTGCTCTGCCGCCATTTTGTGTTGCCCTCACTCAGGCAGCACGACGAACAAAGTCTTTTCTGCTTTTCCTGCAATATTGTGTCAAAATAGCCTTGTGCCTCTGTTTGCGAAGCTGGTGTTAGAGACTGGCCGAGTACACTAATCCCTGTCTGGTTTTCCTAATCCCTGTCTTAACTATCTGTTGGTTCACAATATTCTCTTCTGATCTTATCTTGTCTTCTGGCCTTCGCTGTCCTCCGCTCGTATTCTCTTGTTTCACAACTGTCCTCCAAAACACACGAACGTATTATGCCACCTGCAAACCAGTTACAGACATGTTAATACCTTAGCCTGTGGGAGGGATGGCAAACACCGTTGGAGCAGAGGCTTCTTCGAGTTACTCGATATCTTTGTTTTTCAACCTTTTCTATTGGACATGTTCTATTTTCGAACTTTCCTTATTGGTCCTCTATGTATGTTTTAGGTGTGTTCTTGGTTAATGTATATGTTATCTATGTACTATATAAGATTGTGCGCCACGGAGTGAAGTGGCAGTCTCCTGAGAACATACCAAGTGTACTTCTAGGACAACTGTACTAGCTGTAGCTAATAAAATCTGATCTTTTACGCCGACAGAGTGTCCCCGTGTCTCTGTTAGCTGAAGCAGGAGAACCCAGGAGATTAAGGCGTACCCTGCGCCGCCAGGCCCAATTGGTTCTGGTTCTTCACTGGCGCCAAACGTGGGGCGGCTTCAGAGGTAGTGGTTCTGCCTGAAGGTTGTGAGGAACCCCGCAAGAAAATTCTGGAGGAATCGCGAGCCACGTCAAGCGACCCCTGTATGTCAAAAGTGGTCCGAAGGTCTTTTGCAGCGTGGTTACTCCTTTCTGACGGCTACTGACGACTGCTGCCCCTGACTACCGCCCTGCCTTGGCCCTCTTTCTGATGATGTATGGTAAAGCGAGACGATAGACGGGGCCTCTGTTGGTGTAAGAAGACATCTTAGTTAAGTATTGGTGGGTCGCTCCCACATTAGGTTCTTTGGTTCTTTGGTCCTTAGGTTCTTTGGTTCTTAGGTTCTTTGGGTCTTTGATTCGGGTATTGCAATAACCGAAGCCGAGGGGTAAGTACACTTGTGCTGTGTTAAGTATTTAACCCCCTTGATGTTTGTGAACAGTCCAGTGAAATAACGATGCCTGGTCTGACTAAGTTTGAGAAACTTTGTTGTTTTGGTTGTAATAGGGATTCCCGGCTGGGGGACTCTTGTCTGATTCCTTCGGTTGGAACTCCCACTTATGAGCTCTATTCTAAACATGGTGTTGGCCCCATTGCTTTTAACGAGGCATGGATCCGATACACGAAGAATGATGATGTTTTAAAATGGCCAGAAAATGGTAGTTTTGAGCCTGACATACTAGATAATTTGGAAACTATTTTATTTAAAAGAAAAGCCCGGCCGGCAATGTTTGACTCTTTCCGCCTTTGGCGTAAAGGAAGCCAAACAGAGAAAAATTAAGCAAGAAAAACGAGATAAGAAAGCACAGAGTATGACAATTATACAGGCTGCTCAGCAACTTAGAGATGATGAAGTTGATAATGCGATGGAAATTTCAGAGAGACAGCATCGTATGGCAATAGATAAATGCTATCCGATGTTGCCAGCTTCCCCTTCTGATAAAAGAAAGGATTTAGAGGAAGATCCCTTGATGTCTCACCTACTAAGATTGCACCCCCCTTGTTACAGCCTGTTCAGCCGCCAGTTGCGCCTCCGCTTGCTCCGGCTCTTCCACATTTGCCCCCTCAAGTATTACCGCCTTTGCCAGCTTTGCCTTCGACTCCTTTATCTTCAACTTCTACGCCTTCCGCTCCTCCGGTAATTACTGATTTCTCTTCAGTTAGTTCGCCTAATACCTTGTCCCCTATCCTTATGTCCAATTCTCCGTCTATGCGTAAACGACTCACAGATACGGTCTCTGGTCTTTTATCACCTTTATTTGAGGCATTAAATGTGTCTCCGGCTTTTTCTCGAAGACAGTCTCGTAGTCAGTTTCCAGCTTCCGAAGAACGAGAAAGGTTGGACTCTCTCGCTCGCCAATGGATTGAGAAGGGTCCTCGGTATAGTGTACTCGACATTATGCCTACCTTCTCACAGTGGAATGCGCCTACGCAGAGATATGTCTTCAATACTATGTGTGATACTCTTGTTAAAGGTTGGGAGGATATGGATTTGGGTACGGTTCCTCAGGGTCTGTTAGATATTCAGGCTAATTTTGATAAGGGTCTCATTGTGGGTTCTAAGGTTGAGGACGCTGTAAAGACACTTGTTTCCTTTAGAACCTTATTTACTTCACAGACTCAGTTAGGTTGACACTGAAAAATTATCCAATGAGAGAGGTTCCTCCGGTATGGAGAGAAGAGGTTCCGGCAGCAGGTGCTAATCTAGCTATTCCTGCTCATTTCCAGCGTATATGGGTACATGTCCCCTGGAAAAGATCTGAAGTCTTGGCTCTTAAACAGTCTTTACCAGATCTTCGTAAGAACCCTGCAGGTTATTATAACGAATTGTCACAGACTGTTGATGCTTCCATCATTAATTTAGCAGATATTGATATGTTGATGGGGAATGTAGTTCCACAAGCGTTATGGGCTAGGATTCGTAAGGAGAATCATGCACAAGAATTAGGTGCTGATTGGGATGCTATAATTGCCGCAGATAGAAACCAAGTGGGTGGTGTGAAGCCTGATGCTTTGATTTCAGAACTCCCTGGTAGGATTATTACATTAATGAAAACGATGATGCCTGCCTTGAGAGTTAACTGGGATAAACTAGCCACGTGTAAACAGAAGAAAGATGAGAGTGTCTCCGATTTCTTCACTCGTTTCGAGGAGACATTCATTGATCACAGTGGTCAGGATATGACTACGGAGGGTGGACAGCGATTATTTGTAGATAAGTTCGTATTTAATTTGCTTCCCGAACTGTCGCATAAGCTGAAAGACTCTGAAAGTTCATGGGCTGTTTCTTCTTCAGCTCAGATATTGGCTACTGCTCAATATTATGAAAATAGAGATAAAGAAGAAAAAGATAATCAAGAGAAAAAGACTAAAGAATTGAAAACTAAGGTTCTCTTGCAACAGGCTTATCCACCTCGTTATGCTCAGCCCCAGTTTCAACAGCCTCCGCAGTTTCAGAGGGTGTATCAAAAGCCTGAGCCATATATTCCGCGACCTTTGTTAGGTCCTGATCAATGTGCCTATTGTAGAGAGGAAGGTCATTTTAAGAATAGTTGTCCGGTTTTATTGCAGCGTAATGGGACACTATCTGCTCCACGAGGTCGTGCTGGCCTCCAGTCAGCAAACAGAGGTAGAGGTCGAGGTATGTTGACCCAAGAACAGCGTTCCCTTCCTCCCTCTAGTTCCGTGAACTACTTTGATTAGCAAAATGCTCGGTCTACACAGTATTACAATGAGGATTGTTATGTTGGAGACGGGAATGAAAGTCTTCATGTTAACTAGGATAGCCATGGACAAAGTAAGGGAGTTGTGCCGATTCCAGTAGATCAGAATGGACCTTATGTTAATGTCACTACAATGGGTATTTCAGAGCCATTCCTTTTAGATACTGGTGCAATGAGAAGTTCTATCATTCATTCAAAACTCCCTGGGGCACCTTTGTCTGGCTTAACGAATGTATCTGTAGGTTTTTCTGGCGCCCCAGTTCGTAATCTGGTTTCTTGCCCTTTGCCTATTTCAATTGGCCCTTATGATTTAGAAGTTCCGCTTCTCTTAACGAATGGTTGCGGCGAGAATCTATTGGGTTTGGATATATTGAAAAGACTGCATGCCACAATATCTTGTTCTCCTTCTGGTGTATATCTCACTTTAGGACAACAACTGACTTCAACTATGTATTTGTCTAAAGATCAATTTCCACCTGAATTGCTTTCTCTTCCTACAACGCTTTGGGCCACGGGTCCAAATGATGTTGGTTGTCTTGAAATTCCACCTTATGTTGTTACTCTCAAGCCCAATGCTGAATTACCACGCGTTCCTCAATATAGAATTTCCACTGAAGGTGAAAAAGCACTTTTGGAAATCATTCATGATTTCATTCAGAAAGATGTGGTTGAGGAAACGAGAGGTAACATATGTAATAGCCCTATTCTTCCTGTTCTTAAACGCACTGATCCTTCTCAGCCTCCTGTTTATCGCTTTGTAATTGATCTTCGGGAGGTAAACAAAATTGTTGTACCGCAGTTTCCTGTTGTCCCAGATATCACTGCGTTGTTGACGATGATACCTTCTACAGCGGTTTGGTTTTCTGTTATCAATCTGAAAAATGCTTTCTTTAGTATTCCCATTGCTGAAGAGAGTAGGGATATTTTTGGCTTCTCTCTTGGAGGCCGAAGCTTCCGGTTCAAGCGCGCACCTCAAGGTTATTGTGACAGTCCCTCTATTTATAGTCAAGCACTGAAATGTCATCTTGATGCCTTTTCCTTGCCGTCTGGTGCTGCTCTCATTCAGTACATGGACGACTTGCTAATCGCTGCTGATTCAGAGCATATATGTAAGAATGTGACGGTTGCATTGTTGCGACACTTATCCAATCTTAATCATAAGGTTTCACCTTCTAAGCTTCAATATGTTCGTCGAGAGGTCACCTACTTGGGTCATCTCTTATCAAAGGAGGAAGACGATTAACCCCAGAACGTATCCAAGCAATTGCGCAAATGTCTGTGCCATCCACACAAAGACAGGTACGTGCCTTTCTGGGCATTACTTCCTATTGTAGGCAGTGGATCCCTAACTTCTCTCTGTTGGCCAAACCTTTGTTGACACTCACCTTGAAAGATACACCTCAGCCCCTTCCATGGACTGACGCATGTCAGAGGAGTTTTACTGACTTACGTGCTGCTCTGTGTTCTGCTCCTGTACTAGGTACTCCCGATTACAGTAAGCCTTTTACGCTCTATGTTCATGAAAGAGAAGGTTGTGCGTTGTCAGTTTTAACGCAGCGATTTCCAGATAAACAGCGGCCATGTGCCTATTTCTTGGCTACGTTAGATCCAGTAGCTAAAGCATTGCCTAGTTGTCTTAAAGTGACAGCAGCAGCAGCAATTTCTATTCAACAGTCTGCTGGAGTGGTGCTAGATAATACTCTCATTGTTATGGTGCCACATGCAGTGGATACTTTGCTAAACAGAACAAAAACAAAGCACCTTATGAGTGCTCGTTTGTCTGGATATGAGCTGACGCTTTTGGCTAGTCACGTGCACATCAAACGATGTAATACTTTAAATCCAGCTACTCTGTTGCCTCTTCCAGAAGAGAAAGGTGTTCAGGAACAACATGATTGTTTCTTTCGTACTGAGGAAGAGACAAAGGGTAGAATTGACTTAACAGATACGCCATTAGTGAATCCGGATGGAACGCTATGGGTAGATGGTTCTTGTTTTAAGCTTCCTAATGGAGAAACAACTTCAGCCTATGCTGTTACAACTTTGCATACAATCGTGGAAACAGCACGCATCAGACATAACTCAGCTCAGGCAGCTGAACTGATAGCCTTAACCAGAGCGTGTGTGTTATCCAAAGGAAAAAGAGTGAACGTGTACACCGACAGTCAGTATGCTTTTGGTGTGGCGTTCAATTTTGGACGTTTGTGGAAAGAAAGGGGATTCCTAACTTCCCACGGCGCTAAGATACAACATGGTCAGTTGGTGACTGATCTTCTTGAGTCACTTGCTTTGCCTACCCAGATAGCAATCGTGAAGTGTAGCGCACATAAGAAGATTGTTGATGATATTGGTCGCGGTAATGCATTTGCGGATGAGGTAGCGAAAAAGACAGCCAGAGATGCTACAAGTCGCATGTATGTTGCAGGCCCTGCAAATTGGGTCAGAGAAAGAGGAATGTATGAAGATACAGTGGAAAGTGTGAAATCAATTCAAGAAGAGGCTACAGAGAAAGAATTGAGGAAGTGGAAAGAAAGTACAGGAATGTTAGATGAGATGGGATGTTGGGTAGAATTATCCGAGCACCAACGTTGGCTGTTACCAGATGCCTATGTACTACCTGAAGTTACTATGGCGCATGGTCCAGCCCACCTAAGTGCGAAAGGAATATGCAAGCTTCTGGCTCCAGTATGGCAAAATGAAGGAATCCCAAAGTGTGCAGACAATGTAGTGAAACATTGAATTATTTGCTTAATGTATAATCCGGGAAAGGGAACCCCAACTCCAGCAGGTCACTTTGCTCCTCCGACCTATCCATTTGAGGTGTTGCAAATCGATTACATTCATATGGAACGATGCAACAATCTCAAATATGTTCTAGTGGTGGTATGTGCCTTTTCCCGATGGATAGAGGCGTACCCCCTGAAAGACAATACTGCTTTATCTACAGCCAAAGTACTTCTAAAAGAGTTTTTCCCTAGATTTGGTTTGCCGCGCATTGTCTGGAGTGACAATGGGAGCGAATTTGTGGGCCAGGTCATGCAAAAAGTTTGTGCAGTTCTTGGTATAAGACAGAAGTTCCATGCGGCAAACCATCCACAGTCAGCGGGTCTAGTGGAGTGCTACAATAGTACTTTAAAGCTAAAGCTTGCGAAAGTGCAGGCTAGTACAGGCCTTAGTTGGCCCGATGCACTACCTTTGGCTCTTCTATCCACCAGAACGGCTGTACATTCTCGTTTGGGACTTAGCCCTTATGAGGTAGTTTTTGGACGCCCAGCTAATATATGGGGAGTCCCTCGCCCTAAGAAGTATTCAGACTTGCCATACCCAATGTTGATTGATTATTTGCACGACCTTACAGCTAAATTGCGTGTTCTTCATCAACAGGTTCAGAGTGCTCTGCCAGAGGCCTCCACAGACTCAGGTCATTCCATCCAACCAGGTGACTGGGTTTGGGTGAAGAATTTCCAAAGGACGAAGAACTTGGAGCCTCGCTGGAGAGAACCCCATCGGGTTCTCCTAACAACTCGTACAGCAGTGAAGGTTGAAGGAAAGAAGAACTGGATCCACGGCGTGCACTGCAAGAAGGTTCCTTTGCCTCTGCCCTTTGATCAGTGGGTCTGCAAGGGTATAAGTGACTCTGAAAACGAGAAGGTTCTCCGATTTGTACCCTTTAGTGATGCACGCTTGAATGGAACACTGTCGGAATAAGAAAGAGACGACATTTTCCAAGAAGCTGTACCATCACATTTTCATCTTAATACCACAAATCCACAAACATTGTTTCAGGATCAGACTGTACCTGATAAAACCCATTACGATTTGAGACCCAGACTGAAGAAGAAAATTTGAAAATCTCTCTTCTATGTAGTTTCTATCCCGGTTGCAGGGTCACGGTAGGAGTCTTGGTTGTGACCTGAGTAGTGGCAATAGGCCTGCAGGACTTGCAGTGTCATAGGACGGCAGACAATTGTAATCAAGTGATTAAGGAAGATTGCCGTGAGCATCCATTTAGAAGATGGAAACTACATTAGGCGAAAGAATCAAATGAAAAACAGTCATTATAAAATAATATATAGTCGCTGTGGTATAACTTTATGTGTTTTCATACTAATATGTATTCTATTGGCGTGTATAGGATGGATTGTTTATGCTATGCAGCAAAAGGTTGTCCCTTCTTCTATCTCTGTGCCTTCTTATTCTACTATCTCTCCACATCTCTTTCATACACTTACTCAACATGAACTCGTAAGAAGAATCGAATATGACAATAATTTGTTTATTCAATTATTACACCAACACCAATTAGTAAAACACAACCGATTGTTGGGTGTGTGGATTAATGCCTCATACCACAGAAAAATGGATGCCATATTTAGTCCTTCCATTCTCTTATGAAGGTTCTGCTTGGGTTTATTTTGTAATTTTCTCTAATGCCTATCAAAGCCGATTTAAACGACCTGTCAGTTCTTATATTGGTGGTCCAAATTTCAGTCATAGTTCATTGATAAAGGGAATGGTAGCTATGGCTAAAATCATGGAAAATAGTAAAATTTCTGTTGATGAGAGAAAAGCATACTCTAATTGGAATGTCACTCATTATTATCACAAGCCTTAGTGATAAGGTTAAACAAGGAAAGTCTCCACCAATTTGGACTGTACCTCATCAAGGCAATTTCTGTTTACAAATAAATGGCCAAACTACTGACCCTGAACAGAGAAAAAGCTTTTGTTCCCATACTTATATCCACTCCTCTCAGAATTCGCCGCCATTAGTGCCATCTCAGGGCACGTATTTCCTCTGTCACGATAGAGCCTATACGTGGTTGCCGACTGGTTTTTCTGGAACTTGCTATATAGCTTTTCTTCTTCCCCCTACATACACTGCTTCTTCAAATTTCCATAAAAACAGATATGGCAGAGGAATTATTGATTCCAAAGACACAGCAGGTCAAGAGGGAGGAGACTTCCTGAAAGGATTTCTTCCTTTTTGGGGTCCTATGGCAAACAGCAGGAATATGAGACAACTGGTTCGTGTTGTAGAGACTACCATAGACATCACTGTAGGAGCTTTAAGTAATATTACAGCGGAACTACAGGCGGATCGTCTTATGACATTACAGAACCGAGTTGCTTTAGATGTTATTCTTGCAGATCGTGGTGGAGTCTGTAAACTGATCAAATCGAGTTGCTGTATTTATATACCTGATGACGCTCCGACAGTATTCAAAGCCATCTCTAAATTACATATAATCTCTGAGTCAATTCATCAGAACGAAGGAGATTGGTCGTTATTGGGATGGTTTTGGGGACTACTGTCCAAATGGGGTTGGAAAGTGCTAACATTCCTTGGTATGGTTTTAGCCATCGTTTTCTCTTGTTGTCTTTGTATGCACTGTGGTCCCGCCATCTGCGACCTTTGTGCTACTATGTGCATCCCAAAACCTAAGATACAAAGAACAGAGAATATTAGAATGATGTTACAGCAACAGCTTGATGACCTCATGGCTATCGACATCGACTCAGATTAACATGAGTCTGTGTATCTTGCCTGAGTTCTGGCAAAAGGAGGGTCTGAGGAAATTCGATTTTCGATCACTGTAGGAAGGTGGATATCTGACTATGGTTACCCCCAACTTTTTGCCTAGTGTCTAGCTGGTTTTTCGACTTAGTTGGCCTGAGATCCTGCCATTCAGGGTCTCAGGCTGTCTGCTCTCTCTTTAAAATGGACTGCATGTACCCTAGGTGCATACCCAATTGGTAAGGATCACCTTATTGGACCCTGTACAGTGTACCCTAGGTACCCAGGGCATAGGAGTACCCTAGGTCTCCCAGGGGCTGCAGCATGTATTATGCCACCCCTGGTCTGGCCTTCCAATCAGACACAACTGGCTGATCACTCAGCTGGGGCAAGGTCGTGTAATCACCCCTTGCTTAGATATAGTATACCTATATCTACCCTTATATATAGACACATGTGTACCTATCAGCCACTCCTATGGCAGGCCTTAACAATCCTGGAGGCAGAGTGCTTGGTAACATGTGAGATGGTGCTCTAGCATGAGCTGAGCCTGTCTGCAGCTTTTGGAACCATGTCCTTATAGCTGTTCTATGATATAGCCTACCATATACTCTTAAAGTGCCTTATAATCTTAAACGGTTATGGTAACTATGGTTTGGCTTTATCAAAACATGTCGTGTAAGGTGTCTAACACTTTGGAATAATACCCCCATACCATTTCTGGTGATGAGGATATTATTCCTCCCTTCTAGAGGGAGAGACATGTTAAAATCCTACTTTGCTGTTTAACTCTCACCAAAGCCTGAGCATCACAAAATGGATGCTGCTGCCACAGACACAAGTCTGACCTCCTGCTGCTGGGAGCCCTCCAAGCCAGGGAGGCCTGGACAATAGGTTTCCTGCTTAGGGAGGTGCTAGCACCTCCCCAGACAGACTTTAGTGTATTGGGGCAGGGAGGGCTGAAAGGAATGAGACATGCCTGGGGCACACAAGGTGCTCCATGCATAGTCCAGTTCAAACCGGTGCTGGGGCACTCCAGCCCCAGCTCTGGCGCGAAACTGGACAAAGGAAAGGGGGTGTAGCCACTCCCCTTCCTGGTCCCACCCATAGGAGGGACCTTGCAGGTAGCCCAGCCCACTAGCCCAGTATAATGGTAGCTAGTGGGGCCCTGCTAAATTACATTATCCTGAACCTGCACCTTGAACAGAAACTCTGGACCTTCGACATTCAACGAAAGAAGAAGACTGAAAAATCTCCCTTGTGGCCAAGGAGTGGCCACCCTGTGCGAACAGGCACCATCAAGAGACTTACCCTTTGCTTTGCTGAAGTTCTACGAGGGACCGACTCCAGAGCCTGACCAGAGCCTTGACTTCCAGACTTCTCTGACCCTAATCCACATCCACAGCCGAGCTGAGATCCGTGGAGGCGACGAGAGACGTGGGACCGGCTACCTGGGAAAAGTGGCGAGTATCTACCAGCGCAGCTTCTGAGGCACCCTCGAGGTTGTGCACCGGGGATTGAGAAGCCCCAACCCCAAGCACCATCTGCACCGAAGATCAGCCCCCCACACTCCACGAGTCCTGCGTGGGGCCCTTCTGCATTTTCCTGCTTGCCGCGTCTGTCCGGTTGCTTGCCCGGTGGCTAGTAACCTTTGCGACGACACACCTTCAATTTTCCACTGCTGGTTTGGCTCCTCCAGACTGGCTCCTGCTCCTCTGTAAAAAAGAAGCACCCCAGACCTTCCTGGTCTGCACCAGAAGCAAGTCCTCTATTCTTCGTGGGTTCCGCTTGCCAAGGCTTGGTGAGTCCTAGTTCGACTTCGACGCCGCCAACAGCACGAGCCTTCGTGGGACAGCTCTCCTCCTGGTCCTGGTCGTCCTCAACATCTCCTGGTACCCGTGGCTGCTGCGACAAGCTTCACCTCTTCACCTGCCATCTCCCGACATCGCCTGGTTCCTTCCTGGTTCCACGTGGTCACTGGCTAGTGACCCAGACTCTGTCCCTTCTGCTTGCAGGTATCCTTCCTTCTTGATCCCGGCCTTAGGATCCACCGGACACTCTTCACTGACTGCCTGTCAGCATCTTTCCTTCAGGCATCCATAGGAGTCGACGACGAAACCCGACGCAAGTTCACACCTATGCACCCGCAGCCCGTGGGCTAGGTAACTTGGGTACTCCGGTGCTCTTCAGGGTATTGACTATCCTAGTGTCTATTTCTCAAGTCTCGACTTCCTAGCTACTCCAGAAGTGTCCTAAATCTTATTAATTCTAAACTGTACTATTTCTATCGATTATACGCATTACGCGTGAGTGTTTCCACTCTGCACCTGAGCCCCGTGGGCCTCCCACTTCCTAACTGTTGGTAGGGTAGTGTAGCCCCAGCGATTCCCTAGGCCTAGGCCTATCCTATTTCCGTGACAGTGGTCCTTATACCACTTACTTAGTATATGGTTTGCGTGGCCCCTAGGGCCTAACTGTATTACTTACCTGTGTGACTTAATGTATGCTTGAATAAGACTGTGTTATACTTACCTCGAATCTCATAAAGAGTGCTGAGGGTTTGACTAGAATAAATACACTTTATTTTATATATATATCTGTTGTGGTGTCCTTTCATTTGGTATTCAAGGGATTACATATGGTATAACAGCTGGCTTCACATGCCATTCAGAGTTTAGCCTAAGACTGCTCTTGTCCATGCTACCACTAGGATAGCTGGTCTATAAGGTTGACTTTACAACCAATCACCATAAGGGTTGTTTGGACTGATACAAGATGTACACTAGAATTAGTGACATCATATATCAGGCCAACTTCTCACATTGGTGAGCAGCGGTTGGGATCTGAGCTTGCTGTTGTAATACCATTGTAATCTTGAGATACTAAATTGAAAGATCACACAGATATTGTTTAGGTACATATAACATGGATTATAAATACTTAAGTCCTACTGGACTTAGTTGTTGTAGGTTGAAGGGCCTAGCACACCCTGACTACAACTACTAGAGAGGTTTAGTAGATACAACTAGTGTAGGTAGGTGCACACACCACACCCTCACTAGAATCATGTCCCTGAATGGAGATCACACTGATACGCCCTCAGGAGAGGAGAATCCTAGACAGATTCCCTCTAGATATGATGCATTCACTTTCCAGGAGATGAGACAACTGTGTACCTCCAGGAGATTAAAACAGGGTTCCAACCCTACCCTTAGACAGCTAGTGGAGCTTCTTGAGGCCTATGATGCTGAAAGAGCTGCCAAGTATGGTGCCATAGCTGTAGATAAGGGCCTCCCCTCCACAGAAGAGACCCCTGACTTAACTGATACAGATGAGGCAGAAGAGACTTCAGAAGAAGAGGGAGGTAGCAAGACCCCAGTCAGAAGACTTAGTCAGGCTAACTTAAGCTTGCATGGGAGCTTGCATGGGAGCTTCTCTTACAGGCCCCCAAGTAATCTTAAAAAGAGAGATAGGAGGGGTAGATCACCCTCAGGGGACTCTCTCCACTCCTATCACTCAAGAAGCTCCGATGCTTCATACCACAGGGGGATGACTTCCCCCCAGAGAGCATGAGGCCAGAATGAAGGAAGCTAATCTGAGGATTGAAAGGGAAGAACTTGCCCTTGCCAAGGAGAAGCTTGCTCTGGCCAGAGAGCAAAAATTGTGTGGGTCAGAACCCACTGGTGGCAGCAACATTCCTAGAGATAGGGATAGGTCTTATGACCATAGAAACCTAAGCAAGATAGTCCCCCCATATCAGAATGGGGATGACATCCACAAGTGGATGACTGCTTTGGAGAGGGCCTGCAAAGTACAGCAGGTACCCCAGAGTCAGTGGGCAGCTATCTTGTGGCTCTCCTTTTCTGACAAAGGTAGAGACAAGCTCCTCACAGTTAGTGATGAGGATGCTAACAATTACAAAGTCCTGAAGAGTGCTCTGATAGATGGGTTTGGCTTAACCACTGAACAATATAGGTTGTTGTTCAGAGACACCCAGAAGACACAGACACAGGACTGGTCTGATTTTGTGGATTGTGCCACTAAGGCTTTGGAGGGTTGGTTAACTGGCAGCAAGGTGCAGGACTATACAGGATTGTACAACTTGATTATGAGGGAGCAGATCCTTAGTAATTGTCAGAACCAGCTTCTCCATCAACACCTGGTAGACTCAGATTTGACCTCTCCCCAAGAATTGGGAAAGAGGGCAGATAAATGGGTCAGGACCAGGATTAGGCCTAAAAATCAGGGTGGTGACCAAAAGAAAGATACCACCAAGCCTCAAGAGAAGGGTGGGGATAAAACAAAAAAGAAATCTTCCTCAGGGCCCCAAAACTCCACACAGGGTGGTGGGTCCCAAGCTCCCTCCTCTACCACAGTTAAAAAGCCTTACTGCCATGAGTGTAAAACTCCTGGGCATTGGAAAACTGACAGCAGTTGCCCAAAGGCTAAAAACAAAACTGTTCCTCCGATTACTCCTGTAACACCACCTATGACTGTCAATCAAAGCTTTATTTCGACATAAAATATCATAAAAGCACAAATGTACATAAAACACAATTCGTAGAAATACATTTTAAAAGCATGTCGTAAAAGAATCTTTTTTCTTTATATACAATAAATATTTAAAAAATGTATTAAACTTTGACAGCTTTGAGAATAAAAAGGATAATCAGCCGGAACTAATTAACCTCTGCCTGATCAGCCATGCCCAGCCTAAGAATTTAGCCACCCCGCAGACTATAGTAGTATTTGCATCCGTCTTAAGGATTCTCAGAGCTACAAGGTGGTCCCTCGTTCCTAGCTGCAAACAAACGGGCCTGAGCCATTTCATTCTGGGTTTCGTATATGCTGGACAAGCAAAGAAGAAGTGGGAGATATTCTCGGTAGCGCCCGGGCAGGTTGGGCAATCCAAGGGAGTCTTATGTGGGGGATTCCACTTGCTGGTACGGTCACGAAGGGGAAGAGTCCCAAACCTAAACCGGATAAAGAGTGATCTGTCCTTGGGCTTCGTAATGAAGTCTAATTAGGGTTCCAGATAGGGCATAAGCTTATGCTGGCGGAATGCCTCTGTCAGTCTGCCAGGGTTGGGGTCTCTTGACTCCTGAGCATCAACCCATGCCCAAAAAGCTCTTTTGGTTTCCTCCTTGGATAATGATGCCCCAAAATCCCGATCGGTTGTGAGGCCTGTTGCCACTAAGAGCTTCTTAATATTCGTGAGCCACCCTATTTTGTGGGCTCCTCGTAGATTCATGACCTCTCTTAGGCCATCAGCATAATTAGAGAGCTCGGGGGTGCGCCACAACCGTGCCCAATATAACAGAGGACGTAGAGTGGCTAAATCTCTAATAGAGCGCCTACAAAGATCGCTCAATAATGGTTTCATCGGGGTTCCCCTTGGGAGCGATACGAGGTCCCTAAAGAACCTGTTTTCACTGGTCACAAGGTCATCTACACAACAAAAGCCCCATAATTCTGCGCCATAGAGAGCACTGCCTACCGCCTTTGCAGCGTATATATCCAGGGCTGGGGCAATGGGTTTGGTATTGGAGGCACGTAATTCCTTACCCAGAGCTCCTACTACCCGCCTATGGTTTACCACCATTTTATCAATGTGAGGCTGCCACTTGAGTTTGTCAGAGATTCTGAACCCCAGGTAATCGAACTCCTTGACACGCTCGAGTGGTTTCCCATCCAAAGTCAAGGTGGATCTGAAGGATCTGGTTGGGTTAAAATAGAGGAGTTTGGTTTTGGAGGTGTTGATGACAAGGCCTCTTAGCTGGCAAAACAGAGAGAAGCGATCTAAAAGCTTCTGCAATCCTGCTGGTGTTTTTGATATTAGAAGCGTATCATCCGCGAAGAGAAGGGCGGGAACTTCAGCTTCAGCTTCAAGCAGGAAAGAGACTACGCCGTTCACAAACAATGTGAAGAGCGTGGGAGCCAACACACAACCTTGGCGAACCCCTCTATTCACCAGGATTTTATCCGTTTTTTGTTCCTGAGACCCCCATCTGATGCGAGCAAAATTGTCTCTATGCATCCGAATAAGAAGGTTCAGGATATATGGTGGAATCCCCATCTCCTCCAAGATCAGCCACAGGCGATCACGGGGAACCAGATCAAAGGCGGTCTTAAGATCGATGAACGCCAGATAAAGGGCGCCCTTACCAATAGTGACCACCTTCCAGTCTAGGAGCACTAGCCTAAAAGCCTGGTCAATTGCACTTGTGCAGGCTCTAAAACCTGCCTGGAACTTTGTCATAATGCCATTTTCATCCACCCAAGAGTGGATCCTCTCCAGGAGGACCCTACCAACCAATTTCTGTCCGGTATCTATGAGACTAATTGGGCGGTAGTTCGCTGGGTCCCCCCTAAGGCCCTTCTTGAAGATGGGAATTACTTCAGCTCCCTTCCATGATTCCGGCACCGGTGAGCCTTCCAACAAAGCATTAATAATTACTGTCAGCAGTAATCCCCCAGGTGGTGGGAGTGCCCCCAAAGATTTGGTTGCGTTTTCTTGGGGAACACAGAGGGACCCTGGCTTAACCAATTCCCCTACAGCAGCTACTCTTGTCTGTGATGGTGGCATGGGGTTTGCCAACTTCACTGCCTGTCCCAACACTTTGGGTAGGTACAGACAGGAGCCCTACATCAATGGTAGAAAAGCTGAGGCCTACAGAGACACTGGAGCTAGCATCACTATGGTGGCCCATAGGCTAGTTCCCTCTGAGCAGCTTTTGCCTGGTTTCTCATACCAGGTAACTAACATTGATGGCAAACAGAACAGTCATCCCATGGCAGAGGTATGTCTCAGCTGGGGAGGTGTCACTGGCCCTAAAAGGGTGACAGTGTCCCCAACCTTGCCTGTAGACTGCTTACTGGGGAATGACTTAGAACTCTCAGCTTGGGCTGGAGTTGAACAAGACACCCATTCTAAAATGGTAGGCCTTTCACAAAAGGGTAGTGGGGTTGTGCCAGCCACAACCCCTGTCCAACTAGATTTCCTCCCTGAAAAGGTTGGAAGGGCAGTGGTAGCCACAGCCCAGGCAAAGACAGACTTCCCTGTAGAGATTGGCAGAGCTGTGACAGTCACAGCTCAAACCCAAACTGAGTGCCTCCCTGAAAATGTTGGCAAGGCTGTAATGGTCTCAGCCCATACTCAGACGGACATAGGTGTAGTGAAGCCTGAAACTATGGATCACTCCACACAAACAGAGAGTAGTGGGGAGGAAGAAAAGTCTCCCTCTCCCCAGACATTAGGAAAAGGTCAGCCTCCTCAGGGATCTGACCTCACCCCTTGTGAAGGAACTGCCCCAGAGGTAGCCAGGCCTGGCCTGGCAGAGCCTCTGATGTCAGTGGCCCCTTCCAAGGTGGGACCCAGTCTGGTGCAGGTAGCCTGCCTCTCTCTACCCTGCCTCGGTCAGCCCAGGGCTGCAGAGGTCAGGGAGGCCAGTGGACCCCAAGAGGGCCCCTGTCCACAAGAACCCCCCAATCAAAAGAATGAGGATTGCCTGGCTAGTAGCCCTAGCCAGGTGATGGTTAAAAACATTCCTGAGGGATCTCCTTTACAGGTAGTTAGGGACCTCCCCCAGAGGGATTCTGTTGGGCACAGACAAACATGGGACCTTAGGGCCCCAAACCTGACCTGTCCCTCCAGTAAGCCCACAAAAGGGACCCAGCCAACAGCTTTAGGTAGCCAGAGGCTGACCCTGAGAGCACAGTGCAACTCAGTTAAAGAAAGAAAGGCCTCCATGGTGGAGGATGATTGGAGGAAGCTAAGGCCTCACTTTGAGGACACTCACTTCAGTACTCCATCTCAACACCAGCCTTTTACTTTGCAAAGACACACCAAAGGTAGAGATTCCCTATGGTGGAGACCCTATGATACCTTTAGGGTGAGGGATTGCTTAGTGGACCATGAGACAGGGGGTAACCATGCCAGTGCTGGTTCTTCCTTATATGGACACTTAGGCAATAGAGGCTTACCTTGTCAAGGACAGCCTTATCTCCTTTCGTTTGGGGGGGGGTTGTGTAGGAAGGTGGATATCTGACTATGGTTACCCCCAACTTTTTGCCTAGTGTCTAGCTGGTTTTTCGACTTAGTTGGCCTGAGATCCTGCCATTCAGGGTCTCAGGCTGTCTGCTCTCTCTTTAAAATGGACTGCATGTACCCTAGGTGCATATCCAATTGGTAAGGATCACCTTATTGGACCCTGTACAGTGTACCCTAGGTACCCAGGGCATAGGTGTACCCTAGGCCTCCCAGGGGCTGCAGCATGTATTATGCCACCCCTGGTTTGGCCTTCCAATCAGACACAACTGGCTGATCACTCAGCTGGGGCAAGGTCGTGTAATCACCCCTTGCTTAGATATAGTATACCTATATCTACCCTTATATATAGACACATGTGTACCTATCAGCCACTCCTATGGCAGGCCTTAACAATCCTGGAGGCAGAGTGCTTGGTAACATGTGAGATGGTGCTCTAGCATGAGCTGAGCCTGTCTGCAGCTTTCGGAACCATGTCCTTATAGCTGTTCTATGATATAGCCTACCATATACTCTTAAAGTGCCTTATAATCTTAAACGGTTATGGTAACTATGGTTTGGCTTTATCAAAACATGTTGTGTAAGGTGTCTAACACTTTGGAATAATACCCCCATACCATTTCTGGAGATGAGTATATTATTCCTCCCTTCTAGAGGGAGAGACATGTTAAAATCCTACTTTGCTGTTTAACTCTCACCAGAGCCTCAGCATCACAAAATGGATGCTGCTGCCACAGACACAAGTCTGACCTCCTGCTGCTGGGAGCCCTCCCAGCCAGGGAGGCCTGGACAATAGGTTTCCTGCTTGGGGAGGTGCTAGCACCTCCCCTGACAGACTTTAGTGTATTGGGGCAGGGAGGGCTGAAAGGAATGAGACATGCCTGGGGCACACAAGGTGCTCCATGCATAGTCCAGTTCAAACCGGTGCTGGGGCACTCCAGCCCCAGCTCTGGCGCGAAACTGGACAAAGGAAAGGGGGTGTAGCCACTCCCCTTCCTGGTCCCACCCATAGGAGGGACCTTGCAGGTAGCCCAGCCCACTAGCCCAGTATATTAGTAGCTAGTGGGGCCCTGCTAAATTAGATTATCCTGAACCTGCAACTTGAACAGAAACTCTGGACCTTCAACATTCGACGAAAGAAGAAGACTGAAGAATCTCCCTTGTGGCCAAGGAGTGGCCACCCTGTGCGAACAGGCACCATCAAGAGACTTACCCTTTGCTTTGCTGAGGTTCTACGAGGGACCAACTGCAGAGCCTGACCAGAGCCTTGTCTTCCGGACTTCTCCGACCCTGATCCACATCCACAGTCGAGCTGAGATCCGTGGAGGCGACGAGAGACGTGGGACCGGCTACCTGGGAAAAGTGGCGAGTATCTTCCAGCGCAGCTTCTGAGGCACCCTCGAGGTTGTGCACCGGGGATTGAGAAGCCCCAACCCCAAGCACCATCTGCACCGAAGATCAGCCCCCCACACTCCACGAGTCCTGCGTTGGGCCCTTCTGCATTTTCCTGCTTGCCGCGTCTGTCCGCTTGCTTGCCCGGTGGCTAGTAACCTTTGCGACGACACACCTTCAATTTTCCACTGCTGGTTTGGCTCCTCCAGACTGGCTCCTGCTCCTCTGTAAAAGAGAAGCACCCCAGACCTTCCTGGTCTGCACCAGAAGCAAGTCCTCTATTCTTCGTGGGTTCTGCTTGCCAAGGCTTGGTGAGTCCTAGTTCGACTTCGACGACGCCGACAGCACGAGCCTTTGTGGGACAGCTCACCTCCTGGTCCTGGTTGTCCTCGACGTCTCCTGGTACCCGTGGCTGCTGCGACAAGCTTCACCTCTTCACCTGCAATCTCCCGACATCGCCTGGTTCCTTCCTGGTTCCACGTGGTCACTGGCTAGTGACCCAGACTCTGTCCCTTCTGCTTGCAGGTATCCTTCCTTCTTGATCCCGGCCTTGGGATCCACCGGACACTCTTCACTGACTGCCTGTCAGCATCTTTCCTTCAGGCGTCCATAAGAGTCGACGACGAAACCCGACGCAAGTTCACACCTATGCACCCGCAGCCCGTGGGCTAGGTAACTTGGGTACTCATGTGCTTTTCAGGGTATTGACTATCCTAGTGTCTAGTTCTCAAGTCTCGACTTCCTAGCTACTCCAGAAGTGTCCTAAATCTTATTAATTCTAAACTGTACTATTTCTATCGATTATACGCATTACGCGTGAGTGTTTCCACTCTGCAGCTGAACCCCGTGGGCCTCCCACTTCCTAACTGTTGGTAGGGTAGTGTAGCCCCAGCGATTCCCTAGGCCTAGGCCTACCCTATTTCCGTGACAGTGGTCCTTATACCACTTACTTAGTTTATGGTTTGCGTTGTCCCTATGGCCTAACTGTATTACTTCCCTGTGTGACTTAATGTATGCTTGAATAAGACTGTGTTGTACTTACCTCGAATCTCATAAAGAGTGCTGAGGGTTTGACTAGAATAAATACACTTTATTTTATATATATATCTGTTGTGGTGTCCTTTCATTTGGTATTCAAGGGATTACATATGGTATAACTGCTGGCTTCACATGCCATTCAGAGTTTAGCATAAGACTGCTCTTGTCCATGCTACCACTAGGATAGCTGGTCTATAAGGTTGACTTTACAACCAATCACCATAAGGGTTGTTTGGACTGATACAAGGTGTACACTAGAATTAGTGACATCATATATCAGGCCAACTTCTCACAATCACGATCGCATTGAGCCGCCATTTTGTGCTCTGCCGCCATTTTGTGTTGCCCTCACTCAGGCAGCACGACGAACGAAGTCTTTTCTGCTTTTCCTGCAATATTGTGTCAAAATAGCCTTGTGCCTCTGTTTACGAAGCTGGTGTTAGAGACTGACCAAGTACACTAATCCCTGTCTGGTTTTCCTAATCCCTGTCTTAACTATCTGTTGGTTCACACTATTCTCTTCTGATCTTATCTTGTCTTCTGGCCTTCGCTGTCCTCCGCTCGTATTCTCTTGTTTCACAACTGTCCTCCAAAACACACGAACGTATCTCGCCACCTGCAAACCAGTTACAGACATGTTAATACCTTAACCTGTGGGAGGGATGGCAAACACCGTTGGAGGAGAGGCTTCTTCGAGTTACTCGATATCTTTGTTTTTCAACCTTTTCTATTGGACATGTTCTATTTTCGAACTTTCCTTATTGGTCCTCTATGTATGTTTTAGGTGTGTTCTTGATTAATGTATATGTTATCTATGCACTATATAAGATTGTGCGCCACGGAGTGAAGTGGCAGTCTCCTGAGAACATACCTTGTGTACTTCTAGGACAACTGTACTAGCTGCAGCTAATAAAATCTGATCTTTTACGCCGACAGAGTGTCCCCGTGTCTCTGTTAGCTGAAGCAGGAGAACCCATGAGATTAAGGCGTGCCCTGCGCCGCCAGGCCCAATTGGTTCTGGTTCTTCAACTGACTCAAGCTTGCTATGTCTGTGTTCATTTTTCTCATGGGTCTCATTTCACTAGGACCTTTTACTATTGTTCCTTTTTTTAGCATAAACGGAGAGGCTTATAGTGACTGGTTTATGGGACAAAATAGCAAATCTGCATCCATAGAAGTTCTCATAAAATGGGTGCAAATGTACAACTTTTTAGAATTCACAAGCTTTGGCAGTAGTAGGCTTGAAAAGCTGTACCAGTCTCATATTTATAGACATATTACTTGTAATCAAACACCCCAAAGTTGATGGGATGAATGCTTGTAAATAGTCTATCCAGTGGCAATCGCTCTGAGAGGCATTCCAACCCATTGTTTTTAGACCAATGTGTGACTCTAGACAGAGGCCCACCTAATGCAAATCAGCACTGATCCTGTTCCTCATGGAAACAATTAATCTTGAACCTTGGTCATCTCACCCCTTCACCTTACAGACCACTGCTTTTTAGTTGGGAAATTTCAGATTCTCACCCCAAACCACACTAACTAGGATACGTCCCTGGGTGCCTGTCAGAGACACCGGGCCAATATTTCTGCTTCTCGTGGTCGAGGCTGTAAAATGCTTCACCATGAGACATGCGCACACTTTTCTCTGCTATAGTAAGGTAGCTGCTGTGGACGATGTACATCACAGCGTTTTTTCAGAACATGCAGTGAGCCACCTCCCTACATTATGGTAATTCGTGGAATTCTACTTATTGACCGAAATATGGATGCAAAGCCCCAATTTGCTCGAATAAACTTTGCTTCTGCCATATTAGGAGCATGTTTGGTTTGATCTCAGAACTCACCAGGTACAAAAATGGGAAAATATGTCGCGAATGTTCTTTTTGCATAGTATAGATAAATTAATGGAGTCCAGTTAACAATGGACAGAAACTTTTTGGACACAAAATGCAAGGGTGTGAATAAGGAATGGAAAAATAATGAAAGTCTTAACTCCTTGTCTAAGGAGGACGCCTCCTCTCCCTGCCCCTTTCTCTAACTGCTCTGTTTTTGTCTTCTACCCTCATCCAATAACTCGTAGCTTTCCTCCTCTCATCAACCTAAAGTCTTCTCCCGCCCCTCTCGTTGCCCTTTACTTCTCTCTCCTCATTCTCATTTCCTTTCTTCATCTCCCTGATTCCATCTTCCTTTCTGCTTGTCCTCAGCTGCTCTCTTGGTCAGAAGCTCTACTTTCTCTCACTACCTGTTCCTATCCTCACATTGATTCCCTTTCCCAACTGGCTCCCCTCTCTATGAAATCCTTCTTTTTCTGTCCTGGCTTTCTCTTGTTTCCTTTTGTGCTCTTGTACAGATAAAGAAAAGCACAGACTAGACATCTATTCCATTATTTATTTGATAGAAAGTTCTTTCATTTCTGAGGGACAGTTCTAGTCCTATGTTCCACAGTTCTATTCCTATGTTCCACAGTTCTATTCCTGTGTTACACAGTTTCATTCCCAAGTTCCACAGTTTTATTCCAGTGTTCCACAGTTCTATTCCTATGTTCCACAGTTCTGTTCCTATGTTCCACAGTTCTATTCCTGTGTTTCATAGTTTCGTTCCCAAGTTCCACAGTTCTATTCCTATGTTCCACAGTTCTATTCCTATGTTCCATAGATTCATTCCAAAATTCCACAGTTCTATTCCTGTGTTCCACAGTTTCATTCCCAAGTTCCACAGTTCTATTCCTATGTTCCACAGTTCTATTCCTGTGTTCCACAGTTTCATTCCCAAGTTCCACAGTTATATTCCTAGGTTCCACAATTCTAATCCTGAGTTACACAGTCTCATTCCCAGGTTCCACAGTTCTATTCCTATATCCTACAGTTCTATTCCTGTGTTCCACAGTTTGATTCCCAAGTTCCACAGTTCTATTCCTATGTTCCATAGTTTTGTTCCTATGTTGGCTTGCCCTAAGCTACCTGGTATAACTGTAGTGGAATATCCATACTCAGTGCAGTATATTTTTAGGAAAACAAATTTTTGTGTCAAAAAAACCTCATAGA
Organism: Triturus cristatus; assembly: GCF_964204655.1. Taxonomy (NCBI): domain Eukaryota; kingdom Metazoa; phylum Chordata; class Amphibia; order Caudata; family Salamandridae; genus Triturus; species Triturus cristatus. The sequence goes on from NC_140587.1 coordinate 271,959,235, forward strand.
AAATTATTCTATTTCTTTTACAAAACTAATCTCTTCTGTTCATTTTCTAATACCAGGGTTTTATCCAAGCTCAAACTGCAACTCTACTTTAAGGACATATGAACATTCAAACAGTCTATCACTGTCTATGTGGAAATACTTCAGAACCTGGTTTTTGCATTTCTGTTTTTTAGCCAGTAGGAGCGCTGCAATAGTATAAAGCATTTTTTATTATATGGTTATGGACACTTGACTTGTCTTCTTGTCCACCCTGAATTTGAAGTTTCAGCTAATATCACTTTCATGAGCCTTCCTCAAGAACAACACTGAAGCCAATGTTTACTCCATCCAAGAAAGGAGTTTACTCCATTTGTCAAATTTGTTTATTTCAGTGTATCATAGTATGCGGCATCAGACCTCAGTAATCATTTCAGTCTACTGTCCTTTTTGTGAATTTCTTTAATTATATATCTTATTTTATCATTACACGTGAGCACTTCTTATGTGACATTGCAATGTGAATTATCCATTGTATCCCTTCATTTTGAAATGGCCTCAAGATGCACTTGCAGTTTATCATCATCATCATCATCATAGCAACTTTATTTCGATCAAAAGATCATAAAAGCATCAAGCATTAAAATTATCATAAATAAATTCAGCACACTTGGTTTAAAAGCCAACTAACCCAAATCATTGTGAGAAGGGGTAACAGATGCATCACAGATAAACCTACCTAAGCATAAAACATTCACAAAGTGGATGCAGGCAAAATGTATGGAATTGACCGATAGTCCAAAATCTACCCTCAATTGAGCTTGCGTAGAAACATCCTTGGAGCTATATAAGCATATATCTGGCGCAGTAAAATGGTTAAAAACACCATAGAACATCGGTCAAAAAGGTGCATGGATCCAAGCTGCAGCTATAGGGTTGGATAATTCATAACTTACTAAGTAATAAATCACCGGATATTGCAAATAAAGTGTCATTTAGTTTGGGGCATGACATAGCCTAGAATGTTTATGTACGCATTATTTAAAATATAATATCACAAGGACAAAGCTAGAAACCCATAACAAAAAGTGCATGAGAACGTTTTCCGAAAGTATGGGCAATCAGGTTGAACCAACTATGGGCCTGATTTGGAGCCTGGTGGTCTTCCGACCACCAGACTCACGGTGGTGGTCCACCGCATTAAGACTTTGAAAGTAGTGCGGTGGAGGACCACTGGCTGCGCCATGGAACAGTTGATCCCTGGCAGTGGCGCAGCTGCGCCACAATGTAAGATGTTCAGCGGGACCGACGCAGTCCCGCTGAGCATATTACAAGTTCCGCAACCACCAGCCATTTCATGGAGGGAGGCCCACTATGAAAAGGCTGGCAGTGGACGAACAAAGGGGAGCATACAGTGCCCCCATGCCCTCCCGCCATGGGGAGATGTTGTACCCCACTGTCTGTATTCCCCCAAAGTTCCAGCACGTCATGGACATCGCAAAACTTTTTGTCCATTCCCATTACGTGCCTGTTTTTTAGGCACCCCCATGGAGAAGGCAAAGGACCGTCAACTCGTATTATGGCAGGTGGTTCTTGCACGGGTTTGGTGCAGCTGTCGCGGCGGAGATGCAGCGCAACTGTGCCAAACTCATAATCAGCCCCTATATCTCCTCATCTTATCACTAACACATAGATATATAAAGTTTATTTCATTAAGGTCACCAGATATATATCTATTGCAATAAAATGTTTAAAAACACCATAAAACATTGTTCGAAAGGTCCAGGGATCCTAGCTAGTAGCTAATATGTTTGCTAATACCCAACTTACAGAATAATAATTCACCAGACCTTGGAAATGAAGTGCTATTTAGTTTGGGGCACAACATATCCTAAAACGTTTTATACGCACTTTAGTTTAAATATGATCTCACAGGGAGAAGGCTGGAAACCCATAATAGTAAAGTGGATAAGAACATTTTAAAGAAACTTGGACAATCAGGTTGAGCGAACTATAGTGTATCGCCCTCCTAACACTAAACCTTATATATATGAAAATGTATATTATTCCTGATCACCAGCTTGAATACATTTAGAACACCAGATCCAGGTGGACATGAGGAAATTGCAACAGGGAATACCACCAGCCTGGAACTATCAGTCCTAAGGATCCTGAAAGCCTCCAAATGCCTCCCAGTGCCCAGCTCCCTACACAAGGGCAATATCCCTTTTGCTCTCTGGCAGCCATAAGCTGGTCAAAGAAATAGAATTTGGACTAAAGACTCCATAGTCCCACTGCAGGCTGGACACTTGTCGCCCTTCGGTTGTGCATTAGACCACTTCATACAAAAGGCTCTAGTAGGGAGTAACATGTACCTAAATTGAATACACAGTTTCTGGACCAGAGGGGAGTAATTTAATCAACAGTGCTCTCATACAAGGGGGACGGTTTAAAATCGATAAACTGTTGATAAGGTGCCTTTATTTGCACGAATAGTTTCAACAGTCACATGCTCCCAATACAATACTTTAATGTCCATTTTTGAGATAGAAATGATTTCCTCTGGGCATAACCAGAATTTCTCCAGGCCCAGTTTCCTCAGTATACATTTAACATGCATAGGCCAAGGTACTTTCTGAGAACTGGATGGAGCAAACAAATCCATCAGTTTTGCCCAATAGGCTCCAAGGGCAGTCGAGGTCCAACTTCTGTGCCAGTATTGCACTGGCCTAAGCTCAGCATTCAAGGCAATTCTTTTAGGTGCTATATTTAGCTGGAGAGGAATCAAGGGCATACTCTTAGGAAGGGAAAAAAGAGATCTGATAGACCTGTTTTCCTCCACAGTTAATATGCTGCAGGTTGCGTGGCCCCAGATCCCTGCGTCATACAAGACACCCCCAATGCCTTGACATTGTAGATCTCTAATGCCGGAGGAGGTGTCTAGGAATGTGTTTCCCTACTTCCTTTTAGTTTCGTGATACAACCAATAATGCATCCAAAGGCCAAGGGAGATACAAACAAATATAATAAACTTGGGGGTATATTCACAAGAACGTGTGATAACTACCGCAAGAGTAGCGTAACGCAACTTTCAATATCGCAGCCCATCGCAGGAAAATAACCCTGTGTCAACGTGGAATTCACAACAAGGCGGTACCATGCGATAGCCACCAGATAAAGCGGACAATGTCTGCGATACAACTACCCCGACGGAGATAAAAACACAATCCACAACACCAGAAAACCTGCGATGAGCCCTTTTGCGATGAGGAAAGCAGGGATAAGCAGCACGAGGGCAGCAATACTCACGCGCAATGCATGAACAAGCACAAGAACAGCATACGGAAAATGCCACTGAACAAAATACAGCAACAGCAGAGTATCACGGAAGCACCCTGGCCAACTGCAGAGGACAACATGCACACCACAACATCCAAGCACCGTGGAAGGACAGAACCGACAGGCACACCGCATGAAAGAGACCAGTGACAGACAAATCTGATCCGCTGGAGTGACACACCCACCGTGCAGCATACGCACATAAGCAGAAGTGCACCTCGACATAGGCAACATCCCGGTACAAACAGCAACCCCATCACAACTGAACACAGGAAACACCTGGACCGGCAAATGTGCACAACCACGCAAATCACATCCGAAACCCCAGGGATATGTAACATGACAATGCACAACTCCAAACGTCAACCTGCAAAAATGTTTAATTCACACATGCAGTGCAATTGGACATCTACTACAGTCCCATGATTGCCACGGACCGACACAATGTGACGTGCTCATGAGAAGTAGGTGTCAATGATGTAGTTCCTACGGGCCATTCCTGCCACAGCTGCAGTGGGATGTGGCCCACCTGCCCCATCACCATCATCATTGTTTGGTACCTCTGGTACTGGGATCCATGGGGCCCTGGTGCGAACACAGATGTTGTGCAACACACAACATGCAATGATCATCTTGCACACGACGTCCGGACTGTACAGGAGCTTCCCACCTGTGCCATCCAGGCACCTGAAACGTGACTTCAAACGTCAAATGTGCGTTCAACGATGCCCCTAGTGCTTATGTGGGCCTCATTCTACTGCCTCAGGGTGGGTGTGATCGTGTCTCGGAGGGGTATCATCATCCAAGGGCAGAGTGCATATCCTTGATCACCTGTGACAGTGCAGGGAGAAAAGAGTCAATACTTGGTACGGCAGAATGTGATGACAGGCCCACCAACTCAGTGACGCCTGTGCTGGCTCTGTGTGGGGTGAGTGTAAGCCAGCCCTCAGGGAGTAGTCCCGGATGACCAAGGAGTGGTGTAGTCGTGTCTGGTAGGTGGTCGTGTAGTCTGACATGTCGAATGTGGCTTGGTCATGTGTGCATCCCCACTGATGTGCTTTGTGCGTTCTTGGCTGTGAGATGTGTGGTGTGTTGATTTGGTACTTACCAACGAGCAGTCCAGTTCCATATGTGCCATCCTGGAAGCGCTGGTTGATGATAGACTGTCGGAAGGTTAAGGAATCGTGCACACTGCCTGGGTAGTTTGCGACGACATTGGTGAAGAGTCCCCGGTGGTCCACTATTACCTGCACATCGATGGAATGCTGATGCTTTCTGTTGCGGTAGTGGTGTGCAGTATCCGCAGGGGGCACAAGTGGAACATGTGTGCAGTCAATTGCCCCCAATACGGCTGGGAATCCGGCTATGGCGTAGAAGCCTTGCTTTGTCTCCAGCTGTTCCTGCGCAGTGTTGGGGAAGTGAAGGTACTGAGGTATGAAGCTGAGGATGACATCCAGGACAGGTGTGATAAACTTTGATAGGGCTGGCTGTGAGACTCCTCCGACTCTGGCGGTTGTTGGTTGGAATGTCCCAGAGGCCAGCAGGTGCAGGACAGCCAGCAGCTTAGTCTGTGGTGGGATGTTGGTCCTCCGCTGTGTTGGGACTGACTGTCGCATGTGGGCGATGTGTGTCATGATGCGGAGAATGGTTGTCCTTTTGAGCCAGAAGTGGGCAATGACTTCCGCGGGCGTTAGGTCTGTTTTCGGTAGGTCTTACTCTACGCTGCCTCTGTGGTGGTCCGGGGGGGGCGGTTCCGGGTCCTGGGGGTGGTGGCGGTCCAGGGGGTGGTGGCAGTGGTTGTTGTGGCCCTGTTGGGGCTCTGAGCTGCATGATGAGTAGCTCCATGGTGTTGTTTGTTCTTTGGGTATGGCTGTGTGCGCGGCTCCGTTGTCTACTGCAGGTAGGCGTCTGTCTTTACACCTGCTTGAGGCAGGTGTTAAATGCCTGCAGCCACCGCGGTTTATCGCCAGTTTTTGGTTCGCTTCGCAGTTCTGGCAGTTCGTTGTGAAAGTGGTGTTGTTGTTTTTTGTGTGTTTTTGCACGGGTTCGCCTACTCTGCATCTCATTAGAGTTATTTGGTGGTGTCCGCCGTGGTGTTAGATTTTGGGGCAGTTATCGCGGGAATACTGGCGATTTCTACGGTTTGCACCTGCTTGTGACTGGGGTGTTAAATTTGCCTCCACTTTTGTTGGGTTAAGGTGGAGATAAATCAGAGATAAGTCCTTGTGAATATGCCCCTTTGTCCTTATAAGAACAATTAACTATTGATGAAATAAGGAGTGAGCAAAATGTGAGGAGCGGTAAATATTAAATCTCTTCTATCTTCAAATTAATGATGAGACATATAAGAATCCTATCTTTGATGTTATGCAGACACTTCATCTCATAAGACTGCCTTGAGAATTGGATCAATGTTTTTAATATAAGCTACACTTCTTGAAAATATTCTGATGAAGTCAAGAAATAATGATTTAGCCAAAACGTTTTGAGCAAAGTCTGTGAGTGTACTTGTTTGAATGGATTAGTCTCCATAGAAGAGTTTAGGATTATAATTCAGACATTGCAAAATAAATTGTGTGCTGTACCTCTGTTATGAGGATGTACTTGGGTGAGATGGATCTATTTAAGGTAGTATAACTAGTTTGTGTTTTTAATGAAATGTAGACCTGTTATTTCTACTGTTTCATTTAAATATGAATATGATGCAACATACCAGTAAGATATTTGGGAATCCTGTGCAATATGTGAAAGAATAAAATATTGAATGAGAAATATCTTTTTGTAGTGAGCTTTGCTCTCATCATAGAATCTGTATGATTAAATTGTGTATTCAAGGGAAGAATAGGAGAGGTCAATAGGTGAGATAGCCACCAGCTGCAGCAGACTCGGTGCCATGGTTCTGGAGTCCAAAGCCTTTGTTGGCATGTGTTTGGATGAAGAAGGGCACAGAGCTGGGTGGGCGTCTTGTTTATTCTTTCTCTACAAGTGTCCCTTCGACAAGTAGCTTCTCTGCTTTCAGGGCTGTGTGTCTCTCACCAGACTCCCCCTATGTTGCTCGGCACTGCAGAACCTTCTGTCTATTTAACTACTTGTCCTGGAACAAGAAATGACGTCCTGTGTCTGTACCCAAAGACTGCCTCTTTTCCTCTGTCGTTTTTTTCTCTCTCAATCATTTCTCTCTACACTTCCTGCTCTATTTCAACTCAAACTCCCTATTTAACCCCTCTCTACGTCTGTCTTTATACATCTCTATACCTCATTGCTTTGTATCTTCCTCTCTGACTATCTAACTGCTCCCTTTCTCCCACACCCTTTAAGACTGTGTAAACGGCACCTCTCTTTCTCTAATTCACCCGCTCTTTCCTCTAAGCACCTCTTTTCTCTTCCTACCCTTCATCTCTCTCTCTATACCTCTCTTCTCGCGCTGCTCTCATTCCCTGATCTTGCAGGTCTTCTCAGCTTTTATCCCTCCCTCACTACTCCCTCTACCTTGCATCTCTGTATCCCTTTCTCACTACCTCATCTCTGTACTCTTCTAGCTTGCTCCTTCTCACCCTGCTTTCTACCTTACCACCTCGGTGTGCCCTGTCACTCTCCCTCTCTATGCATGTCTTTCTCCTTAGAGCTAGCTCACCACATAACTTCAGCTGCCTCTCTCTACTCCTACCTAGCACTCTTTCTATCTCTCCGTATCTTTCCTTCTGGCTACCTCACCTTTTCTCTTTACCTTATACCCCTACCTCCCTCGCCCATCTTTCCACGTCATCTCTATCTTTCCCTCTCTGCTCCCTCTATTCCACCTTCCTCAGTACACTTTACTTTTACCCCTCAGTACTTCTTGTCTCCCGTCCCTCCTATTTCTTTTACTGGGCACAGTGTTGAAGATCTAGCCATGGAGCTGCACACATGAAAGAAAATGGGATGGCAGGCAGGACTGAAGAACTAAGGAGGTCATGATCAGATTCCACCCAGCAGGGTGATGAAAATCCGCAAAGCAGTGTTTGTTTTCACTGCTGGGCAAGGGGATTTACAAGTGATCATGAACATCTGGTAATTACAGTTATAAATGTAACTGCGATGTTCGTCGTATAGTTTAGTTTAATATCATGCACTAGTTCATTACATAATAACCAAATGAGTCTAACTGTGTCTGTCGTTCCACATACTGGTAGAACAGGGTGGTTAGAGACTAAATCCTACATTAAACGTTGCTGCTGCAAGACAAAAAAAATCTAATTCAAGCTTTCCTTCGATGTTATTTGGCTGGTGAATGACGCGGAGGTTTCTGCGTTCCCTCGTTTCTGAACATTTAAGGTATAATTCAATAGAATTTGGAATCACAAGGCATTAAACTACCCAAAAATGAGCAAAATGTAAGAGTTGTCCCAAACAGGGAGCCCTAAAAACCCTTAAAATGGTACAGTGGTCACAGCATCTGCTCGGGTGCTCGCCTGGCTTATGCGAATACATTCACACATAACCATAACTTTGCAGATGCTTTTTCCCTACACGTTTTTCAAGTTCCTTTTTCAAGTGCAGAGTTTGCAAAATGTATCGTGCTGCCTGAATCTGCGAAACGATATTTACGTCCTAGCGATTGTCTAGTTCTTCACTCGTTGCATGAAATGAAATCGGCCGGCTGCCGCTAGAGGGCAGAGTGCCCTTGTTATACAAAAGGTAAGCGCTTACATTCAACGTTGTCAGACAGCCTGCTCCCAAAGGGAATCTGTCGCTGATATTTGGTACAGCTGATTTATTGGTCGTACAAGGCTGCACACTGGAGCAACCAATGAGCATATACCACACGTTATGTCCCTTTGTGCCTTAAGCATGTTACATCTCTACAGATGTTTACGCATCCAATAGCCTCTTACTGTGCCACATTCCCCACTCGTGTCTGATTTAATTTTTGACCTCTGTATTATTTGTCTTCACATTGAGGAAGAAAAATATGAAAAATCCACTGTTATGTTTACTTCTTTATTTGCAGGTTTCTTTCTATATTCGTGATGCTCCGCAGAGTACAGCATGAACATTAAAACGTTTGTGGAACAAATTGAAATGATACTCGAGAGGCCAGCTTGCATGCCCTTTTCTTTTAGGGCCTCGACGTGTTCACTCCAAGGCCTGGCTGAGTTTTCTTGATTAGATGATGGCCTCCGTCGTTGCCTTGCCCGTTGTGCTTTGCGGCAGCAGATAACGAGAGGCCATTTCGTAGTCTGACTTTCAGGCCTAGGGAAGTGGTCGCAGGAAACTCTCCGAGTAGACTGGGCACTAAACTTTAAACATGTTTTGTGCCCCCTCTCCCACTCCAGCGCCAACAAATCCCCGCAGGTCTGCCTGAGGCTGGCTCTTTGAGACCCTAACCCCCAGCAGAGGAGGCAATAGGTAATCTCCCACGTGGGGCCTATCCAAGTAAACATCCGTGCTGCAGTGCCACTGGATGTGGACACCGTCCACTAGTGACCCAACAACAAGGTGTGGCAGGACCGGATCCAAGTAAAGGACTATTGCGAATTTCTACATCTGGAATGTGGAGTACAATGGAGGAATCAATGCTTCTGTGCTGATTTTCACTCAGATATTTCAGGTAAAATGCCCAGGTGAGACACGCCCTGCAGTGTTGCTGAGGGACTGGTAATCCCAAATCCCGTTAATTAACTCCCTTTACAGGTCAAAATGCTGCTTGTTCTCGTCTCTGGAGACGAGGACTTATTTTTCGTCATTAGACTTTGACCAACAGCAAAAGAGAGAGGCAACAAAAGAGATGAGGAAGGAACAAGAGAAATTTAGAGAAACTGACAAAAAGAGAAAATTAGGGATGCAATAACCTGCAAGAATGAGATAAAGAAGCAGGGAGCGTGGAGTGACTGAAGGAAGAGGCACGCGCTGGAATCAGGACTGAGCAGCCGTGGGGTTCCGCAGCCGCTGCTTTTCGGCAGCACGGGCTGCAGGTTCCCACGAAAACCTCTGGGTTACTGTGCTTGTATTTCTTACAAATTAAGCACTGGAACAGCAAACTTGGCCAGAGAAGGACAGTGAACTTTGGTTCAAACTGACAGGCAAACAACGTCCGAGGAAGGACAGTGAGGACTGTGTAATGTTTACCGGCGGGGTAGCGTTCCAGGCTACCCGCAGCCAGAACCTACGCACTGGCGCATGGATAAAATAAAGAGGCGTGGCCCCCGAAGTTTAGTCAGGACCGCGCCGCAGATCTAAACACACGTGTAGCGTAGTTATTTAGCGGCCGCAGCGTGCCTTGCATATCATGCGCTGCGCACAACATTACACTGGCGACGAGGCGGTTCTTTGAGCTCACGCCACGAGAATGAGCTGCTCAGCTCCACAGTACTTTGCACATAAATCCTGCATGCTGCCACCAAAGAAAGCCCGGAGACCCCGGTAAGAGCCTGCCTACTGCCACATGAGAGGGCCTAGTAGCCCCAACCTAAACCAGAGTTCACAAACGCAATTAACATTTGAAACCCTGATCGGGGGGGCACCTCATGAAGTTGACTTTCTAACACTCCCTGGAGGGTATTGAGAACTTGGGGCAGCCTGGCACACCACAGCGCAAAGGACCCAAGCGTGACCTCGGTTAGGCGGCTGCCCTCAGCCCTGTCAAAGAGGCAGTGCACGTGCCACGAGGTACGCCCGCCTCCGCGCCCAAATGGTGGCGATTCCGGCTATTGAGCCGTTCATAGTGGACGGTGCCCCCTCCTCCCTTGCCCCGAAATGGAGGGACTGGACAGATCGTCTCCAATTCTACTTTGAAGGGGCAGGAATAGCCTGTGATAGACGCAGAGCACTACTCCTCCACCAAGGGGTCAAAGACATACACCACATCTAGACAACGCTGGTAGAGGCTACTCCCAAAACATACGTGACACTACTCAACGCTCTTTCGCCAGGCCAAAAAAGAAGCAGAAGAGTCGTTAAACACTTTCCATGGGCGTTTGAAGGAGCTTCCAGCACATGTGGCTTCCAGGATGAACAAGAGGAGATTAGGGCCCAGATAATACAGGGTTGCTACTCGTCAAAGCTCAGAGGAAATATTCTCCAGGAGTCTGGCAAATCCCTAATTGATATCCTCACCTTGGGACGGTCCAAAGAATTGTCGAAGGCCAGAGCATCCCACATGGAGGCTGCCCTCCACTGCCCCATCAAGACAGTAGGCGAATGTGGCGGAGCAGGTGAACGTGGTGAGAGCCAAGTCGTGCCAAAGCATCCGCAAGACAGAAAGAAAGAATGTGGCTACTGTGGAGGCACGCCCCACCGCATGCAAGACTGCCCAGCAAGAGGGAAGAGGTGCATAGCCTGCAGTTGGATGAACCATTTTGCGGTGGTATGTAGGTCATCGAAGCCCCGGAAAGAAACTGCACAGACCGTAGCTGAAACGCAGGATAGCGAAGATATGGATGACGACACGGGAGAGTACCCCGTCCATTATGTATTCGCAGTGGATCAACCACCATGGAAAAGACGGTGGCTTCCAAAGTGCAGACTCAAGATCCACCACCAAGAGGTACGGGCCACCATAGACACAGGGGCCTCGATTGAACTGATGGCTGCCAACGTATACAACCAATTGAGTACACAGCCACCCTTGCGCGAAGCAAAGATTTGAGTATTTGCCTACGGACAGAAGACACCCATCCCACTTCTGGGATGTTTCAAAACGGAACTCAGACACCAGGACCTCAAGATCCCCACCACAGCGTACGTGACCAAAGAAGGAAGCGGAATGCTGGTAAGCGGCCAGACAGCAGAAGAGCAGAAGCTGATCTTGTTTGCCCTCGCGGTCCAAGAAGAGGAACTAGCGACCATCATGGAGGAATTCGATGACATCTTCAAGGGAATAGGATGCCTAAAAGGGAAAGAGGTTTCCCTCCACATTGACCCGTCAGTACAACCGGTAGCACTGAGACATAGGCGCATTGCATTACACCTATGACAAAATGTCGAAGACGAACTGGAAGCACTGGAGAGACAAGGTATAATAGAGAAGGTCAGCGGGCCTACTCCGTGGGTGTGCCCGATCGTAGTGGCGAGAAAACCAAAACAGCCAGGGCAGGTCCGCATTTGCGTCGACATGCGCCTCCCAAATGATGATATCGATGATATTCTGGGGGAACTGAACGGTGCAGTATGGTTCTCGAAGATGCACCTACGTTCAGGATATCACCAATTACCCCTACATCCGGACTCTCGATACTTCACCACATTCTCTATCCACGTCAGCCTCAGGCGATACAAGCGTTTCAACTTTGGGATCTCGAGTGCCGCTGAGGTATTTCAAAACACCATCAGAGAAGTACTGCGGACTCCCAGGGGTTTTGAATGTGAGTGATGACCTATTGGTATACGCCTCGTATGGGGAAGATCACCACAGAAGACTCTGCAGCGTTCTCCAGCAGATCAAAGAGTCTGGCCATACCCTGCACAAAGAAAAGTGCCAGTTCTTGAAGAACAAAATGAGTTTTTTGGGCTACACGTTGTCGGACAAAGGAGTGGCCCCAGACCCCGACAAGGTGTGAGACATTCAGGAAGCTCCGGCACCCTCCAACATTTCGGAAGTACAGAGCTTCCTAGTGATGGTAAACTTCTGTGGGCGTTTTATCCCAGGTGTCTAACAATCATCACAAAGCACCTCAGAAAGTTGACGAAGTCCACCACCATGTGGCAGTGGGGTCCCGACCAAGAACAAGCCTTTAAAGACACTAAAGCAGCCCTCTCGGCTGACACCACGCTGTTGTACTTCGACCCGGCTCAGCCCAACAATGTCGCCATTGATGCCAGTCCCTACGGGCTTGGGGCAGTACTCACACAGCAACAACGCAATGATGAATGGGCTCTGATTGCCTATGCAAGCCGTTCCCTAATGGAAACAGAGCAGCACTATTCCCAGATAGAGAGAGAGGCAATCGCCATCCACTGGGCCTGTCGGCATTTCCTCGTCTACGTGTATGGACACCCATTCACAGTCTCCACGACCACAAGTCTCTCATACCTTTATTTCAGGGATCCGCATCAAAGCCCCCCCCCCCCCCGAGGATAGAAACATTGATTCTTCAGCTGCAGGGGTGTGACTACCGGGTAGAGTACAAACCAGGCTTATCCAACCCAGTGGACTACCTCTCGAGACATCCAAGGGCCGCAACCAAAGCAGAGGAAGAGGACGCCGAGGAGAGATCCCAACCACTTCCGATAAGCCTTGAAGCCATAGTGGAAGCCACCCAGAATGATGAGTGTCTGCAACTAGCCATCACCGCAGTTCGGGCGAATGATTGGCGCCCCATACAGACCACAATGGCCCGACGAACGTCCCAAGTGAAGGCCACGCTCGAGTCGATCATGCAAATCAAGGACGAACTCTCCGTCGATGGCAGTGGGTGCCTGCTCAGAGGTCCGCAGCTAGTGGTTCCGTCAGGCCTGACTCAACAGGCAGTGGATCTCGCACATCGAGGACACCAGGGCGTGGTGAAGACGAAAGGTCGGCTGAAAGCGAAAGTATGGTTCCCGGGGATGGACCCAATGGTCGAGCAGACAGTCAGACATGCCAATGGTGCCAGGTGTCAGGCCAACCAGATCACCCTCACCCTGTCATCACTGAAGACAACCCACAACGACTGTGGGAGTGCGTCAGTGTCGATTTTGGCCACCTTCCGGATGGGCGCTATGCCCTCGTAGTCATTGATGACTACACTAAATACCCCGAGATAGAAATCGTCGGAAGTCAAACAGCCACCGAAGTGATCACCAAATTAGAGAAAACCATTGCAACTCACGGGATTTTTGAGGTGGTGAAGACTGATAACGGCCCACCTTTTCAGGGACTAGATTTTGCGGACTATCTCAAGTCTTGGAGCATCCAACATCGGAAAATAACATCATGCTGGCCCCAAGCAAATGCGGAAGTAGAGAGGTTCATGCGCACTTTCAACAAGGTCATTCGCATCGCGCATGCTGAGGAAGCCCCTCTGGAAAGAACCATCTACAGTTTCCTGAGGGAATACAGATTGACGCCTCGTCTCACGACTTAGAGGGCACCAGGACCAGCAAGCATGGGTCCAGTCGTCCGAGACACTATTCCTCATCACCCAAACTGGACCCCCTCCCTGATTGACACTACAAAGGTCCTAGCCAAAAGGACCAGTACCAAAAGACCATGCCAGTGTCAACCGCAGAGCGAAAACGTCGACTATACGAGAAGGAGATCTCTTCTATGTCAAAGACAGACACCCAGGGAGCAAGTTCCGTCTCCCGTTCGAACAGTGTCCATGGACAGTGACTCGCCGGACAGGCACGATGATTACAGCTCGGAGAAGAACAGAAGAACTCACACGGAATATATCATTCTTCATAAAAGTCAATGCAGGAACTCCCAATATTCCATCACAGGGTAGCAGGTCCAAGTCAGCAGACAGCGGATGAGGAGGTAGAAGATGGCCAAGGAACTAGTCCTATGATTGATCCGGACAGATCTGACCAAGCTGCACCATCGCCTCTCAGAAGTCCAGACAGACGATGGTCCAATGTCCCAGCGAGAGCTCTGGAGTGCAGAATCTCGCAGGAAGTGACTCCACCCCTATCGTCATCACGGGGAGATCATTCAAGATACTGCCTGCAGAGTAATCCAGCTCCCTCCTCCCATATAGCCGGATTCATGGTGTGACTAACCAAAGACTCGCAGCAGGAGGTGACCTGTAGCTGGGTAGGAGCGGAGAGCAGACTGCCCAACCGGATGTATGACGTTACAACGCATGCTATTACAACGCATACCTTTACAACGCATTTTTTACAACGCAAGTACTACTACAACGCATTACTTTACAACGAATACTCTTACAACGCAAAACCTATTAAAATACTGAAAAGTGCTGTTACAACGAAATCTATTACAACGCATACCATTACAACGCGATTTTTTTTTTTTTAAATTAAAAGTACAATAAAATCTGGCACGGGATGCAGGGAAATTAGGGGTTTTAGGGTGGGGAAGTGTATTAAAACGTGGAGAAAAACTGAGCGTAAATCTACCGAAACGCATTACCAAATTAATACTCGAGTATTAAAATTAATACTCGAGTATTAAAATTAATACTCAAAATCACCCAAAAAATTACGTTTTCACACATTTCTAAGTTTTTTTAAAATAACGAAAATTTAAATGACAGTACATACACATTTTTATCATGATTATATCGAAAAGCAAGTAAACAAAGTAAAACATAAGACACATACACATAAGCGCCATTTTAACCATCTCACTTGTAAAACTTGTCCTACCACAGTTTCTATGTAAACAATACCAAAAGACATGTTCCAAAATGGATGCCAAAACGGAGCAAATGAATGAAAACAATATCTTTAAAAAAGCATTTTTAAATTATCATTTTCCACAGAAAAACAAAGCATTTAAAAAAACACAACGAACGCAGTTTTTAAAAAAATTATTAGTGACACCGAGTAAAACTTATAAATACAAGGAAGACACCATTTTGCACTCAGTTGATTATCAACTAGCAGAGAGACCAGACGTGAAAAGCTGACCCTCTGTCACCTCCACTGCGACCTCCTCAGAGAGAGCACGGAAATCATTCGTAAAAGCATTACAAAAGAGCAAGTACTAGTAAGTCATTATTATATTTATAAACGTTGGTTTTGTAGAAAATATATTTTCTTTACCCACATTAATTTTTAAAAAAATCATAATAATAACTGATTAAATTTACTGTTTCTAATTTCTTATCAATAAAAATACACACCAACTTAAAACAATTATTTTATTTTCCATAAACAGAACCTCGGAAAATATTGAGATTAAACAATTGGTGTAACCAATTGAGCATCACCACCACGTTAACGACTGACATACATAATTGTGAAGGTAAATGTTATGTATTTGTAATGGTTTTACTTGTAAAATTTATTTTTAAAAATTACCTACAATCATGTATGGCAAATGTGTTGTTTTTTAAAAATCTAAATCTCACCACAAAATAAACGAAAAAATACCATGATGCAGGAGTAACAATAACTAATAAGACATCAGTTGGGTACTACATCTGCAAAAGCGATTTATATTTCTAGGGCATCTATTTCTATTCAAAGTCCTAGAATGTTCAACTTTTTAGTAATTTAGTAATAGTTTCGGATTATCATTTTTTTTTGTTTTAAAAATGTTTTTAATGTGTAATCTATTTTCTTTCACCAACTCTTTCTCATACTCCTTTGTCATATATCCAATTGTGTAAATATTGTATTTTTTTTCCAACCAACGTTGGCTAAGGAACATTTTTTTTTTTTTTTTTTTTTTTCTACCAGAGTACATCTGTACCCAAAAAAACTTTTACAAGCTGCATCCATTACCTTAAAGGCACGAAAACAAACAACAGCTGAAAAAGGTATGTTACATTTTCAGTTTTTTTTATACTATACATTTTTAATCCTTCCCTTTGCAATTATTACTCCTCTAACGTACCTATTTTGAAAAATAAAGGATAATTTAGAGAAACAATATACTATTTCTACTCCAGGAAGGTGCAACATTAGGGTGATTTTTTAAATAGTGTTGGGGTACATATCTCTATTTCAACTACAGGAAGGTGCATTGGTTAGTACAGTGTCATGTAGTATTAGTTATATTGTTTGTCATTATTATTTCAAATATACTCAGATTTTACATTTCAAACCAACGTTAATTTATTTATTATCCTCTTTTTTTTCCAAAGACAACAATTTTGATTCGTTAAAGAAAAATTCTTTCCACCACACACGTTAAATCTTGAGCCAACAGACCAAATCATCTTCAGAAGCCTCAACCAGAAAATCAAGTTCTACAATACAAGGTATTGACTTTAAGCATGGTTTCTTAACCTTCAATATATTAGACTAGCTATCTCATTGCTTTTGTTTTAAAAAAAAACCCAATCTAATTATGGTTACATTTGCAGAATTCAGATTTTAATTTCATGACTAAATGATGGTGTAGCATTAGGGAAAGTGTTATGTACTACAACTTATATCAAATATACAAATTAGTAATAAATCTTTGTAAAATCGCATATCTCAACATCGTTTACTTTTCTCATTTTTTTATTTTTTCCCTTTTCCAGACATTTATTTTTCCAATCGAAATCAAATCACCTCATAAGTGTCTAGTCCAGCCTACACGCCATTCCCACTTTAGAAGAGTCAGGAAGAAAAGCTACTTCGAAAGGAAAAGGTATTTCTATCCAACATTCTAAGGTGCAGCAGTTGTAAAAATGTACCATGGTGTAGGAGTAACAATTACTATTCAAACTCCAGCAAGGTGCAGCAGTAGGGAAAGTGTTGGATGGTGTAGGGGTGCAATTTACTAATCTAACTCCAGGAAGGTGCAGCAGTAGGGAAAGTGTTGGATGGTGTAGGGGTAACAATTTACTATTCTAACTCCAGGAAGGTGCAGCAGTAGGGAAAGAGTTGGATGCTGTAGGGGTGCAATTTACTATTCTAACTCCAGGAAGGTGTAGCAGTAGGGAAAGTGTTGGATGGTGTTGGGGTAACAATTTACTATTGTAACTCCAGGAAGGTGCAGCAGTAGGGAAAGTGTTGGATGGTGTTGGGGTGCAATTTACTATTCTAACTCCAGGAAGGTGCAGCAGTAGGGAAAGTGTTGGATGGTGTTGGGGTAACAATTTACTATTCTAACTCCAGGAAGGTGCAGCAGTAGGGAAAGTGTTGGATGGTGTTGGGGTAACAATTTACTATTCTAACTCCAGGAAGGTGCAGCAGTAGGGAAAGTGTTGGATGGTGTAGGGGTAACAATTTACTATTCTAACTCCAGGAAGGTGCAGCAGTAGGGAAAGTGTTGGATGGTGTTGGGGTAACAATTTACTATTCTAACTCCAGGAAGGTGCAGCAGTAGGGAAAGTGTTGGATGGTGTAGGGGTAACAATTTACTATTCTAACTCCAGGAAGGTGCAGCAGTAGGGAAAGTGTTGGATGGTGTAGGGGTCCAATTTACTAATCTAACTCCAGGAAGGTGCAGCAGTAGGGAAAGTGTTGGATGGTGTAGGGGTAACAATTTACTATTCTAACTCCAGGAAGGTGCAGCAGTAGGGAAAGTGTTGGATGCTGTAGGGGTGCAATTTACTATTCTAACTCCAGGAAGGTGTAGCAGTAGGGAAAGTGTTGGATGGTGTAGGGGTAACAATTTACTATTCTAACTCCAGGAAGGTGCAGCAGTAGGGAAAGTGTTGGATGGTGTAGGGGTGCAATTTACTATTCTAACTCCAGGAAGGTGCAGCAGTAGGGAAAGTGTTGGATGGTGTAGGGGTAACAATTTACTATTCTAACTCCAGGAAGGTGCAGCAGTAGGGAAAGTGTTGGATGGTGTAGGGGTGCAATTTACTATTCTAACTCCAGGAAGGTCCAGCAGTAGGGAAAGTGTTGGATAGTGTAGGGGTAACAATTTACTATTCTAACTCCAGGAAGGTGCAGCAGTAGGGAAAGTGTTGGATGGTGTAGGGGTGCAATTTACTATTCTAACTCCAGGAAGGTGTAGCAGTAGGGAAAGTGTTGGATGGTGTAGGGGTAACAATTTACTATTCTAACTCCAGGAAGGTGCAGCAGTAGGGAAAGTGTTGGATGCTGTAGGGGTGCAATTTACTATTCTAACTCCAGGAAGGTGTAGCAGTAGGGAAAGTGTTGGATGGTGTAGGGGTAACAATTTACTATTCTAACTCCAGGAAGGTGCAGCAGTAGGGAAAGTGTTGGATGGTGTAGGGGTGCAATTTACTATTCTAACTCCAGGAAGGTGCAGCAGTAGGGAAAGTGTTGGATGGTGTAGGGGTAACAATTTACTATTGTAACTCCAGGAAGGTGCAGCAGTAGGGAAAGTGTTGGATGCTGCAGGGGTCCAATTTACTATTCTAACTCCTGGAAGGTGCAGCAGTAGGGAAAGTGTTGGATGGTGTAGGGGTAACAATTTACTATTCTTACTCCAGGAAGGTGCAGCAGTAGGGAAAGAAATGGATGGTTTAAGTGTTATGTTTTAGGTAATTCCTAAATGTATTCAGGCTAATTTTTTTGTCTTTTCTCCTCTTTTCAGATAATGTCTAGCCTGGGAGCTGCCAACTTTATTAAATCCAGGAAGGGCAAAAATTTACTAAACCATGGTGGATACATATATAGTAAGGAAAGAATAAGTTTAACTAGAAATCATTGGAGGTGTGTGCAATACTACACTACCCATTGCAGTGGCAGAGCGGTTACTGTTGATAATTTGGTTGTGAAAACCACAGAACATAACCACTCTGCCTCTGCAATGGATGTAGAAATCAGAGAAACAATAAACGAGTTGAAAGCTATTGCAAGCACCTCCAATGATTCTACAGGATCAATTTTAAGAGAGGTTGCACAGCATGTCCCCAGTCATGTTGCTAGTAACATGCCTATAATACCTAATTTGAGAAGAATTATTCAGAGACAAAAGCAGGCAAGTAACATTCAATTATCTACACCACATACTTTCTCTGACATTAGAATTCCTCATGATCTTTCTATTTCTTTTTCTGATGAACCTTTCCTTCTGCATGACAACGAAAACCCTCAGAAACGTATTCTAATTTTTAGTACCCCACGTAACCTTGCTAAGTTAGAAAGTAGTGAAATTTGGATGATGGATGGGACGTTTAAAAGTACACCCCATCCTTTCACTCAAATTTACACTATTCATGCAAAAATTAACAATAGTGTAATTCCCTTAGTTTATAGTTTGCTACCTGATAAGACTTCTGCAACATACACTGAACTTTTATCAGTGATTAAAAGTAAAACATCTTCAAGTCCTCGAAAAATTATTATTGATTTTGAATTGAGCATGATCAATGTGATCACTAAAACGTACACGGATACCCAAATTCAGGGATGTTTTTTCCATTTTTCGCAGGCATTTTGGCGTAAATTACAGAAAACATCCCTAGTTGCAGAATATTCTCGGGATAGCAAACTACAATTTGAACTAAAAAAATTAACTGCACTTTGTTTTGTTCCTCCCGATAGTGTGGACGAGTACTACACTGCAATTATAGAATCTGTTTATTATACGAGTAACGAAGAAAAATTGGCACCCATTCTAAATTATTTTGAGGACACATGGATTGGACACCTAAGCAGATCGGGTCGCAGGAGGAAGCCACGATTCCATGTGGAGTGGTGGAACTGCTACACGAGTTGTTTAGAGGGAGAAGCTAAAACAAACAATGCCATTGAGGGATGGCATAACTCCTTCAATCATACAATTGGTAAACCACATCCTAACTTCTACTCATTTTTGGAAACTTTGAAGAAGGAGCAAAGTTTCCAAGAAATGAGAATAGCACAAACACTCGCAGGTAGTCTAAACCCACGAGTTACAGTCAAAACAAGGGAAATGTCTGAGAGACTATTGGCAATTCTACAACAATTTTCGTTGTGTGTGGCTATAGACTACCTTGAAAATCTTTCTAACATTCTTTCTTTTTAAAATAATGTAATTTGTTACTTTCCTGCTTTGCTTTAAATTTTAGTAATTTTCAAATTACAATTGGCATACCAAGGTATTTTCTAAAAATTTTTTCAAACCAACAAGTCGGGTTCTTTTTTTTTTTTAAAATCAAATCTTCATTTTCACCAAAAACTACCAATGTATACAAATTTACTATCCCATAGTATTTGAACTATTGTTCGATATCGGAACTGCATTTATTAAATTACCGAAAAATTCCAATTTAATTACCGTCAAAACAAATCACCAAAACTCAAACATATGTAATTTCTACAATTGAAACAACATTCCGAATTGCACTTTGCAGAGTATTCATCATTTTTATAACAATCGTTAATTTTCCAAATTTAAAAGTACGCAACTTTTCTGTAATTAGAAATGAAGATCGACATTACTTTTTAAACTTCCTAAATAAACAAATCAACTTTCTGAACAGTAACTTTTAATTTTTTAAGAGTTACATACTTTTTTTAACTAAATAAACAACTTTAAGCGACCCGACATAGGCATACATTAATGACATTAATGTGGACATGTTTAAACACAATTAAGTAATCAATTAGTTTTCCCGCAACCTCCCCTTATTCTTTCCTCACTATATATGTATCCCTTTTAAAGGTTTATTCTACAATTACAAATGAAAATATTTCCTACCTGACCGCAGATCAGCTTCCTGCTGCTTCCTCCTCCGATGCTCTGCAAAATGGCGTATTACGTCGACGCTCACGTCATTACGTCATCGCGTGCATGTAAATTCATAGCGGACTACTTTATTTTACAAATCTGTTAATAAATGTTTATAAATGTAAATAAAATATTTATAATTTGTTTTAAAAATGTTACTTACATTGAAAAATTTATTAAAAATATGGTTTATTTTTACATGATTTTTCTGTAAATAAAAAATGTGAAAACAATAATTGTTTACTGTTATTATTTTTAAAATAGTTTTTTTAACTTCAAAATTGTAACTAATAAAATGTTAATTTACTAAAAATGTTCCTTACCTCTACTCTATTTCCTTTTCCCTTCAAAACTTTCTCTTTCTTCACTTTCCGATCCTTCTTTTCTTGTTCCGCGGGTTGCTTATTCTGAGGCTGCCAAAATAAATAAAGGACAAAGACGCTCATACACTTCAATGGAAAAGCGTGGGAAATTTGTTAACAAAGTAAGTAATTAATTTTTTTTTTTTAAATGTAAACTATATTTTTTTTTAAAATGCAATTTTTATTACTCTTTTAAACTTTCAATTATTATTATATTTTTTTTTCAAATAAATAAAAATAAATATTAAAAAACTCATTATATTTTGAGAAATACTCAAGTATTAATTTAAGTATCCAACAAAACATTTCTAGTAGACTAAATACTCAAGTATTATGCATCAAGTATTAATATTTAAATGTTAATATATTAAAATAACTAACCACCAAAACATTTCTAGTAGACAAAATACTCAAGTAGTAAGTAACAAGTATTAATATTTAAATACTCAAGTATTAATTTAACTATCCAACAAAACATTTCTAGTATCAAGTATTAATATTAATATTAAAATACTCAAGTATTAATTTACCTATCCAACAAAACATTCCTTCTAGACAAAATACTCAAGTACTCTAGTACTAATATTAAACTACTCAAGTTAAAACATTTCTAGTAGACAAAATACTCAAGTATTAAGTATCAAGTATTAATATTTAAATACTCAAGTATTAATTTAACTAAACAAAAAAACATTTCTACTAGACAAAATACTCAAGTATTAATATTTTGATAAAGTACTCACTTTTTTAATAATTCCATTTTTTATAACTAAAATAATTATACAACATATATTTATTTTAATTAAAATACCAACATAAAAAAATGCGTTGTAATAGTATATGCGTTGTAAAAGTACTTACCATATAACATCTTGCGTTGTAAATGCATGCGTTGTAAATGCATGCATTGTAAAGGCATTTTCCATTAATGCGTTGTAAAGGTATATGCGTTGTAAAAGTACTTACCATATAATAGCATGCGTTGTAAAAGCATGCGTTGTAAAAGTTTTTGCGTTGTAAAAAATGCGTTGTAATAGCATAGCGTTGTAAAAGTTGCGTTGTAAAGGTGGTTCCCCGCCCAACCGGAACTGGTAACAGATCAACATGTTGATGTTTTGTTCATGTTTTATAAAGGTTGGAAGGAATGTAATGTTTACCGGCGGGGTAGCGTTCCAGTCTACCCGCAGCCGGAACCTACGCGCTGGCGCATGACGCCAGGCGCATGGATAAAATAAAGAGGCGTGGCCCCCGAAGTTTAGTCGGGACCGCGCTACAGATCTAAACACACGTGCAGCGTGGTTATTTAGCAGCCACAGCGCGCCTTGCATATCGCGCGCTGCACACAACATTACAGACTGAAGTCCTGGCACAGACGAAGGGGAACATGGAAGTGAATCAGTGATTGAGACTCAGGCAGGAGAGACATTGCTGCACTGGGAGACAGAGGGACAGGGAGAGAGGACAGTTATAGGAGCCTGGAGGCACTGCAGTGAGGGGGAAGGCACAACGGCCTCAGCAACACTAACAACTCACTGAGATTTGTTTCCAGGAGATGAGGAAAGTAACTTCGAAATAAGAAGGCGCAGAAACACTTTCACGCAGAATGGTACAGGAGAGCCGGACGAGGTTGCACCACAGGAGAAAGGAATTATGGTGCAGTATTTATAAAGCACATCATGCCCCAAGGACCCTTCGGCAGTGAATGACTGCAGAAATATGAAGATGCAGTGACTGAAAATAACTGGTTAGATGGGCACATCTCAGTAGACTTTCTGAAAAGGGTCAGAGAAGCTTGAATTCAAGCATTAGTTCCAGGTTCTAACAGCTGCAGTGCAGAAAGCTCTGTCCCTATATGTTGTTGCACTGTGGTCTTGACAACTGGACATTAAACTTTTGAACTGAATGTAGTTGTCTAGTCGGGCTGTACCAAATAAGTGTTCTGGCCATGAGCTCCAGGGTGTTCGTGAAGACTGCTTTCTGAACAGCTGTCACTGCCTTGAAAACAATCCTGTTAGGGACAGGAAGCCAGCGAACCTGAGGATTGGCAAAATGGACTCCTATGACCTTAGAACATTTAGGAAGTGTGCTGCCACATTTTGCATCAATTGGGGCAACAAAGGGTGTTTCATTGTCTAGTCTCGACTGAATTGATAAATTAGCTTTAGGAATTCTAAGATGATTCTCAAAAAAGGGAAGAATTAAGAAAGAAAGACATGAGTAGTTTACTACATTTTTTAAAAAATGTTCAGAAAAGTGAGGTAAACAAATCTTTCTTTACCGCGATTTTGTGGCAAGGGATTGGGCTGAGTATAGAAAAGAACACTAAAAACGACAGGACAGTTCAGTAGTATTAGCAAGTTCCACACTTGTGTGAAGAAAAAATGTATGTATGTATCCTATCAGCGGTTTACGTTTAGTTGTAGCAATGCGTTGGTGTGGAGCAACGAATAAGAGGTGGCTGGTAAAGCGCAAGAAAATGATGAATTGCTTAGAAAAGGTGCCCAAGTGCTAAGATCACTGGCAGGTGCAGGGTATGATAATGGATTTTTTCGACCATTCAGACATTTAAAGGCTACCCTGGGAATTAAAAGAGGATTTTTAAAGGATGGAAATTGGCAAACAAACAGAGTTGCCAGTGGACAAGAAAGAATATCGGTTGTATGAATGTGTCTAAAATTGGTTGCCAATCCAACACCTTGTCTTGAATCAGCATTTTTATTTGTGAGCACCTCAAATAAGAATGTCGCACAATGTTTACAATAATTGTTACATAGGAACCTAGCACTATAGTAACATAAAGACTAAGGGATCTATTAGGATTGCGGTCGGATGGCCGCCGCCGGGTCGGCGATGGTAACTGCAGGGCCGGCGGTGGTCATCCGCCGGCGATCGCAACCCAGAAAACCGGCAGTCCCATTAGCATGGCGGTGACGACTGCGGCGGTGAGATTTTCCGTCGGTAGCAGTCCGCACGCTTGCCTGGTGGGCGGAGCTGGACCGCTAATATGGGGCCGGTGCAGGGTTAGGCCATAAAAGGCATGCGGAGAATGTCTCTGGGGGCCCATTGCGGGCCCCTAATGTGTTTGGGGGAGTATCATGTCCCTGTACCAGGTGGCAGGCACTGTGCAGTGCCTGCCACGCAGTGCAGGGATATGCTGGACATGCTTTTTTGCACATCGCGGCGGTGCTGCTGGCAGCAGCAACCGCCGCAATGTTAAATGCCGCGATCGCACCGGCGCAGTCGGATTTTGACTGCGGAGCATACTGATTGGACTGGCGGTTATGCCACGGTCCTAGAGGGCGGTGTTTTCCTGCTACTATGGCGGGCGGAGTGATTTTCCGACCGCCATCCTAATAGACCCCTAAGAGAAAGCAGGTGGTGAAATATGTATGTAATTGTGTGTGAAGGAACTAAACCTACTGCCAAGTGCAGTAAAGCCACCCCTACTTACCAAATAGAACAAAACTCTGACTGCAAAAGCAGGAACTTTACAAAATTCAATATATCTTATAAAACACCTGAAATTAACAGAACTGGTCCACAATCATTGTAGAGAATGATATTAGGAGGGAAGGAGAGGTGCTAACAGTTAGTTAGGCTGGTATTTGTTAGAGAATGCTATTTTAAGGCGTTTGCTAGTGTAGTATTTGTTAGTTAGTTTAGGGTACTTTGGCAGGCATAATTGTAAAATATCCTATTTCAGGGTGTTTTATATGCATTTTGGATGTATTAATATTTTGTTTGATGTTCTTCTACCGAGGTATATTTTGTATGAGTGTTGTATATGTTGTTTGGACAGGTGTATGTGTTGTTACTTTACAATCCTTTTTTCAGACATAGGACTTTATTTTCAACCTGGATGTGTTATATCATTTTTTTTCAATGAAAAATACTTGCTTATTTTTCAACAAATAATATTTTCCTTTTCCCTTTGTCTTTCACTTGTCCTGGAGCATTTATTTATTTTTTCTTACTTTTCAGGTTTTGGATGCATTTACTTGATTATTGCCGTCGTATTGGATGCTGTATTTTTTCCTAGTTCATTTTTGCATTTTATATTGGGTTCTTTTTTTTTAATCAATACTTTTGTGGGATTGTATTTTTGGGTCATCCTTTCACTTACCAGGACTTCAGCTATAAAAGCATACATGTAATTTGTTTACTTTATTTTTGTTGGTGGGTGGGCAGTATTAATTTGTTGATGTTATGTATATTGTTATTATGTATATCTGTGACTTTTCATTGCATTTGAATATGTGTATAGGTGAGAGAAAAGTGTTTGGTTATTTAAAATAATGCAGGTTATTTTGGCTTATGTATTTATTTTATATATTTATTGTGGAATTTTTGTATCATCAATCTTAATATTTTTCGTTTGAATTATTTCCTTTTTCTGGTTGGTAATTGTGGACGTGGGTGAAGGGACGACCGTGACACCAACCGTAGGGTTTAAGGAAGGTTTTATTTTTATAGTTCTGACAGGTTTATTAACCAACGTCTTTCGAGTCCTGAAAGTCAGTCTCTCCCGGGCAAAGGTACTGGAGTCCGTGGCGCTGTTCGTCTATAGGCGTTTTCCCCAGGAAGTGGTGTTCTTTCTTCGGGCGTCGGGAATCTGTGTCAGCCACACTCCTCCCTCGGGAGTGTGGCACGGCGGTCCGCAGGGTCGTTGGCCTCCTGGCTCGCCTTGTGGTTCAGCTTCTCCTCCAGCTCCTCTGGAGGCTCCTTCTTCGGTCCTTCCGGTTTCTGCGTCCAACGTGCTCCGCTTCTCCGTCTCCTCGGGTTCCGCCTTCCTCCTCGCGGTGTCTCCACCCCCTGTGTACAGGACTTCCCCTGTTTTAACCAATCCAGAGCCAGGGACGTCACGGAGGGTCGGGGCTTCACCCTCGTATGCCGACGCCCACTTAAAGGGCCCGCTGTCTTCGTATTCGCTAGCAGTCTCGTTTCCGTGTACCCACTCGTGATCCTGTGGAGAAGCCGGAAATGACAGATCAGAAGAGGTCGGACTCCACCATTCCCGCCGGGTAAGGTCACCAGTTTTACATTCCTCCCCCCCTGGATTCTCCCGATCGGGGAGAATGGGCATTCTGGAGAGAAAGTCAGCATTCCCATTGTCAACCCCCTTCCGATGCACAACCTTGAAGGCAAACGGTTGCAGGAAGAGAAACCAGCGAAGTATTCTAGCGTTCTGGGACCTGTTTCGGTGCATCCACTGGAGGGGAGCGTGATCTGAATACAAGGTGAAATATTTACCCTCCAGGTAATACCTCAGTTTGTCAATGGCCCACCTGATGGCGAGGCACTCCTTTTCCACCGTGGGGTACTTCTGTTCCCTTGGATGGAGCTTTCTGCTGACATAGAGCACAGGATGTTCGACGCCGTCATCCCCTTCCTGTGATAGCACAGCTCCTATGCCGGTGTCAGAGGCATCAGTCGCTAGTGAAAAGGGCTTCTCAAAGTTAGGCGGGATGAGAACCGGACTGGTGGTAAGGGCATTTTTCAGTGTTTGGAACGCCCTGATGGCACCGTCTGATGGTGGGCTTGGCAGTACGTTTTTGACGTGTTTCTGCAAAAGGTCTGTTAAGGGACTAGAAAGATCTGCGAAGTTTTTTATAAACCTTCTATAGTACCCTATAAGACCTAGAAAGGCTCGTAACTGTTTCTTTGTAGCTGGGAAAGGAGTTCCCGTTATGGCTTTGATCTTTTCCTCCTGGGGTGCTATGACTCCTTCCCCTAACATGAAGCCCAGGTATTTCACCTTTGGGAATGCCGCTCTTGATTTTTTTGCATTCACATGGAGTCCGGCTGCCTGTAGTGCGGTTAATATATTGGACACATGTATCAGATGTTCTTTCCAGGATGAACTAAAGATTACGATATCATCCAGATACACCGAACTGTATGAGGTGTGTTTTGCCAGCACTCTGTTCATTAACCGCTGAAAGGTAGCAGGGGCTCCATGGAGTCCAAATGGCAAGACAGTAAACTCAAAGAGCCCATCTTCTGTTGCAAATGCCGTTTTGTGGCAATCCTCCTCCCTGAGTGGTACCTGCCAATAGCCCTTGGTCAGGTCTAGAGTGGTAATGTAACGGGCATCCCCGATCCTCTCTATTAGTTCGTCCACACGGGGTATTGGAAATGCATCAAAAGAGGACACGGCATTTAGGGCTCTGAAGTCCATGCAAAAACGGGTAGACCCGTCAGGTTTAGGGACCATAACTATAGGTGAGGACCAATTACTTTTAGATGGTCTGATCACCCCTAGGCGAAGCATGTCCTGTACCTCTTTTCGTACATCAGCCCTTTTTGCAGCTGGAATGCGATAAGGCCTTTGCTTTACTATTTGACCCTCTTTTGTTCTTATCTGATGCTCTGCCAAATGGGTGCACCCAGGTGTGTCTGAGAAAATAGGGGAGAAGGGCAGGAGAGTCGACCTTAGCTCTTCTTTCTCTACTTCTGTTAACTCGGGGTTCACTGGTAACTGACTCAAGGTGGACCCACTCTTTTCTTCCGGTAGAGTGAAGTTGGCCTGACGTGGACACGGTCCAATCCATTTTTTTAGAAGGTTGATATGGAAAGTTTGCCTCCTATTCTGGGACATTTGTAAACTGTATGTTGTACGACCATACGTTTCCATAACTCTATAGGGACCTTTCCACTCACTTCGGAATTTTTGGGTTGAGGAAGGAAGTAGTACCAGAGCCCAGTCCCCTTTTTCTAGGGTCCTCCACTTCTTTCCTTTGTCATAGCATTGTTTTTGAGCAACTTGAGCTTTCTCTAAGTTTGAATATGCCAGGTCTCTCAATTTACCTAACCGAGATCTCAATTGCTGGGTATAGTCTAACAAACTTCTCTGCTCTGCAGCCCCTTCTGTTTCCCATGCTTCCCTTGTGATTTCCAACAAAGATCGGGGTTGGCGGCCATAGAGCAATTCGAAGGGTGAAAATCCCAAACTACTCTGTACCTGAGCTCTTATGACATACAACGCTAGAGGTAAGACTGTCCCAATCCTTATTTTCGGAAGTCAGTAGTTTTTTCAAGGTGGTTTTTAGGGTTCTATTATTGTACCTCTCCACCTGGCCGTCCGTTTGCGGATGATATGCGGACGTTCGGATGTGATGGAGATCAAGCGTTTTACACACCTCTTTCATCATCCGTGAAACAAAGGGTGTTCCCTGGTCCGTTAGAATTTCACGTGGGAACCCTACTCTTGAAAACAGCTCTACCAACTTGTCCGCTACGTTCTTAGTAGTCGGGGTACTGAGCGCAAAGGCTTCTGGGAACCTAGTGTTGTAATCCACCACAACAAGAGCGTATGTGTGGCCACGGGATGTACGTGGTAGTGGACCAATCAGGTCCATCCCTACTCTATCCCAGGGATTGCCTATAATGGGCATAGGCTGTAGAGGTACTGCTGGTGGACGCGTTAGATTCTTTTTTTGGCACACCTCGCACTGTTTGCAATATGCGTCAGTTTCCTTATATATTCCTGGCCAATAAAAGAGTCTTAGAATATTCTGTGTAGTTTTTTCACTACCGCTATGCCCAGCAGTAAGGTGGGTGTGAGCATAGAAGAGTATCTGGTCCCTGAACTCCTGGGGTACTACCAGTTGGGTAGGTTCTCCCTCTTTGCTTTCTCTGTAAAGCAGATCATTTTCTATTCTGAACCTAGGGTAGTTCTTGGTGGTGTTGGTCTGTGCTACGTGTGCTGCTTCCCAGGCGTTTAACAGAGAGGGATCATTGACTTGTGCGAATTTAAACCCTTTATCTAACACCCATGGGTCTGCTGACAGGTAGGCTTCTACAGAGTTTTCTTTCAACTCTCTTTTAAACAAGGATAGGAAGTCTGGGTTATCTACTCCAAGTATTAACTCTTCGGGCAAAGACCTCACGACCCCCACCTTTACTGGACAGGGATCTCTACCTATAGGGTGTAGGGTAATTCTGGCCATGGGGTAGGGTTTGACATCCCCATGGACGCACCTAATTAGTACAGTCCCTTCCTGGCCTATCTGATCGGGATGTAAGAGTCGCTCCTGAATTACTGATTGTCGACAACCCGAGTCTAGTAAGGCTTTCACTAACTTCTGATTGACTCGTACCCTTACGTAAAAGGAGGGGCCCATTTCTGAAGAGTACATGACCGCCCTTGGGATGTATCCGACCTCCATGGGTTCTTCTGAGGGTTTCCTTTGGGGGCACATCCGGGCTATGTGACCCCACTCCCCACATTCAAAACACTGCGGTCCTCTCGTAGGGGGGCCGTCATACTTGAACTGCCGTGTTTTAACAGGTTCTGGCGTAGTCTTTTTTTTTTCTGGTTTGGTTGACGATGTTATAGCTTTGGTACTTTTCTCATTCTCCCAGGGAAAAGACCGGGGTGCTGCTCGATTATAGTTGGCTGCCATTTCTATGGCCTGGGCTGCCGTTAGTCCGGGGTGTTGTCTTAGCCATCTCTGTGTCCCATATGGTAAGACCTCCATGAACTGCTCCAGTATAATACTGGTCATGACCTCTTCCTTACTCCGGATATCTGGCCGGAGCCATTTCTCAGCCGCCATTTTTACTCGTAGATACATGGTCTTTGGGTTCTCACCCGGTATTCCCTTCTCTTTTCTAAACCGCAAACGGTATGCTTCCGCATCCATGCCTAGGTGATCTAAAATCACCGCTTTTATCTCGGCATACGATGATGTTCCTGATTGATTTGCCACTTGATAGGCAGTTTGTGCCTCTCCCGAGAGTAAAGGCGCCAAAAAGAAAGGCCATTTTTCTTCCGGCCACCCACATGCCCTGGCGGCCCGTTCAAAGTTTAACAGAAACGCGTCCGGGTCTTCCCCATTCACATATTTTTGTAAGGCTACCCCTGACGGGTGTGGCCCTATTGGTCGCCGGTCTGTGGCGGTTGTCGAGAGGGGAGTTTGTACAACTTTTTGGATGGCGTCCAACTGTTGGGTCATAGACATTTTGAATAAGTCCCGGTCAGCGTCAGCTGTATTTATCTGTTGGCCTATTGCCCATTCTAATTTTTGTTGTCCATCAATAAGCGTTTGGATCACTTGTTCCATTGCCATGGTCGTTTGGGAAGGAGAGGATCCCACTTCTGACACCAGTGTGGACGTGGGTGAAGGGACGACCGTGACACCAACCGTAGGGTTTAAGGAAGGTTTTATTTTTATAGTTCTGACAGGTTTATTAACCAACGTCTTTCGAGTCCTGAAAGTCAGTCTCTCCCGGGCAAAGGTACTGGAGTCCGTGGCGCTGTTCGTCTATAGGCGTTTTCCCCAGGAAGTGGTGTTCTTTCTTCGGGCGTCGGGAATCTGTGTCAGCCACACTCCTCCCTCGGGAGTGTGGCACGGCGGTCCGCAGGGTCGTTGGCCTCCTGGCTCGCCTTGTGGTTCAGCTTCTCCTCCAGCTCCTCTGGAGGCTCCTTCTTCGGTCCTTCCGGTTTCTGCGTCCAACGTGCTCCGCTTCTCCGTCTCCTCGGGTTCCGCCTTCCTCCTCGCGGTGTCTCCACCCCCTGTGTACAGGACTTCCCCTGTTTTAACCAATCCAGAGCCAGGGACGTCACGGAGGGTCGGGGCTTCACCCTCGTATGCCGACGCCCACTTAAAGGGCCCGCTGTCTTCGTATTCGCTAGCAGTCTCGTTTCCGTGTACCCACTCGTGATCCTGTGGAGAAGCCGGAAATGACAGATCAGAAGAGGTCGGACTCCACCATTCCCGCCGGGTAAGGTCACCAGTTTTACAGTAATTTAAAGCTGTTTTAATATTATTTAAAAATGAATGTCAATAAAGTGTGAATGTTTGGGTTTTTAGGGAAGTTAAAAGGTGCTGTTGTATAGTGTGGTCCTCCTAAAGTAGGGTTCCTACTACTGGGTCTAGAGGCCTCGTTGTTAGCAAATAGTTTTACTTTCCATGCTAGTAGTCCAAGTATGTTTTTTAGTTTGGCTATTTTTGGCTTCAGTTGAGTTTCCATCCTTAGTCTAAGGTAGCTTTGTTCTTTTTTAAGTATTTGATTGGTAGAGTATAAGATTGCTTCTTCCAAGTGTTTCTCGGAAGGAATTGTGCCACTATTTCACCGCGTTATTTGTGTTTGCTTCTTGGGACATGTTGTTGTTGTACACATTCCACCATGGAATGTCATGCTAGGGGTTGGTATCTGCGGCCTGATCAGTGTAGGCCACTAATCCAAGTATCTACAAAATAATCAATTTCAGGGGCTAGTTTCATTTCATGCTTTTGACAATAAGAAGAATCAATAATCATGCTGTAATGTTGGGTGAGTTCTGTTGCAGCGATGTATGGTAAAGCTATTAGCCTTTTTAATTTGTGTGCACATTTAGGTTAGTTGCACATTCTATACTCAGGGTGGATTTTTGTAGGTGCCTCTATATGCTCTGATGAAAATGATAGTAGCACCTTTGAACTGCAGTGTGTGGGTGGATTGTAAATGTAGTGGAAGTCTTTGCCTGCGACTATAATGATGTTTTGAGGGTTATAGTCAGGGCCACTGTAATTATGTGGCAGCGGAGGCTCAATTTATGTGGCAGGGTTGACTAAATCATGCGGCAATAAAAGGCAAATTATGTGGCACGATGCTGCACATTTTGTAATAGTATTACTTCATTATTTTGTCATTTTTCCACCTGGTAACAGTGTCTGAGAAAAGAGTTCACCTTAATTGACACCCAAACACAGCAATAAGCAACTGAAAGATGACCAGCCAACCTTTGTCGCCATATGTTTTGTAATTTTTGATCCGTTTCAGCAGGAAGCCAATTTTTTTTTCATTAAAATCATCGGATAATACGACAGATGATAGATTATGTGGCAAATGTGGCCGATCCATAATTATGCGAAAATAGTCATGGCCGCAGAATGACATAAATCCAGTGGCCCTGGTTAAGGTTGTTAATTTGTTCTTTAATATATGTTAATATGTGTAAGTAGCACTGTGTTTGTTATGTAACAGTGCATTTGCTAATGGGATATCTGTATTTTGATATTGAACATGTATGGTATGTATTTGACTGAATGATGAAGGGCACGGCTTAAAAGTGCCATCCATCATTCATGTCTTACATTGTGATAAGCTTAATAAATTGTTAGTAGCATAAATGATTATTCTTTCATTGCTATTGTGGTTGTCATATAATAAAAAGATTTATTTTTTACGCGTGGTTAGTACGTTTTGGGGTATCTCTATTTCTTCATATTTTTTAGGTACTACTGATGGCTCCTCCGCTGTTCCTTTTGTTCTGACAATTAATCTTATTAGGTTTGGTATCCCTGGGATTTGGCCTGTTGACTGTTCAGGAATGTTTGGTATGATATTGTTCCTGTTGGTACTTGTGAGCTCATACTGTCCTCTTTCAGGTCTTATAAAATATTTCTCATTTCAATCGAAAAATATTTATAGAAATATATATTATTATTTAAAAATATAATACAACCTATTTTTATTTTAACATTTTTACATTGCAACTGCACATTTTTACTTAAGTTTTGGAAGTCATCCTTTTATTTTGTTTTATTTATAGATTTTTATTTTGCAGCCTGTTCAGCATTGTTTATGGCACAGTTTGTGTTTATTTCACTCTGCTGAGAGTAAGAGATTGTCAGTTGTGTTAGGTTTATTTTTAAATTACATTTTTATTTTCGAGTTTGTTAGTTTACATCTTTTTAATTATGTCTAAGCATTATTTTTACATTACATGCTAGCTTCCTGCATTCATTACAATAGGTGGTATGTTTTGTATTTCAGGTATTTCGGTGTCTGTGGCTTTATTTTCCTTGAAGCTTTTTTATACTTTTTTTAGTAGAAGCAGCTGTATGTTGGAGAAATAACTGTATAGCATGATTCTATTCCTTTGTTACCTTAAAATAGTTTTTTTGTTAGCTTTTTGTTGTCAAACATACTTTGTTTGCAGTGTTTACTGGTTCTCCGAAGTGCTGAAATCTTCTTTCGTAGAGTTGCAATTCAGCAGAGCAATGCTGCCCTGCTGCAACTGTTGTCCAGGAAGCCTTTTGTTGTACGTTTTTCTGGACGTTTTTACTTTTTTTATTTGGAAAAGTGTTTCCACTATTCTTAAGTTTAACTTGAGAGGTTGTTTTTTAATATTCTTCTATTGTGTTTTTTTTAAAGTGATATATTTGTCATCAAGATTTGTTTCTTTGCTGTTTAAGTATATTTGGTTGCCAAATTGTTTTGGCAATGTTTGGGCATGTTGAGAGTTTTTTTCTCAATATAATGTCATAAACTAATTGCAATTTGCAATGTCATTTGTGTTATAAATCAGTGGTTTGTGACTACAATTGAGGTCACAAACCATCGATTAGGTACTAACACCCGAGTTGGTGTGGTATCCGATTCACAAAGGGAAAGCTGTCCTGTAGGCCAGCTTCCCTTTTGGGGATTGTGTTGTGTGTCCTCTGGAGGGTGGCGGAGGAGGAGTGCAGTCAGTGGTCCAGTGGAGAAATACATGCTCCTGGGCAAGCTACTGCATATTTTTTCCTAAAAGGAAAAAAAACAATTGAAAAGCAGAAACTATCCTATGAAGGGGTACTAGCTGCTTTGGGAATATGAATGTGGAGATAGAGTTCCTTTGTAGCCTATCATCACTGTGTTCATAGCCAATCACAAAAGGTCACAAATAGCACTCTGCCTCTTTGAATAGGCATTTGGCACAATCTATTTGTACATAGGTCACATTGCAAAATAAAAGGCAGATCTCAAAATGTATAAATGCTTCTTTCACTTTCAATTCAACGAGTTTTATTTGGTATGCACAACAACCATAAAAGCAATTACAACTTTAAAATAGATTCTAAAAACAGTGTCAACCATACATAAGATGGTCCAATTAGTTACATGTAAATCAGTTAACAGGCACAATGATTTTTCTTACATCAATTGCTTTTTGAATATATGATGCAACATAAAAACATATCCCCAAGTCATTAAGAGTAACAACTAATTTCATAGCAGCATTGGTTGTTCTCACATTATGTTTTATAAAAAGTGGTTTCAAATAAAAACGCCTAAAATACAGATAAAAATTGCAAAAAAGCATAAACTGCATGGTGCATTTTTTAGATTTCTCATCACAAGGGCACAGATTAGTGGGATGCATTTTCATTGTAGGGAAAGCGACTAAGTGATGTGCTCTCTGCCTAATCAGAACAAAGCGATGTGAGGGCTTGGTAACTATACACAGATAATCTTGACAACCCGTTCTGTGTTCAATTGTTTGGTAAAATATAAATGTGGATTGCTTCCCTACTACTCTCATGTGGATCTCTTTTTTATGGGCCAAAAATATATCCTTTATCTCCTGTCTTGGTAAAGTTATCACGTGTCCTGGATTTACATAAATCTGAAACTTAAATAATTTACTATATGAGTCAATAATGTATTTTAACCAGGGGATACGTGAACTTTTATACAGGAGTAGACAATCCTTGATAATGGTTTGAGTAAATTTAGTTTAGTCTTTGGCCCAAATAGATCTCCATAACAGTAGTGGCCGCATAGCAATCAGATCTGATACATAATTTAATCCTACTTCTTGATGTATTATTTCAGTAGATGCTGAAGGGGGTAAACTTAAAAGACGTTTTAAAAAGGAAAATTCTTCTTGTTGTAAAATCTGACAATTGTGACCCCACACCCCTGCACCATACAAGGCGATGGCAAGACATCTGGCCTTAAATATATATCTACCATA
Source organism: Triturus cristatus (assembly GCF_964204655.1). Taxonomy (NCBI): domain Eukaryota; kingdom Metazoa; phylum Chordata; class Amphibia; order Caudata; family Salamandridae; genus Triturus; species Triturus cristatus. The sequence goes on from NC_140587.1 coordinate 271,993,853, forward strand.
TCCTTTGTATGACGGTTGCCTAGCTTTGATGCAGATCTAAAAATCCATGTGCACTCTTGATCACCTTTGAACGGACGTTGGTTAATTCATGCGTCCAGTTCCCATTGCCTGTGTAAGTTACTCCCAGGTATCAAAAATTATTAACAGTTGCCACTGGGGTGCTATCAATCTAAAGGTTTTGCATTTCTTGGGTTTAGGGCCACACACCATAGTAAAAGTTTTTGTTTTATTGATGAGTAATTTCCTACTAGTAATAAAAGTCCTAAACTTGTCCATTAATCATTGTAGGCCAACAGGGGTTCTAGAGAGCAACACAGCATCATCTGCATAAAGCAGGACCGGTACGGGACTGCCAGCAACTTGGAGTACATATGCCTGCATCGATTGAAGGGCTTTGTCAACCTCATTTATAAATAGTGAAAAAAGCAGTGGTGCTAAAACGCAGCCCTGGCGAATACCAAGTTTGACTTCAACATTTGGTGTGCACTCACCACGCTGCCCATATCGAACTTTGCATGACAATGTCTCATATAACCTTGCAAGAAAAAAGATTATAGGTTTGGGAGCACCAAGGTTAAGTAAAATTGGCCACAGGATGGTATGATCAACAGAGTCAAAGGCACTTCTAAGGTCTGCAAAGCATAAATATAATCTCCCCTGCATGGCACATGTATATTTACCTATTAAAAGTTCTAAATGAATGCATTGCTCTATCGTTCCTAGCCCTTTCTTAAAACCCTATTGTACTGGGGAGAGTATCTCATTCTCATTGGCCCACTCTTCTAGTCTCACCAGTAATACTTTTGCTCATCACCTTTACTGATGTTATGTTATGTTATGTTATGAAAACTTGTATAGCGCGCAGCTACCCGAAGGTGTCCCAGCGCTTGCTACAATCCTCCTAAAGTTTAACCAGAGATAGTTAGAACAGCCACGTTTTCAGCGCCTTCCTGAAAGTAAATAGATCATTACAGCTTCTTAGGCCAACGGGAAGTTTGTTCCAGGCCTTAGCTGCCCCGACGGAAAAGCTTCTGCCTCCCCATCTAACACTCTTAGAGATGGGCACAACAGTAAGTTTAGCTCCCAATGAGCGTAGTGATCTTCCAGGCACATACCATTGAAATTTTCGCATCAAATGGAATGGACCAGTATCATGGATCGAAAAACCAAGCACAGAGATTTAAAAAGTATTTGTTTCTTTACTGGCAGCCAGTGTAGTTTTTTAATAGTACTCGAAATGGAAGCGAATTTAGGAATCCCCGTAAGCAGCCTGGCTGCTGCGTTCTGGAGCATCTGAAGTTTTTGAACGCTGCGTTCATGAATATTTAAGTAAAGACTGTTGCAGTAATCAAGGCTTGACATAATCAAGGCCGAGACCACTGTCTGATTACAATCTGCTGGTAACAGAGGCAAAACTTTCCTCAAGGTCCTGAGAATATACGAGGTGGCGGAGACCACGGTGTTTACTTGATCATGCATATCAAGGTGTTCATCCAGCACCACCCCCAAATTCTTAACTCTCCTGGAGGGTGCTGGGAGAGTACCCATGGCCGCAGGCCACCAACCAGGGGTCCAGAGATTAACATTATTCCCGAACCGGATTACCTCTGTTTTGTCAGCATTCAATTTCAAACAATTGTGCAGCATCCAATCTCCCACTGCCCTCTTTGCAATCGTGAAGCCTCTCACCCGTTGCCTCTTCCTGACCTGGTTGCAGAGAGATGACAATTTGAGTGTCATCGGCGGAAGATGTTAGACCAAAGCCGAAGGATTCAATCAAAGGGGCCAGAGAGGAGACATAAACATTAAAAAGCGTTGGGCTCAGGTAGGACCCCTGAGGTACTCCACAAGGAAGAGAGAAAGGTTTAGAAACAAACTCACCAAGTGAGACAGTCTGGCTTCTATCAGAGAGGAAGGATTTGAGGAGAGACCAAGCTTTATCTCTCACTCCGCAGTCCCATAAACGATCCATCAACACCCCATGGCGGACCGTGTTAAAGGCCGCGGAGAGATCAAGCAAGATCAATACCGCCATTCCTCCCTGGTCCAGAGTTTTCCTAATCTCTACGTAGATTTAAGGAGAGCAGTTTCAGTACTGTGACCCTCTCTAAACCCAAACTGAGAGGGATCCAGAACCTTTGCTTCATGCAAAAAGGAGCTCAAAGCAGTATTCATGTATTTCTCCACCAATTTAGAGGGCAAAGGTAGGCGTGAGATGGGACGAAAGCTACTAGGGTCCTTACTGGATCACTGACGAAATATCGAGAAGAAGAATATCGAATTGCCAAAATATCGAAGGAAAAATATAGAATGCCAAAATATCGAAGCCCTATCTCCAAACAGTTAAGTACAAAAATATAGAATCCTAAATATCGTTGTAAAAAATATAGTTAGTCACAATATCGAATTTTTGTAAATGTCTTAAAATTAATGTAAAATTAATGAAATAAAACATATAATTAACTGAAACATACTTAAAAATACTTAAATTAGTTTAAAATTAATAAATAATTAATTTTACTAAAAAAATAATAATAATACATATATATTAACGTAATATTTATTACAAAAATGCTATATTTTTTGCGTAGGATAGCGGGCGGCTAAAATTTACTATTACCACTCCAGTAAGTGAAATAGTAGGGAAAACGTTGGATAGCGGTAGGGTAAAAATTACTATTCCCACTCCAGAGAGTGCAACGGTAGGGAAAGCGTTGGATAGCGGGAGGGTAAAAATTTGTATTCCCCCTCCAGACAGTGTAATAATAGGGAAAGCATTGGATAGCGGGCGGCTAAAAATTACTATTCCCACTCCAAAGAGTGCAACAGTAGAGAAAGCGTTGGATAGCGTAGGGGTAAAAATTACTATTCCCACTCCAGAGAGTGCAACAGTAGGGAAAGCGTTGGATAGCGTAGGGGTAAAAATTACTATTCCCACTCCAAAGAGTGCAACAGTAGGGAAAGTGTTGGATAGCGTAGGGGTAAAAATTACTATTCCCACTCCAGAAAGTGCAACAGTAGGGAAAGCGTTGGATAGCGGGAGGGTAAACATTACTATTCCCACTCCAAAGAATGCAACAGTAGGGAAAGTGTTGGATAGCGTAGGGGTAAAAATTACTATTCCCACTCCAGAAAGTGCAACAGTAGGGAAAGCGTTGGATAGCGGGAGGGTAAACATTACTATTCCCACTCCAAAGAGTGCAACAGTAGGGAAAGCATTGGATAGCGTAGGGGTAAAAATTACTATTCCCACTCCAAAGAGTGCAACAGTAGGGAAAGTGTTGGATAGCGTAGGGGTAAAAATTACTATTCCCACTCCAGAGAGTGCAACAGTAGGGTAAGCGTTGGATAGCGGGAGGGTAAAATTTACTATTCCCACTGCAGTGAGTGCAACTCTAGGGTAAGCGTTGGATAGCGTAGGGGTAAAAATTACTATTCCCACTCCAGTGAGTGCAACAGTAGGGAAAACGTCAGATGGCGTAGGGGTAAAAATTACTATTCCCACTCCAAAGAGTGCAACAGTAGGGAAAGCGTTGGATAGCGTAGGGGTAAAAATTACTATTCCCACTCCAGTGAGTGCAACTGTAGGGTAAGCGTTGGATAGCGTAGGGGTAAAAATTACTATTCCCACTCCAGAGAGTGCAACAGTAGGGAAAGCGTTGGATAGCGGGAGGGTAAAAATTACTATTCCTACTCCAAAGAGTGCAATAGTAGGGAAAGCGTTGGATAGCGTAGGGGTAAAAATTACTATTCCCACTCCAGTGAGTGCAATAGTAGGGAAAATAATAATTTAATATTTTATTAAAAATAAATAAATCATTAATACCAAATAAAAATATTAAAATGAATTACCAATCACACAATGTTTACAAATTAATTTATTATAAATACCAATTTTTTTTATTAATAACCTATTAATAATTAATTAACAACCAATTAATTTTCAATACCAAAAATTAATAAATAAAATTAATACCAATTAAGCATTAATTAAGAATAAATTATTTAGCAATATACAAAAATTATTTCAATAATTAATTATTTACAATTAAATTAATTCCCACCATATTCCCCTATAAACCCACAACCCGCTACAAATAATCAATTAATACAATTAACATAATTATCAATTAAACAATTAATGCTAATTAATTACCAATTAATACAAATTATTTGCCAATTAACAATTAATCAACAACCAATTAATTTTCAATACCAATTAATAATTACCTAATAACAATTAAATTACTTCCCACCCTATTCCCCTATAAACCCACAACGCAAAATTAAATTAAAAATAATTAATAAATCCTAAAAATAATTATTTAATGTACTATAATTAAATTACTTCCCACCCTAATCCCCTATAAACCCACAACCCGCTACGGAATTAAATTACACAAAAATTAAATAACATAAAATTCATTACTTTCAAAATATTCAAACATACATTCAAAAATGTATACATACATTTAATACATATACTAACACTTAAAACACTATAAAAAAATTCAATATTTTTAACAACTATGGGGCCGATTCCGACCCGGGAAAAATTTTCTCCGTACGAATCGTATCCGGATTTTTTTCCGTCCGAATCGTACAAGTACCGTACAAACTGGCAAGAACGATTCGCATGGGAAAAAATACATACGAATCGCATTGGGAAAATTCCCCCACACGTCCTCGGGTCGGAAAAAGTGTCCGACACGTCCCCGGACGATTTTATGTACGAATCGGAAAAATGAAGTCCGAGCGCGCAAGTACGATCCATCCCGTCCGTCCGATTGTACAACCGTACGGAAAAAACACCGCACGGAGCGAACCTCAATAGCAACCATGGAGACATGTGCCCGCATACGCGCCGTCCCCCCCAACCCCCCGTATGTACGCGCCGTCCCCCCCCAGCCCCCGTATGTACGTGCCGTCCCCCCCAGCCCCCCGTATGTACGCGCTGTCCCCCCAGCCCCCGTATGTACGCGCCGTCCCCCCCAGCCCCCCGTATGTACGTGCCGTCCCTCCCCAGCCCCCTGTATGTACGCGCCATCCCACCCCCAGCCCCCCGTATGTACGCGCCGTCCCCCCCCAGCCCCAGTATGTACGCGCCGTCCCCCCCAGCCCCCAGTATGTACGGCACGTACCCCCACCCCACCCCCAGTATGTACGGCGCGGACCCCCACCCGACCCCCGAATGTACGGCTCGGACACCCACCCCACCCCCGAATATACGGAGCGTACCCCCACCCCCGAATGTACGGCGCGGACCCCCACACCACCCCCGAATGTACGGAGCGTACCCCCACCCCCGTATGTATGGCGCGGACTCTCAGCGCTACGTGCTGGGGGTCCGCACCGTACATACGGGGTTGGGGGTCCACGCCATACATACGGGGTAGGGGTACGCGCCGTACATTCGGGGGTGGGGTGGGGGTACGCGCCGTACATACGGGGGGTGGGGTGGGGGTACGCGCCGTACATTCGGGGGTGGGGTGGGGGTCCGCGCCGTACATACGGGGGTGGGGGTACGCGCCGTACATTCTGGGGTGGGGTGGGGGTACGTGCCGTACATACGGGGGGTGGGGTGGGGGTACGTGCCGTACATTCGGGGGTGGGGTGGGGGTCCGCGCCGTACATACGGGGGTGGGGGTACGCGCCGTACATTCGGGGTGGGGTGGGGGTACGCGCCGTACATACGGGGGGTGGAATGGGGGTACGTGCCGTACATTTGGGGGTGGGGTGGGGGTCCGCACCGTACATACGGGGGTGGGGGTACGTGCCGTACATTCGGGGGTGGGGTGGGGGTCCGCGCCGTACATACGGGGGTGGGGTGGGGTTCGCGCCGTACATTCGGGGGTGGGGTGGGGGTACGCGCCGTACATTCGGGGTGGGGTGGGGGTACGCGCCGTACATACTGGGGGCTGGGGGGGACGGCGCATACATACGGGGGGCTGGGGGGATGGCGCATACATACGGGGGGCTGGGGGGGGACGGTGCGTACATACGGGGGGCTGGGGGTGGGACGGCGCGTACATATGGGGGGCTGGGGGGACGGCGCATACATACAGGGGGTGGGGTGGGGGTATGCGCCGTACATTCGGGGGTGGGGTGGGGGTCCGCGACGTACATACGGGGGTGGGGGTACGTGCCGTACATTTGGGGGTGGGGTGGGGGTCCGTGCCGTACATTCGGGGGTGGGGTGGGGGTACATACTGGGGGCTGGGGGGGACGGCGCGTACATACGGGGGCTGGGTGGGACGGCGCGTACATACGGGGGGCTGGGGGGGTACAACACGTACCGGGCCCCCAATTTCCGCTCGCATCGCAGCGTACTTCGCTTTTCCGGCACTTTTTGGGTGCTGTAAAAATATTGCCGTCCGGACTGCTGTCGGTTCGAACCGTACTTCCTGGTTCGTGAAACGCAGCCTGAATGCGTCCCGACGTCACGTCGGCACTTTCCCGGATCACATTTGTATGTATATTTTCGTCGGTCGGTATTTTTTACGATTGGTACGGAAATGGTGTTTCCGTGCGAATCGTACTTGCATGTTTGTAATGTTTTTTTCCCGGGTACGAGTCGTACAGAGAGAACGCTCCGACCGACGGTTCGTACCCGGTTTTTCCAGGATCGGAATCGGCACCTATATTATGACTGTCGATATTACTTACTTCTATATTATTTAAATCGATATTTTATTTCTTACCTGATTTTCGATATTCTTCACCACTATATTTTGGCAATTCGATATTCTGTCCATTCTATATTAAAAACTCGATATTCTGTCCTCTCGATATTTTGAATTCGATATTATGTCTGTTTACCTCCTTACTATCTAAGCTAGGCTTTTTTAGGAGTGGCAAGACGGACGCAATTTTCCACAATTTAGGAAAAATTCCTTCAACGAACATAGCATTAAAAAGAGTCGTGAGTGTTCCAGCTAAAGGTTCCGACGCCTTTTTCGCAATTGCTACTGGACAAGGGTCATGAGGTGAGCCTGATCTGGCAGACAGAAGAAGCTCAAAAGTGTCTGAGTAAGTTATAGGAGGAAAATACTCCATGGTGCCCTTTGGGCCAGGTCCCACCTCAACAGCATGGGGCAAAACCCCTAATGTATTTCCTGCACCATCCCTAAAAGTGTTATAAATAGCTTCCACTTTAGATTGAAAAAAGTGTCCATCTCTCCACAGAGAACCTGGCTAGTAGAGATGATAGCAGGTGGTGGATGAGTAAGCCTAGTAACAACTTTATATAGTTCCTTACAGGAGTTATTGGCTGAATGTATCTGCCCGGCGAAGAACTCACGTTTAGCCTTAAAGATCATCTGTTTATATTGAAGGAGGCCTTGTTTATATAGGGTTTTATTAGTTAGATGGTAGTCCTTTCTCCAGGAGCGTTCCAATTGTTTGCATTTCGCTTTTTGAGTCTTTAATTCCTGAGAGTACCAAGGAGCCGTAGGAGCGAAATGGGGCGATAGTTTTTAGCTTCCGATTTGTTGTTCCCTTTTTAAAAATAGGGACTGATTGACCCCATGGCGACTGTATATACTCTATCACTGCTAAATTAAAAACTCTAGTAAGGATGGGTCCCCATAAATCTATTGCTGCTTTATAAACGTCTACAGGGACCCCATCTGGGCCCTGTGTTTTACCTCCCCTGCTTCCAGTCAATCCTATCTTTACCTCATCAATTGTAATATTTAAAGGTAGAATCGGCCACTTACTCTGTGTTGGACTTTGGGCCCTAGATGCTTCATGGTCTAGAGGATTAAAAATACTTGAGAAATGTATCACCCGTGCTTCGCAATTAACATGGGATAGTAATTCAGGGAATGAGTCACACTTTAAAAACGGCGGGTTCGCAGTTTCCTAGAATAGCTTATTGTTAGCTGTGTCTGCTGCCATGGATAACTTGTCCCACGCTAACTCCTGTAACTCTCTTTTCCTTGCTTTAGGGGCAGATTTGTAATTAAGACGTACATTTTTAATTAATTTGTTATTCCTAGGTTGATCATGTAAAGCCTGTTTCAGTTGTTTTGAGGCCTGGGTACAAGTGTGATCAAACTATCCCCTACCTTGTTCACTTTTTTCCCTAAAGGGAGCAGTCAATATCCCTTCAATAACAGTATTAATTTTCCTACATTTGGCTAACAACTGGGGAGGACTAACATCCTCATTAAGGCAGTAGGAAATCTCTGCACCACATTTTGTGACAATTTCATGCAATACTTTTGTCGGATGCACCCCCTCCTATTTGATTTGTGTCCCGTTCGATCTAGTAGGGGCAATGTTAATAATAGTATTTTGGTTTAATACAACTTTTGAGCCCCAGACAAGTGCTGACATTATAATGCAATTATGGTCACTAAGTACTCACTGGGTAATCCTTGGGGTGGAACACATATGATTAATACTTGTTGAAATTAACACATGATCAATAACGGATGCAGCATTCCTGCCTATAAAAGTTGGTATTAAACCACCACTAGTATCACGAGCACACTGTAACAATTCAAGGTCATATTTGGCCATCATTGAGTTTAAGGCTCCACCATAATCATTGTGTGGAAAATGTATATAATAATCATCACCTTCATCATTCCTATTCCCACAAACTTTGGTCATAGACAACGGGCATGTTTGCATGTTAAAATCCCCAACCCATTTGATTGCAATATTAGTGTTGATCCTACTTAGCAAATTATCAAGCCCTTTGTCTAACTCAAATACAATATTACTGCGAGTTGAATCAAATACATTATTATAGTGGTTAACCATAACCACGTCCCTACCATTTTACAATGCAACCACATGATCTGGGAGTGTGCTCCAATTGTAACTGCTCTTTTAACAACAGCTGGTAGCTTATTTGAGATAAGGATTAAAAGCCCCCCTTTCGCTCTTCCTGCAGGGGAAGGCACTGCCTGTAACCAGTATGAGGTAAACCCTTCTATATAAATGGGATCAGTACACCAGGTTTCTTGCATACAAATTATATCAAGATCGTTAACAAAATCTAGCCATCCTAGTGAATCCTGTTTGCTCATTAGGCCGGCGATGTTCCAAGATGCAATTGTATATCCGTTTTCTATTATCTTCCCCCGGGTTGCCACTAAGGCACTCGCATTTACTTCCCTTATCTATAATTATATCTGAAGTCTATACATATATACAGTTGATGTTAGTGACAGCGATTAGTTAATTTTCTGGTGGATTAATAGCAACTGGTGCCCCAGCTTCATAATCAACTATCCTGTCTCCAGTACAAAGGGGCTCCATGCTGGAGGAACGGGCCGCCCTATGTCAATCATTATCCCGTAGAGTACTCAAGGCCTGGTATCTATGCGACACTGATAATGTGTATTGTGGGTAAGCTGTCAGGTCAGGTATAGTGCAAAAATGACCCCCATTAACCTCCCTATATTGTGTCGGCCTTAAATGCCTATGGAAAAAAGCAAGGGGTTGTAATGACATGTTCTGGGCAAAATGCAATGGGGGGATTGCTCTATCCAGGGTATTTCTAGCCCAGCTAGGATTTCTAAAATTAATGATTATGCAATCTCCTTGAAGACTCATTCGTAAGGGGCCGATCCAACTCACTCTTCTCGTTAAGAGTATCTGGCTTGATACTGCCACTGGGTAACACAGTTCTTTTTTAGCAAATGTACCACTTTGTTTTTAAGGTATCATGTGTCTCTGTTTGGCCCGGCTGCAAGGGGGGCACATTAACCATGACTGCAACATATGGACAGCATTCAGGTGGTAGGTTTATGGATACATCAGTTCTGCCCTCATAAGCCATGTTGTCTCTTAGCTTAGTGTATTTTATAGTTGGTTGAACCAACTCAGACCCCTCCCCTCTGATTTGGTGGAATTGGCTGATCGGGGCCTGTTGTCTTTGGGGGATACGGTATACTAACTCCCTTCTTTCATTTTTACTCCCTGCAGTTACTGTGTCATGGGATCCCCCAGGTAGGACTCTACCTATCTCCTTGCTTGTTTCCTTATCTGTGGCGGCAGTTACCGTGAGCAGGCGATCAGTTGACCCCTCCTTTACTGCATCCCTCTTTGTCCCTAGGCTGGTGCTTGTATTCCTTAATAGGCCACTAATCTTGGTTACTTCGCTGGTCAATTTGTCAAGTTTATCACAAAGTGGTTTAAGCAATTCCTCAACCTTTGTTGCAATAAGAGCAACAATTTGTGTGGCTTGTGTATTTAGGAGGGTGCCTTGATCAATTAAGCTATTACACGCTTGATCTGTTGGGTTCTGCGTGGGTCCTTTCCTAGCTTTGTTACTCCCCACCATTGCTTGACTCTTCTTGCACCCTCTCTTTCTTTTCGGGGTCGGTGATCCGTCAGGTATATGCATGCATGTGGTGTCAGTTTGTGTATGGGATTCTGGGTCAGGTTCCATTGTAATTTCAGAAGTCGTAAGAGTTCCTTGCTGCTCAGTGTGAGTTATTTACCTTAATTGTGCGCTCCCTTCCTGTGCTAAACCGCTGCCATCACCTGTCAGCCCTTCTATCACCATGCCTGGTCCCAGGGATAGACGACGTTCTGTTCTATCTATTTCATCGGTAATCGCTCTAACCACTTGTACTAAAAACAAGTCAAAGGTAGTGCGTGGGTTGTCGGTTATAGATTTTTGCATCATACGCTTAACCATTGCTGTCCCTTTAGCAGGTGTATAATGTCTTACCCGAAAATAGCATAGGGTAGGAGGCAACAAGCTAAGTTCTTTTAAAAGGGAATTAGAAGGGATGGGAGTACAAAGTGCAAGGTGCAAAGTGCAAAGCACAAAGCCTTAGTATCAAAGTGCAAAGTGCAAAGTACAAAGGCTAGTCTCAAAAGTGCAAAGCGCTAGTACATTCTAATAAAAGGAAGTCTAATACAATATTACAGTTGTTAAAAACCAAGCTGATTTAGTTGAACCTTGAGATATCTTTACATAAAAATGTACTATTAGGGCAAATCTAGATAAAATCAGTTAACATTTGCAGATGACACCTCTCAGGTGCAAGTCCCAGGTGTGAATCCTCATTGTTGCATGTGCAATAGTATGTATTCCAACAGAAATATTCAATCCTACTCAATTTGCTTCCTTCTTCTTACTCTTGATACACCATTAACTTGCACCAATATTTTGCGATGGGCGGCCACTAAACAGTCTATGAATTAAAAGGTCTCCCCGCTTTTCCGTTAGTCACTAGCGGTCCTCACCTTGCTTGCTGTTGTCCACAATGTCCTCCTTATGTGTTGCCCAGACCCGGAGCATTAATATTGCAAGAGGAGAAGGATGTATGGATAGCACCTGGATCACAAAACTATGGGGGGTAGCCTCGTTCAATCGCGGATGGGCACAGATGGGCCTGATCTTGGCCCTGGCTTCGCTCCGGCACGGCCCGGGCACGCCAGTGCGCATCCCACGTTGTGGGAGCCTCAGGCCCTTTTTAAGCGCTTCCAGGCGCGGCAGAACGTCCCTGGCAGCACTCACGCTGCAGGGAATGCCAGGATGTGTGCTCCTCCAGTCCCGGTCTCTCTTCTTTCTCTCTCATGCATGGCAAGAGCCTCAGGCCCTTTTTAAGCACCTTCGGGCACGGCAGGAAGTCATTGGGGGCACTCACACTGCAGGGAATGCCGGGATGTGTGGTCCCTCGGTCCCGGTTGCTCTCCTTTCTCTCTCCCGAGCTGCGGGAGCCTCAGGCCCTTTTTAAGCACCCTATGCGCGGCAGAAAGTTGTTGGCCGCACTCGTGCCTCAGGGAATGCCGGGATGAATGGTCCTCCGGTCCCGCTCTCTCTTTTCTCTCTTTCTTTAGTGTGAGTTAAAACTGGATACAGTTCCAGCTTTCAACAGAGAGCAACTTCCAAATAATAGGTCCCAGAAGTGAGGTTCTGTAGCGATCCGAACCCGTGAATTCGGTATCGTAGTACTGACACGATTTTGGTACCAATGAACCGCAAATGATCCATTACATGCATGACTGTGTTTTCGCTATGCAACTAGCATGAATTCACTGAGAAATAGGGCATTCTGTTGTAAAGTCATGGCATCCATTTTAGTTACGGCATCCATTTTGTTTCTTGCCCTCACATAGTCAATGAACGGGCGATGACCCCGGCAGAGTCACCTTGTTAAGGACACGTAAGCCGAGCTCCGAGAAAGGCTGACACTACATGACTAGGCAGAATCAAGCTGCCTCCCCTGCCTGAGGCCAGCCCTGCCATACTGGTTCTCGTGTCCGTTGTCCTGACTGAAAGGCCGAAGACGGTAGCCATGCCCGTTTATGATCCATAAACACCTCTTATCCTCCTTTTCAATCCTTTGCACCTGGCTCTGCTCCTCTCCTTCTGGGCTTTTACAATGGGGAGGTTACGATTTTTATGATGGGGAGGATCGGGTAAAGAATGGAAAACTGACAAGGGGATCTGATCGAATACCGAAATCCTACAAATTATTGTTTGATGTCTATTTACTGTTTGTTTGGGATACCGGGTTGGGCATGAGAAATATTCGTGTAATGTAGCCTAAAGACATTTTGCGTGTATTTAAAGAGTAACCCACTTAACGCAATTTGAACAGTCTCGTAGATTCTGCCTCTGTGTGGTTCCTATGACTTCTGTGTCCCTGCAGTAAATAAACCTTGGTCTTTGACGCCACCATCGAGAAGCCCGTGTCTCTGTTTATTTGTGCACCGAGACAGGAGGAACTCAGGGGTCTTTGGGTGTTGTTTCCCTGACACCTCTGGACTCTTAAAAGTCCAGAACCTCAAATTGGCGCCCAACGTGGGGCGACGTCATCCGGTACCGGTCCAAAGCCTGAAAAGTTCTAGAAGTTTCGTGTGAAGATTCCGGAGGGAGGTACCCCGCTTCATCGATCCCTGCATGTCGTAAAAGTGGCCCGACGATCTCTTCCACGAGGGTTCCCGTTCCCAGACGGTTACAGAGGACCGCTGCCCTGACTGTCGCCCTGTCTTGGAGCCGAGGTGCAGACCTTAGTACGGCGAGACATAGACGGGTTCTCCTTGGTGACGTCTTCCACATTTCAGTTAAGTATTAAGTGGGTTACGCTCAGTTTGGTTGTTCCTTGTTGCTCTGGTTTAATTTGTAGATTATCATTGGTTGCTCTTGTCTAGATAATCTTTGTTTTGGTATTAGTTCATTTTGGTAGGCCTAAGTTCTTTGCGCATTTTGGTTGGAATTTGTCTTTGTTTGTCATGACTACCAGTAGTAATTGTTTCCTGTCCTGGTTACGTTGCAACGAGGATTCCCGGTTAGAGGATTCGTGTTCGGTTCCTCCGATTGGAACTCCTACATATGAGCTCTATTGTAAACATGGTGTTGGTCCTATTACGTATAATGAAGTATGGGTCCGTTATACCAGAAAAGATGGTGTCCTTAGTTGGCCACCGCATGGTAGCTTCGAAACCGAAATTCTAGACAATCTAGAAAAGAAGTTGTTTAAGAGAAAAGCCCGGCCGGCAATGTTTGATTCTTTTCGCGTATGGCGTAAAGAAGCCAAACAGAGAGAAATTAGGAAGACGAAGAAAGAACAGAAAGAGAAAGGGTTGACTTTAATGGAGTCTGCTAGGCAGCTGCATGTCAACGAGACTGAGAAAGCAATGGAGATGGCGAATAGAAAATATAATTTGGCAATTGATAAATGTTACCCTGTATTGCCATCTTGTCCTACTAAGCTGATGGAGGATCATGAGAAGGATCCTCTGTTGTCTTACCTGTTGAATTCACCTCCACCGTATGCACAGGGTATTACAGTACCACAGTTACTACCTGTTGTACAGCCAGCTGCTGGTCAGCCTGGAATAGTTGCTCCACTTCCTTTGATTCCAGCTCCTGTCCTTCCCGTGGTTAATGTTCCTTCGGCACCCCCTCTTCCTGGGTCGCCTGCTCCGCCTTTTCCTGTCGTTTCGCAAACTGCTTTACCTGCTACTCCTACCCTTACTATTTCATCTGCTCCAGCTGCCCTATTCCCGAACCCTGTGAACATTCTGACTCCGCTTTCCGTTCGTCGGAAAATAACCGACTCTGTAACTAATATTTTAACTCCTCTCTACAGGTCTTTAATTGGGACCCCCGTTTCTGACTCTATACAGAGACGTAGCCAGCTTCCTGGTCCTCAGGAACGAGAAATGTTAGATTTGACAGCTCTTAGGTGGATGTCGAAAGCTGCGAAGTATGATGCACGAAGAGTGTTAGATACTTTTATGCAATGGAATGAACCTACTCAACGTTATGTTTTTGACGTGATGTGTTCTCTTGTGCGTGAAGAATGGGAAGATGATGACTTAGATTCCGTCCCCTCTGATTTGATAAATATTCAACAGAAGTTCGCCGCAGGAATGGTGATAGGTTCAGAAGTAAGGGGAGCGATAGAACTGATTTTAGCTCATAGGGATGATTCCCCTCTTCGAGCGACAAGAGACCCTGACGGTTCACCGATTACTACTAGGAAAAAACGAGGTCAATATCCGATGAGGGAAGTTCCGCCGATATGGCGTGATGCAGTTCAAGCTGATGGGGCTAATAATATTGTAGCTGCCCCGGCACATTTCCAGAGAGTGTGGATACACATCCCTTGGAAACGGGCCGAAGTGTTAGCAGTAAAACAAGCGTTACCAGACCCACGTAAAAATCCTGCTGGTTATTACAAAGAGTTAACGCAGACAGTTCAAGCGTGCATCATGAATTTGGCAGACATTGAAATGTTATTTGGTAATATAGTGCCACAGCCTATATGGGCCAAAATTCGGCAAGTGAACCACCCAGTCGCCTTAGGAGGTGATTGGCCAGCTATTGTAGCAGCAGATGCGCAACAAGTTGGCGGTGCTAAACCTGAACCTCTGATTGCTGCCCTACCTGGCAGAATAATTAATCTGATGAAAACGCTGATGCCAGCATTACGTGTCAATTGGGATAAACTATCGGCATGCAAACAAAAGAAGGATGAAAGCGTCTCTGACTTCTTCACTAGATTTGAAGAGACCTTCGTAGACCACAGTGGGCAAGATATGAGTACTGAGGGAGGCCAAAGGTTGTTTGTCGACAAGTTCGTGTTTAATTTACTACCTGAGCTTAGTAACAAGTTAAAGGATTCTGAAAGTGCATGGGCAGTGTCGACAACAGCACAGATACTTGCAACTGCTCAGTATTACGAGAATAGAGAAAAAGAAGAGAAGGAAAAGTCAGAAAAGAAAACAAAAGATTTAAAGACTAAAGTTCTTTTGCAACAGGCGTATCCGCCTCGCTCGAATCAGTCAGATTCACAGCAGCGACCCCAGTTTCAGCAACAGCCACAATTCCAGCAAGGGACGTCCCAAAGATCTAATTATGGTTTTTCCCGACAACAGTTAGCATGGAATCAGTGTGCCTATTGTAAAAAGGAGGGTCATTATAAGAATGAGTGTCCGGTACTGCACGCACAGACTAGTGGTGTCCCAGCTCAGAGAAGTACTGTTGGATTTACGCAAGCTCCTAGAGGTAGAGGACGTGGTACTATGACACCACAGGCCGATCGCCAATCGAATTATTTCGATCAGCGAAATGCACAATCTGCGCAAACAGGTAGATCTCCACAGTATCATGTTGAAGATTATTATGATCATAATGAGGAGATTCAGAGAAGCGAGTACTAGGACAGCCACAGGCAAAGAAAGGGAGTTGTATCAGTTCCAGTTGATCCGAGTGGACCTTATGTCGCAGTAGTTACCTCAGGCGTGGTCGAACCGTTTCTGTTGGATACTGGTGCGGCAAAAAGTTCAATTATGCATGCGAAACTCCCTGGCGCACCTTTGTCTGGCTTAACGAACACTTCAGTAGGTTTCTCAGGCGCCCCTGTTCACAATCCTGTTTCTAGTCCTTTATCAATATCTGTTGGGCCATGCGAACTAGAAGCACCCCTTATTCTAACAACCGGTTGTAATGAGAATCTGCTTGGTTTAGATCTGTTGAAACGCCTACATGCGACACTGTACTGTTCTCCTTCGGGAGTACAGCTCACATTAGGCAAGAGAGTCATCTCTCCAATGTATATGTCGATGGATAAGCTCCCACCGGAGCTGCGTTCTCTCCCTGATACTCTTTGGGCAACTGGTCCTAACGATGTAGGCCTCTTGGAAATTCCCCCTTATGTGGTAAGTTTGAAAGCGAATGTTAAATTCCCACGAATCCCACAGTATCGGATTTCGAATGAAGGGGAACGAGCACTCTTACTGATTGTGAAAGACTTAATACAGAAAGATGTGGTTGAGGAAACTAGAGGAAATGTCTGCAATAGTGCTGTTTTGCCGATTTTGAAACGTACTGACCCATCCAAACCTCCAATCTACAGATTTGTGATTGACCTCAGAGAAGTTAATAAAATAGTGATTCCACAGTTTCCTGTGGTCCCAGATATCACTGCATTATTGACGTTGATTCCTGCCTCAGCCTCATGGTTTACAGTTATCGACTTGAAAAATGCATTTTTCAGCATTCCCATAGCCGAGGAAAGTAGAGACATTTTTGGTTTCTCCTTAGGAGGTCGCAGTTTCAGATTCAAGCGCGCTCCACAAGGTTATTGTGAGAGCCCTTCAATTTACAGCCAAGCATTAAAGAGTCAATTAGATGCTCTTGTACTTCCTCCTGGTGTTGCCCTGATCCAATACGTAGATGATCTTTTACTGGCTGCTGATGACAAGGAAACTTGAAAAACAGCTACAATTTCTTTATTACGTCATTTGTCAGACTTACATCACAAGGTGTCACCTTCTAAACTGCAATATTGTTGCCAAGAAGTGACCTACTTAGGTCATCTTTTGTCAAAGGAGGGAAGAAGGTTGACCCCAGAGAGAATCAAAGCAATCTCGCAGATGACTGTACCAAGCACACAGAGAGAAGTGCGTGCGTTTTTGGGTATTACGTCATACTGTAGGCAATGGATCCCAAATTTTTCTCTCATGGCAAAACCATTGGTGGCTCTGACTGGAAAAGGTGTTCCGAGTCCTTTGCCATGGTCTGATGAATGTCAACAAAGCTTCTCGGAATTGCGTGATGCGTTATGCTCAGCTCCTGTGTTAGGTACTCCTGACTACAGTAAGCCGTTTACACTATATGTCCATGAAAGAGAAGGTTGTGCGTTGAGTGTTTTAACGCAACAGTTTGGTGACAAACAGCGGCCATGTGCATATTTCTCATCCACATTAGATCCGGTAGCCAGAGCATTGCCGAGTTGTTTGAGAGCTACAGCAGCAGCTGCAGTGTCTATTAGACAGTCTGCTGGACTAGTCATGAACAACATGTTAATAGTCATGGTTCCACATGCCGTGGATACACTCATGAATCGAACGAAAACTCAGCACCTCACCAGTGCTAGACTATCAGGCTACGAGCTGACACTTTTGGCAAGTCACATTCAGATCAAGCGATGCAACATACTGAATCCAGCAACGTTGTTGCCGACTACTCAGAAGTCGAGTGATTCAGAGCCCCATGATTGTTGTTTCAGAACTGAGGAAGAGACAAAAGGTCGGATTGATTTAAAAGACACTCCGTTGCCAGATCCAGACGGCACTTTATATGTCGATGGGTCTTGTTTTAAGTTACAGAATGGTGATGTGACGGCCGCGTATGCAGTTACGACTTTGAGTACGATTGTTGAGACTGCAAGAGTAAGTCAGAATTCTGCCCAAGCTGCAGAATTAATTGCACTAACAAGAGCGTGTGTTTTAGCTGAGGGAAAGAGAGTGAATGTGTTTACTGACAGCCAATACGCCTTCGGCGTATCACATAACTTTGGACGTCTCTGGAGAGAAAGAGGTTTTCTCACATCCCATGGGACTAAAATCCAACATGGACAGTTAGTCAGTGATCTATTGGAATCTCTGACCCTACCGAATGAAGTTGCGATTGTGAAATGCAGTGCACATCGGAAGATTACGGATGATGTTGGCCGTGGAAATGCGTTTGCTGATGAGGTTGCCAAAGAGACGGCCAAGAACATGACGAGCCGAATGTATGTTGCAACGTCTGCAAGATGGATTGCTGAATCAGGGATGTGTGAGAATACGATTGAAAGTGTGAAGGCAATCCAGAATGAAGCAACTGAGAATGAGAAGAATGAATGGAAGGAGAAAACGGGTAGAATGGATTCAAGTGGATGTTGGGTTGATTTGTCCGAACAGCAACGTTGGATGTTACCTGATGCGTATGTACTTGCGGTAGTCACGATGGCGCATGGAGCGGCGCACATCAGTTCGAAAGGGATCTGTAAAATGTTAGCTCCAGTATGGAAGAACGATTGAATTACTAAGTGTGCGGAAAGAGTGGTGAAAAACTGCATGATATGCCTGATGCATAATCCTGGCAAGGGAACCCCAACCCCAACTGGTCATTTTGCTCCCCCTTCTTGTCCCTTTGAAGTGATTCAGTTGATTATATCCACATGGATAGGTGTAACAATCTCAAATACGTCCTAGTGGTAGTCTGTGCCTTTTCAAGATGGATTGAGGCATATCCGTTGAAGGATAACACTGCTATGTCCACTGCCAAAATCCTCCTCAAAGAATACTTCCCCAGGTATGGTATGCCACGGATTGTTTGGTCGTACAATGGAAGTGAGTTTGTAGGGAAAGTTATGAAGAGTGTGTGTGCGGGTCTGGGTATTAATCAAAAATGCCACAGTGCGAATCACCCACAGTCAGCGGGTTTGGTTGAAGGGTACAATGGCACCCTGAAGCTGAAACTTGCTAAAATTCAAGCTTCCACTGGTCTCTCTTGGCCAGACGCACTGCCTTTAGCTCTACTGTCCACCAGAGCGACTGTACACTCTCGAGTAGGGCTTAGCCCATATGAGATTGTGTTCGGTCATCCTGCTAATGTCTGGGGAGTCCCTAGGCCAAAGGAATTCAAACAGATTGAATACCCAATGTTGATTGATTATCTCTATGATCTGACTGCTAAATTAAGCCTTATTCATCAACAGGTATTCGAATCCTTGCCTAAACTGCCAGAGAGTCCAGGCCACACGTTGAAACCAGGCGACCAAGTTGTAGTTCGGAACTTTGAACGAACTCGAAACCTCCAGCCAAGATTCGTGGGTCCGTTCCAGGTACTCCTCACAACAAGAACTGCAGTACGCCTAGCTGGAAGGAAAAACTGGGTACACGCTAGCCATACGAAGCGTGTCCCTCTCCCACTCCCCTATGACAATTGGGTTAGACAGGGACTTGGTGTATCCGAGACAGAACCTGTTCCTAGGCACATCCCTTTCAGTGATGCAGAGTACATAACGGACCACCCACGAACTGAAACACAGAACTTTGACACCTCAGCAGGAACCGCTCCTTTGAATCCTGGACCGAGTATTGCACAAAGTGAACATTTGCCACCTGTGGAGTCGAACATTTCCGCAACTGTAGACCAGCTATTTCAAGATCAGACAAGACCCGGAAAGTACAGATATAATCTACGTTCTCATGTTATGAACCAATGACATTGCATAATTGCCTTTCCGTTTGAAAATTGTTTTGATCTTACTGCATTCCATTCAGTCAGGAAGTTTGCTCTAAATTTTTATCTTTTTGTTTTTATTGTTTCTCTCACCTTGCCGTCTGGGTTACCGTAGGGTCGTAACGTGTGCCTTGTTTTAATTTGCAGGGAATCAGACATAAGGTCGGTTTCTTCTGTCTATCTTGGGAATCCCCGGGGTAAACAGAGGCAAGTTTTTAACAGGTACAAACCATCCGTTGCGAACGGTTGTAGAAGATGGAGCTTCCTGAACTGCGACGGGTTAATGTCATAAATGTGCACAAGACAAAGCTATATGACATATTGTATAGCAAATGTTTTCTAATGCAATGTACTCTGACACTTCTAATTGTTTTGATAACTTTGGTAGGAGGAATTATTTTTGGTATTCAGTTGATCTTTACACCTGTTACATCTACAGTATCCCCCCATGTTCCTGTTTCTCCGACTGTTGTTTCTCTTCATTCTTTCCACCCTTTTCCTGCCCACGAGCAAGCTCGACGCTCTGAGTTTATAAATAACACTTTCATTCAACTCTTGCACCAACATCAACTAGTGGTTAACACAACAAACTGCTGGGTGTGTGGCTTGATACCACATACCATGGACAAGGGCATCCCTTATCTGGTCCTGCCCTTTAGTTATAATGGATCATTCTGGGCATTTCAGACCATGTTCGCTTATGCCCTAGAGACCTATCCTCCACGACCTCCGCGTTCCACTCGGTATAACTCTGCTAATAGAGCCTTGGTAAAAGGAATCACTGACATGGTTAGAGATGTCAATAATACTCCGTTCATTCCCAAGGATGAATTGCGAGTTTATATGGGTTGGAATGTTACGGAATATGGCATTACTCTGGGTGAGAACAAACGTAAAAGCTCGACTCCGATCTGGGTCGTACCCCACCAAGGTCAGGTCTGTTTGCAAGGAAATGGGAGGAATCCGAAAGCTCGACTAGGGAAGAGTGACTGTATCGAAACATATGTTTTCCCGTCACAGTCTTCCCCTGCATTCTTAGCTGCTAAGGGTACTTATTTTGTTTGCCAAGACAGAGCATACACATGGCTGCCTGCTGACTTCTCAGGCTCATGTTATATCGCTCAACTGCTTCCTCCGACATACACTGCTACACCGGACTATCACAAAACTAGAGCTGTGAGAGGTGTTTTCAGTAAAGAAGATACTACTGGCCAAGAAGCAGGAGACTTCTTCAAAGGTTTCCTTCCGTTCTGGGGGCCTATGGCCAACAGTAGAAACTTACGTCAACTAACACGGGTAGTTGAATCCACTATCACCGAAACTGTGGGTGCCCTTAGTAACCTGACAGCTGAGCTTCAAGCGGATCGCCTCATGACGTTACAGAACCGTATGGTTCTTGATGTTTTACTTGCAGATCGAGGTGGAGTGTGTAAGATGATCCAATCGAGTTGCTGTGTTTTTATCCCAGATAATGCGCCAACGGTGTACAAGGCCATCTCTAAGTTACATAAGATCTCTGACTCTATTCATGTAGAGGAAGGTGACTGGTCATTAATGGGATGGTTCTGGAGCCTGTTGTCTGCGTGGGGATGGAAGGTTCTGATAGTCACTGGTGTTGCATTAGTATTTTTATTTTCGTGCTGTCTCATTGTTCAGTGTGGTCCTGCCTTATGTAACGTCTGCATTTCAACATGCGTAAGAAGACCACCTGTTTTTAGAGATACGCCACGGGATAGAGTAATGCTCCAACAACATATCAGTGACCTGATGAACATAGAAATGGATTCTGACATAGAGTGAGTTATTGCCTATGTAAGGGCAAAAGGACGGTCTGAGGTTCTGTAGCGATCCGAACCCGTGAATTCGGTATCGTAGTACTGACACGATTTTGGTACCAATGAACCGCAAATGATCCATTACATGCATGACAGTGTTTTCGCTACGCAACTAGCATGAATTCACTGAGAAATAGGGCATTCTGTTGTAAAGTCATGGCATCCATTTTAGTTACGGCATCCATTTTGTTTCTTGCCCTCACATAGTCAATGAACGGGCGATGACCCCGGCAGAGTCACCTTGTTAAGGACACGTAAGCCGAGCCCCGAGAAAGGCTGACACTACATGACTAGGCAGAATCAAGCTGCCTCCCCTGCCTGAGGCCAGCCCTGCCATACTGGTTCTCGTGTCCGTTGTCCTGACTGAAAGGCCGAAGACGGTAGCCATGCCCGTTTATGATCCATAAACACCTCTTATCCTCCTTTTCAATCCTTTGCACCTGGCTCTGCTCCTCTCCTTCTGGGCTTTTACAATGGGGAGGTTATGATCTTTATGATGGGGAGGATCGGGTAAAGAATGGAAAACTGACAAGGGGATCTGATCGAATACCGAAATCCTACAAATTATTATTTGATGTCTATTTACTGTTTGTTTGGGATACCGGGTTGGGCATGAGAAATATTCGTGTAATGTAGCCTAAAGACATTTTGCGTGTATTTAAAGAGTAACCCACTTAACGCAATTTGAACAGTCTCGTAGATTCTGCCTCTGTGTGGTTCCTATGACTTCTGTGTCCCTGCAGTAAATAAACCTTGGTCTTTGACGCCACCATCGAGAAGCCCGTGTCTCTGTTTATTTGTGCACCGAGACAGGAGGAACTCAGGGGTCTTTGGGTGTTGTTTCCCTGACACCTCTGGACTCTTAAAAGTCCAGAACCTCAGAAGAGACAACTTATCCATAGGGTGCAGAATGCCATCCGACCAAGAAATTCCATATTCATCTCTGTTTGGAATCCATTCCGGTACACAGATACAATGACCCACAGCAATCTGCCTCTTTTAATGGGCATTTGGCACAATCTATTAGTACATAGGTCACATTGCAAAATAAAAGGCAGATCTCAAAAAGTCTAAATGCTTCTTGCACTCATTATTGCGACCTGCCTCTAAATAATCACACCGATAGTGAAAGGCCTCATTCTGTACTCTATATTTTTGCAGCACAATACTGCAAAGACAATGGGACAGAGTTACTAATTATTCACACAACACAGGCCTGCTCCTGGGCAGAGAAGGAAAACCCAGCACACAGTTTTCAAGTGTGTCTAATGCTTTCTCTCCATTAGATATCTATTGCGTTTATCCTCTACCTACTAAAAGGGGACCACACCTGGCACCACCATATGAAATGACACATATGACACCTGCTCTGCTGAACAATGAGGACAGACTGAAGAGGCCATCAGACTCATATTGAAAATCATTTTGGTGGATAGGTATGCCCTAAGTAAGTTGCGATACTCAGCCTGTTGAAGTCTGGCATTGTGAGGTATTTTCAGAGGGCCCACATCATCTTCAAATGCTTCAGATAATATATCGACTATCTTTGTATGCCCTTTGTTATCACTCAAGTCAAGTTATTCAGTTTCTTCTAATTTTGTTATAATTCTTGCCTGTTAGCACAAGAAGCAAAATAAATTTAACTAAGACAGGCATTTCTTTTGCTAATATTCTAAGGAGGCCATCTAAACAGTTAAAGATCCAGAAAGGCATAAGACGGGATACACCAAGCAACAGTTTATCAAACAGAGAACTCACAATTAATTCAAGGCATGTTAATGGTTGAGGCCAGTAACAAGAGAGTCAATGACAGAAATGTCTGACTGTTGATAATGACCTTCTTTAATCTCAAAAAGACCAAAGTAGGCATCCACATAGGATTTGCCCACTCTGTGTCCACCCACCAAGCAATTGTGACTAACAAAACTGCTCCCCTCATAAAGCCCTACCACTTCCATGACTATTAACTGGGTCCTTTCAATGCAGAATTATCATTTTGACTTATTCTGTCCTTAACCCCACTTTAGTGGAACATGAGTCCCCTTCACAATGAGCCAACCCACCACACTGAATGTAATTGGGACCTTCACGAGATTCTAACCAACCAAAAAAAGTCAATTTATACCAAAGAGTTGATCTAATTAACACTCGATCAGCCTAAAAACACACCCTTGATAATCATCATCGTATTGGACAAAATGATTGCCACTGCTAGAAAAAATAAGTTGGGCCTTTAATGGACTGCTGCCATGGGATTCATAATCGTCGACATCAAAAGAGTTAACAATAGGGAATAGGTTAACTCGAGTATATCCAAACAGGATGAATTTCCAGTGTACAATACTCATCATTGGAATGTGTAATTGTTTGTTTCAAAGTCAACGTGAAAGTCTCTTAGATGAATTCTATGAAATGGCCATGTATCCACATACAATAGATCTGAAAATCCGATAACAGTAAAGTTCATCACATAGGTGGTCAGGCCTAACACAAAACTATTTACAGAGCTGCTTGAAAATGTGCTTTCTACCCATTGTCATTCCCAACACAAACTCGAACTGCTGTTCAATAACAATGCCTCTCCCAAAGCCCACCCAGTGCCAGAAAGATCTAGATAGCCACTGTCAAAGAACCTTCCTTGTGCTAACACACTGTACCACCCAAATTCCCAAGAGGAGGCCAAATAACCATCTACTCCAATCAGACCTCTCAAAAAAATAAGCAATGGTGGCTTTGAAAAAAACATATACATTTGTTTGATCAAAAATATTTAACAGTGCAGATCCTGAAATATGCCAGAAAACCTACACCTCAACCTAACGTCTGGTGCTCCTTAGAACGAGAAAGTCGTAAACATGAATCAAGGTAAACAAAAAGAGTAACCTGGCTTATCTAAAGAAATTGAATCCCAAACTAGAGCAGCAATAGCTTAGACCTCAGAAGCAGCCGACCAGGCATGTGCAGGAGGCAAAGGGGAGGATGCAATAAGGCCATCAAGAAAGCAGAAAATGCCTGCTTCTGCAAATGCATCAGCGAGGCACCTCTCAGACCCAGGAGATCTTTAAAACTATCACAACCTTCTAGTCTGTGAGTGGTGCACATTTTCTCTGTCATTATTTGCCAGGATTTTGTGCTGAGGACTGGTTTTGTACGTTCAGCGCAGTTGAGAGAAAGGAAGACTTATAATGCTTAAAACATAAGTACCTTATATTTACGTTGGCAGAGAAATGAATCAAATGCTGCCAACGTAATCACATTTATTGCTGTTGCTACAAAGTCAAAGGTCACACTGCTGCAAAAGGATATGCATCTCCAATGCTCTCATGCTACAGTCCACTCTCGTCAAGCTCTGTCTCAGTTGTGCTAGAAAAGGCTGCTAATAGAAGGTTGTGCACTTGTCTGTTCTGTTTGCTTGTGGTGCGGTTTCTGGCTGGGGATCCTTGTCCTGTCTCTATTAAATGGTTGGTAGACTATCTACTGACTTGAACTAACAGGGTGATGTGCAGTACGCAGGCTGGTCCAAAGATGGGTTTGCACAACGTCACTGATACTTGAGTGTGGCACATGTGAATATGGCAAGATTCACAATGACTACAGAGAATCCCATTCCGTTGTGAGAATGGTCAAATCATGTAATGATTCCCAGTACTTTCCTTAAGGAGATGAGAAGAACCAATGTGATTCCCTACCTGAATTACTTCATTATCTAAACTCACACTTTCAAAAACTGAGTGATAAAATTGTCGACAGTTCAACACCAAAGTATACAGCTATAAAAAGGAGAATATTTTACACTTCTCTTGTAATGACTCCACTGGCTCCTGATAGAATCAGCAAATAAAGCTGAGAGTATTTGCATCATGCACAAGGAGTGCACAGGAGTGCTTATTTTACAGTTATTTCTTGTTGGAAAGCGTATGCTCCATACGGTAGGCCTTAATTGGTTACGGCAACAAGACAATGATAAATTATATAGGTCAGAATGTTTCATTGGAAAAAGTTATGTCAGACGCATTACTTCTGTTCTGTTTATTTATAAAAGTATGACAAAGACAATGTTGACTTACTTATAGTGAAAAACATAATTTAAAGACAATAGGCCGGTAACGGTGGATTGGTATTACACTGTGTTAAAACCTGTAGCCAGGAATTCTGCTATGTTGATTCTGACAGACTACTATAGCATGCAAGGGTTTTGGTGTTTGCTACCCCCATCAAATAAGCTCAGGGTAGAAGATTTATGTATATGTTTAACATTTATGTAGGGCATGGCAACCCAACTAGGGCTTCCCTGTGCAAATGAGCAGACTACAAAGGCCTACTAGTAAAAACAAATACAATTCCAGATAGGTCTTCAATTGTTTTCTGAAAAACGCTTCACTAGGACACAGGCGCAGCTGCAGCAGAAGGGAATTCCAAAGTTTGGAAGCCCAGAACTGACTGGAGTGTCCTCCCTGTCTGGCTTTTCTTATCATAGGTAGAACAGCCAGCCTTAGACTGGAGGATGTCAAAGCCCTAGTAGGGATTTACGTCTGAATCAGATGTCTCAGAAAGACGGGCTGATATTAGCCTCTTCCATGCTCATGACGTCTCCCGGCCGTCATGAGTCACAATGGGCGTGTGCGGACGACGGCCGGGAGACGTCATGACCACGCCCAGGAATGGAATGTCCAGCGCTGCGGCGGAATTTGCACCGCAGCGAAGAGGTTAGGGAGGGCACGAGAATCAGGGCAAAGGACCCGAAATTTGATACACTTCTAAACAGCCAACCAATGGAGGGCAGACAAATGACAGGAAATTGAATGATGTCTGGGAAATAAGCAAGAGCAGGCATGCTGCTGTGTTTCGTATTGTTTGCAGACACTTTATTATATCAATACATTGTAGGAAGCTGGCTCTCTACACACTATACCAAAATGAGGTATAGTGTGCAGAGAGTCCAGTGGATCTCCAGAGGTTTTGCAGAGGCTAAAGCAGATAATACTAATGCTCTCTTTTGTGGTAATGTGGGCGAGGTGTTAGGCTTATCAGAGAACAGTGTTTAGCATTTGTTGTACACACAGTAGCAATAAATGAGACTCATACTCAATAAATACCAATTTATAAATATAGTACTTAGTTATATTTATTTTGTAGAACCACAGCACTGCAAAATAAATCCTTTTCAGTTTAAAAAATGGACACAGTGCAATTTTCAGACTTTGCAATGTTAACCTATGGGAGGAAGAAAACATTCAGCATACATAGGGATAACATTGAATTACAAGACCAGTCTTCTGAAGTTGAGGTAAGTATTAGGCATGGTTCAGTTCAGCACCAACAGTGCACCACTAGCAGCACAGGGGCGGCTGGGTGCAGGGTGCAAGTTCAAGGTCGGGCGCCCAATACAAATCAAAGGGGATTGGGGCAATCGGTCAGAGGCTGCAGACAGTGAGTAGCAGAGGCTTGGGGGCGCTAGTCTCCAGGAGTTGAAGCAAGTCCTGGACAGGACCCAGGATAGCGCCAACACTACATCACCAGCAGCACAGTGGCATCCGGGTGCAGGTTGCAAACACAGCATCGGGGGCCCAATGCAAAGTAATGGAGAAACCCAAAATCAGAAACAGGCTGCAGGCTCAGGCCAGAAGGGTAGTCGAAGGGAAACAGCAGCTGCAGAAGTAAGTTGTGATGCTCGGGGACATAGAGATACCTTTGGACTTCTTCACCAAGGCCTAGCTCAGACAGGTGCAGGGGTGTCTTTAGGTGTCAGAAACGGCTTACCGGAGCAGGTTGCGGTTGGGGGGATCTCCATACAGAGGCTGCAGCCAATGTCGAGGACTCCAGGAGAGGTAAGCTAACGGTGGACTTGGGCTCTGGAGCACTGGGGAAACATGCTGGGACTGGTGGGCCACTTGGACTCGGGCATCGAGTGCAGAGGTGGAACCGGGGCAGGCTTCGCGGTTCTTCAGGTCTCAGAGTCCTTACTTTACAGATGTTTGCTTAGTGAACAGGTCCGCTGCATTCCGGAGTCTTGTTCTTTACTGAAGGCATTTCAGTCCTCCCAGTGTTACAGAGGTTGTTGGTCTTTTGGTGCAGAAACATCAAGGTCTGCAGATAGGCCAGTAGGGCTAGGAACAAGTCATTTGGGTTCTGCAGTCTTCTCTGCTGGTGTGATGCTGTAGTGTCTGGATTTTCTTAGGTCATCAGAACACTGAAGTTCACGGCTCAGGGGGTTCACCTAAATACTACATTTAGGGGCGTTTAAAGGGAGTGCCAGGCAGTAACCAATGCACTACTTTCCTTTAAGGTGAGTACACCCTCTAAATGCCCACCCGACGTGGAAGGTGGGCATATCCCTGATTGGAGGAGTTCCACCACCTACAAGTTAGTGGGCAGTGAAAAGTGTACTTCACCTAGCCTCCAGCACCTGATGGGTGTAGTTGGCAGAGGGGGGTACATCTTCTATTCTTTCTAGGTTTTACCACCTGTCCTCCTGCCAAAAAAGCGGGTAAGGACAAGAAGGGGGCTTGCACCCTCCAACAGGAGAGGCCAGGGTCTCATTACAAAGGCGGAAAGGCCTTTGAAGCTCCCTACCATGGATGGCTCTTCCTGACAGGGGGAGGTGTGAACACCTCTACCCAGGAAAGCCATTGTTCTCAGTCTCAGAGTGCACCCACACTCTCCCCATGAGGTTAGAACATTGTCTGGTGGTAGCAGGCTGGCTCAGGCCAGTCGGTGACCACACTAAGGATTGATAGGTTTCAGGGGACCCCTGTAAGGAGTTCTCTATGTAGACTTTTTAAATAAATCTGACAGTGGAATCAGTGCAGGTTTATTATGATGAGATGTTTGGTACCAAAAATGCCATATTTCAGTGAAGCCATCATGGAGCTAGGGAGCTTGTAATGACGAGTGTCCAGCCCATGTACTTATTATGGCTTCCCTGGTCACTTACAATATCCAGGAATTGACAAGGATATTACATGCGCATTTCTGCTCATGCAGATATGTCCTCACAGGCGATATAGTGCACCCTGCCTTAGGGCTAAGGCCTGCTAGAGGGGTGTCTTACCTACATACCATGCAGTGTCTATGAACATGGCACTCAGGTATGTGTGCCATGTCGACTCTTCAGTTTTTTCTCCACAAAGACACGCAGGCTGCAGTGGCAGTGTTCATGAGCTTGGTGAGGGGTCCTGTAGGGTGGCACAATCCGTGCTGCAGCCCTTAGAACCCTCTTTAACCACACGGCCCTTGGTACCAGGGGTACCTTTTACTAGGGACTTATATGTGAGCTAAAGGGGTGCCAATTGTGGAAACAAAAGGTACAGTTTAGAGAAGGAGATCTGGCACAGGGGACCTGGATGTCAGGGACCCGGTGCACGGCCAGTCAAAATTACATCATTTTCCAGACAAAAGGTGGGGGCTAACCAAGTCCAAAAGAGGCACTTTCCTACATATATCATCTCTGAAATACCCTGTTTATCATTTGATCATCCTTGTTAAGCATCTTAGAAAGGGTGATAAATTGTTTTGCAAACTGTAAATGTATACATTTGCTAATTTATGTGTAGCATTTAATGGTGTGTCTGCTAGGCTCTTGTATTAAAAACAAATTATAAAAATGCATACATACAAACGTAGACAGACTTTGGATCAGCCACTTCAGATATTGGCACTGTTGCCCTTCATGTGTTAGCATATTGCCTGATTACATGTGCTCATTCCCCTAAAATTGAGTGTGCTTCAAGGGACAGTATAAAGCCCGTCTCCAAAATGCACATCTCGCTGAGGCTCTTGTGCCGGGAATCCTCCTTGACATAGTGGCCTCCATATCCACCACCATGGCATGGACAGAGGGTGAAAACAACTGGAGCACAGCCGGGGCATGGATGGAGAATCGATTACCATGAAAATATGATATATCGAGGAGCAATGAGCCATCCCCTGTTCTCCAATATGGTGGCTCTAAAAATACAGTAAGGATCGAACGGCCCAACGAGGAAGAAAATGTAGCAGCATCATCTGTGCCCGATTGGAGAGATTTCAGTGCAGCACATTTGTACCAACCTGCTGTATGAAAACTGTATCGTCCACATTGGGCACATATATATTAAGAAAAGTGACATTTGTCATGTATTTCCATTGGTGCCAGGTTGTATCTGACTTGCTGGTCATTTATTTCATGGAGAAGACTGAATGGCATCCCATGTCTAACAAGGATGGCACTGCCTTGGGAAGATGAGGAAAAAGTGGACCATGCTCTGTTGGTGCACCACTTAACAGTTACTTTAGTAGCTGTGGGGTTAGTAAGATGTGTCTCTTGGAGATAGACTACATCTATCCCATGTTGATCCAGATAGGCTGATATGTGTCTAATTTTTCATAGATTTTTTGAGTCCCCTGACATTCCATGTCAGTAGCTGAATATGTGTAAGTCCCAGAACACAGAACAAAACAGGTATACATTGTACGGTACAGTGCATCTGAGTGCACCCTCAGATTTGTGCTCTGCTGTGTTCTAGTACTGATAACGCATGTGAGGCATACCTTGGAGTGTCATGGTAAAGTGTTAATGCTCATCAAGGTGTGTTCTGTTAATACTTATGAAAGGAGACATCAGCTCATTGGCAGTCCCCCTCTCTTGTTGACTTGAACTTCATCCTGTACCTTTTATGCTGTTTTGGCAGCCACTTCTGCTTCTGTAACATGTTTATGTGGTTGGTCAAAAGTACCAAATGCAGGGACTGATCAAACGTAGAAAAAAAACTCCTACATCTTTATCAAGTCAGATTCGGTACCCTAACAGTTATAACTCCTAAAGGGAATCTTTTGAAGATGTTTAGAGTTCTTTCAACACGATGCCTTGGCTGTTTGATAACTATTTTTCTATGGATTTAGACAGATTGTCAGGAACTCTTGGGGTCTTTGCAACAGTCAGTTTTATTTTGAGAATTACTAGGATCTTTTCTTTCACCCAAATAGAAGCTTTCTATTTCGAGGTCCAGTGGTGTGGATTCTAAAACAACCGAAAAGACTATTTACTATGTAAGTGTATCAAATGCTCTATAAGGAGGGTGCCTGTAGAAAAATCGTATTTTTGTATTACTTAGTAAAAAACCTGGGTTGTGTATTTGCTTTTACCTTTCTAACTTTCTAGCTACATTTAGAGGCCTTTAGGATATTAAAACATGATACCCATCCCCCAATAGTTTTTGCTGTCTCCCAATTTCTAAATTCGATGTGGCATCTATGCAGGGGCCTTGTAAAGTGATATGTGAATTTCTGTGTATACTGTGCACATTTTTAACTTTGATTCAGGTTTTAACTTTTGAGTGTTTTTATCCTATTTCATGACATTTTTTTAACTATGAGACATTTTATGTTCCCAAGATCTACATGTTGAATATAATATGTTTCTCTGACATGAGATGCATTAGCTAAATGAGGCCTTCTTTTTACATTGTAGATATAGCAAGTGTATGTGCTATAAAGGATGGACTCCCTGTATAGTCCATCTTGCAGTATACATAGACTTATGTGGTCCCCGGCGTCCTATCATCTATGTATATCACAAAGAAATTTTGATAGCAACCATATCTGTGTAATCTCTCGCAATGAATTTTTACAATTAATTAATGACTACGTTTCTGGTCAACCAAAATTTGCACTATTTTTTATGTAATTGGCGGTAGTCTTTTCTTGCTTGCACTGAAATTGTATATTGTACTATTTTTATTCTGTGCTTTTATGGTCTTTGACCGAAATAAAGTTATTTAAGTAAGCATTTGCTTTTACCTTTCTGGATGAGGGGACAGGAAGTGCTTCAAAGAGTGGTGTGAGCAAAAAGAAAGTTATTTTTGACTAACAATAATTTTTCCAAAGCTCCTATGTCCGCCAGATTTGTGAGGCCACGCAGTACTGTGCATCATCACGCTCTGGGTAGAGATTCGCAGTATTACAGACGATTCTGGGAGATGTTTCTGGGAATTCAACATGTTGCATGGAAATGCATTGAAATGCGAGCCAACTAGAAACTGTTTCATTGCAACGCCAGCATTCACGAGGAATGGGAAAATATAAATCGAAGGAATTGTTTATTTATTTATCCGTTTTTATATATCGCGAACTTTACCCAAAAGTGTCAGAGCGTTTTACAATAGAACCAGTTACATTACATAAGGACTTCAGAGTACAAGAATTACATAAAAGATACGAAACAGATAAATTCTAAACGCACATAAGAATGGTATTAAGTACAGATGTCTACTCCAGATACTAGTGGTTATAGTTGTATATATACAAGTTGCAAATTCACTTAAGATTACATTTTAGGAAACGTTGAGGTGATTATGGTTGGACATTGTTGTTACTTGTGTCAATAAATGTGGTGATTTTCTAAGGTGTAAGGCTGCAGGTCGTACATAACATTGACAGGCCCTGTAACTAAATGCAGAAATAATAATTTCTTGTGTTTAGGTCTGGGATTTTGTAGCCCTATTGCTTACCATATACATAGAGTGAGCTCTGGGCCCATCCATTTCAGCTATTGCCTTTCTTTGTCCAGCCCCATTCAGCCATAGATTAAGATTTTTTGCAGTCACAGTTTGGCTTAGTCCAGTGGAGTATTTCTATCTCTCCTAATGGTATTGGTTGTTTGGCTGTATCATTCCTCCTGCACTCGAGTGCTTGCATTGAAAAGCATGCAGGACTACTTTAAAACTATATCCCTCTCTTCCCTCTCTTGCTGCCTCCTTTTCATGTGCCTCACTCTAATGTGCTAATGCTGCATGCATAACACATTAAACCCTGACCTACTGGCTTTGCCAACTGCTTACTGTCTATGATCCTTGATCCCGCTGATGCGTTGTGTGCTCTTCAGTTTGCACACAGACATTAGCTGCGTGTTCTTACTGGCTTGAATGAGAGTGCAGGTAATGTAAATGCGAAAATGGCAAATGTGCATATGTAAATTATATTGACTGATTGCATTGAAGAGTCTACCTAGACATTTACCTGACCATGACCTTGAAGGTCATTGGTGTCTTTGAATGAGCTATTCCCAATTTAGACAACCCTTAAATTTTGCACCGTAGAAGAACATGATACCGTCCACATGGTTAGACATGATCATCAACACCTCACTGGAGAAGAACACAGTAATGTATACAGTGGCAGACTGCATCATCAACACCTCACTGGAGAAGAATATGCTACCATCCACAATGGTAGACTCCATCACCAACACTTCACTGGAGAAGAACAGGTTGAAGCCCACTGTGGTAGACACCATCTTCACCTTTACTAGAAAATAACATGCTTCATCTACAGTGGTAGACTACAATAACACCGGACAGGAAAACAACACACTACCATCCACAGGGGTAGAGTACATCAACTCCTCCCCAGAGAAGAGCATGTTAGCAGCCACAGTGGTACACTCCATCACCAACACCATACCAGAGAGTAAAACTGTTAACAAGCAACACTGGATACATCTCTGTGATGCCACTTAAGGAATGGTGGTTGAGCTATACTGACCCTCTGGACTGGACATACTGGTCTGAGTATGACAGGGCCAAATAATACAATAATAGTTTAGAGTCCTGTTCAAAAAAATATTCCATAGCCTAAATTAAGCAAACTAGCATTAAACATTTATGAGACACGATGAAAACCCTATCAGAGTAGTCCAGCACAGAGAAAATCATCCAGTCCACACTGCATCAAGATTTCTTCTCCTCATACCAAAGAGATGACACAACCCTGCTAAAGAGCCAACACCCTATAGTTCTCACTAGTCTATTGGAGCTCTCAACCTGGAGTGGGAAGTGTTGATAAGTCAATCAGTATCTTAAAAGCAATTGAAGAAAGCTGCTGATCTCAGGTTTAGATGGGGATGTAACTGGTCAGCAGCCTTCAAGCTGAAAGAGTGCACAGTGGCCTGTGTCTCACTACAGGCTGAGAAGGGCTTGTTTTTTATCAGACAACTTCTCACAATGTAGGAGTAGGCTGAGAATGTAGACCAGAAAAGGTCAATCCCAGCAGGTCTTTCTGGGTGGGTCCTAGCCAGGACAACTTAAAGCAACTACCCGAGTCCCTATCAGAGAGCTCCTAACAGCCTCTACTTACCTATAGGTGACTGGCAAGGCCAAAAACAGTTTCTAATGGGGAAGGAAACTTAAATTATCGGGTGCCATTTTCACCACAAGGATTGCCTTTCTGGAGTGTAACTCTGATGTCGCCCACATCACGTCATCTGTCGGTCCAGCATCTGTCCTATTTCCATAATCATTATAGTCCACATGTTCTGTACCAGGACCTAGGCAAGGCCAACTCTGGTTCAAATTAATCCTAAGCAGGATCTAAATTAAAGGCCTAGCTTCCCTTGGGGGCACTTTGGAGGAATGCTGAGATTCCCTCACAAGGGATAACCAAAGTACAAGTCAAGTCCTAAGGCCCAACCCAGCATGTCCTGTGCCAGGGAGGCACTGTGCAAATGTGTGAGGTATCATAGAGTTGGCAAATAGGTGTGGTGGTGTATACCTCCCGAAAGAGTGCGATTGTACTGAATGCTAGTTAATAAGTGGGCCATATTCTCAAAGCCCAGTGGTTTGGGTAGAGGTTGTTTAATTGTCACTCTGACCTCTCCATGGGATCCATGAAACACAAATCCTGTGCTCAGAGAACATCTGACCAACCCTAAATAAGTGTAGTCCTGGTTCTCAAGTCTGAGATCCACACCCATTTGAGCAGTGGGGCTGTGTTTATATTGGCGTGGGACAACATATGCAGTGTCTCCAAACTGGTCACTGGGGTCCAAGCAACCTTCCATGTGAGCTTCAAACTGGCATTCAGGTTCACCAAAATAAGGGTAATGCCTTAAATTCCTACCTGGAGAGCAATAGGTTTGTGTCGATGGCCATTGGTCATAATCATGAAGGTTCATGGGAAGTTAAACAGGATTCCAGCCAGTCAGGATTCCAACCAGTACCTTGAACATGCCCACTAGGGTTGATAGACATGAAGCACATTAAATCTGGTGCCAGCAACTGCTCTCCATCCACCATTTCACTCTGTGCCAACTGGGTTTGAGGCTCTGACTCAAAGAGCTTTAGACAGTCTGCATGACTGTGGCTCAGCCAGGCCAAATGCCACATTTCTGGTCCACCCTCCTGAAGGGGGAGAGCAATTTTTAGGTTCCTCTCAAATCGGTAATATCTCTTGTCGCTAGCACCTGTGCTGGGCTTGTTTGGGCAAATGCTCGACAGGGCTGCCACGTGGACAGTGCCCCATGAGCACCTAGCTCTCAGCGTGCTAGCTGTAAGTGAACTGAACTACGTGATAATTTCCAGGCCACACATACATGCATTTTGCTGTAGATCACAGCATTTCTGTCTATCATCTTGGAATCTGTCTCTTCCATATCAGTGTATCTCACATTTCCTTCCCAAAAAGGTATGCATTGGTTATCTTACACCTAAGGGGTATTACAAGTGATTGTTCATCCAAGGCTCTGTGGAATAATATGAGTGAAGTGAGTGTGGAGTTCCTGGACATCAAATTGGTAGTGGAGGGCAAGAGGTTGACCTCCAAACTATCACGTGATCAAGACTGCGGATGCAGTTGGAACGCGTTGTGTAAATAAACACTTAGCAACTTACTTGAGTTTTGGTTCCTGGTTTTCCTGAGAGCGCACGTACTTGGACTTGTGTGGAATTTGTTTGTCGGTATGCTCTGCCGGCGTGTGCGCCACTTCCAATGGGTCCCGCTGATCTGGAAGGAGCATGTGGTGAAGATATATATATATATATATATATATATATCTATATATATATATATATATATATATATATATATATATATATATATATATATATTATCTACTGGCAGTCGCCAGTAGATAGTTATAGTTAGGACCGTGTTTCCATAGGAAATCCGCAACATTCTATTTGGAATAACTTTGGCGCCGATTGACGAATCCTCGCGAAATTCTCAAAATAGGTGGGGCGCTCCGCTCCGCTCCTACCCTGAAAGTCTCGGGGGGATTCGTCAAGCGGGGGCTGAGAAAAAGGGGGGTCCCAAAACGCGTTTTCCCCATGCATTTTTCCATAGGACCTTTAGTCCGAGCTACAGCCCGAACGGCTGAACAGAATTATGTGAAATTTGGCAGAGAGGTAGCCCTCAGGTCAGGGATGTGCCTTTTGAAGGTCTCGTGTAAATCTGTTCAGTATTTCCTGAGAAAATAGCATTTAAATCAATATATATATCTATGGGCGCGCTCCGTGCGCTTACGGTAAGCTTACCGTACGCGTACGGTGCCGTGCGCGAGCGCGATTCTGATTGGTTGTTAGATCAAAGTAAACATTCGAATCGGTCGAAACCAGGAAGTGTCGGCCGCCATTTTGTCTCTCGCAGTCTGAGGGGGTGAAAAACAAAGGTGGATAACGTGAAAAGGGGGCAGGCTGGACAGTTCCTGACCCCCTAGCCTTTGTCAGGGGGTCCCAGAAGGACCCCCAAGGGCAAAAAATTAATTTTAATTTTTTTTTCAAAAAATCGCCGAATGCGCGCAGCGTACGCGCACGGCGTAAACGGAGAAATTCCGTGAGGAAAAATTACGCGAACTTCGCGTAATTACGTGTACCGTACACGCACGGCAAAAAAAAAAATTCAAAAAGGAAAGCTTAAAAAAAAATAAAAAAAATTGTGAGGTAAGGTTGACTCTTAAAAGAGCCATTGGGTTAATACAGGGATGGAGGAAAGAAAGAATGGGAATTTTATGAGCGTCTACAAACGTGCTGGTCTATCTTATTGTTAATAAGGGAAACACTGGTCTCCCCAAAAACAATAAGACCACAACACCTTATACACCTCATTACAACCCTCCCAAATCGAGGGTTAACGTCCAGAGGAGCAGAAGAAGGTGATGCTCCCACCTCAGAGGAAGGGCTCAGCTGAGCTGCTGATGATGTACTTGGCTGAGCTTCTGAGTGACTTACTGAAGAGTTTTCTCCAGTATGTCGAGCAAAGGTCCTGGGATGTCTATCCCTAAGGTGTCTCATCATAGAGTGATTTCCAAAGGAATACTTCTTCCTTGGATTTCCTCTAGATAAAACACGGTCACAAAGTGTGCAAGTGACCAATGGAGCATTGACCTTTTTCTCCCCCTCTGGAAAAGTAAAATACTCCCATACAAAAGAATTCTTTTGTTTCCTCCTTCTCTGGATGATGGTGGTGCTGCTAGCCTCACTCTCAGAAGAGGTCTGCTGTTCTGCCATTGTATCTCAATGTTAATTCAGCTCCTTCTCCTAGGGGATCTCAAGCAGTAATGAGGGGAATGGGTGTGGTGTGGGAAGTTTCTGGAACTGAAAGTAGTTTCAACCAATGAAAAGTGTTCTTTGTGGATCACATGACCTACCGTGCGCGCTCCGTAAGCTTACGGTACACGCTCGTAAACAAGTACGCATGCGCAAACGTGATGCTTACGGAGCGCTTACGGAGCGCGTACGTAAGACGCACTCGCGCATGCGCATTACACGCCCCTGCGTAACCGCGACGTTGCTTCCGCGTGTACGCGTACGTCACGTACGTATCACGTAAGCGCGCTGTACTTATGACGTGCGGAGCGCGTAGCGTCAGCTTACCGTACGCGCATCGTATCATGTAAGCGCACCGTACTTATGACGTACGGAGCGCGTAGCGTCAGCTTACCGTACGCGCACGGAAAAAAATGCATTAAAAAAAAATTAACCATTCCATAATGCAGGATATAGTACATATATTTTTTTATACATAGGTTTACAAAAAATCTCCCAAAAAAATTTGCATTTAAAAAACCGTACAAATT
Source organism: Triturus cristatus (assembly GCF_964204655.1). Lineage (NCBI taxonomy): Eukaryota > Metazoa > Chordata > Amphibia > Caudata > Salamandridae > Triturus > Triturus cristatus. Next base: position 272,031,012 of record NC_140587.1, read on the forward strand.
CACTGAAAAAACCATAGGTTTCACACATGTTATAGTTAGGAATTAGCATTTAAAAAACCTTGCAAATTCACTGAAAAAACCATAGGTTTCACACATGTTATAGTTAGCTGGACATTTCACTCATAAAAAACCAATGAAATTCCCCCGTTATAGTTAGTGCAGGCAACTATAACTCACGCGACCGCAATCCTCTGCTGATGACGTCAGATATTACATCACTGATGACATATGTGTCTTTCTGAAAAAAAAAAAAATTTAATATATGTATAGCTAAACATGAATGGAAGAAGACATGGGTAAATAAGTGTCTAAATACAGTGATGTAATATCTGACGTCATCAGCAGAGGATTGCGGTCGCGTGAGTTATAGTTGCCTGCACTAACTATAACGGGGGAATTTCATTGGTTTTTTATGAGTGAAATGTCCAGCTAACTATAACATGTGTGAAACCTATGGGTTTTTCAGTGAATTACCTACTGGCGGTCGCCAGTAGGTAGTTATAGTTAGGACCACGTTTCCATAGGAAATCCGCAACATTCTATTTTGAATAACTTTGGCGCCGGTCGACGAATGCTCGTGAATTTTTCAAAATAGGTGGGGCGCTACGCTCCGCTCCTTCCCTGAAAATCTCGGGGGGATTCGTCAAGCGGGGGCTGAGATAAAAGGGGGGTCCCAAAACGCGTTTTTCCCATGCATTTTTCCATAGGACCTTTAGACAGGGCTACAGCCCGAACGGCTGAACAGAATTACTAGAAATTTGGCAGAGAGGTAGTCCTCAGGTCAAGGAAGTGCTTTTTGTAGGTTTGGTGTAAATCTGTTCAGTAGATTCTGAGAAAATAGCCTTTAAATCAATATATATATCTGAGCCAGCTTACGGTGCGCTTACGGTACGCTTACCGTACGTGTACGGTGGCGTGCGCGAGCGCGATTCTGATTGGCTCTTAGATCTTAGTAAACATTCGAATCGGTCGAAACCAGGAAGCGGCGGCCGCCATTTCGTGTGTTTCACTCAGAAAAAAAAGAGTGATAACAAGAAAAGGGGGCAAGGAGGAGAGTTACAGACCCCCTAACATTTGTAAGGGGGTCAAAGAAGGACAGAAAAGTACAAAGAAAACATTTATTGATTTTAAAAAAAATCGCGGGGTACGCGTACGGTAAGCGTACGGTAAAAAAATAAAATAAAAAAAGAAATGAAAATCAGATTTAAGTGTTTAGATATTAGGGGGCTCTAAAAAGAGCCGTTGTGTTTATGAAGTGATTTTTTAGTGGTACCTACAAGTAAGTACCGATGCAGAGTCTAAGGTTCAAGAGGAAGACTCTGTTCCCTTCATCATTGAAGTGCACACCATCTCCTCTATAAATGTCTTGCATGTCGTAATGCAAGTTGTTGTGGTAAATGGAACCCATGCCATAGTCACGGAGGAAAGCAGAAACAGATTTGTTGACGTGCTTTCTTGCTTTGTCAATCTGCGGACAGAAAAGATTGGACCAGTTCCATTTTTGCCTTTGGCATATGTTAGAAAACACAAAGGCAGTTTTAGGGAAAAGTGAAAACAGTTGTGCAAAGGTGTCCTTCATAAGCATTTCCAGACCTACCCCAGTCAAAGTGCCTAGGTCATTGCCACCACAGTGCACTATTATGAGGTCAGGGTGTTGGATGTGCATGAAGGATTTCACCAATGGCATCAATTGGTGCCACTTTAACCCTCTCTGACCAATCCATTTAATGTCTACATTTGGCAAAGCAAGGTCTCTCACCATATCTGTTTTCTCTGCATACTTTTCACTCCAGAAGACATAGCTGTGCCCTACAATCCACACTGTGAACATCTTCAAAGGAGAACTGGATGCACTCAGGAGGTGTCTTTCAGTAGAATGGCAATATGAAAAGAAAGACAGTTTGGAAATGGAGGCATACATATTTTTTTCAAAAAAAAAAGAACTGATTGGCTGTTTCATACCATTCTAGAATAAAAACTAGGCTGTATGTGTAAATTAATAGAAGCATGTTTTGTATTGGTACAGAAAAATGTGTTACCAAAGAACAGTACTATGGATTTGCTGTTAGGTTTGAAAAGTCAAGCACTCTTGCTCTGTGGAATTGAAACATTGTTTGGTGAACTTCTGACCTAACTCCACACAGCAGTGTTCCATGAGCTGTTGCTATGGTAGCAGGCAGAAGTCAAGTTGGGGGAAGGGTACTAGGCAGAAGTCAAGTTGGGGGAAGGGTACTTTTGGAAAAGGGTTGGTTTTCAACCAATAGAAATGTGTGATTACATTTGAAAAAAAGGGGCAAGCACTGAGATTTGAAACTAACATGTATATGTGTGGAAAAATAGAGGGAAAGTTTGCCATTATCTGGTTCTGCTGAGAGGAGAGAGGTGTAAAGAACAGAGATCCTGGCTCTGATAATCTGCTGTTTGAGTGCCACATTTCTTTCACAACTAACTAATTTTAAAGGTGAGTTTAGAGTTTGAGAGGGGATGTATATGGTAAATTAAGAAATGAATAATAGAAATGCAATTCTTTTTGTTGAAGTTGTGTTTATTATTTTCTGTTTTGGGAGAAATTTAAATGTGAGGAACAAGTAAAATAATATGGACTATGTTTTCACAATAAATTAAGGTGTACTGGTATAAAAAAAGAATAGTTTAAGGGTTTGAGGTTGGACTCAGTAATGCAAATACATTCAGCATCACTAAGGCTGGTTGCCCTTGCTGGAGTGTAGGCAGTCACCCAGGTTACAAATGGTGCTGCTCTGAAAAAGCAGTTTGGACATGTGCTTTTTAAAAAATCTGAAAAGTGGATTCATAATGTGTCAGTCTGTAAAAGTGTTTATCACTTGCCCAAAAAAAGAGCAGTAAGTGTGCTTTCAAATTGGCAAAGAAATTTCGTTTTGTGACTAATGTGAAAACATGACTCTGTGTGCAAAGAGGAATTATAGGAAGAGATTTATTGCGTATTGCTCTGGTGATTTCACAGTTGCATTAGATGGAAAGGGGGAGCCATTTTTTGGTGCAGAAGCAGACTCTTAGCACACACCCAGCTGCTTACTATGTGGAATCATGCACAGTATTCACAAGCGAGTGGGGTTTGAGGTTTCAGTCAGTAATGCAAATACATTCAGCATCACTAAGGCTGGTTGCCCTTGCTGGAGTGTAGGCAGTCACCCAGGTTACAAATGGTGCTGGTCTGAAAAAGCAGTTTGGACATGTGCTTTTTAAAAAATCTGAAAAGTGGATTCATAATGTGTCAGTCTGTAAAAGTGGTTATCACTTGCCAAAAAAAAAGAGCAGTAAGTGTGCTTTTAAATTGGCAAAGAAATTTCGTTTAAGGGCCTAATGTGAAAACATGACTCTGTGTGCAAATAGGAATTACAGGCAGAGATTTATTGCGTATTGCTCTGGTGATTTCACAGTTGCATTAGATGGAAAGGGGGAGCCATTTTTTGGTGCAGAAGCAGACTCTTAGCACACACCCAGCTGCTTACCATGTGGAATCATGGACAGTATTCACAAGCGAGTGGGGTTTGAGGTTTCAGTCAGTAATGCAAATACATTCAGCATCACTAAGGCTGTTTGCCCTTGCTGGAGTGTAGGCAGTCACCCAGGTTACAAATGGTGCTGGTCTGAAAAAGCAGTTTGGACATGTGCTTTTTAAAAAATCTGAAAAGTGGATTCATAATGTGTCAGTCTGTAAAAGTGTTTATCACTTGCCAAAAAAAAGAGCAGTAAGTGTGCTTTCAAATTGGCAAAGAAATTTAGTTTTGTGACTAATGTGAAAACATGACTCTGTGTGCAAATAGGAATTACAGGCAGAGATTTATTGTGTATTGCTTTGGTGATTTCACAGTTGCATTAGATGGAAAGGGGGAGCCATTTTTTGGTGCAGAAGCAGACTCTTAGCACACACCCAGCTGCTTACCATGTGGAATCATGCACAGTATTCACAAGCGAGTGGGGTTTGAGGTTTCAGTCAGTAATGCAAACACATTCAGCATCACTAAGGCTGTTTGCCCTTGCTGGAGTGTAGGCAGTCACCCAGGTTACAAATGGTGCTGGTCTGAAAAAGCAGTTTGGACATGTGCTTTTTAAAAAATCTGAAAAGTGGATTCATAATGTGTCAGTCTGTAAAAGTGTTTATCACTTGCCAAAAAAAAGAGCAGTAAGTGTGCTTTCAAATTGGCAAAGAAATTTCGTTTAAGGGCCTAATGTGAAAACATGACTCTGTGTGCAAATAGGAATTACAGGCAGAGATTTATTGCGTATTGCTCTGGTGATTTCACAGTTGCATTAGATGGAAAGGGGGAGCCATTTTTTGGTGCAGAAGCAGACTCTTAGCACACAGCCAGCTGCTTACCATGTGGAATCATGCACAGTATTCACAAGCGAGTGGGGTTTGAGGTTTCAGTCAGTAATGCAAATACATTCAGCATCACTAAGGCTGGTTGCCCTTGCTGGAGTGTAGGCAGTCACCCAGGTTACAAATGGTGCTGGTCTGAAAAAGCAGTTTGGACATGTGCTTTTTAAAAAATCTGAAAAGTGGATTCATAATGTGTCAGTCTGTAAAAGTGATTATCACTTGCCAAAAAAAAGAGCAGTAAGTGTGCTTTCAAATTGGCAAAGAAATTTCGTTTTGTGACTAATGTGAAAACATGACTCTGTGTGCAAATAGGAATTACAGGCAGAGATGTATTGCGTATTGCTCTGGTGATTTCACAGTTGCATTAGATGGAAAGGGGGAGCCATTTTTTGGTGCAGAAGCAGACTCTTAACACACAGCCAGCTGCTTACCATGTGGAATCATGCACAGTATTCACAAGCGAGTGGGGTTTGAGGTTTCAGTCAGTAATGCAAATACATTCAGCATCACTAAGGCTGGTTGCCCTTGCTGGAGTGTAGGCAGTCACCTAGGTTACAAATGGTGCTGGTCTGAAAAAGCAGTTTGGACATGTGCTTTTTAAAAAATCTGAAAAGTGGATTCATAATGTGTCAGTCTGTAAAAGTGTTTATCACTTGCCAAAAAAAAGAGCAGTAAGTGTGCTTTCAAATTGGCAAAGAAATTTCGTTTAAGGGCCTAATGTGAAAACATGACTCTGTGTGCAAATAAGAATTACAGACAGAGATTTATTGCGTATTGCTCTGGTGATTTCACAGTTGCATTAGATGGAAAGGGGGAGCCATTTTTTGGTGCAGAAGCAGACTCTTAGCACACACCCAGCTGCTTACCATGTGGAATCATGGACAGTATTCACAAGCGAGTGGGGTTTGAGGTTTCAGTCAGTAATGCAAATACATTCAGCATCACTAAGGCTGTTTGCCCTTGCTGGAGTGTAGGCAGTCACCCAGGTTACAAATGGTGCTGGTCTGAAAAAGCAGTTTGGACATGTGCTTTTTAAAAAATCTGAAAAGTGGATTCATAATGTGTCAGTCTGTAAAAGTGGTTATCACTTGCCAAAAAAAAGAGCAGTAAGTGTGCTTTTAAATTGGCAAAGAAATTTTGTTTAAGGGCCTAATGTGAAAACATGACTCGGTGTGCAAATAGGAATTACAGGCAGAGATTTATTGCGTATTGCTCTGGTGATTTCACAGTTGCATTAGATGGAAAGGGGGAGCCATTTTTTGGTGCAGAAGCAGACTCTTAGCACACACCCAGCTGCTTACCATGTGGAATCATGGACAGTATTCACAAGCGAGTGGGGTTTGAGGTTTCAGTCAGTAATGCAAATACATTCAGCATCACTAAGGCTGTTTGCCCTTGCTGGAGTGTAGGCAGTCACCCAGGTTACAAATGGTGCTGGTCTGAAAAAGCAGTTTGGACATGTGCTTTTTAAAAAATCTGAAAAGTGGATTCATAATGTGTCAGTCTGTAAAAGTGGTTATCACTTGTCAAAAAAAAGAGCAGTAAGTGTGCTTTTAAATTGGCAAAGAAATTTCGTTTAAGGGCCTAATGTGAAAACATGACTCTGTGTGCAAATAGGAATTACAGGCAGAGATTTATTGCGTATTGCTCTGGTGATTTCACAGTTGCATTAGAAGGAAAGGGGGAGCCAGTTTTTTGGTGCAGAAGCAGACTCTTAGCACACACCCAGCTGCTTACCATGTGGAATCATGCACAGTATTCCCAAGCGAGTGGGGTTTGAGGTTTCAGTCAGTAATGCAAATACATTCAGCATCACTAAGGCTGGTTGCCCTTGCTGGAGTGTAGGCAGTCACCCAGGTTACAAATGTTGCTGGTCTGAAAAAGCAGTTTGGACATGTGCTTTTTAAAAAATCTGAAAAGTGGATTCATAATGTGTCAGTCTGTAAAAGTGATTATCACTTGCCAAAAAAAAGAGTAGTAAGTGTGCTTTCAAATTGGCAAAGAAATTTCGTTTTGTGACTAATGTGAAAACATGACTCTGTGTGCAAATAGGAATTACAGGCAGAGATGTATTGCGTATTGCTCTGGTGATTTCACAGTTGCATTAGATGGAAAGGGGGAGCCATTTTTTGGTGCAGAAGCAGACTCTTAACACACAGCCAGCTGCTTACCATGTGGAATCATGCACAGTATTCACAAGCGAGTGGGGTTTGAGGTTTCAGTCAGTAATGCAAATACATTCAGCATCACTAAGGCTGGTTGCCCTTGCTGGAGTGTAGGCAGTCACCCAGGTTACAAATGGTGCTGGTCTGAAAAAGCAGTTTGGACATGTGCTTTTTAAAAAATCTGAAAAGTGGATTCATAATGTGTCAGTCTGTAAAAGTGGTTATCACTTGCCAAAAAAAAGAGCAGTAAGTGTGCTTTTAAATTGGCAAAGAAATTTTGTTTAAGGGCCTAATGTGAAAACATGACTCGGTGTGCAAATAGGAATTACAGGCAGAGATTTATTGCGTATTGCTCTGGTGATTTCACAGTTGCATTAGATGGAAAGGGGGAGCCATTTTTTGGTGCAGAAGCAGACTCTTAGCACACACCCAGCTGCTTACCATGTGGAATCATGGACAGTATTCACAAGCGAGTGGGGTTTGAGGTTTCAGTCAGTAATGCAAATACATTCAGCATCACTAAGGCTGTTTGCCCTTGCTGGAGTGTAGGCAGTCACCCAGGTTACAAATGGTGCTGGTCTGAAAAAGCAGTTTGGACATGTGCTTTTTAAAAAATCTGAAAAGTGGATTCATAATGTGTCAGTCTGTAAAAGTGGTTATCACTTGCCAAAAAAAAGAGCAGTAAGTGTGCTTTTAAATTGGCAAAGAAATTTCGTTTAAGGGCCTAATGTGAAAACATGACTCTGTGTGCAAATAGGAATTACAGGCAGAGATTTATTGCGTATTGCTCTGGTGATTTCACAGTTGCATTAGAAGGAAAGGGGGAGCCAGTTTTTTGGTGCAGAAGCAGACTCTTAGCACACACCCAGCTGCTTACCATGTGGAATCATGCACAGTATTCACAAGCGAGTGGGGTTTGAGGTTTCAGTCAGTAATGCAAATACATTCAGCATCACTAAGGCTGGTTGCCCTTGCTGGAGTGTAGGCAGTCACCTAGGTTACAAATGGTGCTGGTCTGAAAAAGCAGTTTGGACATGTGCTTTTTAAAAAATCTGAAAAGTGGATTCATAATGTGTCAGTCTGTAAAAGTGTTTATCACTTGCCAAAAAAAAGAGCAGTAAGTGTGCTTTCAAATTGGCAAAGAAATTTCGTTTAAGGGCCTAATGTGAAAACATGACTCTGTGTGCAAATAAGAATTACAGACAGAGATTTATTGCGTATTGCTCTGGTGATTTCACAGTTGCATTAGATGGAAAGGGGGAGCCATTTTTTGGTGCAGAAGCAGACTCTTAGCACACACCCAGCTGCTTACCATGTGGAATCATGGACAGTATTCACAAGCGAGTGGGGTTTGAGGTTTCAGTCAGTAATGCAAATACATTCAGCATCACTAAGGCTGTTTGCCCTTGCTGGAGTGTAGGCAGTCACCCAGGTTACAAATGGTGCTGGTCTGAAAAAGCAGTTTGGACATGTGCTTTTTAAAAAATCTGAAAAGTGGATTCATAATGTGTCAGTCTGTAAAAGTGGTTATCACTTGCCAAAAAAAAGAGCAGTAAGTGTGCTTTTAAATTGGCAAAGAAATTTTGTTTAAGGGCCTAATGTGAAAACATGACTCGGTGTGCAAATAGGAATTACAGGCAGAGATTTATTGCGTATTGCTCTGGTGATTTCACAGTTGCATTAGATGGAAAGGGGGAGCCATTTTTTGGTGCAGAAGCAGACTCTTAGCACACACCCAGCTGCTTACCATGTGGAATCATGGACAGTATTCACAAGCGAGTGGGGTTTGAGGTTTCAGTCAGTAATGCAAATACATTCAGCATCACTAAGGCTGTTTGCCCTTGCTGGAGTGTAGGCAGTCACCCAGGTTACAAATGGTGCTGGTCTGAAAAAGCAGTTTGGACATGTGCTTTTTAAAAAATCTGAAAAGTGGATTCATAATGTGTCAGTCTGTAAAAGTGGTTATCACTTGCCAAAAAAAAGAGCAGTAAGTGTGCTTTTAAATTGGCAAAGAAATTTCGTTTAAGGGCCTAATGTGAAAACATGACTCTGTGTGCAAATAGGAATTACAGGCAGAGATTTATTGCGTATTGCTCTGGTGATTTCACAGTTGCATTAGAAGGAAAGGGGGAGCCAGTTTTTTGGTGCAGAAGCAGACTCTTAGCACACACCCAGCTGCTTACCATGTGGAATCATGCACAGTATTCACAAGCGAGTGGGGTTTGAGGTTTCAGTCAGTAATGCAAATACATTCAGCATCACTAAGGCTGGTTGCCCTTGCTGGAGTGTAGGCAGTCACCCAGGTTACAAATGTTGCTGGTCTGAAAAAGCAGTTTGGACATGTGCTTTTTAAAAAATCTGAAAAGTGGATTCATAATGTGTCAGTCTGTAAAAGTGATTATCACTTGCCAAAAAAAAGAGTAGTAAGTGTGCTTTCAAATTGGCAAAGAAATTTCGTTTTGTGACTAATGTGAAAACAAATGTAGTAATATATTTAATTAAAATAAAGGATTTTTTTTTTAGTTTTTTTCAGGTATTGCTGAAGAGCAGTGAACAAAATTTAAGATGCCTACAAAATCCAGAGTAAAAAAAGACCACAAAAAAAACCTATATTTGAAGACAACTGGAGGACCTAAGTTAGTTGAAGATGCTCATGTTGGGAAGAAGAAAAAATCTTCTGGTAAGCAGACAAAAAATTTTCTAAAGAACATATTCAAAAAAAGGAAAAATTTACAAAATGTCTGTACTGGAAAGAATGATTTCAATCGAAAAGCACAGGAAAAAATTGAGAATTTAGTTAATGCAAATATACCTTCTGCAACTAAAAAGATAAACTTAAACAGAAAAACAGCGTTTAAAGAGATACGTAGAAAAATGTTTCAGAGAAGAGTTATGTCCAATTTGATAAAGGATGTGAAGAAATATAAGCAAAAGGCTAAGTTTTATAAGAGAAAAAAAGAAATTGAAGCCATTGCAGCAAAGGCATTAGAATTAAAAAGGAAACTATTCATTTTAATTTTGAATAGGATGCGTACATTAGACAAAATGGTTAATGTACTGAAATCACATAGCAAAAGGAAAAGAGTAGTGAACAGAACAAACTTTTCTAAAGTGTTTTTAGGAAAATGGATGCATAGTTCAAGTAGTGAACCTTTTTTTAATGAAGAGAGTTATTTTCAAAGTAATAGTTTGCTGCATGCAGTTGACACCAGAGGTCGTGCTTATGAAGTGAAAAATGGTTGCATAATGGAGAAGGAGATAATGGTTCCAAGAGATGAGGTACAAGTGATGGCGGATGAGGCTATGGGGAGACGTCCTAAAGCCCCAGTGTACACTTGGAATTGTAGTAGTATTTGCACTGTGCGTCAGGAATCTATTGATAAATTTCGTGAGTTTCTAAGAGAATATAGTAAAAAAAAGTGTAAAACAGAAGATTAAGGTGCTTCAAAGTTTGGATCCATGCAGAGTGAGAGAGAATACTGGTTTGCAGGGTCATTCTCTGGCTTGTCTATCTAGAAAAGTGTGTAATAGTGTTTTCCATCATTTTAGGATGCTGGCTGTTCATCATACTGAAATGAGACAGTTTGTGAGACGGTTGTATTTTGCTAAAAGTCCAGCAATAAAGTTAGATGAATTGAATAGGGCTCTGTTCCGTGGAACGGTATCAGATGTAGAGAAGGTTGTTGATGAAATTCAGTTTTGTTACTTTGGTCCTGAACAAAACAGTGCAGAGAAGGACACAGTAAATGAGGAAGAAGTGGAAGAGAATGTAGAACCCTCTGTAAGTAAGACATTTAATGATCACATAACAAAATTTGCAATAATCTCTAATGAAAGACCAAATATTACTTGTATTTGTTGCCGCAGAACTCATTATAGAAAACAAACCAGGTATGTTGATCTCCACAGAAAGAGTGAAAATGAAGATAATTATAAGTGGAAGGATTTTGCCACATATATATTTCTTGAAAATTGTTTTGAATTGGGTGAAGTTCAGCGTATTTGTAAATACTGTTACAACAAGTTAGAGGAAAATAGAATGCCGACCAGAGCTGTACATAATAATTTAGAATTGGATGCTATTCCTGCTGAACTTTCTGAATTAAATACATATGAGTCTATACTCATTCAATGTGTTCATCCGTTCCAGACCATAGTACGTATGGAGCCCAAAACTGGTAAATTACCTCCTTCAGATTTACTGAGAGGTTTAAAAGGTAGAGTGGTGTATTTGCCCTTGGATTTGAAAAAAAATATGGAAACTATTGATGCGGATACTTTGGAAACTGAACCATTAATTATTCTGGTTAATGGTGTACCTACAAAGAATAAGAAGATTTGGCAGGAGCTGGTAGATGTACGGAAAGTACAAAGAGCAAATTTGTATTTGAAAAGGAATAACAAATGGTATGAATCAATTTATATAGAAGAAGAAGAAGAAGAAGATTTACAAGAAGACACAGAAACACCAACTGGACAAATTGAAAAAGTGGACAAGTCAAAGGAAGAAGAAATTTATGAACATTTTAGCATACATCCTCTTCATTCAAAAGAAGTTATGGGAGACAATATTGATCTATTTCAGATGAAGAAAGCAAAAGGAACTCCCGTGAGTGTATGGGAGGAGAGCTTGGAAGCTCGATGTTTTCCCCAGCTGTTTCCTAAAGGAAAAGGAGGACGATACGATGAACGTCCGGAACAGATTCCAGCTTCTGAGTATCGGACTACAAGACTATATGCTGAAGATCCCAGATTTCGACAAAGTATTCCTTATTTGTTCCATCTTTTATTTGAAAGCGACTTGTCTGCACTGTCTTATGCAGTAAATCACATTTTAAAAAGTGGAGTACATTTACAAAATGTGTCTGCTAAGGATTTTATGGAGAAAGTGCAGCACCGAGATGATCATTTGGAAACACAACTGATCAATCTGATGGCTTGTCAGCGTGGGACAAATGAATATTGGTACCGACGCCATGGTGAATTAAAATGCATGTTACGGAATTTAGGAACACCAACACGGTTCCTTACCCTAAGCTGTGCGGAGTACGCTTGGGATGATTTACTGGATTTTCTACGAGAGGCAAATTCAAACATTAAAAACATCGAATACAAGACAGCAGGAGAACTGTGCTCATTGGATCCGGTTAATGTTTGCAGATATTTCAATCATAGATTTGAGGCTATGATGTCCTTCATCTGCAATAAAAAAAATCCACCTCTAGGAGAAGTAGTGGATTTCTTTTGGAGAAAAGAGTACCAGGCAAGAGGTGCTCCTCATATTCATATGCTGTTGTGGATCAAGGATGCCCCAAAGTTTGGAACAGATACTGATGAAGCAGTGTTATCTTACATTGAAGAATATGCAACATGTGCTATACCAAAAAGCACAGAAGAGAAAAAGTTAAAGGAGCAAGTTTTACGTTTCCAAAGTCATTGGTGTGGAAAATACTGTTGACGGAAATACAAGAGCAAAGATAAATACTACACTAAATGTCGATTTGGATTTCCTAGACCTGTTCTTCCAAATGGAAGAGTTAACAGTTTTATGTCATCTGTGAGACATACTATCACAAGAAAATCACCTAAGAATACCTACAACCTTAAAAGAAAAGAAGAATCAAAAAATATAAATGACTACAACCCAGTGATTTTATCCATGTGGAACGCTAACATGGATATACAGTATGTAGCTGACAATTCCATTGCTGTTGCTCGATATGTAACGTCTTACATTACGAAATCAGAAAAAACAGAATTGAAGGAAATGTGGGAAGAGATTTCTCACGAGAAAACTGTCAGTAAGAAGCTGTACAGTTTCAGTTTGAAGATGTTATCGCATCGAGAAATTGGATCCTACGAATGTTCAGATAGGTTATCTTCTGCAAGTCTCTACTCGAAATCAAGAAGAATAATTTGGGCAAGTTTAGGCCTTGCAGCAATGAGAAATCGGGTACTGAAATCTGTTGGAGAAATTGAATATTTGGCCGAGAATGACCCAGAAAGTACAGATATTTTGAAATCAAACATGTTGGACACATATTATCCCAAGAGAAGTCATCATCTGGAGAACATGTGTCTCTATGAAGTGCTGCAGAACTACATTTATTCACGGAAAGCCGCAGAAGACATCAACAATGGAAAATATAAAGTCATTGGTGAGGAAGGATGTTTGGTGAAGCAAACAAAAGGAAGTTTGATAAATCACCGGAAGCTGAGTTGCGACACTACTGACAAAAAGGAATTTTACTACTTGGCTCTTTTACAGCTGTTTAAACCATGGCGTACAGAGGATGAACTACTGGGAGAATTTCAAAGCTATGAAGATTCTTTTAATGCTTGCAAAGACAGCATACAATGCAATACATTCACAACTTATCTGCAAATGTTAAATGAAGAAATTGAACAGGAAACTACAATTGCAGCAGAAATAGCTAGAGACAGTTCTCAGGACAGCCAAAGTTCAGGAACACTCAGTCAAGATCCCCTAGGACAACCAATCGTTGAAAATGAAGCATCAATAGCCATGAATGAAGTGGAAACGGCTATGAATCAAGCTCAAGGAGAATTTATAGACTTACAAAATTTGGAAAGACAACTGAACGAAGAGCAGCAACAAATTTATGAAGAGATCAGAAAAAAAATTGATCACGGATTTCTACATGAAAAAAAAGAGTGCTCATGCACATCATTTCATCCAATCAGGATGTATGTAAGCGGACAAGCTGGAACTGGAAAAAGTTTCCTAATAAAAGTCATCAGAAGCTACCTACAGCAAAAAACGGATTCTACTTTGTCTTGTGTGGTTACTGCTCCAACTGGGTTAGCAGCATATAACATAAAAGGAATCACTTTACATCGTTTGCTAATGTTACCAGTGGAGCATGAGAACAAAATACAATACAACAAGCTAACTGGAGAAGCATGCTTGGAAGTTTCAAGAGTATTGAAGAAGATGCAAGTTCTCATTATTGATGAGGTGAGCATGGTATCAAACTTAATGCTTGCCTTTGTGCATTTAAGAATGCAGCAAATTCTGAAGACAGACTATGACGTGTTATTTGGAGGAAAACACGTCATAGTTTTTGGAGATCTTTTGCAACTTACTCCAGTTAAAGGACAACCAGTGTTTAATACTGTGACACATGAAGACACGAAGAAGCCATTGGGAAGCATCGGTAATACAAATATTTGGTCCTTCTTTGAGTACAAGGAACTTACAACTAATATGAGGCAAGCAAACGATGAAGAATATGGAAGTATTCTGAAAGATATCAGGATTGGACTACTCACAGAAGCTTTCAAAAAAGCATTACAGAGTCGGCTGCTACATAATTTATTTCCAAAGGAAGAAATAGTTGCAGAGAAGATATACAAGAACATTGCAGAAAACAAAAGTGTCATCTTCTTAATGCCAACTCTACGTGAATGCTCAATATTCAATGAGGAGCTTTTGAAATTGGAAAAGGAAGATATCAGGAAATTGGAAGCAGTGGACAAAATTGAGGATGGAAGAATTACTGTCACATTAACAGGCACACTGAAAAATAAATTGGATTCACTAGAGAAGAACATTTCCAAAACAGCTGGATTAGAAAAAAATCTATATGTTTGCATGAACTGTAGAGTATTTTTAAGGAGAAATTTGGATGTTGAAAAAGGTTTAGTTAATGGAGCTATGGGAAGAGTTGTGGGTTTTATTAATTATCAGAAAAAAGATGGAATTGAATGTTTAAAAATAAAATTTGATCAGATAGAAGAAGTTAAAGACATTTGTCGTTGTTCAGTTCGTTTCATGCTTGTGAAAGACTTATATGTACGTAGGAAGCAGTTTCCGTTTTCGCTAGCATATGCTGTAACTATTCACAAGTCTCAAGGATTGACTGTAGATTGTGCATTTGTGAACATTGGTTCAACTGTGTTCAAAGAAGGTATGGCATATGTTGCTTTGTCACGAGTGAAAACATTATCAGGTTTATTCATGATAGACTTTGATGATTCAAAAGTTAGTGCTGATACAAATTGTGTAAAGGAGTATAATAGATTAAGAAGAAGCTATGCTCCTCATTTAGGTCAGTATCCTGTGTTGGAGAAACGTGTAGTTTCTCGTAAAAGGAGAAATGAGAATATCTGTAATGAAGATGTAGAGAGGAGGAAAAAAAAGAGGAGTGATGTAATTGCAAGCAAAAAGAATAAGGAAAATGAAGAACAGGTTGTAGGATGTTATTTTGAAAATAGCTCTGGTGTCAACTGCTACGCTAATGTAGTGCTGAATGTTGCATTTTATCTGGAAAGTTTGCAAGAGCAGATAATAGTAAATCAGGGAAAAAGATTCTGTTCTGTGCTGAGTCTCCTTTTTGAAAAGCTGAGTAATGATAAACCTCAAATAGAAAGTGCTACTGAAATTAGAAAAGTTTTAGATGTATGTTCAGGACGAACACAGTTTTCTCAAAATGTACAGCAAGACGCACAGGAATTCTTGATTTATTTTCTTCAGGTACTGGAAGAAGAAGGGGTTCCCATTGAAAATTTATTTGGTCTCTCTTATAAATGGGAACATAGTTGTGAAAACTGTTATAATATATGTGGCTCTAATGTTGATTCTGAAAGGTTTATTTATTTAACATTGCCAGAGAGTAAAACAGTCACTTTTGCTAAATTAGTTAAAGATGCTAATCATAGCATGCAATGCGGTGAGTGTAAATCTGACATGTTTTCAACATTAATTTTAAAGGAATACAGACAGTATGTAATTTTAATGATGCAACGATGTAGAGCTGATGGTTCAAAATTGGATACTTTAATAAAGAAGTTTACAGGACAGCAATTATCAATTTCAGGAAAAACTTTTGTAACAGTTGCAATAATTTTCCATGATGGACCTACTGTAACTTCTGGTCATTACACAGTTTATCTTAAATGTGAAAAAGGCTGGACACTGTGTAATGATTCCCAATTGATTTTTAAGCAACGTTTGCCTATTGATTTAGCAAATTCCTATCTAATCTTCCTGAAACCTAAATTTTAGAGAGATTTGGCAACATCTGGACAAAACAATTTTACCATTTTATTGGATTACCATTTGGAATTTACAAATAAAAAGATTTAACAAATTATCATTTGGCCTAATGGAAAGGTAACCAATTGTAATGTGGAATTTTTCCATTTTTTAAGGAAACTTTGGAAAACCAAAAATTTAGAAAAAATCGGTAACATCTGCACAATTTAAATTTTGGAATGTTATTGGATTGCCATTGGAAATTTTTTCAAAAAAGATTTTTAAAATTACTATTTGGCCATGCGGAAAAGTAAACAATTCTATTGTGGACTTATTTAATTATTAATTAATCTTTCGGAAACCAAAATGTTACAGAGAATCGGTGACATCTGTACAATTTAAACTTTAGATTTTTATTGGATTACCATTGGAAATTAAACAAAAAAAGAATTTTAAAATTACTATTTGGCCTAAAGGAAATGGAACCAGATGTATTGTGGAGTTATTTGAGATATATTATTGTGATTATACTTCTGAAACAAAAATATCAGACGGTATTTTAAAGAAATAAGTATTGATATTGGATGATATTTTTTAAGAATATTATGCATTTCTATAAAGTTATGTTTATGCAAAAAGAGATTGTGGGCTTTTTTAAAACAATCTTTGAGATTGTTAATTTTTTTTTTGCCTGCTGTTAAATGATGAATGCAATTGCTTTCACAATTTATAGTGAAATGCAATATTTTCTGAAAACAGCAAAAAAAAGGCAAAAATATTTTTTGAAAAATATGTAAATATGTGTACTGTATTATAAAATGTTTTATTAAATATTAATACTTTTTTCTTTTTTTTCAGATTGAGATAGAACATTTTTGAAAACTATAACCATTTTTAAAGCAATTAAAAAAAAATTAAATGAATAAATCTTTTTTTGAGTGGGTATGGTAAGTCAATAATGTCATGGTCCCTTTTTTCCACTTCTCTACAATCACATTTTCAGTTTTTAATTGTAGTCTCTCAAGGACCTTGTAATGTGATAATTGATTTTTAGTGTTTTTTAAAAAAAAAAATAATAATAATTACTCGTACCGTACGCGTACGGTAAAAAAAAAAAAAAAAAAGTTTTTAAAAAAATATATAAAAAATAGATGAAAGGTAAGGTTGGCTCTTAAAAGAGCCGTTGTGTTCATGCAGGGACAGAGGAAAGAAAGATTGGGAATATTAGACGGTACGACAAGTGTGCTGATCTATTTTACAGTTCACTAGGGAAATACTGGTCTCCCTATAAGTAATTAGATCGTGACAAGTGGCGCACCGTACTTCAACCCTCGCAAACCGAGGGTTAATTTCCAGAGGACCAGAAAAAGGAGATGCTCCCCCCACAGATGAAGGGCTCACCTGACCTGCAGAAGAAGGACTCGGCCCTGCAGATGATGGTCCAGGCTGAGCTGCTGTGGATGTGCTTGGTTGATTTACTGAAGGGTTACCTTCAGTAAGTCGAGCATGTGTCCTTCTGTGTACATCCTTAAGGTGTCTCATCATGGTGTGATTCCCAAAGGAATACTTCCTGTCAGGATTCCCTCTTGAAAGTACACGCTTACACAGCTTGCAAGTCACTAAGGGTGCATTTACCTTTTGCTGGACTTCTGGAAAAGTAAAATACTCCCATACGTAAGAGGTCTTTTGTTTCCTCGCTCTCTGCCTCAAGGTAGTGCTGCTAGCCTCACTCTCAGAAGTGCTCTGCTGTTCTGCCATCGTATCACAAAGACAACCCAGCTCCTTCTCCTAAGGGATCACAAGCAGAAATGAGGGGAATGGGTGTGGTGTAGGAGAGTTCTAGAACTGAAAGTAGTTTCAACCAATCAAAAGTTGTGTTTCATGATCACATGACCCACCGTACGCTTACGGTGCGCTTACGGCAAAAGTACGCATGCGCGTAAAAAAGACACGCGCTCGCGCGCATGCGCATAACAGTCACTCCCCGACACTTCCGCGTAACGTGCGCGTGTAGCGTACACGCGTACGCGCCCCACGCGGAGTACGCGCGGCTACGCAAATTGCGTAACTATACGCAAACAGCGTAGATAAATTACGGACATTGCGTAAACCGTACGCTTACCGTAAGCTTACCGTACGCGCACTAAAAAAAATTTTAAAAAAAGGAAAAAATGTATTGCTAAGAAATTTTACCTGTTTATTTTATAAAAAATGTAAAATAAAAACATATTGTAGAATTTTAAAAATTTAACCATAGTCTTTAAAAAAGGATAGAAAATTAAAATAAAAATATGTAAAAAAAAAAGAAGAAAAAAAAAAAAATTAGCATTTAAAAAACCTTGCAAATTCACTGAAAAAACCATGGGTTTCACACACGTTATAGTTAGGAATTAGCATTTAAAAAACCTTTGAAATTCACTGAAAAAACCATGGGTTTCACACACGTTATAGTTAGGAATTAGCATTTAAAAAACCTTAGAAATTCAATGAAAAAACCAAAGGTTTCACACATGTTATAGTTAGCTGGACATTTCACTCGTAAAAAACCAATGAAATTCCCCCGTTATAGTTAGTTCAGCTAACTATAACTCGCGCGCCCGCAATGCACTACTGATGACGTCACATATTACATCACTCATGACATGGTCAGTGACATCACTCATGACATCACTGATGACATCTCAAATGACATCACTGATGACATTATCCTTGTGACAGAGTGGTAGACCTCCTCTCACCCTAATATAACCTTTGATACAAACATTCAAAAATAGAGACTAAAATTTTCAAAAAAATGGACATACCAATAACAGTTACAACAACCTATTCAGTAATTCTAAGATCCACATACACATCCACTCATCCACCAACAATCCTATACAGTCACTCATATATGTACTCACACATCATATGTACTCATACACCTAAACATCCTGTAACACAATGCCACTCATCCATAGAGTTACTCACACATAGTCACTCATGCTAATAAAGAATCAAACATCCATTTACTTGCATATACAGTTATACACACACCACCACACTTACTTTTACAGAAACTTACACATACTTAGTCTTTTAAACAATCACTTATAGAAACACATACTTATTCATACAGGAAGTCTACCAATCTCTCACTCTCACATATACTCACTTATAAACACCAATAGTCACATATACTAGTTTAAAACATATGTAGTTACTTATGAAGACACTATTGAGACAGTCATTCACTCACTAACACACCCATGCACACACTCATCCACCCATACAGTCCTGCACACATGCTGTCTTCAACACATACAAACAGTGAGTCACTCATTCATGCATCTATGCACTACGTAATACCCCCCACCGCACCATGAAGACACTCAGACACTCATACTGATACTCAAAAAACCAACTATTAACCTATATAGACACTCATGTAGCTACTCACCAACCCATGCAGCCACTTATATACAAAGTGAGAGACTGATACAGGTATTTACACATTTAAACATTACTCACTAAGCCATGTATTCAAAAAGATACACTTAATCAGTCAGTTATACAATCAATTTTTCAGAAACAAATCATCAATTTAGACACTTATATACTCATTTATTCTTCCATCGACCTTGAGATATACATATATAAAACATATTTAATTTTCAGAAAAACACACATTCACTGGATGATGTCATCAGTGATGTCATTTGAGATGTCATCAGTGATGTCATGAGTGATGTCACTGACCATGTCATGAGTGATGTAATATGTGACGTCATCAGTAGTGCATTGCGGGCGCGCGAGTTATAGTTAGCTGAACTAACTATAACGGGGGAATTTCATTGGTTTTTTACGAGTGAAATGTCCAGCTAACTATAACATGTGTGAAACCTTTGGTTTTTTCATTGAATTTCTAAGGTTTTTTAAATGCGAATTCCTAACTATAACGTGTGTGAAACCCATGGTTTTTTCAGTGAATTTCAAAGGTTTTTTAAATGCTAATTCCTAACTATAACGTGTGTGAAACCCATGGTTTTTTCAGTGAATATATATATATATAGATATATATATATATATATTCACTGAAAAACCCATAGGTTTCAGGCACGTTATAGTTAGTAATTAGCATTTAAAAAACCTTTGAAATTCACTGAAAAAACCATAGGTTTCAGGAATGTTATAGTTAGTTGGACATTTCACTCGTAGAAAACCATAGAAATTCCCCTGGTATAGTTAGTTGAGCTAACTATAACTCACGCGCCCGCAATGCACTGCTGATGACGTCACATATTACATCATTCATGACATTGTCAGTGACATCACTGATGACATCACTGATGACATCTCAAATGACATTACTGATGACATCACTGATGACATCATCCAGTGAATGTGTGTTTCTATAAAATGTAAATATGTTTGATATATATATATGCCAAGGTGTATTGAAGAATACTCAGAATTGTTTCACTAGATCCTACAGCACCGTTTGAATTTTGCAACCCAGTCCTGATGATGATCCCAATTTAACCGGATCGAAACGCCGTCGACCTCTCAGCTCAACTGATGGCCTTATGGTTCTTTAAAATGAATATGCAATCATTTTTATTGTAAAAATTGAATTTAGAACCCCTGTGTTTATTGTTCGACTATTCACTTTCACTTCACTTTGCGCCGTCCCCTGCTGATCTCACCTTGTCACTTGCGTCGCCGTCTTCGTGTCACGTACACTTTAAGCACCAAGTACAAGTTTGGGTTGTTCTTATGTTATATTGAATTTGTGTACAGTGCTGCTACAACTGTTCCATTATTCTACTCATTTAAGTTGTTGTATGTCCTTTTGTATTTACTTTTTCCAATACAATATGCCTTTTTCTAAACTTTCTTATTCAGAGTCTTTCCTATCTCAACTGTAATGTTTTGTACATGCATTTTACTTGTCTAGGCTGAATGATACCAGTTGAGATTACTTGTTGTCTCTTACTGAGTCCTCAATAGCAGCAACCACAGCACCAGACTCCCTTCGATCACCGAGGGGTATTTCCACATGGAAGACCGGTGACACGTGGTGCCACTGAACCTGTACTACACAAGGTTTGTTTGGGTCACCAACGTATGCACGTGGCTGTGGACCATAGCTCACCGCTACCTCTGCCCTACACTGTGGGCGACCGGCGACAAATGGTACTACTAACCGTCTTCAACACAAGCCGATCCCACATGTGGAACTGTGTCCTGATTCCTGAATTGCAGCGACCACAGCACCAGACTCCCTTCGATCAGTGAGGGGTATTTCCATATGGAAGGCCAGCAACACTTTGTGCCACTGAACCTGCACTATGCAGGCCGGTGGGGCCACGAACGTATGCACGTGGCTGTGGGCCCTTGCTCACTGCTACCTCTGGCCTACACGGTGAAAGACCGGCGACAAATGGTGCCACTAACCGTCTTCAACACAAGCCAATCCCACATGTGGAACTGTGTCCTGAATGGCAGTGACCCCAAGTCCATGGCAGCGACCACAGCAGCATACTCCCTCTGATTAGTTAGGTATATTTCCATATGCAACTGCGGCGACACGTGGTGCCAATAACTCTGTTCAACACAAGCTGAACAATCCCACATGTGGAACTGTGTCCTGAGTCCTGAATGGCAGTGACCCCAAGTCCCTGCCAGCAGCGACCACAGCAGTATACTCCCTCTGATTACTTAGGCATATTTCCATATGCAACGGCGGCGACACATGGTGCCAATAACTCTGTTCAACACAAGCCGATCCCACATGTGTAACTGTGTCCTGAGTCCTGAATGGCAGTCACCCCAAGTCCGTGGCAGCGACCACAGCACCACACTCTCTTCGAACAGTGAGGCGTATTTTGATATGCAAGGCCGGCAACACATAGTCCCACTAACCCTCTTTAACACAAGCCGATCCCACATGTGTAACTGTGTCCTGAATCCTGAATAGCAGTCACCCCAAGTCTGTGGCAGCGACCACAGCACCACACTCCCTTTGATCAGTGAGGGGTATTTCCATATGCAACTACAGACTCCAGTAGGCAACTAACAATCACACTCCTACACCCTACATATTATCCTTTTAGTATCCTCGCTTCAAGAATTTTTATTTTTTTATATCAGTTATAGCTTTACTACAATGGCCAAATTAATCTTCAAATGCAAACTAACATGGAATAGCAGTCTACTCTACAGGCAGTACAGCTCGCAATTCCAATTTTAAATGCTAATTTCTAACAACAAATTTGTACTCAGAAAATACAACACTGCGTCAATGTATTCTATACTTATTTCAACTTTTCATCATGCGCCTACACTGCACTCAGTAGGGCTCACAATGAAAATTATTTCTTCATTCATTAACTAAAGAGTCCACTAGGCAAGTAACTATTACAGGCCTCAAATCTACGTAATATCCTTTTAGTATCCTTTTATATCAGTTATAGCTTTAGTACAATGACCAAATTTATTTTCAAGTACAAATGAACACTCAGCAGTCTACACTGCGGGCAGCAGACCTAACAATTTGAATTTTGGGTACGTGGTGCCAACTAAAAGCCGATCCCACATGTGTAACTGTGTCCTGAGTCCTGAATGGCAGTGACCCCAAGTCCATGGCAGTGACCACAGCACCAGACTCCCTTCGATCAGTGAGGCATATTTCGATATGCAAGGCCGGCGACACGTAGTCCCACTAACCGTCTTTAACACAAGCCGATCCCACATGTGTAAATATGTCCTGAGTCCTGAATGGCAGTGCCCCCAAGTCCGTGGCCGCGACCACAGCAGCATACTCTTTGATCAGTTAGACATATTTCCATATGCAAGGCCGGCGACACGTAGTCCCACTAACCCTCTTTAATACAAGCTGATCCCACATGTGTAACTGTGTCCTGAGTCCTGAATAGCAGTCACCCCAAGTCCGTGGCAGCAACCACAGCACCAGACTCCCTCTGATCAGTGAGGCATATTTCCATATGCAAGGCAGGCGACACGTAGTTCCACTAACCCTCTTTAACACAAGCCGATTCCACATGTGTAACTGTGTCCTGAGTCCTGAATGGCAGTCACTCCAAGTCCGTGGCAGTGACCACAGCACCAGACTCCCTCTCATTAGTGACGCATACTTCCATATGCAAGTACAACAGCATGTGGTGCCACTAACCCTGTTCAACACAAACCGATCCCACATGTGTAACTGTGTCCTGAGTCCTGAACATCAGTGACCCAAACTTCATAACAGCGACCACAGCACCACACTCCCTTCGATTAGTGAGGGGTATTTGCATATGGAAGGTCGGCGACACTTGGTGCCACTGAACCTCCACTACGCAGGCCGGTGGGGCCACCAACGTATGCATGTGGCTGTGGGCACTTGCTCACCACTACCTCTGGCCTACACTACCGTTAGCACGCCTCACAATTCAGATAGAGTCCTGATTCCACATGACACAGTCCAGTAACCAAGACACATTGCTCCCAGTGTGGCCCATCCACACCAAGCATCATCACAGGCTCATACAGTCTCAATACTTCTGGTGCCACTAACTCTCTTTAACACAAGCCGATCCCACATGTGTAACTGTCTCCTAAGTCCTGAATGGCAGTGACCTCAAGTCCGTGGCACCGACCACATCACCACACTCCCTTCGATCAGTGACGCATATTTCGATATGCAAGGCCGGCGACACGTAGTACCACTAACCCTCTTTAACACAAGCCGATCCCACATGTGTAACTGTGTCCTGAGTCCTGAATTGCAGTGACCCCCAACTTCGTGGCAGCGACCACAGCACCAGACTCCCTTCAGTCTTATTTGTTGTTCTTTTCTTTTAATATTTTTTTTATATGTAAATCTATACATGACTAAGATTCTTCTTTGTCCAACCGCAAAGGGACACTTCCAGGCCCAAGAAGGTTGTTGGGGGTATGATGGTAATGTGGGAAGAGGGTGCGTTACCTGCTGATGTGGGGAGAGGTAGCGACAAAGGGGTATCTATCACAGAAAGAACTTCGATATGTTTTCACAAATGCCTCGGACAAATGCCAGCTGACGGACTGAATCACAAAATGGTTTTTCAATGCTTATGTAGTGTAAGTTATAAACAGTTCGCACCCAGGCTCGCAGAGGGCCAGCTGTGGACCGTCCGCTCGACTCACAGATGTGGTACTACGAGCCGTCCGCGTTATTGTAGCTATCCCTGCCCTGTTCCATCGTATGCCACGCCATGCCACACCACGCCACTGCAATTACGTTCCGACGTTGGCCCCACTCAGCTACCTGTCACAGGCGTACTCGCTGTTGGTGTGCAGGTCAGTGGTCTAGTTCTCAACATCTCACGGCCACTCTCTCAAGGCAAGTTTGCACACACACCACACCCATCTGGCACATGCGTCACAGGCCATGTGACCACGCAAATCTAATAGATCGACACGTCACATCCTTTATTGCCGGTGCTGACTAGATGGCGTACGCTCCACGTGTCTCAACCATAAAGAGTCTTTGAAAAGTTGCGCAGAAGGTTAGTCGCACCCTGATCTGTATAGCAATCAGGGGCCGACCACCCCCTTGGCGCGGACTTCAGATGCACAGGGTTGGTACCACCCAAACCTCATATGGCCATCAGGGGCCTACCACCACGTGCACACACTTGAGTTCCACAGGCTTAGGGGCCCCAAAAGCTGATGTGGTCTCCGTCATCAATGACTCAGGACTCAGCGGCATGTGTGAGATCTGCCGGGCCGCGGAGATGCTGATGTGGTCTCCACCATTGATGACTCAGGACTCATTGACATGTGTGAGATCTGCCCGGACGTGGAGAAGATGATGTGGTCTCCGCCATTCATGACTCAGGACTCAGCGACATATCTGGGATGCGCGACATATCTGGGATGCTCGGAGTTTTGACGGGCACGTGGAATGCCCACTGCTGCACACTTCGGTGGCACCAGGTAATTATTTGCTCATGGATGCGCAGAGGCGGCAGTGTCTGTCTCTCTCTCTCTTCCTTCTTTTCCTTCTATCTCTCTAACTCTCTCTCTTCCTTCTCCCTTTCTCACTCCCTTTCTTTCTTTCCCTCTCTTTTTCTCTCTGGCTTTTCTTACCTTCTCTGTTTCTCTGTGACTCTCTCCTTTGATATGCTCATTACACACGTCCTTATTTTGTGCTTTATTTTCCAGGCTCTGTCGTCGACATCCATGGTCCCCACAGGAGTGTTCCGCCTTCTTGTTTTCTATTATTTTTGTTCCATTTTGTTTATTAGTTTATTAGTTTATCATTTATATATATGTTAATAAAAAAATTAATTTTGCAAATAGTTTTTCGTTTATCGTTTACATATATATTTATAAAAATGAAGTTAAAAACAAATTAAAAACTGTTATTTGATGGAGGCCACCATGGTGTTACATTTTGGGGCACTTATCGTGGGAATGCTGGTGATGTCTGCAGTTTACACCAACTTCTGAATAGTGTGTTAGATTTATCTCAACTTTACTTCCATTAAAGTGCTGATAATGAAATGCAGACTAGCCGTTCCCATACAAAAAGACAAGAGGTGCACCTTTGCGATTTATTTTAAATACTAAAATCCTGTATTGAATTGCACTGAGGTAGTGGCTGCACAGTGTACACACAAAATCAATTAAGAACTCTCATTGTATTTATATTGCTTGGGAATTGTGCGTCAAGTGCTGGATCTTGACGATATACACTGCTCAGTTCATATATTGTTCTGCACACAAAAAAAAATCACATCACAACTTTCACACCAACTGCAATGCGAAACAAATTCCGGCGATAAGCCACGTTAGCACCAGGTATTTTACACCTGCTTTCTGCTGGTGTTAAGCAGGACGACTACCTGCACCATGAAACGGAACACAGCCAAGAGCCACACCAGAACACCCACAGGTGCCATAGAATTAATGAGCATGATGCAGGGATACCCATGAGGGCCACAAGACTCATCGCAACAACTCCAGTACCGCCAACGCCCCCCAAACCCGCATCTGAGCAAGTGTGTCCCTCTGGTCATTGTCTGAGCATGATAGGCACGAGCCCTGCAACATCACAGTGTGCTGTCACCTCAGCGTTGGCAGTGAGCATGGACATGTAGCTACGCACACATCCTCCTGCATGCACAAACGGCATGTGCTGGTCCGGAGTACATAGGTCAGCGCAGGGGTGTGCCTATCCGGCAAGGGGAACAGGGTGTTTCAGACATGTCCGTGTACAGGAAGTGTGGTAAGTGTGTCTCTGTGTTCTGGTGTGGGTTGCCACAAAAGCCGCAGCACTCAATGTTGTAAAGTACCATGCACCACCTCCAAACGGCACTGTGATGGTGTCCTTTGAATGTAGCAGGACATGCGCGAATAGGCATTACAATGGTGTGCCGTACGAGTGCACGAGATTCAACAGCGCACCGTAGAAAAGTGTGGGGGCTCGTGTGAGGGAGAAGCAGCTGTTTGCCAATGTAACACACAGTTAACTCACCCATGTGCCACGTGGTGGGCATCTCATCCATGATAACCACGGTCGCAGACATCCCACAACACCAACGACCGTCCTTTGTACACATCCTGTATGAATGCAGCATGGTTTTCACTTCTATGCTCGTTCAGTGGTGTGATGTTGGCGGGTTGTGTGACTTGTGCTCCTTGTTGGTGTGTTTCATTTTGGCCATTGTTTGTCTATACTTGTGATGTATTTAATTGTGCATGTGTGCCATTCTGCCCATCTCCCCCCGTCCCCCCACTCCCTGCTTCTTCCTCTTCCTGGTGCTTTTGTGTCTATAATTTTCTTGCTCCACACATAAACACATGTAAAGAACAAATTAGAATAGTTCCTTGATTCTTTTAGGTTTCAAAACTTCTCTCTATTGGTTTCTTTTGAATTTTCCATATAAACCGTTTTTTTAATATTCAACAACACAGAAGTCAGAAGTGCAACGTATTCTATCAACACACTTTCTAGAACATTTTACAACACGTGCAGGTTAAAAGTTCAACAATTTTTTTAAACTTAACAATATTTCTTTGCAACATTTCCTCGAACATTTAACAGCACGTGCAGGTTAAAAGTTCACAATTGTTTTAAGTTCGAACAGTGCCTTCTAAATGCAAGTAGCAGCTGTGGTTCAGTTGAGCAAATTTTATCCTATGATATGTACTCCACGTTGAAACTGCTTTTTCTTAACCATTCACAAAGATGCTTTTCCACAAAACGAATGTGCACCCTACTTTTAAAAAAGAATGCTTTTCAACTCCCAATCACGTATCATTTTGTATGGTAAAAAAAAGTACTTCCCCATCTTTAAACATATCTCTTATTCTACCAAGGAACTGCATGAGCTACAGACATCTTTCCATACCTTCCAACCATACCTTCAAAATGCTTGTGTGGATCGTAGGACATAGCTATATTTTCAGGTGCAAGAGGTATGCAGAACACAGACGTATTGACTTAGACCTAGGTTTACAAAATGTGGAAATTAAATGGTTTACACAGAGAAGAATGAAGGTGCACCAATTGCTACCTTTGGTTAAAATCTCTTTGCATCTTCCACACCCTGACCTCATGGTTGTGCATTGTGGTGGAAATGACCTAGGCACATTGACTGGGGTAGGTTTGGAAATGCTTATGAAGGACACCTTTGGACACCTCAGCTCAGCACCATGTGACTCTGGGCAATAGCTCACTTAATAGCTCACATGATTTCCACGCCGGCCTTGAGGGCCTTCAGACCCATAGGGGTGAGTAGTTTGCGCTTTACAAATACCGTATTGATTTGATACATGCAAATTTACCTTCGCACTCCCTGTATAACACCCCCTAAACACCATACACAAGTTACAATGTTCAAAACAAAAGTTCCTCCGAGTAGGTATAACTACATGCTGACACTACTTGACAGATGTGGCACAGCGGCCAGAGCACATGACTTCACAGCATATGACACACAGTTTGGACTCACGCTTTCATCCCCGACTCCGGCAGCACCTCAGTTTACCACCATGAGACTCTAGACAATACCTCACATATTTTCCGTACCCCAGGACTTTCGAACCAGTAGGAGTCAGTAGTTCGTCCTAGTCCTAGTAGGTATAAACACATGCTGACACTACTTCCAGAGGTGTGCTGCAGCAGCCAGGGCACATGACTTCACACCATAAGACACACAGTTTAGGCTCACGCGTTCATCCCCGACTCCCGCAGCAGCTCACCTTAGCAGCATCAGACTACGCAATACCTCACTTAATTTCCGTACCCAGCACTTTCAGACCGGTAGGTATGAGTAGTTCGCGTCGCACCCCCTCTATAGCACACCCTAAACACCCCACAGAGGTTACAGTGCTCCTACCCTCCTCTTTCCCACATTTTTCACCCTTTTTCCCCCTTACTCGCTTCAACGGAATCACAAAATGGCGGCCAACACTTCCTAGTTGCAAACGCTCACAGCGCTCGCAGCCAATCAGCAGCAAGCTCGTGCTTGTAACGCCTCAGCTAATCAGATGGCAGAATTCCTAAATATCGATATCTGTAAATTTCAATATTTCTCAAAAACTACTGAACGGATTTACACCAAATAAACAAAAGCGTGCTTTCTAGACCAAGACCCTTCTCCCTGCCAAATTTGGGGTAATTCCGTTCACCCGTTCGACCTGTAGCCTTGTCTAAAGCATTCTATAGATATATTACCTACTGGCGGTCGCCAGTAGGTAGTTATAGTTAGGACCACGTTTCCATAGGAAATCCGCAACATTCTATTTTGAATAACTTTTGCGCCGGTCGACGAATCCTTGCGAATTTTTCAAAATAGGTGGGGCGCTACGCTCCGCTCCTACCCTGAAAGTCTCGGGGGGATTCGTCAAGCGGGGGCTGAGATAAAAGGGGGGTCCCAAAACGCGTTTTTCCCATGCATTTTTCCATAGGACCTTTAGACACAGCTACAGCCCGAACGGCTGAACAGAATTACTTGAAATTTGGCAGAGAGGTAGTCCTCAGGTCAAGGAAGTGCCATTTGGTGTAAATCTGTTCAGTAGATTCTGAGAAAATAGCCTTTAAATCAATATATATATCTGAGCCAGCTTACGGTGCGCTTACGGTGCGCTTACCGTACGCGTACGGTGGCGTGCGCGAGCGCGATTCTGATTGGCCCTTAGATCTTAGTAAACATTCGAATCGGTCGAAACCAGGAAGCGGCGGCCGCCCTTTTCTCTCTCGCACTCTGAGGGGGGAGCTGATAAACAAATGCCAAAAACATATAAAGGGTCTGTTTAGACAGCGCCCATGCACATAACCATGTTAGTTGAGTCTTCAAAGATCCCCCAAGGCAAAAAACGCTAATTTTTTATTTTTCGAAAATTTCGCCGATTACGCTTACCGTACGCTTACCGTACGCGTACGGTAAATAATTATTAAAAAAAAAAAACCCCACTCTCTCCACCCCGTGTGCAAATGGTGGCCGGAGGCCACCATTTGTGCATGCCATATAAGAGCACAGCATTTCCCCAAAAAATTTCAACAGATTACCTATCACAAGGAAGCGCATAATATGTCCTCCATGTGCGCACGGTGCGCGAAGCGCATCGTGCGTACATGGCCCATCTAGCGTAACGTGGGCACGCGGTGCGCGTAGCGCATTGCGTGCCCACCGTGCGCGCACGGCACTAACTGCGTAAAGTGGGCGCGCGGTGCGCGAAGCGCACCGCGTGCTCACTGTCCGCACCGTGCGCGCACGGAACGAACTGCGTTAAGTGGGCGCGCACGCCACGAATGGCGTAAAGTAACTTAGCATTTAAAAAACCGTACAAATTCACTGAAAAAAACATAGGTTTCACACACGTTATAGTTAGGAATTAGCATTTAAAAAACCTTGCAAATTCACTGAAAAAACCATAGGTTTCACACATGTTATAGTTAGCGGAAATTTTACTGATAAAAAACCAATGAAATTCCCCCGTTATAGTTAGTGCAGGAAACTATAACTCACGCGACCGCAATCTTCTGCTGATGACATATGTGTCTTTATGAAAAAAAAATATTTGTAATATATGTATAGCTAAAAATTTATGGAAGAAGACATGGGCAAATAAGTGTCTAAATACAGTATTAGCATCAGCAGAGGATTGCGGTCGCGTGAGTTATAGTTTCCTGCACTAACTATAACGGGGGAATTTCATTGGTTTTTTATCAGGAAAATTTCCGCTAACTATAACATGTGTGAAACCTATGGTTTTTTCAGTGAATTTGCAAGGTTTTTTAAATGCTAATTCCTAACTATAACGTGTGTGAAACCTATGGTTTTTTCAGTGATATAGATATAGATATAGATATAGATAGCACCAAGCGAGGAGGAACCAAAAGCAAAGGCTCCACGGGTCCACTGATTGGTTAGCAGAAATGTTTATTTTCACTGCAGAATATATATATGTATTACATGTATTACCTACTGATGGTCGCCAGTAGGTAGTTATAGTTCGGATGTAGTTTCCACAGGAAGAGCATTTTTTGATTTGCCAATAACTTTGGAATCCTCACAAACTTTTTAAAACTAGTTTGACGCTCACTACAGCTATTAGACTAGAAGATTTTGGGGTGATCCGTTAAGTGGGGGCAGAGAAAAATGGGGGGTCCCAAAATGCATTTTTCATATGTTCATTTCCATAGGACGTTTTAGACAAGGCTACAGCCAGAACTGCTGAACGAAATTACACCAAATTTGGCAGAAAGGTAGCTGTTGGCGCAGAAAGCGGCCTTTTTGTCAAATGGTTTAAATCCATTCAGTTGTTGCTGAGTTATTTAAAGAAGTTTCCAGTTGTATATATAGGGACGCAGTGGATCTGTGACCCCTCCTGATCTTGTGATGACATCTGAATGGCTGCCAACACTTTAAACAAAGGACTTGTTGGCAGCCATCTTGTGATGCGGTTGAAGTGAGTCACAGAAAAAACATTAGAAAAAGAAAAGAGGGCAGGATAGAAACACTCTGACCCCCTAGGCCTCTTGAGGGGTCCCACAACTGCAGGGGCAAAAAAGCATTAAAGAAAAATCGGTGGGAATTGCGCTCGATCCGCGAATCCCCCTGAAAATTGTTTTTAGAAACAAAGCATGGGCTCCCATGCTTCGCTATTGATTGGCCCACGGGTGGGCCAGGTCCCGGGGACAGTGTACAGTGTAAAAATAAAGGAGGAGGGGCACATGAGCCCCACCTCCTGGGGTTTATTATGCCCCTTGGACCACCATCTCCCCGGGGCTTATTTTATTTGAAATGTGGGTTATTGTTTTTTTAATTTTATAAGGCGCACAGCTACCCTAGGGTTTCCCAGCGCCACCTGAAAGTGCACAAAGAAAATGAATTAGAACTACATATTAAATAACCAAGTTTTTATGCCTCTCCGGAAGATTTCATAAGAAGGTTCACTTCGGAGACCTGCCGGAAGGGAGTTCCATAAAGAAGGGCCCAGGTGGGAAAAGAGCGATCGTTCATACGCACTAGTCTCATCCTAGGAATGATAAACTTAGCCTGAATAACTGATTGGAGTGTGCGGGAAGGAACATAAGGGTGAACAAGGGTCATCAAGTAGGGAGGAGCCTTACCAGATTTTATCTTGAACATAAGACTCAAAGCCTTAAACTTAATGCGGCATTCAATCCTGAGCCAATGGAGTTCTCGAATTGATCCTGAAATAGACACCGTTTTGGGGATCTTACAAAGCAGCTACGCTGAAGCATTCTGTACTAATTGCAGCTTACGTAGCACTTCCTTAGAGGCACCCAAGTACAAAATGTTACTATAGTCCAGCCTAGAGGTGATAAGCGCCTGGACCACTGTACGTTGGGTGGAAGAAGGTAACATCCAAATTTTTATTTAACCATCTAAGGATAGTGAAGCAGGTAGAGGCTACTCTGCCTGCTTGCTGCTTGATAGACAATTGATCGTTGATTAAGACACCCAGATTTTGAACTTGATGTTTGGATTGAGGGACTGGACCCATTTCTGCAGGCCAATGGTGTGGACCCCACAAGTCTTTGTTATTGCCCACAATCAACAGTTCTGTTTTCTCTCCATTAAGTTTTAACAGGTTAGTATGCATCCAGCCCGCAATATTCCTCAAGCCGGCCTGAAGTAAAGATGGTTTAAATGCCGCATCCGCAGAGAGGGAGAAGACAATCTGGGTGTCGTCAGAGTATGAAAAAAGAGACAGCCCAGCTTCCTCTGCAATCAACACCATAGGCCTCACATAAATGTTAAATAATTGAGGGCTAAGAATAGAGCCTTGAGGAACACCATACTCGTGAATCTTAGAGCACGCAATTGGCAAAAAAACCTGAAACGTGCGATTCGTCAAGAAATCAGCAAGCTATTGAAGTGCTCTATCGATCACCCCCAATGATTGCAAGGCCTGCAGTAGTATGGTGTGTGAGACAGTGCCAAAAGCGGCACTTAGGTCTAAAAGATAAGAGCCACAGTGCCGCCCGCGTCTACTTGTTGACGCATCATGTCCGTAACCCCAAGCAGAGTGGTTTCGGTTGAAAAACCAGCTCTGAATCCTGATTGGGAGCCATGAAGAAAGTTCTGGGAATTCACAAAAGCAGTCAGTTGGGAATTGACATGCTTTTCCAGAATCTTGGAGAGCACAGGGAGAAGGGAGATGGGCCTAAAATTAGATAGCTGAGTAGGGTCAGCCGAGGCCTTTTTTAATAATGGGAGAACCATTGCATGCTTCCAAATAGATGGAACAATGGCCTCTTTGAGAGATGCATTAAGCAACTCCATAATCAATATCAAAGAAGATTGTGTGAACTTCTGCAGTACAGTGACCGGAATGGGGTCTCTAGGGGAGCCAGATTTAAGGCTTCCTAGAATCCGCCTAAAATAATTAATTTCTAGGGGTACCCAGAAATCAAGTTTGTCAGTGTACTCAACAGATAAATCAGCCTGAATGAGCCCAACATTAGAAGAAAGGTGGGAATTCCCAGTTGACTGTGACGTATTATTCAATGTAGATTCCTGGAATGAGCTGTAGATTTTTTCAATTTTACTCAAAAAGAATATAGCAAGCTCCTCACATTGCGAAGTACTTAAATCAGGGGAAGCAGGTAGGCAATCGGCACCAGACAAATGTTTAACAAGTTTAGATAGTTGCTTGGGATTATGCTGTGTTCTGGACACAGCAGCACTCACATAATCTGTGCGCGCAGTCTTGCAGCATGAATGGTAATTTCTTAAAGCTTTTTTATAGATTTAGCCTCTGGGGCATAACTCTTTCTCCAAAGTCTCTCCAACACCTTACATTTACTTCTTTCTGTTCTTAAATTGTCTGTAAACCAGGGAGCAGGTGGACGGTGATTGTTTGCCTTAGTGGTGGATAAAGGGAGACAAACCTCCACAGAATTAAAAATCCAGCTTTGAACAGCCGCCACATCTGCAGCAAGTGAAAGGCCGATAGTCGGGGCAGTTTTAGATAATATATTTTTGAACATATCAGTGTTCAAATTCCCCCATTTCCTATATTTAGCTGAAAGACCAGAGACCATTGGGGATGGATCAGATACATCATCTAAGATTGAGAAGCCAATTAGAAAGTGATCAGACCACAAAACGGGAAAAGCTGTGGAACAGCAAACAGTATGCATGTTAGAGAAAATGGGGTCAAGTAGATGACCGGCCCCATGAGTAGACCCCGAATTACAAAGCAGCAGATTCACCGCAGCAAGATCAGAAATAAGTGCAGTACTGGATGCACAGGAACTCTCTTCAAAATGAATGTTTAAATCGCCCATTATGGTGAAGTTAGTAGCTTCTACGAGATACGGTATAACTTGATCCGTAAAAGACACAACCCAGGCCCCTGCAGGCCCAGGTGGTCGATAGAGTAGAATTCCAGAAAAAGTAAAATGAGGGGTTAATATAAGTCTAAAAAAAGCAGCTTCACAGCCCTGAACGGGTAAAACATCAAATTTACAAATAAAAGAATTTTTCAAAATAATCGCTATGCCTCCACCAATTTTAGCTCCCCTATCACATCTAACAATGGCATAATTCGAAAGCACAGCAATTGCTATATCGGGGCCAGAGCTAGCATGAAGCCAAGTTTCAGTAAGAAAAATGGTATCTGGTTTCTCATTAATCAGAAGATTCATAATATCTAACTTATGCTTTGCAAGTGAACGACAATTTATGTAAAAAAAGGAATGCTTTCCCACCACTTCTTTGCGGTGGGTGACTGAGGAAATAACCTCAGAATCGTCAGTTACTGGACAATGCCTTTCACTGAGCCTGAGTGCAAAACCGCAACAAGTCCATGATTTCAAAGTTAAATGGTAGACAATCAGGGTGGGATGAGATCATAAGCTCCTTTAACCGGGAGGAAGAGTAACTATAAGTACCCCTCACAAATGGTCCATCAGTCATGGCCCCTGGTCCCGGTCGGGCACGGACGGGCGCAGACGGGCTTGCCTTAGGCGCGCACACAGCACGCATCCGCTGCACGTCCGTCCCGTGACCATTAAATAGTGAAATGGCAGGGCGGCAAAAAAGACTGAAGCGCTAACCGCCCCTATGTGTGGCTCTAAAATGGCGGCGCGCTCAGTAAAGACATTATTGAAGGTAAAAGGAGTTTAACACACTCCTGAAGTACATAAAAACACAACTAGGGTGTTGCCTGTTTAGCAATTCCCGTGCCATGGGGAGCCCACCTCCTCAAGGCAAAACCTTAAGTGAATGCAGTGGGGCCCAGGGACCACCACCTCCCCTGGGCCAAAATGGAATTAGAGCGGGGCCATGGGGCATCCCCACTACCCCAGGGACCGCCACCTTCCCGGGGCAACTCTTTAAAATTAAATACGGGGGCCGAGGGGCCCCTACAGCCCTGGGGACCACCACCTCCCAGGGGTTAAATTAACATCCTGCAGTCAATAATGGCCCTTGGGACCACCACCCCCCATGGCTGGCTCCTGCAATGTCCCGGGGTGCCCACCCCTGGGACATTGCAGTTTGCTATGACTTGGGGGAGCCATAGCAAACAATGCTCCGCTTTGACTAAGCAAGAGCATGTAAAATGCTCTTGCTTACTCGAAGCAGAGCAGAATTGCTTTTGGACGGAGGGAGCTGCATGTTTAGCAGCTTCCTCAGTCTAAAAGCAATGCTGGCTCCTACAGGGCATAGGGAGCCAGCCAGGACTGCGGGGGTCTTCAGGCTCACCTCCGCAGTTCCCGACAGATGAATGGGTACCCTGGGTGAGACCAGGTCACAAAAGTAGAGACCTGGCCCTGGGGGATGGGGTCCCCAGGGGCCGAAATCAGCCCAGGAGGGGGGCCATGCGGTCCCCTGACGCATTCTCAAAATGCCTGGCCACAGGGGATGAGGTCCCTGGGGCCGAAATCAGCCCTGGGAAGCCCCCCTTCCCTAAAAATATATATATATTTTCAAAATAGCATAGCAATTCAATGGAGACCCTGCCCCCTTTCTCCGCCATTCTGCAGATGCACCTCCTGGTGCCCTGCTGGTTGGGGGATGAAGTCCTCTTGCCTCAAGAATGTCCTTCGGGACGAGCAACCCCTCCTGTTACCTCCAGTAAGTCCCACAAAGCAGAATTGCTAAAAGGTTGTCAGAGGCCACGCCCCCTTTCTCCACCACTCTGCAAACATGCCTCTTGGCTCACTACTAGTTGCGAAATAAAGTCCCCTTGGCTCCAGAGGGACCTTGGGGCCAACAAGCCCTCCTGGTACCTCCTATTAGTCCTACACAGCGGAATTCCTGAGAGCTGGTTGGAGGACCAGGCCCCTTTCTCCACCACTCTGCAAACGCCATTACTACTTAAAAAAACATAAAAATTCATTGAAAAAAACAAAGGTTACAGACACATTATAGTTAGGAAATGGAAAAAAACTTAGGAATTCATTGAAAAAACAAAGGTTACAGAGACGTTATACTTTGGCTCAGGTTTCACTCGTACAAAACCATTGAAATTCAGCAGTTATAGCTAGCTGAGCTAACTATAACTCATGCCCCCACAATGCACTGCTTTTAACCTCACATATTCCATCACTCTTGACATGGTCAGTGACATTACTGATGACATCACTCATGACATTACTCATGAGATCACTGATGGCATAATCCAGAAAATTACTAACTTACCCACTCACACCCCCATAGAACCTTTCATACACCCACTCCCACACAACCATTCACAAACCATTTCACAGACCCATACCAGTACTTGCATACCCACTCACTGATTCATAGATCTACACACACATTCACTCGCTCACCTATACAGCCACTAATACACCTACGCACTCACTCACTAATACAGCCACTGACATATACACTCATACCCCCATACAGCCACTCACACGCTGAGCCAGTCACCCATAGAGCTACTCACACACCTACTCACTCACCCGTACAGTCAATCACACAGCCACTTACTCATCCATACAGTTACACACACACCCACCTACTTACTCATACAGATACTAACATGTTCTCACTCACCTATATAGTTACTGACACAAACACACACTCACCCATATAGCCACTCGCACATTCACTCACTTACCCATATAGTCACTTGTATACCCCATCACTAACCTATGCTGCCTTTCACATACCCACTTACTCACCCATATACCATGACACATCCACTCACTCACCCATATAGCCATACACACACTCACTCCCCCATACAGCCCCTCACACATGCAATCACTAACCTATACAGCCACTGACTCACCCACTCACTCATCCATACAGGCAGTCACATACCCCCTTACCCACCCACACATACACTCAGACACTCATACAGGTACTCAGACAACCAATCACTCACCCATACAGCCACTCACGTGCCCACTCACACACTTATATACCCACTTGGACACCAACTGCCTGACTGATACAGACATTCACACAACCAGTCACTCATTCACCGAGACACCTAATCACTCAGTCAGTCAGTACAGTCAGTCACACAGGCACTGAATCATCAACACTCACAGTCACTGGATGATGTCATCAGTGATGCCATTGGAGATGTCATCAGTGATGTCATCTGTGATGTCACTGACTAAGTCATGAGTGATGTAATATGTAAAATTTGGCAGAAAGGTAGCTGCTGGTCCAGAAAGCAACCTGTTGGTGCAAACCCATTCAGTAGTTTGAGAGATATTAAAAGAAATCCAAATTTGGATATATAGGGACATGGATCCTCTGAGGATCCGACAATCCCTGTACTCAAATCAGATTGAGTGCCAACACTTCAACCAGGAAGTGTTGGCAGCCATCTTGGGATCTTCCGGGCCGTTCTTGGCCCTGGGGACTACCACCTCCAAGGGGCAGGCCATGCAAACAGAAGGAAGGGGAAGCGCGGCACCCCTGCTGGAGCCATACATGGCCCTAGGGACCGCCTTGCCCCAGAACCAGCTCTTGTCATGTCCCGGGGTGCCCACCCCCGGGACATGGCTGTTTGCTTTAGCTAAAGCAAACACTCCGGTTACGGTGTGTGGGAGCTATCAAAGTGCTCAAACCGACTGGAAGAAGAGGTTTCATCTCTTTTCCTGCCCGGAAAGAGATGAAACAATTGCTTCTGCACAGAGTGAGCTGCTTTTCCAGTAGCTCCCTCCATGTGGCAGCAATGCCGGCTCCCGCAGGAAGCAGAGAGCTGGCTGGGACCACAGGGGCCCTGAGGCTTTTCCTGTGATCCCGGGACGCACAGAAAGAGGCAAAATAAAGGTCAGAAAGAGGAAAAATAAAGGTCAGAAACGAGCAGAAAGAGGCAGGAAAAGGTCAGCAACAAGCGGAAAGTGGCAGATTAAAAGTATGAAATGAGCAGCAAAAGGCAGAATAAAGGTCAGAAACAAGCAGCAAGAGGCAGAATATAGGTCAGCAATGAGCAGAAAGAGGCAAAATATAGGTCAGAAACGATCAGCAAGAGGCAGAATAAAGGTAAAAAATTAGCATAAAGAGGCAGAATAAAGGTCAGAAAAACAAGGAGAAAGAGGCAAAATATAGATCAGAAACGATCAGCAAGAGGCAAAATATAGGTCAGAAATGATTAGCAAGAGCAGAATAAAGATAAAAAATGAGCAGAAAGAGGCAGAATAAAGATCAGAAACAAGCAGAAAGAGGCAGCTTAGAGGTCAGAAACAAAGAGCAAGAGGCAGAATAAAGGTCAAAACAGCAGAAAGAGGCAGAATAAAGGTCAGCAACGAACAGTAGCAGGCAAAATAAAGTTGAGAAACGAGCTGAAAGAGGCAAAATAAAGGTGAAAAAGAAGCAGAAATATGCGGAATAAAGGTCAGTCATCAACAGAAAGAGGCTAAATAAAGGCAAGCAGAAAGAGTCTAAATAAAGGTCAGAAATGAGCAGAAAGAGGTAGAATAAAGTTCAGCAACTATCAGAAAGAGGCATGATAAAGATGAGAAACTAGCAGAAAGAGGCAGAATTAAGGTCAGCAATGAGCAGAAAGAGGCAAAATAAAGGTGAGAAAGAAGCAGAAAGAGGCAAAATAGAGTTCAGAAATTAGCAGAAAGAGGCAGCATGCTGCCCCCTCCCCTATTACATTTTGGCCAGGTGATGAGGTCCCTGGGGTAGCAATTGTCCCAGGGAATGGGTGGTAGCGTAGCCCCCTCCCGCAATAAGTCGTAGCCAGGCCCCATAAGATGGTGTCTCCGGGGCCGTTCTGGCCCTGATGCTCATTTCACAGAAATTAAACCTCAACAGGAAGCACTTACAAATTAAAACAGAGCAGGTGACCCCGTTGAAGCTCCACTTCTAGGAAGGACAAATGATCCTAACTTCTGGGCTTGGCAAAGCAAGTGTGTTTTCTTAGTAATTCCATATTGAAAAATGATCTGAAATCCTTCATGGAGATGAATGCATTGATTTATTGGAGCACAATTTGTAGTGACTGTAAAGAGTGGACTCTTTGTTGTCCTGTCCTGGTGACAGCAGAGTCCATGGTTCCCCCTTTAAATTGCTAGGAGTATGCAAATGTGAAAATCACTTGGGAGCTTCCCCGTTTGGCCCCGCCCAGCTTAGTAGTATGCAAAGGTCTTCCTGCCTTTTACCAGGATGATGGACAGCTTAAGAAGTGCCCCCACCAGTGCGTTTCCCACCACTTTTGGTGAGGAGTTCTTGATGCTGAGGAATATGAGGACATCTCCACCAAACACAGAAGCACTTACTTCATATAGTTAAGAGGAAGGACCCTTGTTTGATGGATATTTACCTCTTTGTAGTCTCATCGTACACTCTATAGGAGGATTCAGGTGATCACATATTTCTGGATAAAGACGCACCAGGAACAATAACATTGCCAAAATGCACACAAGATCCTCATGCTCATTACACAGCTGTAGTTTAGAATACGTACTGGATATTTGCCCAGGGAGGTAGCACCTAGTAATTAACCAGTAGAAAGAACTCCACTTATATGATATTTTATACAAAACTGTGGACTCTTGTTGGATCAAAGGGCAGGTACGGTTCCGTTGTGGATCAGTTACTGACACAGCTACTGACACACTCACACAGACACTTGGACAGACACTCAGGTACACGCCCAGTGACAGATCACCTCAGACACTGATATACCCACTCACAGACCCACTCAGACACACACACCCACTCACAGACCCGCTCATACAACCATTCACAGACCTACTCAGACACTCTCACATGAACTCATAGAACCACTCAGGCACTCATGAACCAACTCACAGAACCAGTCAGACACTCTCACAGCCACTCACAGACCCATTCATACACTTATGCACCCACTCCCTGACCTACTCAAAGACTCACAGACACACTCACAGACTCATGCACGCACTCAAAGACCCACTCAGACACTCATGCACTCATTTACATAATGACTCACACACTCATAGAGCCACTCACAAACCCACTCAGACATTCATTCAGGCACTCATGCACCTACTCAGAGACTCATGTAGTTACTTACAGACACACTCAGACACACATGCACCCACTCACACACCCAGTGAGACACTTATGCAGCCCCTCCCAGACCCACTGAGACACTCACAAACCCACTCACACACCGATTGAGGCACTCACGCACTCACACATCATCTGAGACACTCATGCACTTACTCACACACTTACTCTCAAGGTTACAGGTTACACTTAGGAAGTAAAATATAAAAAAACATAGAAATTCACTGATAAAAAAACAAAGGTTACAGGGACATTATAGTTAGGCTCAGATTTCACTCGTACAACCAGTGAAAATTAGCAGTTATAGTTACCTGAGCTAACTATAACTTATGCCCCCACAATGCACAGCTTATGACCTCACATATTACATCACTCATGACATGGTCAGTGACATCAGTAATGACATCTCAAATGACATCACTGATGGCATCATCCACAGAACCACTCAAACATCCACTCACACTCCTATACAACCTCTCATACACCCACTCACATACCCATTCACAGACCCATACAAGTACTCACACAACCCCTTATTCATCCATAGAGCCACTCTCACATCCACCAGCTCACTCATATATCCACTTACACAACTACTCACTCACTCATACAGCTACTCATACAACCAGTCATCCACTCATACAGCCATCACACAGCCACTCACTCACCTATACAGCTACTTACACACCCACTTATTCACCTATACAGCCACTCACACCCCCACTCATTCACCCATACAGCCTGTCAAAACAGCCACTCATCTATACAAGCACTCACACACTCACTCACACACTCTCACAATCACTGCATACCCATTCACACATCGATAGAAGCACTCACACATCTACTCTCTCACCAATACAGCCATTCACACAGCCACACACTCATCCATACAGCTACGCACACGCCCACTTATTCACCTATACAGCCACTCACACATCCACTCACACACCCATACAGCATCTCAAAACAGCTACTCACACACCTATACAAGCACTCACATACTCACCCACACAACCACTTGCATACCCATTCACACAGCCATAGAAGCACTTACACATTCACTCACCAATACAGCCACTCACACACCAAATCACTTAACCAAACAGCCACTCACTCACCTACACAGCTGCTGATACATCCATTCAGGCACCCATACAGCCTCTCAGCAGTGCTACTCACTCACCCCTAGTACTCCTCACACACCCACACAACCACTTACATACACATTCACACATCCATACAAGCACGCACACATCCAGTCAATCACCCATACTGCCACTCACATAGACACTCACTCACTCATACATCCACTCACACAGCCCCTCACTCACCCATACAGCCACTCACATACCCACTCGCTCACCTATATAGCCACTCACACAACCACTCAAACACCCACATATCCACCCATACAGCTACTCACACACCCACTTATTGACCCATACAGCCACTCACACACCCACTCACACACCCACTAACACACAGACACACAGCCACTCACATAATATATGTAAGAAATGGTATCACTCATTAGTATTACACAAAGTATTCTAATTTAACTTTTGTAGTTCTTTAGTATATATGTTTAACACTCACAAACCTTTAGAAAATTCTCACAATCACTGGATGATGCAATTATAGATGTCATCATTGAGTCACTGACCACGTCATGAGTGATGTAATATGTGAGGTCATAAGCAGTGCATTGTGGGGCATAAGTTATAGTTAGCTCAGGTACCTATAACTGCTGAATATCACTGGTTTGTATGAGTGAAATCAGAGCCTAACTATAGCAACCCTGTAACCTTTGGTTTTTTGGCACCGTTTGATTAATCCTCACAAGAGTTTCAAAACAAGTTTTCCACTCCCTTCAGCTGCTGTCTTAAAATTGGCTGAGAAAAAGGGGGGGTTCCAAAACGCATTTTCCTCATGCAATTTTCCATATGGATTTAGACACAACTACAGCCCGAACCACAGAATGGAATTACCCCAAAATTGGCAGAAAGCTATATCTTGGTCTGGAAAGAGTGCATTTTGTGACTTGGTGTAAATCTGTTCAGTAGTTTTTGAGATATTAAAAGAAAACCAAATTTGTATATTTACAGACACACCCCTTCGCAAATCAAACCAATCTCGTGCAGAGATCCGATTGGCTGCCAACACTTCAACCAGGAAATGTAAGCACCCATTTTGGGACACGGGCTCAGCCGAGTCCCAAAAAACAGCCCCCAAAAAAAGTTACAAATAAAGAAAAGGGGGCAGGGTAGTAATACCCTGACTCCACCTGGACAAAAAGAATTATTTGAAAAATCTCACTGAAAAATCATGGTGGATTTGCAAATTCACGCAACAATTAAAAAAAAAAGAAGTTTGGTCTTCCGCACTTCTTTGTATTTCAGCCCCTGGGTGGGCCAGGTCCAGGGGGTATATTTAAATGTATATTCTGGGAAGGGCGATGCATACGGTCCCCCTGCCCATGGCAGATATGGTCCCCAGGGACCCCTACTACTACTAGGCTAATATGCAAATTTAAAGAGGGGGATGAATGGCTCTCTCTATAGGACCTTCAAGGTCCGGGGGACCACTACCTCCCGGGGCATGGCCTAGCATGTTGAAATCATGAGGGGTCCATGCAGTCCCCCCCAAAGCCCTTTATGACCCAAGGACCACCACCTCCCGAGGCCAGACTGATTACAGAGAAAGAGGGAGGGAGGCCCACGCTGCCCCCATCCTGGAGCCATTAATGGCCCTGGGCGCTGTCATCCCACTGGGCCAGCTCCCTATGTCCCGGGGTGCCCCCCAATGGCCCATAGTTGTTTGCCCTCACTTGCCAGGAGCTTTGATAGCTCCCACCAAATAAGAGCAAAAAGTAAGTCCGCTCCCTACAGGCAGGAGCAGGAAAACTGCTCCCACTCACATTTTTACTCTTAAATGCAGGTGCTAGCGCTGGAGGCGGGGAGGTGGCAGGAACTGCAGGGGCATTGAGGCTCCCCTAGTGGTCCCCGGCAATGCACAATTAGGGGTATATTGACAAGGGAAGTGGTAGAGTGAGGCATTAGCCTCCCTGGCTTAACACCACACTCCGCCACTTCAGAAACGCAGGGCTGCACCATATTTAACAAGAATATGGTGCAGCCCTGCATTTCCCCCTGCTCTGGCGCTAAACTTAGGAGCCTAGAACCAATGCAGGCACCCTTGCACCATAGTGCACGGCTGCCTGCATTGAGGGGAAGATTGTTTATGTGCAGGAAGGTCCCCCTTCCTGCACATAAACAATCTTAAAATGCTGTTTTGTAACTTCAGTGTGCACTGCTTAGTGCAGCACACATAGAAGTTGCAAAGCAATTTTTTTTTTTAAATGATTGTTTATGTACAGAAAGTGGGACCATCCTGTAAATAAAATAATCATTGGCGTTTTGCCGTTTCCATGTGTGTTGCAAAACGCAGCACACATGGAAACAACAAAACCAAGGAGAAATTAAACATTTCTCTTCGTTGCGCCAGGGTAAGACCAGGTTTTCCCTGGTCTTAATTTCAGTACTGCCCCATATTTTTGCTGCCTTTGTCAATATGGGGCAGTGTCAAAATCACCCATTGCCCTCCCCTTTCACGCTAAGCATAGCATGAAAGGGGGCCTAATTTACAAGGTAGCGTTAAGCCATGTTAAGTGGCTTAACACTGCCTTGTAAATAAGGTGAAGCCCCTATTGCCACAGGAACGTCATAAAAAGTGACGTTCCTGTGGTGATAGGGGCTTGTAAATATGACCCGTAGTGCTCTGCATGGGCTACAGGGCACCCAGGATCAGGTGGCCAGGATGGGGTCCTGGGGACCAAAGTTGGCCTGGGTAGGGTGTCTACACGGCCCCCCTTCCACCTGAATGGAGGGTGGATTTTTCTTGTGCTGTCCTGGTGAGAACAGAGTCCATGATTCTCCCTTTGAATTGCTGCAAGTATGAACATGTACAAATCACCTGGAAGCTCTGCCCATTTGGCCCCACCCTGTACACCTTAGTAGTATGCAAAGGTCTTCCCGCCTTTTGCCAGTGTGATG
Organism: Triturus cristatus; assembly: GCF_964204655.1. Lineage (NCBI taxonomy): Eukaryota > Metazoa > Chordata > Amphibia > Caudata > Salamandridae > Triturus > Triturus cristatus. Next base: position 272,074,574 of record NC_140587.1, read on the forward strand.
GACAGCTTAACAGAAAACTCCCCTGCGTGTTTTCCGCCGATTTCGGTGACAGGTTCTCAATACCGAGGAATACGAATACTAAACAAAGAAGCACTTACTTCATATAGGCAAGAGGAATGACCCTTGTTTGGTGGAGATTTACCTCTTTCTAGTTTCATTGTCTTCTCTATAGGAGGAATCATGTTATCTCAGATTTATGGATGAAAACGCCTGAGGAACAATCACATTGACGAAATGCACACAGTCACCGGAGACATTTACTCGTGCTCCATTATGCAACTGTAGTGTAGAATACGCTCTAAAAATTTACCCAACGAGGTAGCACTAACCAGTAGAAAGTACTCCAGTTGGGTAGATATTTTGGGCAAAACTGTGGACTCTTGTTAGATAAAGGGGCAGGTGAGGTTCTGTTCAGGCCCATTCACTCACACTGCTACTGATGGGCCACACAGACACTCATTCTGCCACTCTCACATCCACTCACAGACCCACACAGCCAATCACATACCTACCCACACACCCATACAGCCACTCACACAACCATTCACTGACCCATACAGCCACTCACACAACCACTCATAAACCTACAACACCACTTAAACACCCATACAGACACTCACACACCCAAATAAAGATCCATACAGCCACTCACACACACACTCAGACCCATATAGCCACTAACAAACCCAATCACACTCCCACACAACCAGTCACAAACCCACTCACAGACCCATACAGCTACTTACACACTCAGTCACAGACCCATACAGCCACTCACACACCCACTCACACGCCCTCAAAACTACTCACTCACCCACTCATTCACCTATACAGACAGTCACACACCCACTCACAGACCCATACATTCAATCGCACACCCACTCACAGACCCATACAGCCACTCACACCCCCACTCACCAACCTATGCAGCCCCTCACGCATCCACTCTCAAAGGTACAGTTTGGAAATACAATTTTAAAAAACCTTTGAAATCAACAAAAAAACAAGGGTTACAGGGATGTTATAGTTAGGAAATAGAATTAAAAAATACAGAGAAAGTCACTTTAAAAAACTAAAGGTCACAGGGACATTATAGTTAGGAACTAACATTAAAACCCCATAGAAATGTACTGAAAAAACAAGGGTTACAGGGACATTATAGTTAGGCTCAGATTTCACACACACAAAACCATAGAAATTCAGCAGTTATAGTTACCTGAGCTAACTATAACTTATGCCCCCGCAATGCACTGCTTATGATTTCACATAATACATCACTCATGACATGGTCAGTGGCATCACTGATGACATCTCAAATGACATTACTGATAACTGTGATATAACAAAACATAATATCCACATAATAATACCAGCTGTTCCAGAGTCTAAAGGAAGCAGCCATCACATGGGCATACCAGAATCGATTTAGGGTCAAACTGTCCGGGAGGAAAACAGATAAGTGGACGTATTGAGCCCAAGTAAAAATTGGTTAAAAGTTATCTTTCCCAGGGGTGTCTAACAACAGAAAGATAGGGCTCAGAGCCAACATCGGTTTTTAAGAACAGGAGAGGTCTAATGGAAGATTTCTTGAGTGCCTTGGATTCCCTGTTTTCCTTTAGCTGATTTAAAAAACGTTTCCTGACTTCATTTTCTTATGTGGCCTTGTTATTTATTTGTTCACATGTTATATAATTTTACATTTATGTATTTATTGTAATTTTTGGAAAGTGGGGTTATTGGGGTCTTGGGGTAGTGTTTTACGTAAAGTAAAAGTTAATTAATCTATCAATTGTTATTTAACTGCTTTTTTAGTTGAACATGCTTAGGCATATTGCGTCTGGCGCTTCCCCACACCCTATTTATGCACTTTTGCCAATGTTTGTTGGACTGCAAAAAAAACAATAAATGTGACACCTCTGCAATGTATGGGCATTTTACAATGCTTGTTGGACTGCAGTTAGAATAGGAAATCAGTCCCCTCTAATGTATTCAGTTTCTGCAATGTTTACTAAGCTGGAATTAGAATACTACATCTGAACCCCCAATGGTTGTTAGACTGGAGTTAAAATAGTAAATCTTCCCAGTCCCCTCAATGCATGCATTTTCTCATTTTCTCTAATGTTTGTTGCATTGGAGTTAGAATTGTAAACATGTACCCATGCATGCATTTCCCCAATGTTTGTTATACTAGAGTCAGAATAGAAGATTTGATAACCCCCCTCAACGTATGTACTGTCTCCAGGATTTGTTAGCACTGAGTTATAATAGTAATTCTGCCCTCTTCAACCTCTTCACTTTCTATAAGTTTGTTAGAATAGAGTTACTATAGTAAATGTCAACTCCTTCCTCCATAACATATGCAGTTTCCTCAGTGTTTCTAGGATTGTAGTTTGAAGCGTATATTTGATTTATTTTCTTGAATGATTTTGGATTGGATTTAGGTTACTATATGTGTCTTCATTGCAGAAAAGTTATATAATACTTTTTTACATTAATAAATTAAAGTTTATATGCTATTTTTATGTTACTTTTGTTTTTCAAAAAATTACTTTTTTAAAGTACAATTAAATTTGTATTTACCTTACAATAATGTCCATTACATTTAAATACATATACTTATCAGTATAATGTGGATATTCTGGACCATGATATTTTGGTAGTGGACATTTTTGTACTTTACATAATATGTATGTAAAGTTGATAATTTTGTTGTCGATATTTTGACAATTATATTTTTGTAAGACAATATTTTTTACATCATTTGAATGATCATCATTTTGTCATATAGGTAGTTGATCTTTGGCTTGCCTAAGAGGAGACACAGACACATTGGTACATAAAAAGGATTCCTCCACTGCTGCTCCACAATTGACTGTCAAGAGCATATAATATGGTGGGTTGCATAAGACCCATTCACATAGATGGCTCCTCTGCCATTCTTGGCCAACCCTAAAGGGTATATTACCTTTTGTGGCATAATCCCCATTCAAATGTGTTGCCGGCTTCTGGACAGATATTGCACAGCCTCGATTCACATGGTTTACCCATCTGCAAGGCATCCCAGAGACTGGATGTATGATGACTACTCGCACAATTTGCTGTTCTGCCACTTCTGTGGGAACTGTGGGGCTTTTTATAGTCAAAAGAAGCAAGCACTACAAAGGAGTGATTCATGATCAATGTGATTTCAACTGTATGACGCAGCCCACTCTGAAATAGTAGGACTCTGAATGCTTGGATGACCACATCTCAAATTTTTCTTAAAACAAGCAGCTCGTGTCAGGGAAAAGAGGTAGGGCGGTGTTGCAGATGGGGAACGACAGGGACAAATTTAAAAAAGTCAAAAGAACTTACCTGCCACCCTCTAGCATCGCGCTCATCTGCTCCTCTCCACTGCAGGCAGGCACAGGCTACCAGACTGCCCTGCGACCAATCCTGAAGCTGCTCTCATGCATGACAGCAGCTTCAGGACTGGCCTCAGTGTCGTGTATTTTTGCTCCCAGACAGAATGGGAGCCTGTGCCTGCTCTCTCCAACCTGGCAACCCAGCTGGGGTTGGAGAGAGCATCAGTGCGCATGACAGTTTGGCCATACTGAGACGGCTGGCCAAACTGTCATGCGCACTGATAACAGTGCCCATCACTCCTCCTCCAGTACTGTCACCACCTGGCCCCGCCCACAAGACTCAGGCCACAGTCATTTAGAAGAAAAATAAAACAATAATCAAATGGGTTTTAAACTCATTTTATTATCGTTTTATCTTTCACGTTTTTGCGGGTGCTGGTGGGAGGGTGGGGCTCCTTCACCATATCGGAGGAGCCGCCGTTGATTCACACCCCTATCCTTTCATTGACATGGACTGAGCTTCTCTGGGCCAGACAAGCATGACATGAAAACTCTTCCCATATAAGTCGTTCACACACATTTTAACCATCCATACACAAGCTTTAAAGTGTAAGCTTTCTAACCCTCACTCCTTTTCACTTCATCTTTACACCTAAGCACAATGACAAATCACAATAAGAGCACATCTTTGGTCCTCATGCAGAACATTAAAATGCTACACATATAAGCCACACAATAGGCACACATGCATAGCACCCCCAAGGAGTAGTGTGCTACCTGTCCACAAAGGCATTTTGGCTCCTCGACTGTGGAATGAAGCACAATTGTAATGCAACTACAGTACAAAACAACCCCAACAGATTACTCATTGCACCAGCGGTGTATTGCCCCCTTGATACAACCTAAACTTTTTGGACGAATTTCTCCAAATAACATTCCACATGGAGACCGAAGCCACCAAAATACTGATCAAGAAGACTTCTGTGGATTGACAAGCTTGTTTCAAAATGTTATAGACTGCTGTGATAACCTGCAAGCTTTTAGTTTCAATCTAGTGGTATACAGCTCAATAAATACATGTAATCAGATAATTGCTGGATTTAATGTTTATATACAATGTTGAAACCAACAATATGGAGGTGCAACCGCAGGTTCAGTCTGACCACTAATTACATGTAAATGCCCTGCCAGACCTGAAATACAAACCCAAAAGAAATTAGACCCTACCTATTACTATCACTCATTATGGAACATTACTGCAGATACGTTTGCGATTATCTATAGTTCTAGTCATACCATCCAATCTGATGTAACAGGCTGTGACATCTTACTTGACAACAGAGGCGTCTCCTCTATTAGGCAGATGAGTACCCCTCCCCCCCCCCGCTGCAAGTGCAGAAAAGATAAGAAATAAAATGTTCATAGATTGTATTAATTCTATTTTTTACTGCCGCGCTGATAGCCTGAGCCAAATGTGAGGTTGCGGCAGGACAATTGCTGCTGATTGGCAGCAGGGTAGGACTGGTGCCCGCTCCAGTTTAAAGTGCACATGTCACTTCTCCTGTCTGTCTTGGGATGGTGCACTTTAAACCTCTTCAAGACGAGCTGTGATAGACCGCTGGATGGATAGCAGGCACAGGCCCCCTGTGCTTAAAGGAGTATTGAGCCAGCGCGCTGGAATCAGTCCTAGGGCTTCTTTCATGCTGCTTAACATTGCTAACAGCATAAGAGCAGCGTCCGGATTGATTAAAGGACTTAGGTTTGAGAGCACGTGCTCGGAGAGACTGGAAGAACACTGAGGGTGGGAGGAGGCGAGCCAGTGGGTAAGCAAACATGTTTTTTTAACTTTATGACCCACTGACAGGTACTGTCAAAACCTTGCACTGCCTTCAGCCTCATCTCCAGAGCTCTGGGTTGTGGTCCAGTATAAGCACTTTCCATAACGAGCCCTGATTGAGAGCTTTGGCGTTGGCCCAAAAGGCACTGCTGGTTTCTCACAGTGCCTGTCAGCGGGTCAAAACAATTGATGTGCTTGCCCCACTACTTGACAACGTATCCCATGAAATCACTTCTGCTTTAAACACTATTCCAACTGCCAAAATCAGAAACCCAAAGAGGGATATCTGATGATCCAACAACCAGTTAAATGGGAAGCTTGCTGAGCTGAAATTGCAATGGTTATGTTATTAGTATTTAAAAACACACAAATACAGAAGCTTCATTGTGCTATAGAGGACATGACTTCTGCTGGCAGGCTTGTGTGGCCGTCAGCAGGCAGGGGTTTGTAGCAGCAAGTCACTTGCAGGGCTTCGAAAGCCTAAATTGTGAGCATGAAGCCTCTCTCAGAGCTCTGGTATCTGGTGCTTAGTGGTCTGTAGATTCTGCTCTTGCAGGCTTTTTATCTGTGTGACTATGAAGCCTGTGAAGTCACACTCACAGCATATTTCTACATACAAAATGCAATTTGACTATCGCTGTTTTCAATTATTATTTCTGCTGCTTGCACAAGGTTGTCTTTGCATATGTAATAATTGTGTTTTGCAACAAATTTTGACACTGCAATTTCTAATAATCTGACATTCTGACATCCTTCACAGGACTGAATTTGCAGCCCATTAGTATACAGGGCCCATGGACATAGGCAAAGGGCTATCCATGTTGCTATTTATCTATTTACTATAGGCACTCACAGGCGGTTGTTCCTCTCCTTTCATTGAAGATTCCCATGGGCCCAGCAGTAGATGCACCAGGTGAACTAGCCACTTGCCTAAACCAGTGCAATTGTGGTAGGGCGTGCCTGCTGCATAGTGGCTGCATGGTTAAAGCAGGTGATATGAAGTTGTTGTTTTTTTTAATTAAGGGGCATATTTACAAGATAAATGACGGAGTGCGGCGTTAGCCTTCTTGGCTTAATGCCGGACTCTGACACATTTGAAACGCAGGGCTGCACCGTATGTGTGCTGCTTTGTGCAGCACACATAGAAGTTGCAACTCGTCATTTTTAAGAGCAAAACACCATTGCTCATGTGCAGGAAGGTCCTTCCTGCACATAAACAACCATGTATGGCGTTGTACTGTTTAATGTGTGCTGTACAATGCAGCAAAACGAGGAGAAATAAAGCATTTCTCCTCATTACACCATGTTAAGACCAGATTTTTGTTTGGTCTTAATTTTGTCGCTGTCCCATATTTACGCCACCCTTGTAAATATGGGGGCAACGTCAAAATCAATGGGTATTGCGGCGGAACACCCACCACAACAGCCATTGCCCTCGCCTTTCACCCTACATATAAGTATAGCATGAAAGGGTGCCTTATTTACAAGGTAGTGTTAAGCCACATTAAGTGGCTTAACACTGCCTTGAAAATAAGGCAAAGCCCGTATCGCCACAAGAACGTCGAAAAAAGTGACATTCCTGTGGCGATAGGGGTTTGTAAATATACCCCTAAATGTGTTGCCCTAATGAAATTTGAACTCTAGCTAGTATAAGAAATTCTAGGCCTTATAGTCCGCCTTGTTTGCAACGTTTACTGTCAAGTGTCCTGTATCACATGGATAAATTTGTAGACAAGGAAACGACGTCTACATGAATATTAAATGTTCCTTCAGCTCAATTGTCCATGTTCAAGATTGTCACCCAGCTGTCTTAGCAGAATCACACATAATGTAACCATATTTTTTCTAGAAGCTGTTGAGAAGTCTTGAGACTCTCAATGCTGTAAAATGATGATATTTTCTAAATGTATTTGTTTGCAACTGTTTCACACTGCTTAGTTCTGATTGGTTTATTTTGTGTGAACCACTACTGTATTGAATGTATGAAATCCATTGTTTAGACCCCTATAAAAGTAAGGTCTTTTTAGACCTGAGACACTCTCCTTTCATACTCTCTGGGTGAGGTGAATCCATGCAGACTCCCATTCTAGACTTTGAAATTTGCTGAACTGCACTTTACTCAGTTCCTTGATTGATTCTGTACTTTAACTGAACTTTGCATGCTGATGTATTGATTCATTGATTTGACTATGGGCCCAATTTCGAAGTCAGACGGAAAGCCATGCGACAGCTGGTCGGAGGCTTTCCGCCCAACATCGATGGTTTCCCTCTGACAGCCATATTACAATGACGGCGGTCAGAGGGAAACCTGCAGGGGATTCTGCTCTACTTCCAACAGGCTCACAGAGCCCGTCATGGGGATGGGCAGAATGCTAATCTCATATTGACGGCAGAGCCAACCTGGGCTCTGCCGTCTGGATTATGATGTTGAGTTCCACCTACCCTTTCATGGTTGTCCGCCCGCCATGAAAAGGCTTCTGTAAAGTGATTTTGGGGCCCCCGCAGGGACCCCCTGGCCCTCCGCTATGGGGCCTGGCGTGCACCTATGGTGCACCCCTAAACATCTCTGCACCGTGTGGCAGGCACCGCATGGTACCTGCCACATAGTGCAGGGATAGTTACAAACATCCATTTTTCAATGGCAGCTTGCGCTGCAGCCCTCTTCGGCCCGCCGCACAAGCTGCCAATGAAAAGTGGATATTTCTGGCCCCCCCATAGGGCGATAGCATCATAATCCAGCGGGAGGAACCGCCGAACTAAGGTCGGAGGTTCCAATTCACAACAATGACGACATTGTAACAAGACCCTATATTAATCAATTTTTGTATGTCTAAATCTGGAAATAGATCTTTAAGGTTTAAGACATATCTTTACATTTAAATTTACCATTATTCTAATCTGCATTCCTGGTTTCTAAAGGCTGTGTGGAGTGATGGCAACTGTCCTGGATTCCTGAATGAGGTTTTGTCAGCATAAGTATGTGAGCATTGCACGTGTGATTAAAGAGTGAGCGAATGTAAAGCAAAGTCGTGCATGTGGGACTTATAATGCAAGAGATAGTGTGATGTTATGAATTGGCTTGAATTTGAGACTACTTTTTCTGCTGATTTGATTTGTAGATTTGTAAGTCCTAGAATTTTGAAAGCACAATCCAAGATGAAGCTAAGAGGAGGGCTTGTTCTGGGTGTTTCCTGTTATGCTTGCTATGCTTATTGCAATTATGATATAAAGCTATGGTTAAGTTGGACTTGAGATATAGTCGATTTGTTAAATTACCTGGTTTGATAGTGAATCATTATCAGAAGCATCGGGATGGGGGTGAAATATAACTGTGCATGTTCGTACTAATCTGGATCAGTATTCATTTATTATAAGAGTAAATATACCGGTTTGAAGTAAACTCCCGCTGGTCGAGAGTTTGCTGTTGAGAGATAGAGAGTGCTGTAAAAAGCGAAATCTGCATCTTTGAACTGTGATTTCCGTTCCATTTAGGAAGCAGACAATAGGTGTTGATTGAAGTTTTGATATTGAAATTTTTTGCTGTACACGGTGCCTATTGCATCATCAGGTGTCGCGCTGGGATTGGTCCATTGGTATCGAGTGCTACGCTGTTAATTGGTTCACCTTTGTACGAGTCACACTGAGATTGCCTTTAAAGACTGCAGAGGTCGTGTTGTAATTGGTCCGTCGTTAGAGAGATTTGAGGGGGGATTGCTTGGGTCTAGTGTTTACTGAAAAGCAAGAAAACATGGCGGATCTCTCTTTGCAAGCCCTTAAGTCTCTGCGTAAATAAATAAGTTGCTGTCCGAGGGTACTCCTGCCAAGGAGATTGTGGTTTAAACAATGGCATCAGCATACTGGAAGAGATGGGGATCTGCAGTTACCATTGAATGGCATCTTCATTGTAGGAAGGCTTGAGAATCTGAGGAAAAATTTATGAAATGAAACTCCAACCCAGACCTACACAATTTGAGGCACGAAACATTTGGCAACAGGTAGCGAACGTGAAAGAGAGATGCAATATTCCGACACAAAATAAAGTTGGCAATTGGTGGGAAGCACAATGTAATGAGAAACCTACCCTGTGATTGTGAGTGAAAGTTCAGAACAGGAGAATTTCCCTACCAAGAAAAAGCAGGAGAATGACAAAGGGACAGAGTGATGAGGACAATTATTTTTTAGATGATTTGCGGAGAACCAGACCACCCTCATACAATTTAGTTCAGCCTTCAGGGCAATCTCAACAGAGACCCCTAGATGGAGGGAAAGTAACAAGCCTCCATGCAGATGCAAGTGCACCCCGATATGTTCAGATTCCAGTGCTCCTCAAACACAAGCAGTTCAAAGTGTTACACATAAATTAGCAGTCCAGAGTGCTCCCCCAATACCAGCAACCCCAAACACTCCCCAGATTCTGGCTAACACAAGTTACCTCTCAATGCAATTAGTTACGAGCACTACACAGGTATAAGCGATTTCAAGCACCCCAAAGACCCCAGTAGACTCAGGTATTCACCCCCCACTAGGGACACCGGAGAAAATATCCACTGATGTACCTGGCACAGAAGAGACCACTGAGACTGCAGTCCCAGAATCATCGCCCCAGCCTAAATCAAATGTCTCCAAAAAGATCAATGTCATGCAATTAAAAAATGAGCTTGGGGAGATTGTGAAGGGAAGTCTGAGCAGAGATTTTCTGAAACAATATAGCAAGAGTGAATTGGTGTATATGAGCTAGGAAGCTGGTCGAATTGCGCATGAAGCATATGCAGAGATGGAGGCTTTGGCTGATGAATGAGATTTTGATTTGTCACAAAGAAAGTAGCTACAAAAGAATTTCACAGTGGATTTAAAGGTGATGAAACTGTGTTGCTTGAAAACGCATGTCAAGGAATTGGTGAATTGGATCAAAGAGTGGGGAGATTGGGAAAAATTCTGAAAGAGATGGTAGAAGAAAAAAAGTCAAAAGTGAGAAAGAAAAGGACAGCGTCAGAGATTACAAAAGAGAGAATACCAATGGGATAGAAGCCAGAGGGTTCCCTCTGAGAGAGGGATAGGGTGGAGCATATGTGCATGTTCCACGGACTCAAGCAGGTCTTTTCCATTTCACAAGCAGTCTACCAAAGGTGAGTGAGAACCCACACAAATGGTACACCCAGGTGGATAGAACTGTGACCCTCTTGAAAGTCCTGTGGGAAGATTTAGACATGTTATTTGAGGTGGTGGTTCCCAGAGATTTGTGGATGGAGGGTAAGAGAGCTGTAGATTGTCCTTCCCCAAAAGCCCACAACAGTAGAGAATACAAATTCCCCTTCTCATTTGGTTAAGGCTAAATATGATGCCATGATGCCATGATGCTTCATTTGAAAAAAGGTACCACAGAACACAGAAGGAGGTAAAATTGCCCAAACTTTTGAGGATGACACAGAAACATTTTTGAGAGATTAATGCAAGTTTAGAGGGAAGATACTGGGATTGAAGACCTGACTGCTGAGAGTATGAACGTGTTTTCCTTGACCTTTATACCTGGCTTGCGCCCAGAAATGAGTGCTCCGATACAGCAGAATGAGATTTGTTGGCACACTACGGGCCTGATTTAGATGTTGGTGGACGAGTTACTCCATCACAATGGTGACAGATATCCCGTCTCCCGAAAAATAAATCTCATTGTATCCTATGGGATTTGAATTTTGGCGGATGGGATATCTGTCACTACTGTGACAGAGTAACCGGTCCGCCAAGATCTAAAGCAGGCCCTAATTCTTTCAACAAGATCCTTCAGTATGTAAAATACAGTAGTGCTACTCATGAGATGAAACAAAGAAAACTGAAGGAGAGGTGCATGATTGCACAGACAAAGCTGGCGCAGAATGGTGGCCCAAGAGGAGAGCATCAGGGCTGGCTTTAGCGCTGGTGGCAAATGCAAAAAACACTATTGATGGACAGAATGCAGAACAATGTCATACATTCACCCCAGTACAGAGATCTGGGCCTAAATCCATCGTTTTTTTTGCTCACCATGCCATTCCAGTTTGGACCCAGTCATATGCAAATTAGTCTTGACCCTGTGCCCTGTGGGAACAGTCCAGCCCGAACTGCCAGGCCAGGTCCTCCCTGGACTGGAAACAAGCATCCTAGGACCGGTTTCGGGGTTTCACCCCTCTTCAGCCAGGATAGCATGAATCCAGTGGCATGGAGAGCACGGGACTCATGTCTAAGCATACCCGTCCCACTCGGGGTGACAGATGCAAAAAGAACTATTGATGGACAGAATGCAGAACAATGTCATACATTCACCCCAGTACAGAGATCTGGGCCTAAATCCATCGTTTGTTTGCTCACCATGCCATTCCAGTTTGGACCCAGCCTTATGCAAATCAGTCTTGACCCTGTGCCCTGTGGGAGCAGTCCAGCCCGAACTGCCAGGTCAGGTCCTCCCTGGACTGGAAACAAGCATCCTAGGACCGGTTTCGGGGTTTCACCCCTCTTCAGCCAGGATAGCATGAATCCAGTGGCATGGAGAGCACGGGACTCACGTCTGAGCATACCCGTCCCACTCGGGGTGACAAATGCAAAAAGAACTATTGATGGACAGAATGCAGAAAAATGTCATACATTCACCCCAGTACAGAGATCTGGGCCTAAATCCATAGTTTTTTTTTTTTGCTCACCATGCCATTCCAGTTTAGCGCTGGTGGCACCTGGTGCAATAATGTTTGTGAGTGCGCCCAATGACCACTTCCACCACAGATTCCTTCACTGCCACCCTTTCACAGTGCCCCTCAAGTCTCCATAACCACTCTCTCTCAGATGCACTTCATTCGTTTTATAGCGCTACTCATACCAGTGTAGGGTGCCAGAGCACTTTAAATCACACAGATAACACAGAAACAATCAATCATATGTGTATAAATCAATGTATAGAAAACATTACATAAGACAAGAGGACTAGAAGGTGTAGGAGTCTAGGAGTCACAAGTTATCCATACTGGTAGGCAGTATAGTTTAAGAGTGCTTGGTCTGAAGAAGCACAAACTTAGAATTTAAAATCTAACACCATGGCTGGGGGTTGCCTTTACGAAGAAGAATTGATTTATTCCCAAATGCAACATTAGGATGATGAAAGACTGGGGAAACAATCATAACGCTCCAGCATATACCTTGCAGTTTTCATGCAGCATTTTGATAACAGTCAATAGGTCACTGTTCTACATTAGGATTTTAATTTATAAAGTGCATGTAACAAAAGGATCTCTCTGACAAAAGCAGTAACCCACTGACGTATTTATATCATTTGCACTTTGTGGTACACGTTCCTTGCAGCAGGCGTTTTAACCCTCTGCGCTACCTTAAAAAGAGTAAAAACTTCCACTAGACAAAAGTCCAAACTCTCTCTCTCTCTCTCTCTCCACGAAGAACATTAATCACCAGAGTTTTTTTGAAATTTTTATTGTTGGCTGAAAATTGCTAGAGGTAAAGAACGCAGCAGCAGGAGGTTTTAAAACCATAATATACGGCACCCCCATCGAAGTCAGCACCGGATGCTGTGGCACCAGTCGTACTGCCCTAGAGCCGGCCTTGATGAGCATGCAAGGAGTCGCTATTCAGTATGCACAAACAATTTTATTGTTTGGTTACTAAAAACTAAAATTCACAATACATTTAAAACGCAAAACATAAAAAGCAATTAAAAGTTAATCACGAATATGAGCAACTCAATTTAGACTGTGATTACCTCATAATCTAAGGACATTCTGTTAATATTGATCAATAACAAACAACTTTTAACAAATCCTGAGTGCACACAAAAATTAAGTCGGCTCATATTCACTTTGAAGTAGATTAGTAAAGATTAATCCTGAATTGCAGCAGATAAGATAAAGGATGCATTAAAATTCACCAAAAGTTAGATTAATGATACCAGAAACTAACAGCCAAATGTATGATAAGGTGCATTCATGTATAATTTGTAGTGAAAAATATATATTCACCATGACAAGATAATAACTAAGCCTTGAAAAGGACTAATGAAGTATATGATGGCTGCTCCTTATAGTGGGAGTAGTCCCGTGGTGCATGTGTTTTCTTCAATGCCTGATAAATGCAGGCTTTCTATTTGTATACCACACTTACAGTGTTCAGAAAAAACTCAAATCAATTTATTATCTGATTCTTTCACAACATGAACTCATCAATTCAATATGTCCAATTTTTACTGGACCTATCCTGCCATGGTGTATCCGAAACTTAAAAGTGAACTGACACATGCATCAAGTGACAACCTTGCATCTATAGTTTTATGGTACCATGACGCACAAATAAAGCGGCCATACTGGAATGTTTATAATAAAACTTGACTGTATGCTCAATTGCATAGATGGAAACACCATATTCTCAAAGTAACACATTTTTTGACGAAATACAATAAATTTAATTAGACAAATAACAACAAAAATAAAGAACAATCAACCACAATTAAGTAAAGAAAACAAAACATTTCAGTTCTGTCATTAATCCCTTTGGGTTGCAAAGTACTTAGTCATTTTATACCAAAAAATTATTTTTATTGCAGGAGACATTTGTTGTTGTCAGTATCAGGCGCTTTATCCCCAATTTCTAAAACTTGGAACCATCGTTGACTGTTCACGCCAGTGTGTGGCTACACCCGATTTTTGATTGTTGTTTCTGATGTTACTTCGGTGTTCAGAAATGTGAGTTTTGGCTTGTCTTTCTGTTTCACCTCTGTAGAGCATGCCACATGGAGATTTAAAAGAATATATACAGTTCTTAATATTGCTTATGGTATAGTTCTTCAGAATTATATTTTATACAGTCATAGGATGTGTCACCATGTTTCCTTCAATAACATTGTTACAATTATACTGTTGATGCATTTTCTTTTGCCTTTACCGGGTGTTGTAGATTTAGCATTTGGTGCTTGCCAAAATCTCTTTTAATTTATTAGATCTTAGGTTAACAAACAAAGGTTTCTCCAGGAATTTTTTATTTGCTTTACATAATGATGCTTTTAAGGCCACTGTATGGGCACGCGGTATAAAACTATTATTTTGTAAATCAAATAAAAATGTGTTGAAAATGGTATGCTATATTAAGTAAATGTTCTCTCAGTCTAATTTTTTTAATAGTGGAAGAACTTTCAAATGTATTAAAAATTTTGAATGAAGAAATAGCTTCAGAAAAACATAAAATAGCCACTAAAATGGAATTAGATGACTTCAAAAAATTTTGGATGACATAAATAATAAATTAGATGCTTCTGCAAAAAAAGATCAATGACCACAAGATCAAAAAAAATCAAATGGGGCACTTAGGATTATAAACTAGATGAGGTCTACATGTGGGCAGAAACCTAATCCAAGAAACAAGCATTCAAAAAACCAACTGCTGTGATATCTGAGGAAAATATTTCTGAAAGTGAAACACTAACCTTCAGCAAAACACCGCGATACATGAAGGCATCTGAAGTTACAACTACATCTGATAACCCCAACAAATGAGTTGAATCAATCAGGCCAGCAGCAAACAATGCTCCCATGTTGAACACATGCAAGAAAAACAGGCAGAGTCAAAGAAAAAGAAAACAATAGTGTATGGAGTCACTCCAAACTTTAGTTATCAATATCTATTCCATCTCCCTGACGAAAGTGCAGATTAGCATATTGCATAAAGTTACTTGTTTTGTACCAATTTACAATTCAAATCAAGCAGAGACGAACATAGCTGTATTCAAGTTCATGAGAACCTTACGTTCGAGATATTTCTTTTCCACAATTGAAAATATGAATAGCAGCATAGACATTCATCTATATAAAGATGTTCAACCACAGAGTCAATTTCTACCACCAACATCACATAAAACGATTGGTACATTTGAAACACTAATCACCAACCACCACTAATCAACCACATTCAGAAGGCGAGGAAACTGCCAAATGGGTCTTATTAAAACATGACGAAATAGGTACCAATGGAGTTTTTCTATTAGAAATTTTACATTACATGTCACACCCTATTTATTTTCAGTGGAATAGCCAGGTCTACTTACAATGTATTGGTTTTATGTTGACCTTCAGCTACGCTAATATATTAATGTCTAATTTTGAACATGATTTCATTCTTGACCACCAACAGTGGAAGGAAGGATTACTTCTTGATACTATGGCACGGGTCAGTGGATAAGTTACTTGCCAACATTTTTTATGTCATTTGAAAAATCCCAGTATATAATTTATTCATCACAAGCATGAAATTTAATTCCTGGATGTTTTGATTAAGATTTGGGATACTACAATTCTCACCAATATATACAGGAAAAGAACAGACAGAAACAATGTTTTACATTATCAACATTTCCATCCGATTCCATTGAAACAACTGTCACCTTAATCTCAATTCATGAGACTCAAAATAATTGCTTTGATCAGTGAATGTTTAAACAACTGCTTTATAAGAGAAGAAAGAAAGGTTCCACTCTCGCAAATACAACAAAACTGTTCTTACATTGGCTGAAGAAGGATTAATTAATCGGACCAGGCAAGATTTAATGGGACATGGTCAAAGAGTAACTCCATCGAGACTAACCTTTGTATTCAAATTTTCAACAGTCAGTTCCACAATCAAAAGGATCATTTGTAAAAGATGGGAAATTCTTCAGACTGAAAAAGGTTTTGCAGAAAGAGTATGTTACAACTTCTTCAAATGTATATATATGGCCCAGGCCACCACTTACCTGTGACCTTGCTTTCAGCCTCTGCGAAGCTCCTTTTTCCAGTCTTCTGCTCCTTCTCTTCCTTGTGCCTCTCATGACTGCTGTATCTCTTACTTCTTTTCTCTCTCTTCCTGCCCCTCTGAGACTCTTTTCACTGTTTTCTCATGCCTCCATCCGCTACCTGCTCCGGAATCTCTGTTACCAGGACCTACTTAATGGTGGCTGCCGCACCTCTGCACAACTAGCTCTACGAAGGCTCACCAAAGGCAAACCCACCTGTCCCCCTTTGTGTCTAGACCGCCCCAGCTCCAGGAACCCTGGTCCAAATGTCCACCAGTAATACTCCACAGCCCTCCTTAGGTCGTTCGATTCAGGACGCTGGCCCCCTGCTGCAGCTATGCTGTGCCATACAACATGGAAGGAGTCTTTACCTGTACCCACTGCCAGTTCTCCTGTAGACTCCTACTCACACATCGCATGCAAGCACCAGCAAGGCCATCAACTCCACCACCAAATATCACACACCACAGAAAACTCGCACAACACCCACTTGCATGCATGCTACTCAACACATGATCACTCAGAAAACACACAACTGAAATCTGGGACCTAATGAACAGCGACACACCGGGCCTTCTTTTTGTCATGGCAACCTGGTTCAGCTTTGCATCTTCTCCTGACATCTCTGCTGCTATGCCAGCGATCTACAAAATTGCTCAACAAGACCACCTTCACAAGCCAGGAGGAGGACTCACAATCATCTACAAGGAATCCATCAACTGTTCATCTTCCTGGGAAAACACCACCACGTTCATGGAACACCGGCACTTCAAGCTGCAAATCTCCACAAGCGGAACCAGGGACGGCTGGTGTTAACAGACATTATAGGTGTCAACTTAACACCCTGAAGGAAGAGCAGAGAAAAGTAAAAGGAACACCGAGCAGCTGAAAGAAATGTCGTAATGGCAACACTCTGCTCGGTAATAAAGTGGGTTGAATATGTGTTTTTCCTGGTGGGAGAGGGGAAGGTGGGGTTTTGGACGTGGCCTGCTACGCCTTTCCAAGCAGGTCGAGGTTTTCCTCAACCTGAAGTCACAAACCACAACTGTGACATCATACCAGAGAGCGTGTGTGGGTTGCAAAACCACACATAGGACTGCTTTTCGGGTGCTTATTTAATGGCCCTGGGAGGAATCCACTGAAATCATTCATTTAAATAGCCGGGAATGGAGCAGGCAGATGGGAATAAAGACTGTAGTGGGTGGCAAGAGTTTGCTGGTCATCATGAGAAGGGCCAGGCTGAAAAATGAGTCAAGATGCTCTTTGAGTAAGCTCCGGGTTCAGCACTTTTGTTTTCAGTTCTTTTAACATTTTCTTTACTGGAAGAGTTACAGAGCTGCTTTAAAATGGAAAAGTGATGGATCTGTCACATCACATTGCTCCTGCCTTTCTATCCTCATTTCCTGCAGTGCTGGGCTATTGTCAGGCAGAAGACTGGGCCCAAGAGACAGAAGTAAGTGTAACATGCCTGAGCCAGATGCCAGGCACTGGATGAGGACCTCTTGGCGCCGCAAGAAAACGAGTCAAGTTTTCACAGAGACGATACAGCTTAGTGGCCACAGCTGCCAATCATGTAACAGGGAAGACCAAGTTAGAATCCCAGCTATGAGTCAGCATCTTTCCTGTGAATGCCACCAAATCTCCGTGTGCACCAAATAAAAGTAGTCTGTATCTATTGTGAAGTGCTTAATACTCCTGGGTAAGGCTTGTGATATGGTAGTACTAAAATATGGAGTCTGTCTGTCAACCACACTTTAATATCTCTCTCCAGGCATTAAGGAAAAAGCAATAACCTTTAATGTCAAGCATCTAGTGCCTTAATTTCACAGTGTGAAACACAAAAATATGGGACCAATGTCTACAACCTGGGATTATCACCATTCAGCGCCACTCTCATCCACATCATCAACACCTCCTTCACCTCCACCACACTACTGGACAACTGGAAATATGCAGAAGTCAACACCCTCCTCAAGAAACGCCAGCCACCCAAACAAACTCAGCAACTTCTGACCCATCTCCTAGCTCTCTGATCGAGAAGGCCTTTGACAAACAACTCTCATCTCACCTCAAGCACCACCACCGGCTATATAACCCCAAATCCAGATTCAGAAAGAACTACAGCCTCAATACAGTACTCATCACGGCCACAGACGACATTCGAAATATACTTGACCAAGGAGAAACAGCCGCCCTCATCCCGCTCGACCTCTGCACAGTTTTAGACACAGTCTTCCTCCTCACACTCATCGAAAGTCTCTACGCGATTGACATCCAAGTAGCTGCCCTCAACTGGATATGCTCCTTCCACATGGGTGAGAAAGAGATCCATCGCATCAGAGACCAAAAACCTGATCTGCGGAGTCTCCTAGGGATCGTCCCTCAACCCCACCCTGTTCAACATCTACATAACACCTCTTGCTAACATGTTCCAATCCTAAGATATCACTATCATCTCCTGCGCCAACCACATCCAACTCATCCAACTCATCCTCTCCCTGATGGATAAGACAACCAACACCAGAAACAACTTCACCAACAGCATGACCCTGGTAGCAGACTTGTTTGCAAAACAACTGCCTGAAGCTCAACTCAACCAACGCGGAAGTGCTTGTCTTTCGGAACAAGAACTCTCCACGGGCCTCCACTTGGTGGCTATCTGAGCTAGGGCCAACACCGACTGACCATGCAAGAAACTTAGAGATCATCCTCGACGACAAACTCAACATGATGGCACAAGTCATTGAAGTTAGCTCCTCTGGCTTCCCCATCCTACGCATACTACAAAATAACTTCAAGAGGCTGCCACCCAACACCAGAATGACCATCACGCAGACACTCATCATTAGCAGGCTGGACTACGGCAATGCACTATAAGCCGGGATCTCTAAACAACTGCTATACAGACTCCAAACCATCCAGAACACCACTGCATGCCTCATACTTGATCTCCCACGCCACGCCACAACCAAATCACACCTCAATTCAAGGAGCTCCACTGGCTCCCCATACACAAGCACACCAATTCAAACTCCGCACACATGCATACAAAGCCTTACATAACACTGGAACAGCATGCTGCAACAGCTGCATACATTTATACCAACATGCCAGACACCTATGCTCTGCCTCACTCTGTTATGTCAATTTATAGCGCTCTACTAATCACCCCCACATCCACAAAACCAGAGCAGTGGGTCACTCATTCTCCTACCTCGCACCCAAAGCCTGGAATGACCTCCCTCAACATATCGAGCCTCCTACTCACTTCTTGATTTCTTCAAGAGGCTGAAGACCTGGCTCTTCGAATAGCACCTCGGGGACCACACGCCTACACACCTGCTCTAGCGCATGGGTACCTTGATGGATTATTAGCGTGCTAATCAAATTCAATTAACAGAAAATGACATTACATGGATGACTAACCTTATTTCTCAATTCTCGAAAGTCTATGGAAGAGTGAGTAAAAGGGAATATATGTAAAACATGTTCAACCTTTTGTACAATCTAAAACAACTAACACAATTGCAAGTTAGCTTTCATGTACAATTACCCATGTTGAAAGAATCTTTATGGATAAAGTCAAATAAGAGTAAGAAAGGAGAAGGAAGTTTCAGAAGAAAAAAAGAAGTGTGAGTCAAAGCAACAGGAGGAGAAGGTTGAAAGGGAAGCAATACCACCAAAGTTAAACTTGGATTTGCAAAGAGAGAGAATCTTTGAATTATTCGTGAAAGGGAAAGAACGAGACTGAGGAAATGATGGGCTGGAGTGACTGTGACCAGAATTAGTTGTTAAAGGATCAAGTACTAACAGGACGCGAACCTACAATAAGATTTCTATATTTTGTTTGTGCCAAATCTACATATTTTCAATTGCCACCTAATTGAGTGGGAAGTTGCGATGCAGCTTTAGTAGTTCCAAGAAAAATATCATACAAATAGCTTAAGTAGTGGAAACCCAATTAGTTTTAGAAGGAAACAGACGTGGCTGTAGACAAATATTGGAAGATATCTTTGGAGCTTTAATGACTTCTGTTGGAGTAGCTTTAAATAATGTGAGGATTAGGAAACTGTCTACCTTAGTGGATAGGGTTGCTACTAATAGGGCAGGTGCACTAATAGTCATAAATAAAAAATTACTTGCTATGAGAGTTACGATAATGCAAAACAGACTTGCATTAGACATGTTGCTCACGAAGAAAGGCAGAGTTTGTAAAGTACTTCACTTGAGGCAATGCTTTGCTTATATTCCTAAATTAGATAATCAGATCGTCAACTTTCTGATCAATATAACTAACACCACTCAAGAACTCAATGACTTAGAGGAAACTGGTGCGATTGAAGGAATAGCATCTCTAGCTAATTCGATTGGAAGAGGGGTTTCAAAGATTGGTGAGTGGTTTCGAAGTGTAGTAGGAGGAAGGCTCAAGCTAATACTAACTCCCATACTAATAATATTGATTGTCGCAGCATGTGTTTTCTCTTTCTTAAAGGTTTGGGGTTTTTTCATCAAAGGGCCGGACAAATCGTGGGAAAAGAATCTGTCAGGAAGGATCAGAAGAAAAAGGAAAAGAAATGATGTTGAAATGGAGGAGTTACATTGTTTGGTCTATAGCAAGTTGAGGGAGTTGGAAGAATCCAAAGCTGAGGACTTCTGATCTCTGAAAGCTCCAGTTAAAATGGTATCTGTGAGTGAATCATCAGAGAGGGGATGTAAACTTTATTTTTTAGAAATTAAATGCTTTGCACTAATGAGGGTGAACTCTAGCTAACATAAGAAATGTTAGGCCTCGTACTCTTGTTTGTGAAGTTTACTGCCAAGTGTGCTGTATCACGTGGAGAAACTCGTATTTTCATGTCTCAGTAGAGCAATGTTAAATGTGTTTTTGTAGGCAAGACAACTATCTTCATATCAATATTAAATGTTTCAGTACAACTGCCCGTGTTCAAGGTTGTCACCTAAGTGGCTCTTCCATTCTTTACCTTGAAATTTGCTGACCTGCACTTTACTAAGTTCCCTGTTTGATTCTTTACTTTAACTGAGCTTTTGCACTCTGATGTATCGGTTAATTGATTTGACAATAATAATTGATTTCTGTATGACTACATTTGGAAATAAATCTTTAAGGTTTAAAGCTTATGTCTATAGTTTTTGTAGGACCGAATGTCTAAATTGAAATTATCATCTTAGAATGCTTTAACGAGACATGGGTCAGGCAAGGAGCACCAACCTCCGTAAAGGGATTGACACTGCTCCTTGTCTCACAAGAGTATGAGGTGGGCCGCAATATCTGTGGTATGAGGGTGTGCTTGCTTGTGAAATGGCTACTGTGTGTGGATGTCTTTGCCAACAGCAGAAGGAAAGAGGCACGCAGACTGCAAGGCCAGTGAGAAACCACACAGGGGAGAAAGAGCAGGGGGGGTGGAAGGATGGCAGCAGAGTTTCACTGTGACTATGGCGTCAAATCTCTCTGAACAACCCCTGGCTTTGCCCTTTCCATGTCTTACAATTCCCATAATTGCCATCACAATGACCATCCCACCAGCCTCTCTGGGGGACCCTCCATGCATCACCCTAGCAGTTGACAAATAACTGTGTCCTTTCCCTTCAAGCTGCACAACACGACTCCTTGTCCTGTTATCTGGGTTTCCGAATAAATTTAATTACATTAAAAATTGTCTAGACTACACCATGCCACACTGCAGCTGTGGCGGGCTCTGGAAATGTCACTGATTGATCACAGCGCTGATTTGTCCCAATGGAGGGGACCAGGATGGTGAGATGTTTCCCCAAAGCCCTTTGTTTTGCAGCTGCTGCTGCACTTAAAAAAAGGCGCACGTGCACATGAAGACGCGAGTTATGTCCCACCGAGTATAAAATCTGTGACTCCGGTTAATTAAAAAAAAAAAGCCCGGAGCAGCCTCCATGGGATTCGCACTGTTGTAAGTATGACTTTGCTGCATGGTCCGCATGGCAACAAAAATGCAACAGACATGTCCCCCTCTCCAGCGAAAGCGCAGGAGACTCAAATAAATGAACCTTCTGGAAAAGATGCACTAATTAATTAAACAAGCCTTCCCTCAGGGGAGTTTGAGTCTAGTAGTTCAAATTGCTTCTGTGGCACCCCCATTCAGCATATGGGATTTGGTTTTGGGCCCAGTGGCGCACGTAACAAGTTTAGTAGAAATGTCAGGCTCCGGCACAAATTGTGTTTTTCCACCACTCACAAATACCTGACAAAATTTGTCAGGTATTAAAATACTGTACGGTGTTGGGGTGATGTTTATTCGTCTTTCCCGCCACAGAAGCTCGGAATCTGCTAGTATTTTTGCCCGGGAGTACCGTAAAGTGTGGTATCAGATCGGATCTACCTCGAGCGAAATTACTGGTAATTCAGCCAAGTGTGTAATGAGGCGCTATGTTCATTGAGCAAAAAGCATGCTTGAAGGAGGTATTAATTTAAACAATTTGATACCTACACACCAAAAACCATATGCATGTCGAATCTTCACTCTACGAATTCATGTGTGGGCCAGATTACATAACACTTCCGGGTGCAGTAACATTTTGCACAAACATGTTTACACCAACTAAACAGTGCAAAAAAAAATTGCACAAACCGGAGAAAAAACTCAATTGTTGAGCCAGTTGGTGTAAATATCATTTTTCATCGGTAGAGCAAATGTAATTTTTTTAGAACTACTTGGTGTAAACCATTTGTAGCAGGCCAAGTGGGCATATTTCACCGTAATTAGTAACACAACACTCAATAACGGCGTTTGCAATCTGAAATTAATCAAAAACTATGTTGAACTAGTTGTTTTACTTGAATTGAACAGTAGGCTGCTCTGAGACAAACTTTCCCTCATCTTAGCCGCAGAGTCGCATAGATATCAGAGGCGCGCGGCTCGCGCTTCCCAGCCGCTGCACCTGAACTTCGAACGCTTCAATCACTGTACACCAAAGCCCTTGTCAGCTCATTGGCGGACGCTGTAGAGGGCGACCATTGTTCCCTCCAATAAAGGCGGGCCACCAGTGCCATGGCAACGACAGATGATTGTAAGCGGCAGAGGGCCCCCAAAAGGGGGGAAATGTTGCTGCGCTCTGAGCTTTTTGCGTTTTCAGAAAACGACTTTGACAGAGCCAGAGGGGCCTTTTCCGTTTCCTCATATGACGTGGCGAGGGCAATGCGCGTTATTGTTCAGCCTTTGCAGTGCTTGGGCAAGCAGCTGTGTTGGCTGAATCCTGTGAAAAGGAGCACTCCCCAAAATACATTCAAGCACGGGCAGGGTGAAAGGGTATGATGTCAGGGGTTAAGGGCTAATGCTTGGTGGTATTGAAATTATGAGCTAGGGGTGTTGATTTTAAGGGATAGGACTCATGGTAGAGAGGATAAGATATGGGGTTAAGGGTTGCAGGAGAGGAGATTGAATATTGGACAAAGAGTTAAGAGTTAAGAGTGGTGTGTAATGTTGAGGGTTCAGAGTATAAGGCTGAAGGTATGGGGTTAAAGCTTTATAATTAAGGGTAGCGGGGTTAAGTTATAGAGTACGGTTAAAGTTAAAGAGTAAACAGTTAAGAATATACAGTTAGTGGTTTGGGAATGGGTTGATGGGGTAAAGGGTTAACCTTTATGATAACATGTTGCTAATGGGTTCAATTTAAGGTGTTTTGATAACTGGTACACTTAAGTTTTGATTATTTGCTCAAAATTGGAAACAAATGTAAGTTTTTCTTTTCAGTGTCACACTACACAACTTCAAATGAATATACTACAATGTCGAAGATGTACTAACCTCCTGGTAGCAAAAGCAGTTGTGCATTGTCTTTTTACGACCATTTTAATTATACCATTTTTACCAATTGGCATTTTGTTTTTGCCACTTGACCCATATACTAATAGGTCATTTCTCAAAATAAGGAATCTCAAGGGTTTGCAGAATAATCTCCCTAATTAATATTCAGCAGGCAGGTCGAAATTCAAACTCCCTGTGTTTGGCTAAAATCACAGGAACGTTAACTTGCAAGGTCAGCAGACCCCCATCCCTGTGATTACATTCCAAAAAAGAAAACATCTTTTTTTTATTAAAGGAACCAGTGCTGGTTAAGAAAAAAGTTTGGAAAACTTCAGTGAGAGCAGGCAGTGGTCTCCAGGATCACTGCTCAATCCTCTTGGGGTTTCCACCCCAATTCACAAAGGGTCGGAAGGGGACGCTCTTTTAGTGGAAATCACTTACCACTGCAACATGTGAAGTGATAACCGATCAATGGTTTGCAACTGGAATTACGGTCACGAACCATTGATAAATACGATACCGTCCTGCAATTTTGAAGAAACGCCCCTTATACGCTGCTTCCAAATTGTGATTTGGTGTGGGTTCGGCAATCCTATTTTGTGATTTGGGAAAACATTTATGAATGACAAAATGAGGTTATTAAAGTCATTGGTTCCGTATACAGATTATAATCAGTCAGAGATAAGATTAAACACTCTGACACGATTGAGCAGTTACTGACAAACTTTTTGGAGTCTCTGATATTCTCCATATTGTTTTGATAGAATGTTAGGTTGCCTGGACAATTTAAGTGCATCCAATGCATTCATCTGTTCTGCTAGTTTTATATGTATGTCTTTGTACCCCTGCCCATTGACTTGACACACCAGGATCTCGTCTTTGCCTCTCAATCGTATTGCTTATGTCTTTCCATGGCATGTGTCCGCCTCTCCTGAAAGTTACCATTACAGCCTGCTGCACATCATCCCCCGAACTCATCATTCTCCCTTCATATGGGGTCTACTTTACCATTAGATAGATTATTGCTAGTATACACCATAATGCACACCTACATGTTGAACATAGTACACATCATATCCCCTTCTCACCCTAAGCGATTCCCAGAGGAGCCCCGGATGCCCATAATAATGGTTCATTTTACCACTTTGGGCACCTGGTTGAATGGAGTACAGGTTTGGCTCACAGTTGAAAGCTTTTCAAAGTTGGTTACTGATGTTCTCTGGGCCTAAGGGTACCATTTTTTAGGTCTCGCCTGGGCAGCGCGCATGCGCTGTCTCTCTGAGACATGCAGTATACACTTTAGTGGGGAAGTTTCGTTTAAGCTCTGCCCACTCTCCGCCCATCATTTTTGTTGGCTTAGGTTAGTAAATACAGCCTTCCAATTGGTTTATGGCTTGTTAGTCCCACCTCATGACGATTATGTCGTCATTGGTATCCTTCCAAGGCTACTGGCCCCTTTACTGGCGCACTTTGTTCTGGCGTGCAGCTTTATCACAACATCGCGCACGCAATGACGTGCTCTCTTCCTGGTTTCCAGTTTAGCAGGACGTGCTTTGCTTACATTTGCCAGGCCGCGCCCGCTTCCACTTTCGAAGCAGGAAGCAGCCCGGACAATGGCGGTTGTGGCGGCAGGCAGGGCTGCTGGGAACTGCCCGCTTGCTGATCACTCCAGAAGCACCATAAAAGCGGCGAACCCCCGAGCAGCAGCCCTGGGCGATGCTGGCTGAGGAGATAAGAGACGGCTCCTCAGCTGCCGCATGCACTGCCAGCTCCGCGGGTCCTTGTGTCTCAGCCTCCTTGCCCCGTGGAAGTGCCCACTACAGGTACTTCCACTGTGCAAAATGTAAGATAAAAAACGTTGACAACGCCCCTATTGGCTTTGCCAGTGCTTGTTCCCCCCCAAGGTGCTGAGTCTCATCACGAGCCTACTGTGAACACAAGCCCAGCTAGCACTAGTTATGTGACAACTTTGTTACTGTCTTCGTCACGCCCGTGTGGTGTTTCCTAATGGTGGACGGAGAATCACGTGACTATATTTAAATCTCACCCTGGTTCGCTATTTCGTTGTGAGGACTGGTGGCTGCGAATGGCGGACGAGTAGCGTGGTCCCGAAAATGGCCTCGGGGGCAGTGGGGAACACATGGTGAAGAGGTTTAGGTGCGTGTTTGTCATGCCGGCTACAGGCGAGCAAGGTTCCTCCCAGAGGCACATCCGCCACTCAACACACGGAGCCATCGGAGGAGGTTAGCCAGGCTCCTGAGCTCAGAGGTAAATACATCCAAGTTTAATTCTTTTCCATCTCCAAGTTTTTTTATTTACAGGGCTGTACTTGTCGGTGTATAACGTCACGTGTACTATAATAACATGAATGTATGTGTTCATGTGTACTTTTGCAGACCTTCCAATGCTAAGTTTCCACAGGTGGGGTAGGAGTAGGGCTTTTCAACGGAACCGTTCTTGCCAGGTCACTGGCCCGGCAGTAATTAAAACAGACTTTGAAACGCGTCCGGTAATCCCGTGCTCTCTCCCCCGGCCAGTCTTTAACTGATACTCATGTCTGTCTGTAGTTTCGTCGTACACATGATGCAGCTCGTCTGTTTGCCTGGTGGAAGCGATAAACAGTGCTGACTGGATGCGTTCCCTGGGAGGGAGCGGGTTGCCATCCGCACGCTTCCTTCACAGCAGATTTAACATTATCGAATGGCATGGCATCTATGAGCATATGTGTGCGCGTGATCGGCAAGAAGTTAACTTCGCCAAGAAGTTATTGCAGTGCCAGTGTCTAGAAATGTTACCGTTATCAGTGATTAGTCACTTCGGGTCCAGATGCGAGCCCTCCATGGCGTGCCAGGAGGAGCTTGAGCCGGACAGTCAATTCGTATGATGTAGTCCGCGGGATTCTGACTTGTGTCCACTCTTTGGGTGCAGTTATTTGCTAGTGCAGTTTTAGTTGTTGCCCGAAAGAGTTAACAGGAGGCCAAAGAAGGAAACCTTTTGTAAATGCAGAAGGTGTTATTATTGTAGGATGCAGAGACTAGAAGATTCCTTAGCGTGTGGGTCAGTTCAAAGCAGTGGCATTTAACGTCCCGGCAAGGATTCAAAGCACAGTGTATGTACACTGCACCGTTGGCCTTTTAAGGATGCCGAGTCTGCGAGTGGTCTGCGACATATCATTTTAAGGTACAGCTTGAAATCACAGCTGTCACCATACCTGTGACCATACCTATGACCAACTCAAAAATAGTTTTCGGATAACTACAGAGAGGTGCTTTGGCTTTGCCCACTTTTCATTGAGTGGGCAAAAGTTTTCTTCTTCCGTCTACAGTGTTTATATTGCTCTCCTGGATGACAACGGGTGTTCTTTCTCCTAACAAGGCCACCACTTGCAAAAGTAATAACGTGACGGCTTCTCCTGCAGTCCCATTGGTGCAACAGACTTTTGCCTCACCCAATGCATTAAATGGGTAGGCACTGTCCTGTACAGAGTACCTGCACTTCTGAGCACTGCTGCAATCCATCTAATGCTAGAGTCCCTCCACTTCTCAGAAGTAACAGGTACTCTTGTCTAAATGGAAAATTAGTAGTGCAGGTACTCTGGGTATATTATCAAGGAACGGCGATAACATTATCGCCGCTTTAGTGGCAGGAAACTGCTGCTAAAGCGGCGATAATGGCCTTGATAATAAGCCCATGTGAATTCCCATAGAAGCCAAGGTTCACACCAGAACCTGGGCTTCTATGGGAATTCACAAGTGCTTATTATCAAGCCCATCCTGCCGCTAAAGTGACGATAATGTTATCCTTGATAATCCTTGATAATATGGCCCTCTGTTATTTAAAGCACTGACCTCACCTATAATGCCGCCTCATTAGAACATGATGAAGCTATGTTAGAACTTTTCAACACAAGCTGCAACAGATTTCTATAGCGCAAACACTACCTGAAGGTAATGGAGCGCTTTACATAAACTCTGGTTACGTTGCACAAGGGCACATTCAGGCACGGGATGCATTTAAGATCCTAATGGCGAGACCAATTGGCATTGCCAATGCTTGTGTTGCCTAGATACTACTGCATACACAGCACCCTGGTATTCGTGGATATCTGATTACTCCACCCCTGTGATTAGAGTCAATAGCCCCACCCTGCCCCCTCATCCCCCCACTGCAACATCTTCTCAAAGCCCGCAGTGGAACTTCTGCATTATAACCTGCCAATATACACTGTACTCAGCCTAATGGACTCATCTAAAGGACCAGTGTCACAGTTAGGTACAATGACCCAATGTTTTTCCTCTACAGTGTGCATTTTATCCATAAATTTGAATGGTATGATTGGTTATATTAAGAGGAAAAAGAGGATGTATTGTGAGAAGTTGGCCTGGCATATGCTGTCTACTAGTTATAGTGGGCACCTTGCACCAGTCCGAACAGCCCTTATTGATGATAGGTTTAAAGACAACCTTTATTGAAAGCTATCCTAGTGGTAGCTATAGAGAGCAGCCTTGAGGCTAAGTCTTGAAGGAGTGTAAAGCAGCTTGGTTTACCAGATTATAACCTCCTGAATCACTACATGAAAGGAGAACCACACAAAGTATATATATATATAAAATATATGTATTTATTTCTAAACACTCTCTACTAATCCCTTTATGAGATTAGAGAACCAGACACACAATCATACAGTTCTAAAACAACAGTAAATAGCACAATATACAATGGGCCCTAGGGGCGGACCAAACCATATATTAAGAAAATGGTATAAGAACCGCAACTTGACTAGACACAGTGCCTAGAGCACGTGGAATCGCTGGGACCCCAAGGAACCACCCAAGGTAGTGACACAGGAGACCCAAGGGGGACGTGTGCAGTGTGAGAACACAGCAGCAAGCCCTGTACTATTCTTTGGGAAAATCGCGGTTGGATTTTAGAAGTTAAGGACACTTAGGAGAGGACTTTGAGCAAACCCCTTTAGACTTAGGGGATTCTAGGGCCAGCACCCACAGGAGCAATGTAGTACTCGAGTTACCTCACCCAGGGAAACTGGGTGCATAGGTGTCAAATTGTGTCGGGAATCGTCGTTAATTTCAATGGCGATCTGCTGAAAAGTGCTGCTGCCGGGAAGGAGAGAAGTGTCCGGTGTGACCCAAGCTTGGATAGGAGAGGGGACAGAGTCTGGGTCACTTGCCAGTGAACAGGGGCACGATAGACGATTGCCCACCGATGTCGGGTGTTTCAGGTGCGAATAGGTGAAGCTTGACTCTGCAGCCACGAGGACCAGGAGGTGTTGACGATGACCAGGAGCTGGATTTGAGCTGTCCTACAAAGGATGTCGAGTGCAGCGGTGTCGGTGCCCGGATTGGACACAACAACCCAACAAGCCTTGGCAACAGCAACCCATGCAGGAAGAGAAAAGATGCTTCGGCGTGGACCAACAAGGTCCTGGGGACTCGCCAAGTAATGGAGAGTCAGGGCACGTCTGGAGCAACCAGATAAGTCCAATTAAAGTTAAAGTTACCTTCACAGGGACCCACCAGTTGATGGACTAGGGATCGCAAAGGAACCTCGAGAGAAAACACAAAGGGCCAGCTCATGGAACACTCGTGGAGTGTAGGTGGGCAATCTTCAGTGCAAATGCTGCTCGGAGTCAGGGCTACAAGTAACCCAAAGCTCAGCTGTAGGAGTCGTTGGAAAGCTGATGCTTCTGCAAATGGTCACGGTGTCCAGGGGTTCAAGTTGCATGGTCTTCCACAAGGGATACAGGCCTCAGAATTGCTGAGTGAACAGATCAACCTCAGAGACCATGGAAACCCACCTCCTGTGTTGCAAAATTCTTTGGAGTCCGGCGGGAGCTTCGGAGATGCAAACCGGACAGATGTGTCTTTGGTGCCTGCCAAGCAGGGGAGTAACTACTTTATTCCAAGGGAGATTCTTCAGTCATCTAGTTCCATGTAGATCGTCGAAGTTCCAGGATTCAGCATCAGAGTTTCGTCCAGGTGTAATCTAAAGTCCTATAGCCAGGGGTTCCTTTCTTATACCCAAGGAAGGGGTTGGACAAACTTTAGGGACCCACCTATGGGAGGGTCAGAAAAGAGGGGTGGCTACACCCATTTCCTTTGTCCAGTTTCGCACCAGAGCAGGGGCTGGTAGCCCCTGCAACCGGTTTGAGATGGACTATGCACAGGGACACCAAATGTGCCCCCAGTGCTGAACTTCAAAGCACTCTTGGAGTGCACCCACCCAGCCCCAATACACTAAAACCTGTCTGGGAGGTGGTAACACCTCCCTGTGACAGGAAATCTATTGTCCAGGCCTCCCCTGCCGGAGTTTTGTCCAGCAGCAGGAGGGCAGACTCGTGTCTGTGACTGGCAGCATCCATTTTGTGATGCCAGGGCTCTGTTAGCTGATACCGGTTATACCAGTGCTGTCATGTCTCTCCCTCTAGAAGGGTGGGATCATACGCCCACACCAGTTACTGGTGTGGGGGTATGATTCCAAGGTGTTTGACACCAAACACGACATGTTTCCGTGAAGCCATCCCAAAATAAGCTTTTGCAGTTTGGTTATAATGCACTTAAGAGTATATGGTTTGGCTGCATCACAAACAACCCCGGAATAAAGGTTCCGAAGGCTGCAGAGGGGCCCTGCTCATGCATGGGCACCCTCTAACAGAAAACCCAGCACCCTGCCTTCAGGATTAGTAAGGCCTGCCATAGGGGTAACTGATAGGTGTATATGTGCAGTGATATTGAGAGGTATAGTGAACCTATATCTCAGTAAGGGGTGCATGCACCACCTTACCCAGGCTGCAGTAGCAGTCCTGTGGTGTCATTTTGGAAGGCTGCAAAGGGGTGGCATAATACATGCTGCAGCCCCTGGTGGGCCTCTGGGGTACCTATGCCTTGGGTACATAGTATACCATATACTAGGGACTTATAAAGGTACCCCAGAATCCAATCTAGAGTGTACCTAAAGTACTGGAAATCATTTTAGAGAGGAAGCAGCTAGGCAGGGGTCCTGGTTAGCATGGCCCCAACCAGACTAAAGTCGAAAAACAGTGAAACATCAGCAAAAAGTGGGGGTAACTTTAAGAAGCAGATCCTACTCTCCTACATGTATTATCTAAACAAAAAATACAGTGTGACTTTACTACAAGAGAGACATTTGCCACACAGAGAGATTGGTAAACAGAAACACCACTGGGTGGGCAGGGTAGTTAGCGACTATAGAATAAATTCTTCAGATGTGGGCAGGGCTCAGACTTCAAATTGCTCTAGATGATAAAGGGTGGCTATCCTGATCTGCAAATCTCCCACGCTGCAAGTCTCTAACTCCGCAAGTCTCCCACTCCGCAAGGCTCCCACATTCAATTCTCCAGACGTGGACCAATCCAGAGAGCAGCTATGTTTTTGTGAAACTGAGACTAGGTGGTCAAACACTAGTGCTGGGATCAGTATCTGCCACCAATTATACTAAGGTTGAATTCTTTGCCTAGATGTATGCACTACTTTCATTATTCTGCAAAACGCAATGCTATTTTGGAGACAACTAGAAGCTGACAATAAATCCTGCACTTGACAGGAGTGGAAGCCTTGATGAATGAAATGAAACAGACAGAGCATTATGACGAGATGTTCTAGCCCACCATAAAATGGTAGACATATGGTGATTCACATACCCTTCTAACAACGACTATTTGTTTCTCTCTTCGGTCCAGGGTACCTCATCTTATATAAACTATTTCCTAGTAGAAGGCCAGGTCTTTCATCAGGCATTGCACAGTGATCTGTTACCACAGACCCTGTCACACTACTCCCCTATCGACTCGATATTCACTTAGGGCATGTTGCACCACATCAGAAATACCGGAGAAGGCAGTCGACCAACTATAGACTGTCTGAAGAAAAACACTGACGTAATTCATATATCCATGTATGCAAAGTGGAGAATGAACACTCTATGGTATTGGCAGAGAAGGTTTGCGCAACAGGTAAAGCAACATCATGAGGGATCCTCCTGCAGGACCCAGCTATATCTAAACAAATATCTACTCTGGAATGACTCAAACTGGAAAATACTGTGAACTCCTTGATGGAATATAATTCTCACCCTGGTTAATCTATCCGTCGCCATCTGGAGATGGAGAACTTCACACTGAATGCATATTATACATCAACATCAGGAAAAGCTTTAATGAACTTTAAATGGAGGCTGTATGAGTGGAGGAAAAAGTGGGCAAGATGCTGGGTTTCCAGCTGAACAAAAGAGAAGCTTAATTAGCTTTTCTGGTGAATAGAGGCACTTCAGGTACATGTCTAACACACCATGAAGGTATATTGAAACAATTAGATCATTTTACGAGGGGTTTTATTCCTCAAAACAGGATAGTGTGCCAGCTACCGAGCAGTTTCTAAACTCTCTCCATCTACCCTCTTTCAGTGATGATGGATGTGTCTTGCAGAATGGCAAAATAATCTTAAAGAAGTAAGTGAATCCATTGCAGGCTTACCAACTTGTAAATCCCCAAAAGAAGATGGCTTCCCTGGTGATTTTTTCTAGACTTCTTAAACACAACTAGCTCCTATGCTATACAAAGAAATTAAGGAAGTTGATGCTTCAGGATTCCGGCATCCTATCTCCAACAGAGCCATCATATCGCTTGTTGTAAAGTGCCCTTTTAGGATGGTCATACCCCCACTTTGCTAAGTGAATTGGTACACCCAATTGGCAAGTACTTTTATACCTCTGTAAGGCCCTAGTATATGATACCAGTGGTACCCAGGGCAGGGATGTAAAAGAGGTACCGGGACTACAGCACTTATTGAGTCACCCTGAGTGACCCGAGTGAAAACAAAGTCTGCAGGTCTCCTGTGTCAGCCCTGCACGAGCAGCTTGCCTGCTCGAGTTCAACCCTGCAACACCATGTGTGATATTAATATATGTCAGTCACTCCTAAGTTAGGCTTCCAATAGCCCAGGAGGCAGGGTGCATTATATTATATGATTTCAAATATATGTGCAAGCATATATTGCCCTGTGGAAGTATCCTAAACATAATTCTACGCAAATGACTGGGCTGGCATATGGGAATTCCCTATATGTCCAGCTCCATGATGGCCCAGCCAATTTCTTTCGTGTTTGGTGTCAAACACCATGTTTTTAACCTCTGACAGAAACTAAAGATCTGTGTGAGCAGGAAGTAACACCTCCACCCACACAGGATGGCTAGTGATTATATTGGTGTGGTGGTGAGCCTCAACAGCTTCACTGGCACCACTGGACGAAGGAACTGTCCCCCACTCGAGGGCAAAGCATCTCCCTGCCCCAGGCACTGTTTTTCGCAGACAGGCTGGAAATTAGTTATACTGGAGGCATCCACATACACAAGGCTGACCTCCTCTTGGGGCTGGCAGCTGAGGTGTGCGAAAAAGGATGGTTTTAGCCATCTTGAAATTTAGCCTTGAAATCAGGTTCTGATTGGTTTTAGTGACATACACCCACAGGATGTCATCATTACTGGGGTGGATTAGCCGCAAGACTAAGTGCCCATTGGCTACTATTCCTAACAATCCACTCATAATCCCAGATTTAAAGGGCACCCCAGACAGCAGAACCTAAGATTCAAACATGATATCAAGAAGAGACCTATGTCTACAACAAGGCAGGACTCCACGAAGATAGGCGTTAAGCTCTACACCTGTGGCAGCAACCCTCCACCCACTGGATTGCGACTCAACCAAGGATGGTGAACCCCTCTGCAAACTCCAGACGTCACAAGAATTTCCTTGGGCTAGAGGAACTAGTCCCCTGCAGTCGGCAGGCACAAACCACTAAGTCCATGACCTCGAAGTCCTGTTCCCCGAGCTGTCGGGCGTGGCCGCTTAAAGTCCTTGGGCAGGTGACTTCTGGGAACTGTAGTCCCAACCCTCAGGGAAGCTCAGCTTTCCACAACGTTTCCTTGGTCCTCTAGATAAAAATGTCCTCAACCGGAGTGCTTATAGGTACCACGGCTTGTTGGTGGCCAGCCCGACTACAACCTGCTTTACTCGACACTTCAAGAGAAAAGATTCACCTGCATGAGCGACTAGCCACCCCTGTGGATCCATCGGAAAGATTTTGCATTTGTTTTTACCCTCGCTTGGCACGCCTGCCAGCTCCTCTGGTTGCGGATGCGGTTAAGCACCACGGATAACCTAGAGCACCTCTGCACCCGAGTTCCCTGAGCCATGTAGATCAGATCTGCTAGGAGACTCCTATTCCATTGTAAACTCCTTGCTTAAGAGGGTTTTGCTCAACTCGCCCCGCAAGTACCTTTTTGCTAAGGTAACCTTTCCAATACCGCAAACCTGATTGAATGCTCCGTTTGACAGCTAAAGTGCACCTCTGCACCGTGCTCCCCTGGGCCAGGTAAAATTGTGCTATCTATTGTGAATTGGTCTAGGGACTCACGAGACCTTAACTCTAAGTGGGTTCCGTTGAGCTCACTCTCTGAGTAACCAATTGAATAAAAGTGTTTTTCCCATTGACCGCAATGTTAATGTTTTCACATTGCAAAGTACTGATTTGTCTAATGCTTTAAAATTTATAATTCCGGTTATACTGAATGTATTGAATTCATTTTGGTGTTTGAAAATGTATAAAAATCTGAGCTATTTTTATATACATAGGCTTCAGATTTCTCCTGAGTCGTGTCAATTACTTATGCATGTTGGTGATGTGAAATGCTTAACACATGTTCCTCTGAGAAGCCTGTCTGCGCTTTGCCACTCTATCAGGACTGAGAGAAGGTGTACTGAGAGAGTACCTGGGGCCATCTTTGTGTTATGTGCTAGTATCAGGGCTCGAGTCGGGGGTACACGCAGGTACATGGCATCCCCCCACTCTTTTCACAGGGTGGACGCCGCACCCCATGCCAAGAAGCTGGGCTCCACAGAAATAAGCTGGACGTGTCCCGGTGTAATTTTCAGACACCGGGACACGTTCAGCACGTGACGTCATGAGGTCATTTGCATATTGTCAGTCACCCCACTTATTTTTATAGGACTTGTGCCCCGGCTAGTATTAAATGGTAAAGTACCCCTGCCATACCACATAATACTTTCACCTTGCAACAGCTCTTCTCGCCAAGTAGGTAAGGAACCTCTAGAATACGAGAGTTAAAGAGCTATCTCTCTTATACATATTGATGTTACAATATTAGCAAAATTCTTAGCCACTAAACTACACTAGACATCGGGTCATCCCCATCCCTCGCCCTCACCGAGATATCACTTGTTTGTCACCCAGTACTGTCCAAGTTCATAGCAACACCACCCATCACCAACTGAACAAGCATGGAATAACTACAGAGATCTGCCAAATAATCCGGAGGACTCTAATTTAGTCCACCAGTGCAGCTCACAACTACATTCTACAACTAATAAATATACATTTGTAACATTTAAGGAACATTATAAAGGAGAAAACCTAGGGCCTCATTTTTTTTCTTACCTAACTATATTCTATGACCACCTCTTGATGTCTCACAGTGATAATCATATAGTGTTTGATTGTAATGAAGTCCATCCCAGAAGATCTCCCGACCACCTCTCCCTCCAAACTGTGACTGCCGAGGACCATAAACATTAACAAATATCTCAGAATGGACACACCAGTGTGTAACCAGCTTAGTGGACAGTGATCCTGCAGAACTGACAACAGTTGCTAGTATACTAAAATCAATAATTGTGCTCCTGTCTATCATACTTCTTCATCACACTGAAAAGCACTACATGATAAACGCACATTGGTGGCCATCACATACTATATGGAAACATTTTCCACATAGGATCAAAAGAAAGGCAGATCCTTCCAGGCACATCCTCCCAACCACTCGCCCTACGCGATGCTGCCTGTTTCCCATGAAAGGAAGTATAGAAGTGCAGGTAGTCACTCTTTAAAATACCAGTTTGCTCCTGAGAAGTGCTGGTACTCTCCCATTAAATGTATTGCAGCAGAGCTGAAAAGTGCAAGTACAAATGAAAGGAGTGCAGGTACTCATCACAGGACAGTACCTGGCCATTTAAAGCCTTGGCGGTGGAACAGACAGTAAGTTTGAAACATATTTTCAGTCAGTGCAAACAGACCACCATAAATCGCAGAAGCTGTTGTCATGTGGCAGCGCGCGCTGCTGCAGCCTAGCCTGAAGGCGCGTGCCTGCTCTTGCTACAGAGATCCCTCTGAGCGCGAGATAAATGGATGCTGTTAAAGCATCTGGCTTCGGCAATCCAAATGTCTTTTTCTGAATGGAAGCTGTAAAATAAAACGCACCCTGCCAAAAATGGGATGCGCCGAGCTCCGCTGCTGGATATCTGTATGCTGCACGAGCCAGCCCCTCCATAAACAACGGCTGAGATTTACAAATATGCGGGGAGTCGGGGTGCGCCCGCAGAGAGAGGCCTTGTTTCCAAACAGAGGGATTTGTTCAACGCTGTTAACCTTGATGTGGGCGGGAGCTCTTCGCAAGCAAGAGCCCCGGGAGAGAGGAGCGTCCGCCCCCTCGGCTCTGCGAGATTAAAACGTTTCATTCGCGCTCTCTTTTTTATGACAAAGATGGACAGAAATGTCTCCCCGTGGCTCTCCCATCTCATTACTTGAACGGGGACTCCATTCTCCTGGGTAATAGTGGCGGCAAATTAGCCTGATGCTGATACGGGTCTTTGACAGGAAACATTTATTCAAAACAATGTGGGGAGGGTGAATTATTACCCCCACGGTGCAGATTTTACCTCAAGCAAGCAAACGATCTCGCCCTCGGCAGCAAGTGTCGCACGTGGGCTGAGTGACGTATTTATTACGTGGCGTCATTCACCGCTCCTTCTTCTACAGCATGTTAAATGATGATGAAATAGGGTCACCGCCAGACATGGAGGCAAACTCTGGGAAGTGAGTGTACAAATTCAGTATAAAGGGTCACAATTCAGGACAAAGGTTAATTAAATCGACGCATTTCAGGAGGTCATGCTGTAATATACAGAAAAAGAAGTAGAGGGCAAGTACAAGTCAAAAGAGGTTTATGGTTTGTGTAATAACAGTATAGAACAAACATTCACGGGCCAGGACTACTGCCTTGTAAGTGTATCAGTATGTTGCCAGCCTGGCCCTGTGATATGGAGCGCTGGCTCTCCATCCTCAAAGTTCCATGCAAGTAAAGGTGTTTACACTCCTCTCCACATGACACTGTGCTCAAGCCCTTCTGAACAGGTCGCCACCCAATGTGAAAAAAAAAATCCAGGCTCCGTTGCGGTTCAGTGAGGACCAGTCTGTGCAGTGGGACGGGGAGTTGAGAGGGCGCTACAGTCAGTGCAGCGCTGCAATCAGTGGCGTGACAAAACTTGAGAGGCACACCCTGCAAAGTACAGGGAGGCCTCCCCACTCCATACTCACTTAGGGCAGGGTACTGTGCTGCCCTTCCCCCCGCACTGAGTGGGCTGCGGGGGCCTTTGTTACGCCACTGGCTGCAGGGAGTATCACTTTTCCATCCTGTAAAAACTGCTCCCATCAATGTTGCACTGAGGGATGTCCTCCACGTACTGTTGCTGGTGCACTGCTGCATAGTGAGGTTCACTATTTTCTGCACTCTAGTGTAAATGAGTTCATGTGTTATTTTTTGTACCACTGAGGGGTGTTTAGAAAGTGAAACTGCAAGCCCCAGAATTCAAGCACATGCAATTGGCTAAAAGATCTGTTTTGTAGGCAATGGTTAATTTGAACCAATGGTTGCCGGTGAAGCACAGTGGCAACCACAGAATGGGGTAAGGAGTTCAGCCCAGTAGATGAGAGAGACATCTGGTGGAATCAAGATTACGCAGTCTTGGTATCCGGCAACCCTGACATCTGGCAGAGCCGACCGCGAGCTTCTAGGAAATCGTTTGGGCACTGGCACCTATTAACTTACAAATTAAGGCCCAGTTGTAGGTGTTACACATGAAAGGGGCTTTTTGCAATCCTTTTTAGGGCATGTTTGGTCACTGTGACATCTCTTCAGTACTGGGGTATTTTATTGCTAAACTGGGATCGAGGTTTAGAATGTCAGTGTGCAGTAAAAAAGAAAAAAGTGGGCTATGATGATGTTATGTTCACTCAATGCAACGCAGGACTGTATGAGACCATCACCTTTACTGCAGTACGCAGTGTTTACCTTTTCTTCCTGGACTCAATCTAGGGTACACACTAGAATGGTGGTAGTCGGAGAATACGCACTTCCCAGCATAGGTTGCAGACCTTGCAAATGCACTTCAGGAACTTGGCACAGTGCGTAAAAGGGGTAATATCTGCAACTGATCTTGTGGAAAACTCACTGCCATGGCTGTTAGCATCAGCTGAAGCCATTTTGTTTGTGGCAGCCATTTTAGTTAGCCATGTGCTCGCCATGTGCTTTTTCCGTCTTCACTGTTGACTGCCCTTGTATTCTGCTTATGTCATGTGATATAGTTAACTCCTTCAGCACTGAGCCAGAGCCTTTCACATGCTCAGAAAGACCTGTAGCTGCCAGAATGCCCCTGCTCGTAGTGTATAACTCCAAAAAACAACAACCTGAACAAGTCAAGTAGACAAAAACCTAACCAGAAAAAACAGGTGTTCCAGAAGTCAATTTGATCCTGAAGAGCACCGATTGGAAAGAAAGGGAAGAATTATCTCTTGCTTTAGTCCCCTCACTCACCAGGGTTTCCCACGGTGACATGCTTCATCATAGGGGTCCTCTACGGACTGGGGCGTGCTACGACTTGCAATGTTACGTAGGAGCACTAAAAAATTGTGGACTATGTGTAGTGTAAGTGAAAGAGTGGTGGAGTGGGATAATTAAAATAATCAGCTAGTGGGCTAAGAATAAACTTTATTAGTGCTCTAAGCTGAAAAAGATTAAAAACGGGGTAATATGCCGAGGAAACCTAACTATAATGGAAAGGTGTGCCTAGCATATGATCTGGTCAACTAGTTTCGAGCTTCCCCAGCTCTTCGTCAGGACTACACTGGAACCAGCCCAGTGTCGAGAAACTTGCCACTCCTAATTAACCTGAATCAGGTGCAATAAGTGTAATGCCGTAATTGTAAGGCATGCGTTTTAAAATACATACGTAATGTACGTCAGCAAATAGTCTGTAGGATATAAAACGAAAGTTAATAAGGAAAAATAAGGAAAAATATCTGATAATAAGTACTGTAATCAATGTTTTTTTTTTTTTTTTTTTGAAACCGTTTATTACAAAATCCAAAAGATATACAAAGATGGGCCTACAACCTTTCGGGCCGGCCGCTAGCAAACAAAAAGAGCATATAGTACAAACAGTAGAACACACGCTGCGACAGAAGTGAGATCACAGGAGTTGAGAGAAGCGTTGGCAGCCACACCATCCGGACCCCACACAACGGTTTCATTTTTATATAAATGCCGAAAAAAAAAAAAAAAAACAAGTCCACAAGGCAACCCGCAATCGGAAACAATAGCATGTGCTCCCCTGAGGGGGACCCTACCGATACACAGGAATATCAAGGGGGGGGGATAGGTCGAGACGGAGACAAAAGTGGACTCAATGCCCAGGACTAGGAAGACAAGCAGGCTAAGAAGACGGGGCCGGTGACGGATCAGGCCTCAGCGGCGGGGCACAGATACCCCCACGGTAGGCGTTCCAGGGGCCCCACACTTTCACCCATTTCCCAGGCTTACCTCTCGCAACATACACCACCTTTTCCCGAAACATACACCAATCCATGTTGTCCTTCCACGCCGAGACAGTCGGTGACCTCTGGGAACCCCACAATTGCGCAATATCACGCTTGGCCACCATATATCCCAGAGTCACCCACCACCACCACCACTGAGTAGTCGGTTGGCTCCCACACATTCAGGAGACATCTCCTCGCCTCGGGCGGCAGCTGCACATGCGTAACTGCCTGCAAAACCTCATGCACACCACGCCAGAATCGCGCCACCTCCGGGCATTCCCACAAAATATGGAGAAAGGTCCCCAAAGAACCACACCCACGCTTACACAACCCGTCCACAGCATAGCCCATACGCATCAGACTCGGCCCCGTAACATAGACCCTATGGAGTATCTTGAGCTGGACGAAGCGAAGGCGAGCCGGTATGGCCACCTCTTTCGGGGAGGCCACCGCAGACACCCAGTCCTCGTCATCCAGCTCCAATCCATCAGCCCCCCACGCCTCACGAAGGCTAGTCAGCAGTCCCGAGCGATCATTGATGAGTTTTTTGTAAATTAATGAAATCGTGCCGTCTGGGACATGGCCATCTAGCACTCTATCCTCCAGAGGGGAGTACTCCGGGATGGAGGCAACGTCCGGGAATACGGAGCACAACGCATGACGGATCTGCATATATCGAAAGTACTCCCTGTCCTGCAACTGGAATTCCGTCTGCAGCACGTCGAACGTTTTGAATCCCCCCCTCGTCCAGAGGTCGCCCACCCTGCTGATGCCTATCATGTCCCACTTCTCAAAGCCCTTCGAGGTCCACAGGGAGCCCAGCCGCTCAGATGCGTATAGTGGCGTCGCCCGAGTCAAACGATCCTTCCACCCCATCACCAAGTTAGCCGCGTGCCACACTCGCACCATGACCCGCGTGGGGCCCGTCAGACGTGCATCGAGCGAGCTAGAATAAAGCGCCCGATTATAGTCGCCGCCCGGCAGTAACATTTTATCCATCTCAAAGGCCGGGTTTAGAGCGGGCCCGTAAAGGCCGTGATTTATCGCAGCCAGCTGGGAGGCCCAGTAATATCGCTTGATGTCTGGAAGGGCAACCCCCCCGTCGTACCACGGGAGCGTCAGCTTCGCCAGGGCGATACGCGGTCTACCCTCCCAGAACAGGCGGCGCTGCAAACTCTCCACTTCGCGAAAGTAGCGCGCCGGGACAACGTCCATTGTGTTCTGTAAGGCGTACAGGAAACGTGGCAGCGACATCATCTTGAACAATGCTGCCCGGCCGAGCGGCGAGAGCGGCAAGCGCCTCCAACGCGCGACATCATCCTTCAGGCGCTGAAGGGGGGGAAGCAAGTTCTGTTTATACCGGGTCTCCGCGTCCAGGGTAATGAAGATACCCAGGTACCTAAATCCCCGCGGAGCAATCTGGATAGGACAACCCCGCGGAAGTATAGGAGCCTCCCCAGAGAGGACATACACACAAGATTTAGCCCAATTGACGACTAGGCCGGAGTTGAGGCCAAATGAGTGCAATACATCAACCAGTACTATCAGCGATTTACGCGGGGAAGCCAGGTACAAAAGAATATCATCAGCGTAAAGAGATACGCGGTCCTCATACTCGGGGGTCTATCGGAGACCACGGATAGAAGGATGCCACCGCAGCCACTCCGCCAGGGGCTCCAAGGCAAGCGCAAAGAAGAGCGGCGATAACGGGCAGCCCTGCCGCGTGCCCCTGCCCAGCTCAAACGGAGCCGACACCCTACCGTTCACAGCCACCTGCGCCAGCGGTCCGGAATACAACAATTTCACCCAACCGATGAATCCCGGGCCAAACCCAAACTTCGCCAGTGTCGCCCAAATATATGGCCACTCAAGCGTGTCAAACGCCATAGTGGCGTCCAGGGACGCCAAAATGGCCGGCTCCCGTAGGAACGGGACACGCGCGAGCACCCCATGCAAGCGCCGCAGGTTGAGCGCAGTGTTGCGATGAGGGATAAAACCGGACTGATCCTGGTGAATCAGATCGCACACCACGCCAACCAGCCGATTGGCCAACACCTTGGCGAGAATTTTGGGTTCCGCATTCAGCAGCGAAATGGGCCTGTAGGACGTGACCCGGTCCCGCGGCCTCCCCTCCTTATGAATAACCATGATAGTAGCCAGACGCTGGTCTAGCGGGAGGGAGCCCGCCGAACGGGCCGCGAGGAACATAGCACGGAGATGCGGCGCCAGCGTATCCGGTCGCAGCTTGTACAATTCGATAGGAAGACCATTAGGACCCATGGCCTTGCCGGAAGCGACCGAACGTATGGCGAGGGCAATTTCCTCAGATGTTGGGGCGGCGTCCAACGACACTCTGTCCTCCTCCGAAAGGGAAGGCAGCGCGATATCCCTGAGCAGGGCATGGGAATCCTCTTCCGAGCGGGAGGACACCGGGGAATACACCCCACGGAAATATTCTGCAAAGCAATCAACAATTTCTTCCGGTTCAGTAACACACACACCATCCAATTTCTCAATCGACGGGACAACTCGACTCGCTCTCTCCTTTTTATCCAGCCACGCAATCAGTTTCCCAGCCTTATCACCCACATCATACAGTCTCCCCTGTTGCTCTCTACTGAGGCCCCTGGCCGCCTCCGTGACAAGGGCCTTATAGGCCGCCTGCTTGAGTCGGAGAACATGTAGTTTGTCACCCGTCACCCCACATTCTAGGTCACCCTCCAACTCGGTTATCTCAGTTTCAACACGGGTCACCTCCTCCCGCTCGCGCTTCCTGGAATGGGAAATAAGGACAGGGCCTCCCCCCGGAGTACCGTCTTGAAAGCCTCCCACAGGGAGACCGCCGATGACACTGACCCCACATTATCGTCAAAATATCGCTTAAGGGATTTAATCAACTCTGCGCGAATGGTGGGGTCACGCAGGTACCAGGGATTAATCGGGACCACCCTACCCTCCCCCCTCGGGAGGATGTCGAAGTGCAACAGGAGCGGGGAGTGGTCTGAAATACCCCGCGCCAAATGGCGCACCTCCCCGATCCTCCCCGCATGCGCCGCCGGCACCAGGACATAATCTAGCCTTGAGAGACTGCCATGGGCCCCGGAATGAAAGGTGTACTGTTTCTGCGTAGGGTGCTTCAAACGCCAACAATCCACCAGCCTCAAAGTATCCAAGAGGCCAGATAACCACGCTTGGGCACGGGGGAGATCCCTAGGGGGGTGACGGTCCTCAGTTCCGGAAACCACCGCGTTGAAATCCCCCCCAACCACTAGAATCCCCTCCGGAAGGTCAAGGAGGAGGCGCCCCAGATCCGCAAAAGTAGTCGTCTGCAACCCTGGCGGGACATAGACAGAAACAAAAACAATCACTCTGCCCTCCATTCTACCCACCAGAACCGTGTAACGCCCCCTGTCATCATGGAGCACCTCATCAACTTCCAATGGGAGCGAGGTTTTAGCCATGATGCCCACACCCCTGGAACCAGACGTGAAGCCCGAATGGGCCAGAAGGCGGTAGCCCCGTCGATTCATAGCACGAAAGGAGTTACCAATGAGGTGCGTCTCCTGCAGAAAAACTATATCAGGCGAAATTCGTTTCAGGAACTGCAGGACCACACCCCGTTTTATCCTGTCCCCCAGTCCATTAACATTCCAGGACAAAAGACTCAGTCCCCTACCCCCCATCATAGCCGAAAGCGATCAATCGTCCCCCGGAGAGCACTTTAGGAATAACACAACAATACTTTTGCCTTGTGGTACAAATGAACAATACCCCACCCCAACCCAACCGCCCCAACAAAACTCCCCCCTCCCTGCACCCCTGCATGAGCCCAAACAGCCCCCCCAACTTGCAGTGTGCCTGTCGCCCCTATATAATTAGAACTAGCTAGACCCCTAGAGGAGGAAAGAGTACCCCCTCAAGACCCCGCACAGCCTCCAAAGGAGGGGAGACGAGTATAACAAACAAAAGACCCTAAGCTTGGCCGAAAGTGGCCGCGTCATCCGGAGTGAGCCCCG
Source organism: Triturus cristatus (assembly GCF_964204655.1). NCBI lineage: Eukaryota > Metazoa > Chordata > Amphibia > Caudata > Salamandridae > Triturus > Triturus cristatus. The sequence goes on from NC_140587.1 coordinate 272,118,060, forward strand.
ACATCAGTACCTCAGACCCGGTCCGGTGGGCAATCCCCTCCCGCAGCCCCCCCCCCGCCATCCCGATCATGACCCCCAGACAAAGTGTCCAGCCAGTCCCCGGCCATTTCAGGACGGTCAAAAAAGTGAGTGCGACCATCCACCTCCACCCGCAGCCTGGCCGGGAAGAGCATGGCGTATTTTAAGTTCATGCCTCGAAGCCGCCGCTTGACTCCCAGGAAACTCAGTCTCTGCTTCTGGACCGCTTGGGTGAAGTCAGGATAAAAGTTCACCTCCATGTTCTCCAGCTTAATCGGCCCTTGCAGTCTGGAAGCTTGCAAAATCGCATCCCTGTCCCGAAAGTTAAAGATACGGGCAATAAGAGGCCGCGGAGGGGCTCCAACCTTCGGTCTGCCCCCGGGAACTCTATGGGCCCTCTCCACGGCAAAGAATTTACTCAGCCCTCGAGGCTGGAGATGGGTAGTGATCAGGTCCTCCACAAAGAGATCCGCCGCCGACTCCTCCGTCCCTCGGGCACTCCGATGATGCGGATATTATTCCTCCGGGCCCGGCTCTCGGAGTCCTCCAGGCGCCGATCCATGAGCGCACTCGCCTGACGGAGCCGGTGCACCTCCATTTGAAGGGCCGCCACCTCAGTCGTGAGGCCCGACGCGGTGTGGGCCAAAGAGTCGACCCGGTCGTTAGTCTTAGAGAGATCAGCTCTCACAAGGTTGAAATCAATGAGGACCGCGTCGATTTTGTGCGCTAAAGTGTCAAACTGCTGGCCCACCGAGGCCTTCATCTCAGCAATGGCGCTCATGACGTCTTGCAGAGACAGATCCGTGGGCAAGTCCGGTGCATCCGGGGGACACTCAGAGGACTTGTGCGATCCGCCGGGAGACCCCTTCGGGAGGGTGTAGCGGTCCATGATGTTGGCCTGATGTGCGGCGCCACGCCGGGTTGACTTGGCCTTCAACCGATCCCCATCCTGCTTCGTGGCCATCGTCGCGGGTCTGACACCCGCACCAGTCACGCAGTGAAGAGCAAGCAATCAAGGCCACGAGCTCCGGGGGGCCACCCCAGGACGGTAGAGCGGGCCACAGCAGGCAGGCAGGCAGGGTCTCCCAGCGAGGCCACCCCAACACAAAGAGCGCCGTGATCCCACTTGCGAAAACGGCAAGGGGGCGCGAAAGTGAAAGTGAAAGTGTGGGGTACGCGACTCGCCAGGCCCAGCCCGCCGTTGTTGTTCACTTTGCCACTGGGTCGCCCCCAAACGCGAATCCGGGGTCAGGAGAAAAGTAGGCCGCAAACTTCAATCGGTGCTCACTCCGGCACCCGAGGTCCGATTCGAAAATGGGAAACGGGTACCACCTCGGCTCAGGCTCACCGACACAGTCCCCTCAACCGATGCAGGATGAAGACAGGATAAACGTAGGAGGTTGCGGAGGTCCTCGGGAGCCTCGCACCTACACGGCCATCTTGGTTGCGCGCTAGGCTCCTCCCTGTAATCAATGTTAATCGTGAGCACACTACACCCAAGTGTCCGCACACTTTTCTTTCTGATGTGCCGCTATGTGAAGAAGAGATATAATTATTCACTCCATGCCGGCGAAGTGCTGAAAAAAGTGTACTGAAATTCGTAACACTGACAAGTCTGACTTGACATACACACAAACATACAACAAAGAAAACACATAACATACTTAGTAACAAGCAACACTGTGCTTCATGGTCAACGGAGGGGATGTGGCGATCTCGTACATCTAGGAGAGGGTAGTAATTGAGATCATTAGGGTAAAGGCGTGCTCCGTAATGAAGGTTCGCCCTACGGGGTGAAAAAGAGATGAAAGAAGTGTCACCTCGTAACGTACAGGTATGGAGATCTAACTCCTCTGGAAGCACTTACTTGTACGTCGAACCCCACATTCGGTAATACCTATTTGAAGCCAAACCTCACGGACCGCAATCTGGCGTGTCCCCGCTGCCGAGCTGTTTTATCAACAAGCGCGCCTGCAAAGGAAAGCAAGAGAAAGCGAGAAAGGCTCCGGTGCCGGTACGCGAGTGGAGCCGCCATCTTGGATAGGGATGGGAGATGGAGTAATTGAAGTGAAAAACATTATTAAATGTATTAAAACTATATGACGATCGTTCAGTGGAGACCAGTGTTGGTAATAGCACCAGCTCTAGTCACCAAAAGGCCCCAAGCCGGAAAAATATTTGTTAACAGGGCGTTCTCCTTACAATATTTTGTATGTAAAAAAAATTTTTTACAAAACTTTATTCAAAATGCCGACAGTTACACGTCGGTGATTAGTTAGACAGGCTAGAATTAGTAGTGAGGTTTATTCCCAATTACTAGGCGAATCTGTAGTTGGTGAAAGAGAATTGATAACAGAAAATTGATAGACATGGTTTCACAGGGCCCAACAGGTTAGATATGTATGGTATGTTAGGCGAATTCACCAGATAGTCAAGCAAACTGGCTCCAGGGTATATCATCATTTAGACCCTTGTTGTCTGAGCGTAGTTTAAACACCCAGCGTTGTTCTTTTTCGTGTAGTTGTTTTTCCATGTTGGGGTGATTGTTGACGTGCTCCAAAATGACCCAATTGATGTCATTTGGTGTGTGTCGTTTTTCCAGAAAATGAGTTGTCATCTTGGTGTTATCGCGTTTGCACCTGAAATTGCTCCGGTGTTCAATCATTCGGGTGTTTACTTTCCTCGTGGTCATCCCTACGTAGTGAAAATTGCAAACGCAGGTGATCAAGTAAACTACCCCTGTAGTGTTGCAGTTAGTGAAAGACCGAAGGTTCCATGTCATTCCATTATTGCATGTCACTGTCTTGGTCACTTTGGTGAGGTGACAAACACTACAGTTACCACACGGGAAATGGCCCTCCGGTAAAGGATGGAGCAGACGTTGGGGGCCTATAGTTTTCGTCGAGGTGGGACGTGTATGGACAAGATAGTCCCTCAGATTTTTGGCTTTACGATGACTGAACATAGGTTTCTGTAGGTCTAAACCTCCACTATTCAGGATACGCCAGTGTTTCTTGATTATTTTACTAACCAAATTGGATGCAATATTGTATGTGGTAATGCAAATTTGCTTTCGTGGCTCATTTTGTGTGGTCACAGTTTTTGTTTCCAAAAGGGCCTCCCTGTTGTTGTTAAGGGCTCTTTTTCTGGCTCTGGACACAAGATGTTGTGGGTATTGACGTTGTATCAGTTTTTCTGATAGTTCTTTTGCTTGGATGTTATAATCTTGCCTCGTCGTACAGTTTCGTCTGAGGCGCAAAAATTGGCCAAACGGAAGGTTGTCTTTTAGGCTTCGTGGGTGGAAACTGTCATATACAAGTAGGCAATTTCTTGCTGTGGGTTTAAAATGTGTGGTACTGATGAGATATCCGTCATGTGCTGATATGTTAAGGTCTAAGAAGACCATCTTAGATCTGCTCATTGTAAAAGTGAATTTCAGGAAGGGGTCTTGTTGGTTAAGCCAGATTAGGAAATTTTCAGCTTCTTGTTCATTCCCTTCCCAGATCAGCAGCACATCGTCTATGTACCTCTTCCATAGTTTAATGTGTTTAATGTGTGGGTTGTGTTCGTGGAGGATGTTCTGCTTCTCCAAATGGTGTACATATAACCCTGCCACAGTCAGCACAAATGTGCTTCCCATGCTAGTACCGTGGGTTTGTTTGTACAGGAAATCATTAAACTGGAAGAAATTCTCAGTCAATGCCAGGCGACAACACTCCAGGACCACATGTCTCGCTGTATGGTAACCTCAATCGTTTAGATAGAGTACCTCCTCCAGGATATCTAAGGTATCCTTGTGTGGGAGACTGGTGTAAAGGCTCTCCACATCTAAACTAATCAGTATGTTAGTTATGGGGTTGAATTCAAGGTCCTGGATTAAACAAAGGACTGCTTTGGTGTCTTGTAGGTAGGTTTCGGTAGCCTGAACCAGGGGTCTCAAGAAAGCGTCTGCGAACTTAGACAAGGGTTCCAAAATGGAACCGATCCCTGATACTATGGGTCTTCCTGGGGGTGCCTCCATGGATTTATGTATTTTGGGGATCGTGTAAAAATAGGGGATTATAGGTTTCTTATTTTCTAAGAAATCCGCTTCTTTTTTACTGATCCAGTCATTGGTCAGGGATTCTTCCACTAGGCTCGCGATCTCTATCCGCAGGCGTTCGGTGGGATCCCGTTGTATTGCCAGATAGTTCCGTTCGTCGCCCAGCAGGCGTAGGCATTCTCTTTGATAGTCCGTCGTATTTTGTAGGACGATAGCTCCCCCTTTGTCGGCTGGCTTTATAGTTAGGTCTTTGTTGTTGGATAGTTGGTGAATCGCCTCCAACTCGATTTTGCTCGTGTTGTGAAAGACTTTTATGGTTCTTGGGTCTATCTCTGTCACCTCTTTCATAACCGCTTTCTCAAAAGCTAATAGTTCAATAGGAAGGTTATGTGGTGGGGGGGTGAAATTAGATTTTTTGTGTAGTCCTGTATCAGTGGTGATGTTATTGCTAGTTTCTTTGTCTTTGAAGAAAACTTCAAGTTTAATCTTGCGAATAAACTCTTTTAATTCGCATATCAGCTTGAATTTGTCCAATGATGCTGTGGGGACAAATCCTAATCCTTTCTCCAAAACAATTTTTTGTATGGGTGTGATGGTTATACTGGATAGGTTTACTGCTAGACTTGGTTGTGACTCGTTGAGGGCATGTTCGGTGGTCCCATGCTCCGTGTAGGGGTCCTCGTCATCTCTAGTGGCTGGGCCCACTGTACTTGTTGGCCTTGTCTGGTTTTTCCTCTTCTTGGAGTCTTTCCTCTCCCTAAAAAAGACTGATTTTGTTCCTGATTTTGTGGTCCATCCCAGTACGGGTATGGTTGAGGTGGGAAAGATTGATGGAAAGGAGGTGGTCCATAGAAAAACTGTGGAGGTGGGGCATATGGTGGCATGTTCTGATATGGAGGCCAGCCGAAACTAGGACCACCTCTGTTTCTCTGACGTCTTCCTCTTGATCGTCTGTTTCGGTTATTTGGGTTGTAGTTCCTGCCAGTGTCTGAGAAATCTGAGCCTGTGTCGGATCCATCGCTGTCAGTGTTGTAACCTGGTAGTGTATAACTGTCAGGCTGTTTTGACTGATGTAAGGAGAAATGTCTCCCATCCCACTTTGTTGAGCAAGCAATTTTTGTATACCCATATTAGTCAATAACTATTCTTGTATGTGCCAGTACCTCCCCTTGGTCTCATGCTGACTATGCAACAAATGTATATATAAGACCCATGTTCTTTGTACTCCTTAGACTGTCTCATTACAGTGGCCTGAGGGTACCGTATTGACGCAGTCTCCCTCATGTGAGGTCAGTCTCCCTCATGTGAGGTTAATAAACTTGTGTTTTGCTATTCCAGCTTCCGTGCCAATCTCTTCTTTGTTGGTTTAAGGACCAGGTGTAACAGTCAACCCCTTAAAAGGTTTTTGATTTCTACAATCTCATTGCTTGGACATAAGTACTTTGTTCTACCTGGATAAAGTGTTACTCAAAGTGGCACATGAAAGGCATTGAAAAGTCACACACATGCCCAGTGAAAATTAGGAAATGCCAATCATAGGCAAACTGAAAACTTGGCAGCAATGTGAGGCAATACTTAATAATACTTACATTGGCACTGATGCACAGCCTTGCTGGAATTCCTGGGGGGGTGGGTGGGGTGACAGACACAGCCTAGGCATTGTTAAAATTGACTTCCATATCTTCAGCCCTCAGGGGTGTTTTTCAGAAGCCCACTATGGCAGGGGCATCAGCAGAAGCTGCACAGTGGGCCCCAGTGACCCACTAACATTTGTCCACCTCAGGCTGCTTGGGCCCATAGCTATCAAATAACTAGTTACTTGAATATACAGAACTGGTAATACATGTCTCTGAATGTGTTGTTGGTGTGTAGATTGCTGGAATGATTGGTGATGGAAACTGCGCTGACTCACATGTGTGCTACAAGGAAGTAGAATCCTGTTGTTGACATCTGAGCTGTATCCTGTTATCCCATCCAATGTCCAGAATGCCACCACTGGGTGCTATGGATGCAGAATTTCTACCTTATGGTGAAGTAAAAGATCATTGTCATTGTTTATATTTGATAAAACAAACCTGTGCCTCATACCATTGATGGTGCGCTGGTATCTACACCTCAATCTCTTGAAAAAATCATCAAATATATATCCCCATTTGTCATATGGACCTTTGTTAGTTGACTTGAAGTCCTGTAAGGGAGTAAGCATCGGAAATACATTTCCAGTTTGTGAAGCCAAAGTGACTTGAGGCTGAAATGTGCCAGTAAGTTAAGTCGTAATACAAAAGATACAGAATTGTAACAGCCACAACACAAATAAAGCAAATTGTCGCAAATAGGTGTTCAATAAAGGACCTTTCCTTTTCTATCATAAACATAGGTTAAAACAGGATTAGCTAACAGAGATTTCTATCCAGGTAGCATAGAAGGTGTCAGCATAAAATAGAACTTCAGTAGAAGTTTAGGAAAACAGGAGTGTTCAGCATGAAGCTTTACACTCAAGGAAAGACCGGCAAAGAGACATCTGTTCCTTGTCGGAGTCAAGGGAAAGTCTGCCTAATTAGCCAGGGAAACACCCATTGAACATCCATATATCTTTATCACAGTTAAGAACCAACCAACCTGAATGTGAGGGGAGTCAACATACTCTCTAAGTTCTCGTCGAAACTGGGTCGGCAGCTGCCAACCCTGAACACCCCATCATCCTGGTACTCGGTAAACAGAATGTCTCCTTTGACCATTATTTCTCAGAGTTCGTTGCCAACTTCTTTCACTCAGGCCTCACTATCAGTTGTCTTAAGACAAACAAAAGTCTTTCTCTAGCTAATGGGAAACAGATAATGCTTAACTAACTGGCAAATTAAAGAAAGCATCTTGAATTAAGGCCTTATGTTAAATTAAGCGTTTCCAAATCAAAATAGATGTGGGTTACAATATGAAGTACACAAAGTGAAAACAATAATCAAATGTTAAATGTGAATAGGCATAACATGGTTATAGCAATCGATTAATATATATATATAAATATATATACCAAATTCTCGAGCAGTCCGCCCATTGGGGCATGAAGTCACATGACAGAGTATAAATTGCTCACCCGTGAAATAGGCTTCAGGGAAAGCTGAAACGCGTCAGGATGGGGAGTGTTGCTGTTGCTTTGAAATGTTGAATAAAGCACAAGTTTGTCCTGAAACAAGAGGCGTGGCTTCTTCTTTTTCTTTTGAAGTTGAATAACGGGAGGATCATATCCTGTATGGCTGATGCCGCCCTGACACGGTCTTGGTCTTCTTTTAATTTGGAGGATTTTGGTGTTCTGGAGACAGTTTGTGGAGACTGACCCACCTCCTCCACTCTCAAAAAGGATTAACCCAAAATAAATAGAGTGAGTGGAGGAGTGCAAGGGAGCGAGAGGGGTATTTCATGATCTCTTGCCGGTTCAGCACATTTGCGCTGCAAGAGACATTGCAAGAACTGTGTGGCGGCACTTCGTACATTTTCAGCACGTGGTACATAAAACAATGAACTCTATGAGACTGCTGTGCTTTTTGAAGTATTATACAGTGATTTAACATATCACACCGCAGCCTGGATGTGTATTTTACTTTGAACAACGAGGTGCATTGTGGTAAATGGATAACCAAAGTATTACCAAATTCACGAGCAGTCCGCCCATTGGGGCATGAAGTCACATGACAGAGTATAATTTGCTCAACTGTGAAAAAGGCTTCAGGGAAAGCCGAAACGCATCAGGATGGAGAGTGTTGCTGCCGCTTTGAAATTATGAAGATAGCATAAGTTTGTCCTGAAACAAGAGGCGTCGGCTTCTTCTTTTTCCTTTTTTTTCTTCTTTCGATATATATATATATATATATATTTTCAATCGGTTTTACTTGGTTTTTACTGGGTTTTACCTGGCTTTTTAATCGGTTTTAGAAAACTGTATATGATTCCCCAATTACCTATGTACTGTATCAATATCTGCACTAGTCAGCAGTAAGGTATGACATTTGCTTATTTGCACTGCCTATTTGCACATTAAGTTGATATTATCTTTGAATCTGCACCCCATTAATTTTGTTGCAGTATACAATGGCACTCATTGATGTCCGTTTTTTGCACTATGTTCTATTTATATTTGCACAAACACTTTTATAAACAGAATATATGTTTACAGGCATAGCACAGCTATCCATGTATTTGTATTACATTTTCAGCTATGATGAAGTAAATAGCTGTTTTAACTTTTGACATAAGCACTTTTTTAAGCACCAGCACTTTAACTATTATGCACTATTTGCTTCCCCATATCCGATAACTACTGAACTATGGATAACTGTTTTCAAATTAATTACAGTTTTTCCGTGTTGTGTTATTATTATGCTTTGATAGTACAGTACCGCATTTAGCCACTAGGCTTCTGTATAAAACAATATTGTTTTGCATGTTCAATTTATGCTGGTAGTTGTTGCATCCATCTATATATATTGAGTTGCTTATCAATGTATGCATACATATAGTATTTTATTTAGCTTTATCCTGTCAGAGGGAGGGTCCAAGTATTCACTGTGTCACTATATAACACTGTTACAGGTTCAAGCACGTCATGTGATCAAGACCGGGGAGACCCGGTTGAAACTCGTCATGCTGTGAATTTTCTGCAATAAAGCACTTCTATATCCAAGCACGCTGTGGTCCGTACCTGATTTCTGTTGGACTGGATTTAATCAGGATTGTGGTTCTTCATATATATATGTAGGTAGTTATAGTTAGGACCAAGTTTCCATAGGAAGAGCATTTTTTGTTTTGCTTATAACTTTGGCGTCGTTTGATGAATCTTCATGACATTTTCCAAACTAATTCTTTGTTCATATCAGCTCCTATGATGAAAGTGTAGGGGTGATTGGTCAATGGGGGGCCAAGAAAAAAGGGGGTCCCAAAACATGTTTTCTCCATGCAATTTCCATAGGAAACTTTAGACAAGGCTACGGGTGAACGGAATTACCCCAAATTTGGCAGGGAGAAGGGTCTTGGTCTAGAAAGCATGCTTTTGTTTATTTCGTGTAAATCTGTTCAGTAGTTTTGGAGAAATATCAAAATTTACAGATATCGATATTTGGGAATTCTGCCATCTGATTGGCTGGGGCATTACAAGCACGAGCTTGCTGGTTATTGGCTGCGAACGGTTGCAACTAGGAAGTGTTGGCAGCTATTTTGTGATTCAGTTGAAGCGAGTAAGGGGAAAAAAGGGCGAAAAAAGTAGGAAAGAGGAGGGTAGGAGCGCTGTGAGTTCTGTGGGGTGATTAGGATGTGCTATACAGGGAGTGTAGCAAAGTATTCACCCTTACCGGTGTGAAAGTGCTGTTTTACCCAGAGTGAGATGGTGCTAAGGTGAGGTGGCGGTACACTCGGGGATGAAACCGTGCACCTACACCGTGAGCTGATTGCTGTAAACTGATGTGCTCTGGGCACTGTAGCATAGCTGTGCAAGTGGTGTTAGTATGCGTTTAGACTATAGCGGGAGTGGGAAGCAAACTACTCACTCCTACAGGTCTGAAGACTCGGAGATCAAACCGTGAGCCTTAGCTGTTAGCTGATTGCTGTAAAGTGATGTGCTGTGGGCGCTGTAGGATACTGCCCGCTGTAGCATACCTGTGTAAGTAGTGTTAGTATGCGTTTATACTATAGAGGGAGTGGGAAGCGAACTACTCACCACTACCGGTGTGAAAACTCGAATGCAGTGTTTTAGCAAGCAGGAATAAAGAAATAATCATGAAGAATATAATGCAGAATGTTGCAATGCCACAGAAGACAAATGGTGAAATCAGGTGTTTCTAAGAAAGTGGCTGTGTGTAATAAAGCAATGGAGTCTGCAAGTTATATAAAAAGTGTCTTTATTTAAGTGCCATAAATGGACCCACTGGTGCAAGAGCTAAGGCATCCAGCTGATGCAAACTCCAACCGCTTCTGCTGTATTCAAACCTAAGCTCTTGCATCAGTGAATTCCACATTACATGTTACAGTTCCATGTGACATAAACAATACCTATTAGACATGAATGACTCTAAATTTTATAATGAAAATAAAGGTAGGATACAATTACCACATGTATCCTTTAAGAAAACAAAAATAAATATTCCAAAATATAATCATCAAACTTCTTAGGTACCCTGGTACTCCTTTTTTGTAACACAAAATTATCAACAGCAGAACAGTCAGCAAGCTCTTCTACAGTAGATTCAATCTGGTGCGTGTCAGAATTGGTAATAGTTATACTCACATCGGAACTTTGCGGAGGGACACAAACATTGCGCTTCTCAGAAGCACATTCGGTACCCTTCTCGTCATACCATATAGTAATGTCTTCAGCCCTTTCAAAAAAACATTCTTGTGCAAGAGCTAATGCATCGAGCTGAGGCAAACTCCAACCGCTTCTGCTGTATTCAAACTTAAGCTGCTGCATCAGTGAATTGCACATTACATGTTACAGTTCCATGTGACATAAACAATAGCTATTAGACATGAATGAGTAAATTCTATAATGAAAATAAAGAAAGGATACGATTACCAGACTGTGCCAACTAGTTCCTAAACAATGTCGTGTTTTATTATCTTGATCGCCAGCTTGTGAGCAGAGGCTGAGGATGAGCTAATTTGTGTGAAAGGGCAGGCAGAGAGACGTGTGCACAAAGAATAGACATGGTTTCAAAATGAATGTCGGGTTTAGGCTAATTTAGCAAGTAAATAGCGTATTTGCATTGGCCATACATCACCCATCCCTGGTTAGGCTGGAGACATAAGGGGCAATAATGAAAACAGAGTTCAAATGCCTGAGTATACTTAAAAAGTTATTATATGAAAATAGTTAAATTGAAGTGTATTAAAAGTTTTTATAGGAAAAAGTAAAAAAAGTTGGAAAAAATCAATCCAAGGATAACGTGAATTTCTTTTTTTTTTTTGTCCTCATTTGCCTGCCCCACAATCCCAAAAAGAAGCGCTAATCACCTTAGATGTCGTCTGGAAATAGATACTATTCCATCCCAGACCCAGACACCAAGAAAGTATAAAGCGGCGAGAGACGTTCTCCAGGATATTGTGGGAGGAAAGAGAAATATGAGAGGGCACACAACCCCTCACTACTCCATCTAGACTTAATAAGCCTTTCGGAAGGAACCACCAAGGCACCTGGAGTATGATGGCATAATCATCGTACCCGGGGAAAAAAAAAAAAGAACCCCGGAAGTTCTACACAACCTTTTATTTCCACTCGACCAGCAAGTTCCAAAAGGAGAGGTTACGTTGGCGACATGATCTGGCCATATGCACCTTAGATGTATCGTATAGGGACACTAGCCAGCCTGCGTGTGATGGTGCCTTCTGGTCTACCCAATATTTACAGATCTGCCGTCTAGCCAGCAGAATTGCATAAAACAAAAAGCTCTTTGACTGCCCTATGATGTTATCATCCACCCCAAATATAATTAACGGCAGTGTAACGGATATGGATTTCTTAAGGATAGAGTCCAAAGTGATCTTTACTTCCTCCCAAAAGGTGATGATAAATGGACAGTCCATAAACATGTTGACGTCGGAGGCTGCAGGGAGATTACACTTATTGCATGATTTTCCGGACTGAAATTTAGAAAGCCTTTGAGGGGATAGATAGGCTCGATGGAGGGTAAACAGATGGTTCCGCCTCAACCAAGCCGGCTTAACCACTTTATACAGGAGAGTGAAAGGTCTTGTCCATATATCCTCACACTGCATACCCGTGAGCCCTCCCCACTGTTCATCGGGTAGAGTGAAGTCCCCATCCACCTCCTCCAAAATGGCCCAGTACCAAAAGGCTACCTCTTTCCCCCCCTCTTGTCTCTCTACCAACTGTTCCTCCAGGAGGCAACTCCTCCCCAAGTGTATCTTTTTCCTGATCAATTCCCGGGACCAGCTGGCAAGCTGCATGTATTTTAATCTAGATAGTGTTGGGCCAACCTTCTCATATAACTGCTCCCACCCGACCAGTGCCCCCTCCACTAGCAGTTGTCCCCAACTTACTATCCCTGCCTCCCTAATAGGTGTTGCAAGACTATCCCTCAAACATGGAGGGAGCCCCGGCGAGTCCCAGATTGGGGGGAGCCTAGAAAAATAGGGCAACCCCACCCTTTCTCTAATCAATTTCCACGCTTTGGCCAATGATAATAAGATCTTTAACCTCACCTTCTTGAAGTACTTCCGGTCTCCGAATTTAAAAAGAAAACCATCAGAGGACAAATCAGCCTCATTCAACATAGCCTTAAACATTTTACCAATCGGTGCACTTGATGGAGATTTCAACAGCATCCTGGAGTATGATAACTGAAACGCCCAGGCAGAATATTGTAGGTCTGGGAGTGTGAGCCCCCCCCCCCTTCTCCCTCCTCCTTCTCAGTTTTTTCCCGGCCAGTCTAGTAGCTTTATAATTCCAAACAAATAAATTTATGTCTTGTTGACACTTTTGGATTTGCTTATGATCGAAAGCTAGAGGGATAGTGTTAAAAATAAACGTATACTTAGGGAGGATGGACATTTTTACCAGACTGACTCTCTCCAGTATTGTCAGTGGAAGAAAGGCCCAAGCTTTTAGTAATGCCCGACATTCTCGGAAGACATGGTCCAAGTTAGTATATGCAATTTTACCTATCTACTGAGTGATCCTAATTCCCAGATAGCGCATAGATGGAGTAACAACCAGCTTCAGGTTTTGGATGTTCCAGGTCATCACCTCAGTCTTTCCTTCATTGATTTCATACCCCGAAATCTGTCCGAATTCCTTAGCTCTCTTAATAATAACGGGGAGAGCCTGCACAGGGTTGTATAAACTATTATATCGTCCGCATAAAGTCCTATCCGCTTAGCCCATCCTCCAAACTCAAAAGAGGGGATGTTATTATCGTCTCTCAAAATTTGGGCAAAGGGTTCAATATACATATTGTATAGGAGGGGAGAAAGCGGGCAACCCTGCCTGGTACCCCTCGTGATTTTAAACTGTTCAGTAAGGACCCCGTTAACCAGAAGTCTAGCCCTTGGATCGTTATAAAGAAGCGAGATAGCTCGACGAAAGTTGTCTCCTAGATTAAACCTTTTCAGAACCGCGGCCAGGTTGGGCCAATTGACCCTGTCAAAAGCTTTGGTAGCATCCATGGTAAAGGTGGCCAATGGGAGACAGAATCAGGCGGCTATATCCATTGCTCCAACCAGATCGTGGGTAAGATCTGCAAGCTGTCGCCCTCTTATAAATCCCTTCTGGTCCTGATGGATTATTGAACCGATCTCACTCCCCAACCTTCCCGCAAGAATGGCCGCAAAGATCTTGTGGTCATTGTTTAGGAGTGAGATTGGTCTGTAGGACCCGCAATCAGCCGGGTCCTTGCCAGGTTTAGGGATCAGCACGATCGTTGCCTCATTCCACGATTCTGGCGGGGCCATGCCTTCTAAGAATATAGCATTAAAAAGGGCAGTCAAAGATGGAACTATAACTCAACCCAATGCACTATACACCTCGCCTGGAATGCCATCCGGGCCTGCGGCTTTCGCTCGCTTCAATTGCTTGATGGAGTTACTGACTTCAACCTCTGTTATTTTGGTCTCCAAGTGGTCGCGCTGATCTGACGAAAAGATAGGGAGGTGGGCCTCATCGAACCATACCTCCCTAGCCTCCCTAGCCACTTGGTCATCGACAATGTCTTCCTTGTAGATGTTTTGAAAGAACTCATGAAAGGCGATCCCTATTTCTGTAGTGGTAGATCTGGCCTTAGCTTCCCCTACCAGTTTTATTTCCTTAATATATTTCTTGGCCTGGTCTGCTTTTATTTTCCAAGCCAAGATTTTACCAGCCGCCTCTCCGTACTCAAAGTGTGACAGCTTACTTGCCTCCCATCTCTTGGCCACCCTTTCCTGAAGTAGATTTTCAAGCTTTGCCTTCAACGCTGCCCGTTGGAAAAAATCAATCCAAGAATAACGTGAATTTCTTACAAGTCTCGGAGATTGCAGTCCGGAAGTTCTTCAGCGGCTTGAGATGCGTAATGTTCCAAGAGGCGATTGTTGCCATCATGTGAGAAAAGCGAAGCGTTCCAATTCATATCCTTGAAGGGACAGTAATGTTCCTTGAATGTTGGAGCGGCAATTTGAATTGGCAGGCAACCTGCGATGTTGTCAAAGGTCGCACGTTGCAGGAGATCTTTCACGGCTGCGCAGGAATCCCATTCTGCCAGGATACCTTTTTGTGTTGCATCCGCCATTGCTCCACTGCCCAAACATTCAAGTTCATGGTTTTCAAGATACTCCATTACCTGCTGGATATCGGGAGCGATTGTTGGGATGTTGGCAAGTCATAGATCCATTCGCCAGTCGAATGGCCACGTTTTGCAATAAAAAGATGGTTGCACGCAGATTGCATATGTGTAAATAAATGTCATGTTGTAGCTGGCTCGGATAATAGATAGAGGCAGGCAGCCAAAAAGTATTCTGTCGGACATGATAGTTACCACAGGGAGCGCAGCCATTTTTTACAAGCAAAAATAGTAGTAGGATGGCCGCAAACAGAGCGAGAATTAAGGGCCCTGTTCCGGTTATTCCAGAGATTATCGAATGAAGGAAGTCTGGTATTATACCAAAAACAGTTTGAAAGCCTGTGACAAGGCAGGAGGAGACAGTGTTAAAAAAATGTGCCAGACCTTGAGTGTCAGATGTGTTGAAAATTGTGTAACAATTCACAAAGTGTAATGGGAGGTTCGTATTTAAAAGGGACTGTATTTTACTTGAAGTTCGTGCTATCTGCAGTCGATAAATTTCTTTTGCAGAAATGAGGGACACTTCTGTTTGAAACAAAAGCGCTTTCAGTTTGCTCAGTTTAATGAAATCTGTTTTCAAAGTAGGTATTGAAGGCCAAGTTGAACAGTGGGAGTTACTTTGTGTGGGTGGGAATAGACATTGCCACAGGAAGTTACTCGGTTTGAAACAGCAAGGACATATGGTATGCCAGCTCACATTCCGTAGCAGTCCATGTTATTAAGAACCAGATAACTGCTGTTAGAAAGCTGTGTGAATGTTGGTCTGATTGTGGGAGTTGGCGTGCTTTTAAGAAAGCACTCAAGATTGGGGGCTGTAAGCTTAGAAGCGTCGTGCAGTTGGATATTCTTGCATAGTAATGAATGACTGCCATTGTGGTCGCACTTTTCACCTGTGAGAAAAACTTCTGTATCCTCTTTAAGACAGCGATATGTAAATGGGAGAAACCACTGCTCGTGAATAAACGTGCTACCTTATATAATCACGTACAACATGTACACCTAGCAGACACAACAACACTACGTACTGTGGGAACCGTGGATAGCCATGTACACAAACCAAACATGGCATAGCACCTCTGCCACACAATGCACAATGCGGGGAGAGATGGGAGCAAAGTATGTGCGAAGGTGGCAAGTGATTCTTGATTATAAAAGTAGACAATGCAAAGTGTTGGGATGTGCTGGAGAGACTTGAGTATGCAGAGCACAGACATGTAAATGTCAACATACACTGATGGTCTATTGAGTGAAGTGGACAGTGGATGCAACCGTGATAGTACAGTTAGTAGGGAAGATTATGAAAACATAGCGCGTATGTGCCCCCTCCCCCCCAAATCTTTAGCGTAGTGGGCTGGCTGGGCGTACGCAAGGCTGGCGTAGGGGTATGAATAAAAGGCACGTTTCTCTGGGTGTGGTTCTCTTCCGGAATGGCGAACGTGTCTGCCAGGTCTGCGCAGCTTACACCGCCATGAGTTTGACACCGTGAGCCAAGGTGTGTGCGTGAATGATGCTCTCAGCCTGCTGGTACCCAGAAACCGTCATGGCCGCTGCGACGCACATATGTCCCACAGTTCCAAAGAGAGCCCACCACGTGCCGGCGGAAGCTCCTGGGCCGAGGTCTGCGAGCTGGGAAGGCTTCTGAGATCAACGCTGGCTACCGCGACAGGCACACAGCGCCCAGCCTGAGGCCCAGCACAGTGGAGTGCTCTGTATACTACTAACACAGTAGTTCAACAGGTATAAAACAGTGGATCGGTGTCTTGATCCCACAATGGACGATGTTAGAACTGCATCTGAGATTGGGGATGAAGGTACTGCCTTCAACCAGGTGCAACCAACTCTAGGTCCCAACAGTGGAACGGTGTCTTGCTTGGTTTTCACAGAACTCCCTCCGTTGAGGTGCATCACACTCTGTGCTTCTGTAGCTAACTGCTGCACATGATTATTGAGCTTGGCTGACTGTAGTCGCTGGAGTACACCGCGGTACAGCAGGTCCGAACAGTGAAACAGGGTCTTGATTCTATGATTGAGGATGTCAGAAGTTAAAGTCTGTGATGATTTCTGTGTACCCCCTCCGATCAGGTGCAACCAACTCCGTGCTTCCGAATCCAACGGCACAAGGCTGTGAGGCGTTATTGACCACTGCCTCTGGCCTACACAGCAGGGCTCACAATTCAGATCGAGTGGTGATTGTTAAATTACAGAATCCAGTAGGCAACTAACTACAACGTTTATTGAAATATACACAATATCCTTTTGGTATACTTGCTTGAAGAACTTTTTTTAGATGAGTTATAGGTTTAGTACAATGACCAAATTCTTCTTGGTAGTGGAAAAGAACACTGAATAACAGTCTACACTCTGGACAGCAGAGATCGCAATTTGAATTGTTTTGATTTATTTATTGTTGTATTTTGTGAAGAGGAAGTGAGAAAAAGTATTGATGGATGTCTGTGCTGACTACTGCCTTCAATTTACACTGCAGACAGCAGTGTTCACAATTCACATTGAGGTGCTATTGTAGATGACGCAGTCCTGTAGGCAAAAGACATTGCTGTAGTGCGCTCTGTCCGCACTACGCATACGCATCATCGCAGGCTCCGCATACGCTTTTTGTTGCTTTGCGTACTGCAAACAGGACAGCTCAAGTCAACGCCACATGGCTGTGGGCCCTTGCTGAACGCTCTCTCTGGCCTACACTGTAGGCAGCAGTGTTCACAATTCAGATCCGGTTGCTATTGCAGATGATGCAGTCCTGTTGGCAACAGACATTGCTCCTAGTACGGCCCGACCGCAGCACGGATCATCGCTAGCTGTGCACATGCTGAATGCTTTTGATGTGGCTATCTGAGTGCACTAGAACTGATCGACCCTTTATGATACAATCTTTTTGTGTATTATTTCAGATCTACTGGCTGTATCTCAGTATACCAGAAGTTATGGTTCTTTTACGATAGAATATTTAGTGTATTATTTCACATCTACTGTCCCTACCTTACTGCAGCACAAACTATTGACCCTTTTATTATTGACTCTCTGTGTGTGATCCAATGATTACTGTTGTAGTTGATGCTAGCAGCAACCATACCCTGAGGGCTGGTTTACACTCACCTCACACGCATTCAGCACAGATATCACTGAATATGTGACCCTGGTAATAAAAAGAAGTCGAGCGCACGTGCTTTCTACCTACTTCCACTACCTATCTGTGTCCGTGTGTTCATTATCTATGCATGATACTGCCCCTGGGCCGTACCACATTACATTGTGCTGTGGACAGCGTATACAACCATGTCATCTCTGGCAGTGGGGAAAACTTTGGTTAAGTAACTTTTAGGGGCATGGCTATCACAGGTGGAAGGCTACTTTACAGACCATGAATATTGGTGAATATGATGGTTGCATGTTGTGTGTAGTGTAAGATATGTGTACATAGCAAAAAGTTTTCAAAAAAGCTCTTTAAGCAGAAGAGGTGTGTCTCATCAAATGCTGTAGAGAGAATGACTAAAATGGGTGGCGTTCTCCAACTGCTACAATGGGAAATGTTATAAACTAATCAAATGCTTTTTTTTAAGGTCACATGGCAATCACGCTCCCAGCGCGCACGGAGACCGCACCGGACGCGATTTTGAGAACATATATTTACCATAATATACGTTTATTACAGTTAGAAATATATAAATGTTTAAAATATTTTAGATTGTCGCTTGCTCTCATATACACTTTAAAGTTATTTAGATATAGTTTTGAGACATAAAAAGAATTGAGGGAATGGCATACCCGGCGTGACACCATACATCTATGATGTAACACAGGGCCTGGCAGCATGAACTAATCGCATACGCAACACGCAGTGGGCGCAACCCCATACGTACATGACATAACACACGGCTTGGTACTTCGTACCCGTCGCATACCAAAGTAGCAGCTGGCACGACCTCATACGTATATGATGTTACGCGGGACGCAGTGCCACAAACCCGTCGGATACAAAATGCGCATCATTTACGAGTTTAACAATATGGCGGATAGGATTCGCGTGCTGATGGAGCTTGGTACACTACCGGTACGGGACTCCAGTTTTCTCAACAAAAAAAAGAAGAAGATATACATATCTTTTTGGAAGATATAATACATTACATAATCTTTAAAGTAAAAAAAAAAGGATAATAGAGTTCCAAAATATTACCAAAAAAAGTAGAAAAAATATAGGTTTTATAAATATTAAAATATGAAATTAACATTTAAAAAACCTTCGAAATCCACTGAAAAAACCATAGGTTTTACAGACGTTATAGTTAGGAATTAGCATTTAAAAAACCTTTGAAATTCACTAAAAAACCATAGGTTTCAGGGACGTTATGGTTAGTTGGACATTTGACTCATATAAAACCAGAGAATTTCGCCCATTATAGTTAGTTGAGCTAACTATAACTTGCGCGCCCGCAATGCACTGGTGATGATGTCACATATTACATCACTCATGACATGGTCAGTGACATCACTGATGACATCACTGATGACATCTCAAATGACATCACTGATGACATCATCCACGTGATAATCTGATGCACATACTAATGCCCTAATATAAACTGTGATACTCACCCTCTAAAATACAGACTACTATTTTTGAAACCATACACACAACAATGCCAGATACTACATACCACCCACTATTTCCTAGGTCTACACACACATCCAGTCACTTCTACATGCAGTTAGTCATCAATACAGTACTATAATATGCACTCATACACCTATACATACAGTCACACTCCGCCACTCATCCATAGAGTTACTCACACACGTAGTCAGTCATACAAAGAATCAATCACAAACCCATTTACTCATGTATATAGTTATACACAGCAACTCTGTTATTTATACACACACCACATCACTTATTTATGCAGATACCAACACATACTTACTTTGTTATACAATCACTGATACAATCAGACACTCATTTATACAGCCACTCTTCAAATAACTTACTCTCACGTATAGTCATTCATATACTCCAACACTCACATATACTGCCTTAAAACATATGTAGTTACTCACACATATACCACTGAGACATTCATTCACTCACCAACACACCCATACACACATTAACTCACCCATACAGCCCTTCCCAGATGCACTTTTGAATCCATACAACCAGTGAATCACCCACTCAGACATCTATGCACAGATTCACACACACACCCACCCACCCACACAGACACTCAGGCATCCATACAGATACTCAGACAAGAAATCAATAACCCATATAGACACTCATGTAGCTACTCACCAACCCATGCAGCCACTTACACACCAACTGAGAGACTAATACAGACTTTCACACAGTTTAGTCACTAACCCATGCATTCAGTAAGACACGTTCAATCACTCACTTATACAGTCAGTCATGCACCTATTAAATAATCCATTCAGGCACTTGTAAATCCACTCATTCTTCAATACACCTTGGCATAGATATATATGAAAAATATTTAAACTTTACAGAAACACACATTCACTGGATGATGTCATCAGTGATGTCATTTGAGATGTCATCAGTGATGTCACTGACCATGTCATGAGTGATGTAATATGTGATGTCATCACCAGTGCATTGCGGGCACCCGAGTTATAGTTAGCTCAAATAACTATAACGGGCGAATTTCTCTAGTTTTATATGAGTCAAATGTCCAACTAACTATAACGTCCCTGAAACATATGGTTTTTTAGTGAATTTCAAAGGTTTTTTAAATACTAATTCCTAACTATAACGTCTGTAAAACCTATGGTTTTTTCAGTCAATATATATATATATCAAACCAATGCCGTTTTCCTCACAGATTTGTGGCCACAAACTGATACGGACCACGATGTCAAGTGCAAATTAATCTTTGATGGTGCTAGTCGCCATAATGCGTTTCAGCCCCTCCTCGGGCCTTGATCACTTTAGGGTTTGCAATAGATACACTTTACAGATTTGTTTAAGTGTAACACACACGTTAATGAAGTTAAATCACACTTTGAAGATACATGTCATATATGAGTATATAAACATATTTTCATAACGTATAAAGGGTGGAGCCTAAATTATGCTGCTCCACCAGCAACAATGATGATTAAGTGGCGATATCTCATATTTCTTAATTACTCTGCCTCCTAAATATATTTGGGGGAGGGCAAGGTCCTCATCTCTAGTGAGAACTTGATGCTAATCTGTTAAAACCGAGCCCACCTTAAAGAAAATCAGCTCTAGAGGTGTGCTACTTAAAAATCTCACTCATATCCCGTCAACAGGCCATCCAGTTATTTATGTCACATAAGATCTCAAAACCCAGGATGAAATCATCAAACAAAGCAACATTGTAGAAAGCCTATTACTGCCGATTTTTACAGATTCAGAAATGTGCAAAGAGTGCCACGATTTTGTTTCCCTGCACTGAATGTCCCCTTTAAAAGACAATAATGTTGCTGCACATATAATAACAATATTGGCCGTATACATAGTGCACATGGTCTGACAAACTGGAATCTATTGGTTCACTCAGATCCTTATTGCTAGGACATTGGGAAAGGTAAGGAAATGGGGAGGTTTAAAATCTATTTCTTGCGACAGATGCCAGAGAAAAAGTGAAACTGAAATGTTCAAGAAATACCTACATATAATCTGAAAGATGCTTTTGTTGTATGTGCTTGACCTTTGAATCATCATTTACTTGCCAAACATTTTGTTAAATTGACTTCACATGTGCTTGACTCATGCAGCCAGGCAGAGACAGCCTTTGCTTAGATAACGTTCTGGGCAAAACCACATTTTGCACTCTCTCTCTCACTCGCCTTTATCTGTGTGTAGGGCCGCTAGAAGGCGGGCTAGCAAGAGGGCCGCACTTGCGTGAGGTTCCTGCTGTCCGGGACTACTAATCACTAAAATCCTGCCCCAAACAGCCTCATAGTCTGCTAAATCTGCAGCACAGTGCCTTTGTAAGGCACCGTAACTCATTTGCCCGGACATCTCCCTGCCAACCCTAATGCTTGGAAGCGATTACCTGGAGAGGTCTCTGATCCTGTAATGCCAACCGGACTCCTGAGATGGCAGCTGCGGGAGCGAGGCGATGAGGCGCCTGTGGCCGATCCCCTGAGTGACTGGAGCCGGCAGAGGGAGACAGAGGATCTTAGCACAGGTCCAGCTGCAAACTGACAGAGGCTCGTTGCAGTGTCTGCCTGGAGGAGAGGCCGGGTGGCTAAAGGCCCTAATGAGGAAGTGGGATGTGACGGCTGCCGCAGCCCAGAAGTGAGAGAGGGGCAGAGCAGACGAATCTTAACGCAATACCGGTTCTTTGCAGGCCCACAGGGAGACTCATCACGCGGCCACGTAGCTTGCACCCGGACCAGGACCCATCGCTTTAATACCCGAGCCAACGGCATGATCGGGCCTGGGCTTTTATACCAACAGTTTGCCTGAACATACCCCCCGGCTTACCTGGACTTTGATTGCTGTATCCCCCAGAGCTCTCTCGTACACATCCATCCTGAACTAACGATTACGACGCCTTCTGTCAATCTCAAACGGACTTGTAACTACTACATTGACATACTGCTTCAGGGAATTTGAATCCACACATGTCGAGGCATCAAATGACCTGTCACTATTGCCTCAGAGTTCGAACTGCTGCAATCCCCGCAGGCCTGATGGGGCTTCAAATATCTGTCCTAGACACCCTCGTTCACTCGAGAAGGAAAGCCCTGCCCTTTGTCGACACCTCAGAAGGATACCCCTGTCATAGTACATTGTTCTGCTTCTTCTTCTTTTCTACTGCTGTCCCTACGCACTCACTGCTCCCTATGTACACTCTCCCTCTAGCCCTGGCATCACTGTGGTGAAATGGCTTGATTATTCATTACCTCCATCTCTCCTGTTTTCCTTCCTTCTGTCTCTTCTCGTCTAATCTTCCTCTTTCTTCTGGCTACTCTGTTATTCCACTTGTGGTTCATGTTAAAGGATTCTGTGCACCTGTTGGGGTCTTTGGGAGGGGAGGGTGACTGTATCCGGCGGGATTGGGCTGCTGTTGTGGCAGAAGTGTGGGATTGGGTGGGGGTACTTGTTTACATAATGCATTTCCAAGCGTTTTGGTTGCCAGCACCTACTCACTGTAGGGCCATGGAATTCTTCAAGATGGACCCTACTTGCACAGCAATTACGACCAGTCATACACAACAGATAATCTAACACGCCCAGGATATAGTTTTCTGACGTGGAATGTGAGAGGTCTGGGCAACATATTCTTGCTTATCTAGATTAACAAATTATACACGTGGCCATGCTCCAAGAAACACACGTGGGCCGTAGCTCTCAGTCTACATTTGCGACCCGATGGGCCACCCACAGCAGGTTTTCTTCATATTCCACATATTATAGAGAAACCCCCATCATTACCGGAAAAATACACCCTATGTTGCGGCAGGCTCCATGCAGGGACCCTTAGTTCGTTACTGTGTTATGTGAGGCAGACTCGTCACTCACTCTGTAACGTTGGTAAACCATTATGGACCAAATGCGGATGATGTGGATTTTTTTCACTGAATTATGGGGATTGGTTGTTAATATAGGCTCCACTGATATTGTCTGGGGAGGCGATTTCAACCTTACGATTGACCCAAGACTGAACAGGTCCCACCCCCAGGCACACCATTACACCAATGCTCAGCACCATATTGGGGATGTCATTAATGAGTACCACCTATTAGATGCCTGGAGAACTATGCATCCCTTGAGAAGGGAGGGCACATTTTACTTGTCAGTACATTCAAACTGTTCACGGCTAGACTACTGGATCATATCCAGAGGGCACGGCACCTGGCTGATGCAGACACAACACCTGGCCCACACATATTGCGACCACTCCCCAGTCCAAATGCAACGGTCTGTGCCAAATTCTCATTCTCCCTCTCTGTTTTGGAGACTTCCCCCAAATGCATTGCTGGATCGTCCCTTTAGAGAAGAGCTGTGCCAGGTGATAAAAGACTTCTTCCAGTGCAATATACATTCTGACTCGATGTTGGTGACTATGGGAAGCCTTCAAAGTTACTATCCGTGGCATCTGTATTGCCAAAGGTGGGGGCACATTGTATGATATCCCCCAAATTCTCAGGAAAATGGGGACAGAACTTGAATCCATGGATACGCTACTCTGCCACGACCATGACATACAAGCCAAATTCAGAGACATACTCACTGATTATCAGGACACTGCTGAACGAAAATGCCTATTTCGCAGCAGAGCAGATACCATCAGGCCAGGCGATATGGTGGGGGGGAACGACCTGGAAAGGTACTTGATGAGATGACCCACAAACCTCGCTTTTTGAACTACATACTCGAGGTCAGGGACTCTGGAGGCAAACTACTGAGGAACACTGAGGACATTCTCTTCACATTCTCGTTGTTTTACTCTTCTCTATACCGCCAGTCATAGTTCTCAACCTCTCGATGTGGGTGCCTATCTAGATGATGTTGCCCTGGCGTGGCTGAACGATGCCCAATGGGAATATCTTTCAGCCGCTTTTGAGGGAAACAAGATAAGGAGTACAATCATGCAACTACGATCGAGGCGTGCTCCTCTGTGCTATTGGGCACAGATAGCTGACGCCCTGTCACAGACGACGAGCTCACAGCTGCAGCTCATTCCACTTGTGGCATTGCTGGTATACACTGAGAATGTGGAGGTGACTTTTATTTATAGCATTTATAATTTATTTATAGCATTTATAAAGCGCTCTGTAACCCTACGGGCATCCTGGCGCTGTGTACATAGCTGAGAACTCTGTGCATCAGGGAGGAACAGGAAGGATACCTTATGAGTCTAGATGGTTAAGTTTTAGGAAAAAGCCAGGTTTGCACCTTTTTTCGGAAGGCCATCAATTCATCTGTTTTCCTGATATCAGTGGGTAGTCTATTCCACAGATGTGCTGCCGCTATGCTGAAGGCTCTGCCACCACAGGTGGCTTTCCTGGTCCTTGGGATATCGATGAGGTTGGAAGAGGAGGATCGGAGGGACCGAGTGGGTTCGTACCACTTAAATTTATTTTGAAGTGGACGGGGGCCCATCCCATGTACTGCTTTGAAGACAGTACATAGGGATTTAAAAAGGATCCTCTGGTGTATAGGTAGCCAGTGGAGATCTGCCAAGGCGAGGGTAGTGGAGGCTCTTCGCCCTCGAGAGAGAGTCAGTTTTGCCGCAGCTGCCTGGATGGTCTGAAGTCTGGAGATCAAGTAGGCAGGGGATTCCAGTGACAAAGAGTTACAGTAATCTAGGCGGCTGAGGACGGTGCTTCTTACTATAGTGGCTCTAACCTCTGTTGGTAGAAGAGGCAGCAGCTTACGCAGTCCTCTTATTAGAGCAAAGCAGCTACCTACCTGCTTGTTGACGTTGGTCTCAAGACTCAGGTTTTCATTGAAACTGACTCCGAGGTTCCTCACTGACTTTACCGGGGTTAATGACTCCCTTGGCTCCAGAGGCCAGAAGTCCAAGGGTAGACTCCTGGTGAATCTGCCTGCTTTGCAGTGCATTATTTCAGTTTTATCACTGTTGAATTGCAGAGAGTTCTGTTTGAGCCATGATGCCATTTCCCGCATACAGGTGTGAAAAGTTTAGAGTGAGTCTGCCTGGGTACCGTCCAGGGAGATCATCAGCTGCGTGTCGTCCGCATAGTTGACCACGCTGATACCGTGAGTCTTGATGATGCCCATCAGGGGTTGCATCTAGACATTAAAAAGTATTGGACTGATTGCAGACCCCTGTGGGACCCCGAATGGGACTGGAGCGAATTCTGACTGGTACGGAGGAATTGCAACTGCCTGCCATCTGTCTGTCAGATAGGAGTGAAGCCAGCCAAGCGCAACTCCCCCGACTCCGATGTTCTGCGGTCTAGTCAGCAGAATGTCGTGGCTCACCGTATCGAAAGCGGCGGACAGGTCAAGCAGAATTAGAATTGCTGATTCTCCCTTGTCCGCCCTCATTCGTAGGTCGTCCAATACCGTCAGCAAGGCTGACTCGGTCCCATGAGCTGGTCTAAAGCCGAATTCCTCCTCCTCCAAGATGTTATTAGTTTCCAGGAAGAGGGCCAGGCCTCTGCTGACCAGCCGTTCCATGATCTTAATTGGGTAGGGCAAGAGTGATATGGGTCGGTAGTTTTTATGGCAGCTTGGGTCGAGATTAGATTTTTTCAGCAGGGGGGTAACGACTGCTAATTTCCAATCCTTTGGTACAATGCCTGTGTTGAAAGACTGCATGCACAGCTGTCGAAGTACTGGGAAAAACTCGTTCCCCAATTCCTTTATTATTTTATGAGGAAGGGCGTCCAGCGGGGATCCTGATGTTATATTGAGGGCTGTCTTCGCGAATTCTAATTCTGTCGGGGTTTCGAAGTTCTCCAAGGTGGCCCTTGGAGTGAAGGATCTTATATTTCCTTCACTCTTCTCTCTGTTCCTGATGATACTGTTGCCCTGCACTGGGGGGAAGGAATCATCCTTCATATCCTCGATTATTTTTGCGACTTTCTCCTGAAAGTAGGAAGCTAAACCATCGCATAGCTCTTGTGAAGGTCTGATTTGACTGCACATTCAGGATGAGACAGCTCTTTAACTATTCTGAATGTATCACGGGATTTATTGGAGCTATTAAGTATTAAATCTGCGAAATAGTTTGCTTTGGCGATATTAATCTCCTTCTTATAATGCCCAATTGTCTGCCTCCAATCAGCTTCTCCTGTTCTAGATAGTTTATTCTCCAGCACCTCTCCGCCTTTTTACAGATAATTTTTAGTTCTTTCAGTTTATCCGTATACCAGGGCGCAGAGGGTTTCCCTCTTTTTTTAGTAACTTTCAGTGGTGCAATATCGTTAAGTTGCCTGGTTACCTCTTTACAGAATAGATGATAGTTGGTGGTGATGTCGTTCTCGAGATCAATCGAATTCCCAACTAGACGGAAATCGGACTTCCCTTCCTCTTTCCTTTTTAGCAGACCCTTCCAGTCACGGCTGATAAAGGTCCTAGTCTGTATGTTTGTTGACTCTGTGTTAATCAGGGTGTGGATGTTAAATATTACAAGATGGTGGTCTGACCAGTCTACTGGTAGAGTTAGTCCCACAGTGACAAGATCCTCTACTGCGAATATTAGGTCCAATATGTTCCCTTGCCTGTGTGTGGGAGTAGTTATCCATTGTTTCAGGCCCAGGTTATTGCAGGATTGTGTAATACTTTGTAAGGCTGTGTGTGATTGGTCGTTGTCCCCCAAGTTAAAATCTCCCAGTACCAGTAACCTGCTATGTGATATTGACATGTTGTTGATAACAGTGATTAGTTCCTGTTGTTGCATTATATTAAAATGTCCCGGTGTCCTATAGCAGATTAGGCCCGTGATGCAGTGGCCTGAGTCATATCTAATCGATATCCCGAGAATTTCAACACATGAGACAATATCAATACACAGAGTTACAATATTTAGTTCTTCCCTAAAGATGATTCCTATTCCTCCCCCTCGCCCCGTGGGCCTGGGTTTATGAGCAATCTTGTATCCTACCGGATATGCCGGCCCTAACTCTGAATCCGCTCCCACCGTAGTCCATGTCTCGGTTAAAAATAGAATGTCCAGGTTATTGGATTCGATTAACATCTGTATTTCCGTAGCATGTTTCGGAAGCGATCTAACATTTAGTAGTCCACTGCTTAGTTCTCCCTTGTTGGAGTGCTTATTTTCCATATGCTTCAAGGGAGAAGGTCTGATGCCTGGAGTCTGATCCTGATTAGATAATGATTTCAATGGGAGGGGCTTAATATGTGGCAGATGCCCAGAACAATTGGGACAGGGTTTCCTATCTTCAGACTCCAAGTTAGGGACTAGGCGTGGGCAGTGGGCTCTGCCAGACAGTGGGTCCAGCAGCATCAGTGCTTCCCTACTATATCTGTGAGCTCCGGGGTTTAAGGACGATCGGGCAGGGGGGGTAGCGTCAGCGTTCTACTCGCTGTGCAAGGGGATGGTATCTATCTCCCTTTAAAATACAGCAAGCGCTGCTAGTTGCACCATTAAAAGCCAAGAATTCACACTCACAAAGTCCCTGCTCCCGGCTGTGCCTCAGGAGTAATAGCTAGAGACGCTGCGCTCCGATCCAAACGCGCATTTATACAAGATAGGGGGGCGCGGCTGCTGGCAGTGGGCGTGCCTATCAATCCGGCCAATGACGTGCGGTCCTTGGGAAACACCCGCCCGCGTCAGCGTTCTACTCGCTGTGCGAGGGGATGGTATCTATCTCCCTTTAAAATACAGCAAGCGCTGCTAGTTGCACCATTAAAAGCCAAGAATTCACACTCACAAAGTCCCTGCTGCCGGCTGTGCCTCAGGAGTAATAGCTAGAGACGCTGCGCTCCGATCCAAACGTGCATTTATACAAGATAGGGGGGCGCGGCTGCTGGCAGTGGGCGTGCCTATCAATCCGGCCAATGACGTGCGGTCCTTGGGAAACACCCGCCCGCGTCAGCGTTCTACTCGCTGTGTGAGGGGATGGTATCTATCTCCCTTTAAAATACAGCAAGCGCTGCTAGTTGCACCATTAAAAGCCAAGAATTCACACTCACAAAGTCCCTGCTCCCGGCTGTGCCTCAGGAGTAATAGCTAGAGACTGTTAGATACTATATATTCCTTGGATTGCTATTTGGGCAAACAAAGGGTGGCGTGCACATGGGGGTGGGGGAGGGCCCCTAAATTCAAAGATTGGATCAAAGATTTATTTTTTGCCAGGAACAAATGTCTACATACTCCGAACTGTTACCACCATCCTACTGGCCGAAGGATATGTGGGATCCCTTAAAATCATACATGATGCTACACCCTCTGGTCATGGTGGATACCGACACTTCTGACACCCCTTGAAGCAGGCGGGGGAGACTGCACCATGTGGGATTGAGTGGACAGCGGGGGGCTTGTGCACTCACCAGAGTTCACTGGGAAGAACACTGGGAGGGCCTGTCTAAGAATTGTTATGATCTCCTTTATCCTCCCACACTTAGGGAAGGAGCGCGAGAAAAGAAGGGCAGGTGGCAGATGGGCATTAACGGGCATGACGAGTATATGCCCATGTTCTTACTTTTTGATGACACTGACAAGTTGTACTTGCATGATTGTATTTTTATGTATTTTTATGGAAATATCAATAAAGAAATGTTCAAAAAAATGATCTGTGTGTGAAAAACCTTTGAGGGGTAGGAAGTGGTGTGTAAGATTAAGGGGATACTCCAGAGGAAAACCAAATCAAATGAGAGCAGGGTAACCAGCAGCCTTAATAAAAAGTGTATAAGCACACATTTCTTCGGAGCTAGGTCAAAGGGAGAAAATGGCAGACAGCGCCCTGGGCGTGGGCCCAGCTGGTCCATGCTAAAGGCCGGCCCTGCAGCTAGGCCAGAGGACTTGCTCCGCTTTAACATAAATTTGGTGCATTGCCCCTTAAAAATAGGCCTCTTCACTTACTGGAGAGCACACATACAAGCCAGGCGGCAGGCATAGCAGGACAGAGGGAGGCTTCAGTGCAACCTGGCCTGGCTGCAAAAAGGGCTGCGCACTGCTGCTTCTAACAAGTTTTCATCTAGATAGATTTCTGCCCGAAACATGTCGACCACTGACTGAAGCAAACATGACACTGCAGTTGCCACGTGATGCTGCTTTCCTGCTAAGAGCCCAAAAGGGGCGTATCTAATTGTTACTAAATGCAGCTTTAAATTTACGGACAAACGCCATCCATAATACACTCAATTACAGACAACGAGCAGCCCCTCAAAATAACGGACTGCCCATGTAAGTAACAGACAGGTGGTCGCCTTACGATGAAAAGATGATATCAGGGCTTTAAGTGGGATGGAAAAACTGTGGGCTCTCTCTAAGGGGCGTGGCCTATGGAATTAAGGGCGTGGCTTACAAACACATAGGGTTAAAATCTGTGCTTAGCATAGTGTGCCGCCAGACTTGTATTTTGCTGTTTCTGTGATTGCATCCAGATATATGATATAACAAGTAACATTATACCTACAAGAAGTCAGGACTATTGGCTTTTTCAAAGGTTGTTAGTTGCACATGATAAATAAGCAGCAACTATAGCTTGTATACAATATTGAAAAAGCTTCCACTTAAAGCCCTGGTGACAGCACGACAATGTTGCTGCTCCTGAGTTTCAAAATGAGACGGGAAATCCAGAAAGAAAATGACTCTCTTTAAAGGATTTCCCTTCCCCTACAAGGCTCACCTGGCATGACGTCATACCATAACTTCTCGACTAGAGAGAAGTGAGCAGTGTGAGCATGCGCACATCGATGTGCTTGCTGTCGCTGCAGTCCGGAAAAAAACAGACCGCCTGTGCCAGGGCACAAAACAGAGCCCGATAGAGACCCGTTTCGAGGCCCCCTTTAAAAAAACTGCCAGTGATCAGCACCAGTGAGACCCGGCCCACTTAAAGCCCTGGATGATATACATGTCGTGTGGTTCATGCGAAGAATGTATAGACACTTGCCTTTTTTCTACGTTGCTCACAAAAAAGATCACAAACATTCAAGGTAAAACCTGGAGGAATTGTCATGAGGCATTTTCTCTCTGTTCCAACTTTTTCATTTAGGTATGAAGGAAATCGTGTTCATGCCATGTGGTGGCACCACAAGCACATATTATTCCCCTTTCCAACATGCGTAAATTCGAACGTAAAATCTCTCTGGAGCCAAAACACGATGGGCCTGATTATATTTTGCATGGTGCAGTGGGTGTGGGAATACGAGGGCCAAGAACACCGATTACGATCCTTGACTGCTCGGTATCCTATAACCCCAGCGCTTTTTCGCACTGAGGGTAGAAAAAAAACTAGACGCAGGCTCTCGCGAATGAGAGCTAATTCACAAATCTCATCGCTATCGGCCAGCGTTTGCCAGACTATCGAGAATCTTTAGAACGCCAGGTCCCCCCAGTCCTCCAGAAAATTCGTCATCCTGAGCGAGACTATCCACTCAAGTCTCTGTGCACTAATCGTTAAGAGGATCTTGCCCGCCCGTTATTGCCTGTATCGCCTATCCAGAGCACACCATTATAGCGCCACTGACTCAGCCACTCTTTCATAAGGAACCATTTATACATGGCTACCTGATGAAGGCATAACGCCGAAACGCGCGTAGATTATATTTAGCCATGCAAGACATTTGTTTCAGAAATGAACTTCAATTTCTTTTTTGTCTACTTTCTTTGGTTTGATACCTATTATAAATATGTCATGTGTATATACCCATTTTATCACTAGGATTTTGTCTGTATAGATCATTGACTATACTGTATAAATAGAATTGTACCAATGGACAATTGCTTTCATGAGAAAATTATACAAAATCCGTGATTTGATGTATAATTGAACTCCTGCTCTCCTTTTTTCATTTAAAAAAATTGAATAATAAAAAATGAATTTTTGAGTAACACAAGTCCATGGGTGTGTACATGTTTAATTAACTAGTCCACTGTATATTAGGTTTCCTATATGCTTTTTTCACAAACAAGAACATAGCGTAGCCAGTGTGTCATGGGCCCTATTGGCAGGACAAAAAAGGGTGCTCTGGCTGATGCTTGAATTATAAAATACTGCAATGATCAGGGTTCAGTGGGCTCCTCAAGTCTCTGGGCCCTGGTGCCACTGCACCTGCTGCACCAATCGAAGCTACTTCCTTGGGGGCAGGATTACTGTTACCACTATTTCCACAGAGTCATCTTGAGGATTTTGGGGCCTCGGAACCATGTTGGGAACAATATTTAATGTTTATATTCATTTTCTGCTCAATCATGCTGAATAGTGGCAAATAATATTGAGTTATAGTTAAACTTTCAGAAGCAGGGTCACACAAAAACAATTGTAATGTCTTGCCCTAGGATCAAAAATTCTTAAGATGACACTGAATAGAGAGAGCAACAGAGTCATGTGTAGAGGTAGGCCAGTTGTTAATTTGTGCTAGTTTTAGCTGGTGCTCGGCACTTGAACTTATTTCTTAACACCAACATATATTTATGACGCCCACCAGATGGTGCTGCTGTGAGTCTATTTTTAAAAGAGCATAAGAGCAGATTGTTTGACAATCCAATATACTATAAAAAATGGTCATGATACCATAGCGCCCCAATCATTCTTATACATCACCTGGTATAGTCCACATTGTCACATTTGTAGGAGTGTGATGGTTCATAATGGCAGTGACAGTAGCAGAAAGTAAACAAAGACCTAAAAAGCATGTTTACAGTCTGAGGGGCATATTCTCAAGGAGCTATCGCCGAGTTAACGGCACTTTATTGCAGCCAAAGTTGTAAAAAATGTATCTCCCCATTCACAAGCTGGTGTTAACAGCCCATAACACCAATTTACCCGCGATAGCAGCCACAAAAACATCGCCACAGATAACCCCCACAACTTTCGCTAATGAGACGCAGAGTAGGCATTCCCGTGCAAAAAGCCGCGAAAACACCACTCCGCAACATTCTCAACGACCAGCCAGATCGGCGATAAGATGACAAAACAGGTGATATAGCACGTTAGCTGCAGGAAATTAACACCTGCTCTGACCTGGTGCAAAGTCAGACCGCAGACTCCACCACAAAATGGAGACCAGCCCAGAGCCACTCCTGAAGGGCAACAGATGCCATGGAGCCAATGATCATGCAGCTCGGAGCCCTAACAGGGCCACAACACCCACCGCCACCACCCCCAGGACCCCCCTTCCCCGGGCACCCCCCCCCCCGGCCAAAGACATGCCACATCAACTACACGGAATCATGTACCAAATAATCAGCCTGATGTCGCACAATCACATTTGGTGACATGCATGTGTCGTCACAAAAATGAGCATCACATATTCACCTTTGATGCAACAAATGAAAATGTATTCAAAGAAACACAGAACAGAAATGAAGACACATGGCGGCTCATCTCAGGACAATCCGTAGGTCACAGCCTGCAAGACAAAAATCATGATGAGAAGGTGTGTCTTGCGCATATCAATGGACAGAGAGAGAGCGAAGGAGAGAGAGAGAGAAAGAGAGGGAGCATGAGAAAGACGACACAGAGGGGGAGCGAGACACAGATAACAGAGATGGACAGGGAGAGAGAGTGCTGACAATGTAAATGTCAAGGTACTTATAGAGCGCACTGTCACCAGACGGCCACCTTGCGGTGTCACCTTTGCGGTTTCCTGGCGCTGATACTCATACCGCTGTGGAACCCCTCCTGGCTTTCCCTGTGAAGTGTCCACTCCTGGGCACCCCCAGGGTGAAGCCAGGCATCCTTAGCGCTGTTGGGGCCAAGCAAGCTATTGCCCAGAGTTGCAGCGTGGGGCCCGTGATTAGAATAGGCACCGAGGCGAGAATAGACAGGTCCGAGAAATTGAGCCCGAGCCCCGCCGAGGCGGGAATCGAACCCTGGTCCCTGGCCAGAACTCTGCTTCAGGGTCTGCCGCTCTAACCATTGAGCCACACTCCTCCACAATGCGCACCCAGGCCACACTGCTCACCTGCTGCCAACGGTGTGTCTCCAACCACGTGCCGGTATGTAGTACAGTTCACCAGGTCACACATCTGAAACAGATTTGTCATCTGAAACAGAGTCCAGATACATGAATGGCAAAGTACAGACAATTGCACAAGACATCCTCGCCTGTCCGCCCCTGCGCACCCAGGCAGATGCACCCCAGCCCCTCCCGCCGCCCAGTGGTGCATGCCCACCCCAGCGCACCCAAGCAGATGCACCCCAGCCCCTTCTGCAACCCAGCGGTGCATGCCCGCCCCTGCGCACCCAGGCAGATGTACCCCAGTCCCTCCCACTGCCCAGCAGTGCATGCCCGCCCCTGCGCACCCAGGCCTAAAAGCTCACCTTCCGCCCTTGGCGTGTAGCAATGAGGGCCCACCATGTGCCGCTACAAGCCATGTGGCTACAAGACATGCTCGGGGCTCACGGACATGGCCCCGCTCCGCAGGCCACCAGGTCTCACATTTGATTCTGGGTCTTGATTTCGCCATGGCAGAGGACATACCAGTGCACCCGGCATCATCGCAGGCTGCACACCCACTCAGCCCTTTAGGTGCCACTAACTCTGTGATCCAGGATGCGATGCCACGTGGCGGTAGGCCCACACTGCCCGCTGGCTCTGGCCTACACTGCGGTCCAGCAGGACACAGAAATCCTGAGCAGTCTGGACCGCTGGGACGGGGCATCATCGCTGGCTGCACACCCACTCAGCACTTAAGGTGCCCCTACCTCAGTGCACCCAAAGTCACAGTCCCGTGGCGGTGTGCATGTGCCAGCCGCAATGTATCCAGTGCCACCAAGTCTGTGCCTCAAAGTCATGGACCCTGAATGATTGGGTATTGTGTTGCGGACGCCATCATGTCACCTCTGGTCCTGGGGAATGTGATGTTGCAGGGCCCGATCCCCTCATGCCTACATTAACACCACACGGATGCACCCAGATAGAGATTGGAAATGGCACCGAGCACGTGCGCCC
Organism: Triturus cristatus; assembly: GCF_964204655.1. Taxonomy (NCBI): domain Eukaryota; kingdom Metazoa; phylum Chordata; class Amphibia; order Caudata; family Salamandridae; genus Triturus; species Triturus cristatus. The sequence continues at coordinate 272,152,006 of NC_140587.1, forward strand.
GGCCCTTTTTATTGGCAGGGTCACATGTCCTGTGGCGCGTGTGCTGGATGGATGTGGTGTGGGTGTAAACCAGCCGTGAGGGAGTGGCTGTGGCATGCTGACAACTAGACCTGTGAGCAGCAGATCACTACAGGGAAGACATGGGACATGTAGCGTTGCTGTCCCCCCCTGTGAGCATAAGCGGAGTGGGCTGGCCTGGCGTATGCCAGTCCAGCGTAAGGGTTTGTAAATTGCCCTGGGGCCCTGAGCATGGTTCCATACTGGGCTGGACAAGGAAGTAACTCATGCGTGTGTTCCTGTTGTTGTGTCAGCACCACCCGGACCGCATTCGGCAATGTGTCACCCTGTGACCCCTGTTTTACGACATGAGCCACATGGATGTAAGAGGAGTCCAGTAAGCCTACATTCATCCATACTTCCACACTTGAAAGACCATAGACATGACACATCTGTGTGAATATGAATGTTTAATGCACATTCAGTGGAGTGTTGCATCTGGGCCATGCAAACCCCACATGACGATGTTGGCCCGTGGAGGGCCAGCCAGGGTCCTTCAGGGAATGACAAGTTCAAAGGGAGAGGAAGAGGTCAGTCCGCCGTCTGATTGCTGTGTCATTGGCGATCAAACAGTATATGGCAGTCCATGTCGAGGTCCAAGGTGAGTGTCGCAGAGTGCATCGGGGGATAGTGGAAGGTGATGATGTGGAGGGCAGAACCTAGCTGAAGCCGGCCCTATGGCAGAGATGCATGCTACTGCGTCTTTCTTATCATGAGGGCCGTATCATCCGCATCTTCGTCCTCTGCTGTTTCATGTGCCTCACGTGTGGGTGGTGGTGTTCTGTCTCCAGCACTGTGTGTCAGTGACACATCAGAGGGCGGAGGTGGAAGGTCTGCCGCACTGTGTGGCACTGACACTTCAGGGTGCGGAGATGTGGATAGAGTGGTAGCAGCAGCATGCATCCGCACCAGGCCTTGTGGCAGTAATGCCATGAGGATGGTCCTGAGGTCATTGAGGAACCCAGCTGCCTCTCGCTGGTGTGCAGCCATGGCAGCTGCTCGTTCCGCATTCGTCCGCTCTATGGTCTCCATTAACCTCCGCATGTTTCCCAACTCCTGTGTGACATCACAAGAGCCACTCTGACTGGACAGTTGTTCTATTCTCTGAGTCAGGGCTCCAGTGATGTCAGCCATGGTCCGTTGGAGAGCATGGAGTGGACTGTGGGTGTCCGTTAGGGACCGTGAGTGGTATCTGATGGGACCTAGACACCCACGTATGGCACCTAGTTTGTATGCCATGCGGTCGAAGCCCACCCGCACCTCTTCAGCCAGATTCTCCCGGCACCCCAAAACACGGCGTTGGAAGGCCATGTGTTCTTCGTGGGGGTCATGGGAGGCAGCCGTGGTGGTGGGTGCTGCCTGCTATGTGGTCTGTGCAGGGGGTGGGGTCTCCTCGTAGCAGCTGGGATGCCCAGCTCATGGAAGTTTTCTGCGTAGGCTGTTCACGAGCTGTTGGAGGGCATCGGAGTCGAAGCTGTGGTGGTCCTCTTCGTCATCAGAGAAGAGAGGGTCAGGCAGCTCTGCAGGAGGTATTGATTCTCCGTCTGCAATGTGAAGGGGAGATGCAGTTTAACAATCTGTCCACATGTATGTTGTCACATTGGACATGTTTTCATACAGACAGCATGACTGGGTACATTGTGGCTGTTTGGGAGGTGCTGCCTATTTGATGGGGACAGTGGACATTTCTACAACAGACGTGTGTGTATTTGTACTTGTACATTATCAACTCACATTTCCCTGCAATGCCAAATGTGATTGGCCAGAGTCTGCACCTAAGCGGCACCAGTTGTGTCCTGTGTTCTGTTGTAGGTGTTTTGCAGATTGTGCCAAATCGTTGTCAATGTTGATGTGCTCTGCATGTTATGTGTGTGTGCTGCATTTTGGGGGAGTCGCCCCTGCAGCTCTGATTTTGCTGCCCCTTCTCTCTTTCATGCGGTGTGCCTCTGACTTCTGTGCTTGTACAGTGCTGATGTTGCATAATTGGGTATATTGGTCTCTTGGTGGGAGTTGGTGGTCTGGGGCATGGTTTGTCCGCAGATATGCTCTACTTACTTGCACGTGTGCCATTGTGTCCATCTCCCCCGTCTCCCCAGGCCCTGGTCCTTGCTCACCCTGTTGCTGTTGTCTCCGTCCTGTTGAGCAGTGTCTGGGCCCCCAACTCCTGCCGCCGTCTCTCCACTGATGACTGTGGACACTGTTTCCTACATGTCATCCAGCTCCTCCTGTGGTGCTGGGCTCCCACCTACAGTCTGCATTGCTGCCTTCCGGTTGTTGGCGAGTTTCAGCTTGGTTTTGCGCTTGACATCATTCCAGTGCCTTTTGACCTCTTCCATTGTCCTCTTCAGCACTCCGATTGCATTCACCTTGTCCACGATGGACTGCCATAGTCCATTTTTTGTTGCCAATGACACAGTGGAGGTGATGAACAGTTGTTGATGGTGTTCTACCACCTCCGTTATCAGGATCCTGTTTTCCTGCGTACTGAACCTTTTCTTTCTACTCTTCTTCTCCTTCCCCTTCCCTGATCCCGAGGTCCCAGGCTGGTCCTCTGGGGGGCTTGTGGGGTTCTGGTTCTCCTCCGTACTTGCTCCGGCAACGTCCATTGTGCTTAGCTGTTGTTTGGTATTTGTTTGTCTGGTTTTTTTCTACTTTTATGGTGATTGTTACCTCCTGAGGCGTGTGAATTGCTGGCTTGTAGCTGGTTTTCGCTGATTTTTGTATCGCAATTGGCCTCATCGCAGCTTTTTTTGCGATCGTGTTTCGCCTATTTTCGGCATGGCATTGATTTTAACGCAGTCAGTTGATGCGTTATCTGGAGACTATCGCATAGTATTTCCGTGTTGTGAATACTTGGTTAACACGGCGTAAATTTACCACGATAGACTGTGATGTTGAGAGTTGCGTTAAGTTACTTTTGCGATGGTTATCACAAGTTCTTGAGAATAGCCCCCTGAGTTTTCTATGTATTGCCCTTCTCATTGCCCCTCAACAGCAAATATGAAGCTGCTGATTGGAAAAGGGATACTTGCCATTACAAAAGTCTGTGGTTACCTCCATAACCCCTAGCATTATTGTGAAGTTAAATTTTATGAAGAATACATTGGTGCATTTACACCGGGGACAGCACAGGGTATGGGTGCCTATAACTCAGTCTTTAAAAAGATTCTGGTTGAGGGAGAGAAAATGCAAGCAGAAGGTATGTTGTACTTTTGAGTTGGGCATAGCTGGGGTCAGCCTCAAATTTTGTTTCACTTTCCAGTCAGTCCCTTGTTAGCCCAAGCCGTCTGCTTTCAGGTCTTTAATTGTTACCGTATAAAAGTATTTCCTGCATGAACGTTTTAGTTTACCTGTAATTTAGATGGCCCTGGAAATTAATATGGTCATTTCATTTTCGTAGAAGGAAATTTTAGTTTGGGCGTAGGAGTGTATCTGAAAATTATCTTAATTCGGAGGTTTTCTGTGTTCCAAAATGTAAACTTCTTCAGCATCTCTTTTCCTGCTGTTCTCCAGTGGCTGCTGGTGAAAAGAACAGGCCTGGGGGCACCAATGTCTTCTTAGGCAGCACAATGGGCAGCTCATACTTCTTTCTGTGTGCATGCAACTGCCTGGGTGATCGATAAAGTCAACAATCCAAGCTCATTCAATTACGAATGAATGACTGGAATTTATAAAGCACAAACAGCTACCTATAGAGGCTGTCCCAGCACTGCCCATAAATCGGAGCTGTATAACTAATATTGCCTTTGGATGTTAGAACAAAAACAGTTTTTATGTTGCTTGCTAAACAAGGTCACTTCATCAATAAAACGTAAAGGAGCAGGAAGGTCATTCCAGGCTTTTGCGGCCAAATATGCAAAGGACCCGCCTCCCCTCCTGACAGGTTAGAATATGGAGATTTGGAGAAGGTTCAGGTTAGAGGACCTCAAGCATCTATTGGTAAAATAATCTCTAAATCTGGCTATAAGATATTTTGGGCCAGACCCATAAAAAGCTCTTTGCATAAACGTCAATGATTTAGTCAGTTTTGCATAGGTAGACAGTGCAGTTGTTTTAAACTGGGCTGTCATATGTGAATGGCGGGGAGGCTCAAGCCTCATTCGGGCTGCTGCATTCTGTACCATCTGTAGTTGACTAATGAGATATTATGGTCGGCCAAGAAAAAAGCTATTTGTAAAGTTGATTCTTTAGATTATGAATGCATGAAATACTGACTTCCGAGATTCTTGTGGTAGCAAATCTAGAAACTTTCTAAGTTCATCCAGTATAGTAAAACAAGTTCCTGAGAGAATTTGTGGGTGAGAAGACAAATCAGAGTCAAATTTGACTTCTAAATTTCTGCAATAATTTGCTGGTGGAGGAGGAAGTGGGGTAAGTTCCTTTGGCCACCAGTCATTAACTGAAAAGTTATTATTTCCACAGACGTATTTCTGGTCTTTCTGCAATACATTTGATGTAGCTCTTGTTTGTTCATCCATTCCATAATCCCTCTAACACATACTTTAAAACTCTGCTCAGATTTGCTGGATTTCTTATCAAATGAGGAAACCAAGTGTGTTTCATCGGCATATGATATTACTGTAATTCCAAATTACTCTTTCAAGGTCGCCAATGTAGACATATAAAAGTAGTGCATCCAACTCTGGCCTACTCATGGCAGATCACCATCCGCCACCAAATCTCAACAAAATCTCCAGATTCAAATCCATGGACTCATTTAGGCGTCACCAGGGGTCACACCTGCAACCCCTGGCACTAGTTTGTGACCCCTGGCCTCGAAGGTGACAAAATCATTGCCAAGAACAGGCAGAGACTCCACATTCCTTATGGTCTGCCTGTTTTTCATCATACTAAAAGTGAATAATTATTATTCACTATTGGTGTAATAAAAAATGGAGCACACCTAGGACCTCTGTTGGCAGCTGTGGTAAGTGAAAATGGTTTTGAATGTATTAGAATGCGTGATTACGGATGAAAGCATATTTAAGTGAGAGAATGTGTGCGCATGTGTGAGAAAGTGATTCTGTATGTGTAGGGATGTGTCTGTGAGTGAAAGTGAATGAGAGTCAAGTGACAGGTAATGAGTTTGTGTGAGATTGAGGTCCAGATTTACTATTCTTCGTTCCAAAGTTGCTGTGCTGTCTTGCATCAAAGGGGGCACACTTTCTCCCTCTCAGTGTGCTGGCACATTTTTGGCAGCCATGCACCAACACTAATACCATTGTGCCAGAGTGCAAGGTGTGTGCATTCTGTGAAGTATAGGTCCCTTCCAGTACAAAAACTGTGCTGGAGGCATTTCCCTCTTTGTATGTGTACTAACTTAGAAAAACAAGAAGAAATTTAAAAATTTCACCTCGTTAGGCCTGCCTTGAGGAGGCATAAGATTTTGCTGCACATTAATCTCTACCAATGTTTGTAGATAAGGATTTGCGTCCCAACCCATATGTGGTTGCATGGGCCCCATGCACCGTCCATGGTATGCCCTCATGATACAAAATAATGCAAAGCAGCTCACAGTGCAACTTTCTGTTACTTTGTGATCCAATACAACGCAAATCCTCAGTTATTGTCATGTTAGGTCATTTGACATGCCTTCCTGGAAATAAATCAGGGTCTCTTCCTGTGTCACTTCCTGTGAATTCATTGAGGTCAAAGGGTATGTGATATCACTTCTGCTACTCCTGGCATGTTAGAGAATCAACGCCCATGTTCACATCATGATGAAGCATGCCACCTTTGGATATGTGAGAGCACTTGTTTCTATGAGCAGATGCTCCTGGTAACCACAAACGTTTTAGACCTCTAATATGATACTTCGAACTTAAATTTAGGAACAGTATGCTCCATTGTTATTGTTGCACATCAAAGGAACTACTGCCCTCTTGTGTGCCACTTCTCCTTTGATGTGAATCAGGAGATTTTGATGTTATATCTTCAAGTTAGGTAGATATGGTAGTATATATTCTGGACATGATCATTTGTTAGGAATAGATTTGTTTTCCGAAATCCAAAAGATTGAATGTAATCCACACAGCATGTTCATTTTCTTCTTTTGAAAGCTATGGCAATCCGTCCCATTGCCTGAAACATTCATGTGCTGATTTGTCTCAGTCTATTTATATATTCAATACATTATGACAGTTTTCCTAATGACCCCACAGGTAATGTAATGCACACTATATTAATGAGGGTTACATTTGAATCACTCTAAGTTAAATCTATATTGAAAGTCCTATATCAATGTTGAACCTAACATAAGTATCAAAGACTATACAGGCTAAGCGTGTGAGGCAGGATAGATGTATCCATATAGACACCACTGAAAATAATTTATAGCAACAAGATACAATGAATAGGATAACTTCTGCAGAAGAAACAAAGGGTTCCCACATTCACACAGACTGTGAACCATCCAGCAAACCTACCCACAGACTAGCATGCAAATTACAACATCCACATTTCTCCCCTACATCCTCAAGAGAGAGAGAAATACTACGCTCTCAAACAGACAGATTAACCTGGGACTTACAAATTGCTATTAGAGATTTGAAGAATTTTATACTACTCTCAGAAAGTTATCTCTCCAAAATCAATCAAGCTCATAAATCGGTACTCACACTACATAGCACACGACACACTACTCCTCTCACCCTGACTAATCGATATTACCAACTAACAAATCACCTAAACCCTATGCTATCCTATGAATCGGCATCCAGTCTCCCCCTTAAGCTAGACGAACATAAAATTCAAGCAGTCCCAATCAACACAAACAGACCTACACAATTAAATCACAGAAAGATTAACCTCAATAACCTGAAAAAAGTATCTCTAATCCTGGAAAAACAAGTTACTAAGCTGGATAACTCACCGAAATCGATAAAGTGCCTACTACTCAACTGTCACTCAGCAAAGAAACATGCCGCAAACAACGCTGACCTAATCTTCACACAGGAAATCGACATCTTAACGGAATGGTGGCTCACCGAATCTTCTTCCACGTGCCTAGATATATTGGTTCCACCAAATTACTTTATTATGAGACTAGATAGGCTGAACAAAATGGGGTGTGGCTTGTACTGTATCCATAGTTCCAACATCTCCATCTCTAAAGTTCACGAGAACCCCCTGGAAACATGTAAATACCTCAGTCTCTCTTTAAGATCATCAGATAACAAGCTCTACAAACTACACACGTTCTACCATCCTCCAGGTAATAATGTCTCATTCACAGACCAGCTAATGGAAATTATTACAGCCAATTCCTCACCTCACTCCAATGACTTACAGCCAATTCCTCACCTCACTCCAATGACATTTTCTAGGGGACTTCAACCTTCACTGGGACGACCTTAAGAATAATAATATCAATATCATTAAGGATTTCCTAGCAGACCAGTTGTTGGTGCCTGTACATTACCAACCCACACTAAGGGCCAGATGTAGGTATAATCAAATTAGCGATTCCTTAATAGCGAATTTTACTGATTCGCTATTAAGGACTCGCAAAATTGAATGTAGGTAGGAATCGCTAAAATAGTAGCGATTCCTTAATATTCCTTTATAACGAATCGCAAATTGAGATTAGCTAATAAGGAATACCTACCCAGTCATTCCTATGGGCTAGGGGGCCCATAGGAATGAATGGGAAGACATTCCCTATTTGCGATTCGCTATTAAAGATTGGCAAATAGCGGGCGCTATTTCAAGGGTGCCAGGGTGTCAAAAGGACACCCTGTTGCACCCCTGAAATGTGCATGTGTGCACATGTGACGCACATAAATGCCCTAAGGGCATGAATGTGTGCCACATGGCACCTTAAAAAAAGCAGAAAAGTACTTTTTTAAAGGAAATCGCTAATTACCACCAACTTGAAGTTGGTGGTAATTAGCGATTCCTTAAGGGGCTAAAGTGCACTTTGTTTTGTGCTACTTACATTGCATTTAAGGAATCGCAATTTCCATTTCCTTAAATGCAACAGCAAAATGAGGAATCGCAATTTTGCGATTCCTTATTTTGCTAATAGGTTTGAACTCACCTACATTGCTCGCAGCCAAATAGCGATCACAAATGCTGAAATTCTGCTAATTTCAGCGTTACCGATCGCTATTTGGCCACCTACATCTGGCCCCAAAGGATCTACTTTAGATTGGGTCATTTCCAAAGAAAACGCTGTTGATATTATCTCTATTGTTCCATGCAACTGGTCAGATCACCACATCATTACTTTCAAAATTCCATTCACAATTAAGAATCCTGTTGCGCAATGTATCAAACAAAAGCATTGGGTTCATGACCCTAAAGGCCTGAACATGGAGAAACCGGCTGCAATCTGCGAGAAAGATCTTCAACCGCCTAATTACCTGGATGACGTCAACAAACTCACGGATCTCTACTACTTCACAATGACAAAACTTATTGACACTGTAGCCCCTTGAAAACTAAAAAGAATTCTGGTTAAAGATATGAACCTATGGTTTAACGGTTCCCTGAATGAAGAAAGACGAAAACTCAGGCTAACTGAAAGGAAATGGAGACAACACCCTTCAGCCCCCCATTTAAACCTGCTAAGAAAGACCAGGAACGCCTACAATAAAAGCGTGCTAATATAAAAAAAGCCTTTTTTAGAAGGTCACTCGATAACACAAGCAACAGACGAGGCAAACTATTTGAACTGTTAAAAGATCAATCTAACAAAATGGCCAAATCCTCTCTATCAACACCTAAATCAAAAATAACTTGTGAAGAATTCTCTTCATTCTTTACGACTAAAGCCTGCTCCCTGGAGACTGAATTTAAGATTGCCGCAGAAAATCCCTCAAACCTAAATAGTACTCTTGCCGAACTTCCATTGCAACTCGCACCCTCAACAACAAAAAATATGTCCCGTTGGTCAGTCTTCAAGCTCTATAACAATCAAGACATCGCAAAAACCTTGCTGTCCATAAAACCGAACAACCACTACAAGGATCCTATCCCTTCAAAATGTTGGTCTACAATCAATCATTTGCTCATTCCCAGCTGGACTAAGATTATTAATGCTTCACTTGCCCAAGGTTCCCTACCAGACTGCCTAAAAATTGTCGAGGTCATCCCTTTCTTAAAAAAACCTACAGAAAACCCCATGGACCCAAGTAACTTTAGGCCGGTTTCAAACATTCCCCTGCTAGCCAAAGTTCTGGAAAAATGCGCACAACAACTGAGCCAAAACTTTGCCGAATTCAAGCTTCTCGACGACTGCCAATCAGGTTTTCGACCAGATCAAAATATGGAAACTGCAATCCTGCACATAGTGGATGATCCCCTACTCGCTATAGATTGTAATGAAACTTGTCTTCTAATTGTTCTCGACCTATCCTCCGCATTCGACACCGTAAGCCATGTTAAAATACTAGACCGTCTTGAGAAAAGGATGGGTTTAACGGTGATAGGGCCGGATTCTTGTCTACCCAATTATCTACATGAACCCTTTCAGGTCGCCAGGATCTTTTTACTTGCCAAATAGCGTAGAGGGAATAAACACAATTATCAACAGATAACTACCACAGGTTGACATCATTAAAAAAACGAAGGACTCAAAATCTAAAATTTCCGAGCTTTTATCATGAGCAAAAACATCTGAACATAAAGGCACCTTAGTACAAGGCACAAAAGATAAACGGGAACTAACACAAAAGCTAGCCTACGATGAATTTGCATTCGACTAAAAATAAAAAGAATTACAGATTCTAAAAGCATTAGATAGAAAATTGAAATACTGAGGTCAATACCGGGAATCATCAGTCAAAGTCTTCCTGTCCCTACTCTATTCTAAAGTGGCATCCCTACTTAGCATTCCCTCCCATGCAAGAGAATCACTAGAAAAAGGTGTCAGAAGTGAAACTCCCTAAGAAGTCTTCACTTAGTGAGAGCTCGATCTTCGATGCTCCTTCTAGCTTCCCATCTAAGCCTCATCTGCTCCACCCACGGGCGCACTGTCCCTAATACAAAACCCCAATAATTCAGAACACACCCTTTGACACCCCTCTTCAGCCAGATCTTCCTCTGGTAAATTTCCATCCACAGCTGTCCATCTTCCATCGTCCGTTAACTCGTCCTTAGGTCCCAGGCACCTTCCATCCCAAAAGTTACAGTTGCACATTCCAATGCACTCCCCTGTTGGCTCCACACCGTATTTCAACTCCTAAAACAAAGACTTATTGTCACTAACGAGCTAAATGTCCTTGCGCCTGCAACAGAAACATGGGAACGAAAAAAGAAAAACTCTTCGCATCTTGAAGTTTTACACTTCGCTGCAACTCAAACCTTAACCAAGAAAATCCGGCAGGCCTACAACATAGCTAAAATAAGAAATAAACAGGCCTTCTCTTTTACATATGCGGTTGGCCTTACGAAATTAAATACACTACGAACTCACATTCTAAGCATTAAGTCAACATTTCCATAATGTGAATAAGCAACCTACCATTTTAATTCTAGCATGACACACATTTAATTTGCATTACATTAATTGTGAAACCTAATCAGCTACGTTATAATGAATACATTCACGATAGCTTGCAACGTTAAACTTCACAAAACGTTATTACATTCTAACACTTCTATGTTACATGATTAGAGCAAATACATTTCTATAACGCTTCTAAATATACATTGATTATATGCGGGTGCCGACTAACAGTGAATATGGTGCACCCCTACAAATCTCAGAATCACATGGCGCTCTATCAGTTCCCCCCTTTGATGACAAATTGTCATCACACCATCTCAACCTCATTCCCTTTGGAGAAAGAACCGACCTAAACAGTGGTAGTAGCCATTCTACTCTGTCGTAACCCCTCCATCCTCTTAAGGTTCTGATATTGACTGTCCTGCAGTCTCGCCATGCGTCTCTCATTCGCCCTGAGAGCTCTCTCAACCTTGTTTCCCCTGTACCACTTATAGGCCCTTACGAGTCCCCATAAGCAGATCACACAAACCACAGCAATAACTAGTGGCTTCAACACAAATCCGAGGAATCCCTTCCCCAAGTCTGCAAACCAACCTTCAATGCGACCAAATCCTTTACCGATCTTCTCCCACACATTCTCTTCAGTCAACTCCGTAATCTCTTGATGAATGGTCGTGATGTTATCTATATATCCCTCCAGATCCTAGCTATTGTCTGGAATATACGTACAACATTCCTGAACTTTCAACAATTTACAGACTCCGCCCTCTTTTGCCAGTAACACGTCCAAAGCAAGACGATTTTGCAAAACCATCGTCCTTATCGATAACATCTCCCCATCAACCAACAACAATGATCTCGCAGTGTTCATTGACAATTCATCAACCACAGTCGCCAACTTTCTGATCTTCACATCGTTCAAGATCACGCCCAAACCTGGTATCATTGCTCCAAAGATATCACCAATCACTGCACCTGCACTTGCAGCCCTTTGTACTATTGAATGATGTCCTGTCTCCAACAAGTTTAAATTCTCTGTATGGTAAATCTTCGGGAAAATGATAGCCAAGTAGCATGTACCATACCAATTCGCAGGCAGTCTCACATATGCATTCTTTCCGCATACAAAATACACCGTTGGAATCACTTGCACCGGGCCTTGCAAAAAGTTCTTAGCGGAATCTTCCATGGTAAATGTATGATCACACGTACTATGTCCCACTGAAACCTTATCATAATAGGTCTGAGGACGTCCCACACACAAATTTCCCTTCTGCACTTGATCTAATGCTATAGGTCCATAACTTCCCTTGGATCTATGTAATCTCTCCTCCTCCGTCCAATCTACTGGACTCTCTCCTGCATTTCGTGTCTGGGTTAATTTTCTATATCTATCCTCAATCTGGCCAATAAACTTCTTTTCAGTTTCGGACAACAAGCAAGTCAAATTATGTCTATGAGCATAAGCTGTGTCTAGACTCGTAGTTGGTATGAAATAAGTCCGAAGTCTATCTTCTGACTTATAATAATCATACTTATTCAGATGCTTAAATGCCGGAACTTCAGGAAGTACTGCATCATAATTAGAAAAGAAATACTCGAACTGTTTCCTTTCATAAAACAGGCTAAGCAATAAACTGCAAGAAATCCCATATGTTAGTGGAAGGTGATGGTAGCTAATACCCTCATCTACAGAAGAAGGCAACTGCATACACACATAGCAATCTTTTGCATCCATCGCATCAACATACTCATACAACAGCTTCGCATAAGCATTAAGTTTGAAATCTCCCCTAGATAAGTCTACATGAAATCTACGACTTTCTTCAAGTGTCAAAGCTTTTTGAGCTCCTACAGTAACCCCTTTTTGGCTGGAAGTGGTAGGTGTAGGTGTCCCCTGTACCTCCCCCTCCTGCTCGTGTGACACTACATATGAGGCTACAACTACCGCAACTATAACAGCTATCACTACCCCTAAAAGCGTACCTATCACTAATTTAGCCCTACGGTGAGTATTTCCAGCTTCTGCCATTTTTGAAAAGTTCTCAGAATCCACTTCGATGACAACAGATAAAAGTCTCTTTCTCATTCGAGTGTCTCTTGTCAGTTCAGTTCAATCACCACACCCTGAAGCTGGAAGACCCCTAGCAATTTTCAGTTCCTTATTTACACAGTCCAGAAAAAGACTTCCCTAGCCTTCTCTCGCTTCATCTAACAGGAAAGTCCCTTAATTTGTTCTTCTTCCACTCAGGTCTAGGTTACCTTCTTTCAGACTTCTATACAACAAAAGTTCACCATCAGTCCATAACAATATTCGGTCCCAAAAGCTCCAGGACCCCCTTCAGAATTTCAATTCGAAGTGTCATCAACTCCTTAGGTGCTGGTATGACAACAAAAGTCGGAAAGGCTAAGGTTTTCAAAATCAGTTCACAAATTTTACTCAGAAGCGGTGGACTCGGAATATTGAGGGTCAATATCCCGTCGATCTCCAGTCCTGGAATTTTCAGCAACACTTCTACCCTCAGATTCGGAGAACTGCTGACCACCGTCAAGGATTTCAGCCTTCCCGTGCTCGGTATGCCTGGCATCAGTCACAACGTATGTCCACTCTGGCGAGGCGCACCTTCTACACAGCACTCTTGCTCTCCTCGACTTTCTCAGGCCACCTTGAGCTTGCTCTTCGTCAGCCTCCTCCGATTCGGACGTTTCAGAAACTGGGGCAAGATTTCTTCCCGGTGCCACTTGCAAGTTTACCCGTCTCTGACCCACGGGCCAAACTCTTTTGGTTTCTGTGACACTTCTGCTCTCCCTTCGAATACCCTGTGCACTAATATATTCTTCGGCAGAGTTTGACTCTACTCCACCCACAGCAACACCTTCTTCGTCTGAGTCAGATTCGGGGCTTCGACTTGCACTTCCCCTTTCAGCTCGGTCTAGTGCACAACCAACTGCATCAGCAACCCTTAGAGCTTGACTTGCCCTCCCAGATGGCTCTGCCACCTCAGCTGGATTTTCATTCACGAGAGGGGCTGTATCTTCCAAGGGTGCTGGAACTCTACGGGTATGGGAGGCATGCACCCAGTTCGGCAATCCCCCACACTTCACTGCTGTATTCGTTACCAGGATTATCTGGTATGGCCCACGCCAACGAGCATCCAGGCAACTCTTCCTTACATGTTTACGCACAAGTACCCAATCCCCTGGGCACAAGTCGTGGCACAGGTCACTTGCGGCTGGAACAGCTGCTGCTTGCACCTGCTGAGACACAGAACGGACTACGTCAGCCAGGCCTTTACAGTAGTCGAGAATCAAATCATCAGGGATGTTAATCAAAGCAGTGGCAGGTATGGCTGGCAAGCGCATCGCTCTCCCCATGAGTACCTCATGGGGCGACAATCCAGTCCTCCTATCAGGCACACTACGGAGACTCATGAGAACCAATGGTAATGCGTCTGGCCATTTCAAAGAGGTCGAGGAACACACTTTAGCCATTCGGGCTTTCAAAGTCCCATTAACTTGTTCCACAATTCCAGAAGCCTCTGGTCGATAACTACAATGCAACCTTTGGTCCACATTCAAGGTTGCACAAAGCAATTTCATAACCTCACTATGGAAATGCGTTCCTCTGTCTGATTCAAAAGAGGTCGGGAAACCGAACCTCGGGATAAGCTCTCTCAGAAGTAATTTGGCTACAGTGAGTGTATCACATCTGCGAATTGGGTAAGCCTCCACCCATCTAGAAAAAACACAAGCTACAACTAATATGTACCTCAACCCATTGCATCTAGGCATCTCAAAGAAATCCAACTGCATCCTGTTGAAAGGCCCACCTGACCTCCCAATATGACTCAGAGTCACCGCTGTCCTTTTCCCTACATTCATTTGTTGACACGTAACACATCTCTGACACACAGCTTCAGCTACTGCACGAAACTTTGGATTGTACCATGTTTGGCAAAACACTCGCACCATCGCATCTCTGCCAAGATGCACAGCACCATGTATCAGTCTTGCCATTGGGTTCAACAGACATTCCGGTAACACAGCTCTTCCATCATTCGAAACCCACACATCCACATCTCCCTTCTCACATCCAGCTCGCATCCAACTATCCCGTTCTTGGTCAGAAACCTCATCTTGCAACCGTTTCAGTTCTTCCCATTTATCAGCCATGGCTAGCATCACGTTGAAATCGGTTCTTTCTTGGCTCTCCTCAATATGCCTTTCAGTGAAAGTGCATCCCTGCTCTGCACAAAATCGAACAACTTCATCTGCATAGTTATTACCCAATGACACAAAATCATTTCCCTTTGTGTGTGTTGAACACTTAACAACTGTGATTTCCTTTGGACATTGCAACACTTCTAACAACTGCCTCACATAATCCCCATTTCTAATGGGCGAACCAGAAGATGTCATAAACCCTCTCTGTGACCATAGCTGTCCGAAGTCGTGAACGACATCAAACCCATACTGACTATCAGTATTAATTGTTATACGGATTTTGTCAGCAGCCAAAAAGGCACGGGTCAAAGCAATAAGTTCAGCCACCTGTGCGGAGTATACTCCTTCTAAACAAGCGGCTTCAACCACTCCAGTGATGGTACATACAGCAAACGCTGCTTTCAGTCGCCCAGCACTGTCTCTTAAGCAGGAGCCGTCCACAAAGAAAGTCTCATCTGAGACTGGAAGCGGGTCATCGACAATGTCAGGTCTCGGTTTGGTGCACAATTCAGTCACATCGAGACAATCATGGTCCTCAAAATCTTCATCATCTACATTTGGAATAGGCAACAGTGTAGCAGGATTTAAAACAGAACACCTCTTCAGCGTCATATTCTCTGCAGCAAGGATGACCTGTTCATAACGCGTCAACCTATTATTCGTGAGGTGCTGTGTTTTAGTCCTGGTCATCAACAGTTCGACAGAATGTGGTACATAAACAGTAAGCGGGTGACCCATTACAATGCTCTCACATCTTTCGATACTGACACCTGTTGCCGCAGCGGATTTGAGACATCCGGGCAACGCAGAAGCTACTGGATCTAAAGTAGCTGAAATATAGGCCACTGGTCTACGGACATTTCCATGAACCTGGGTTAAAACTGCCAATGCAAAACCCTCTCTCACAGCAGAATAAGGCAAATGCCTCATTGTAGTTTGGCATTCCCAACGCTGGAGCGCCACACAAGGCTTCTCTCAGCCTCAAAAATGACCTTAAACAGTCTTCGTCCCATGGTACCGGATCACTCAAATCCTTACGCGTCAGCCGCTGTAAAGGCCTCGCTTCAAAGGAAATGTTTGGGATCCATTGGCGACAATAACCAACCATTCCCAAAAACATTCGAACTGCCCTCTGGGTAGTAGGAACAGGCATTTTCAGAATAGCCTCAATGCGATCTGGTGACACCTTTCTCTTGCCTTTCTCAATTCTGTGACCCAAATACTGCACTTCGCTCAAACAGTACTGCAACTTATTTGGAGATACGTTGTGCCCATTCTCCGCCAAGTAATTCAACAGAGCTACGGTATCTATCCTGCAGGCGTCTTCAGTTTTTGACGCAACAAGCAGGTCGTCAATGTACTGCACAAGAACAGAGTTCTGTGGCAGCACAAGACCTTCGAGATTCTTCTTCAAGATCTGATTAAAGATAGACGGGCTTTCTGTATACCCCTGTGGGATACGACACCACGTTGACACACGGTTCTCCAGCCGAAAAGCAAAAAGAAATTGTCTCTCCTCATGTAGAGGAATCGAGAAAAAGGCTTGACACAAGTCGATCACTGTGAACCATTCAGCTTCACATGGGATCTGAAACAGGATCACAGACGGATTCGGTACCACTGGACATCATGGAACAACTATCTTATTAACTTTTCGCAGGTGTTGTACAATCCGGAACTTCCCACTCAGTTTCTGTAGTCCCATAATAGGCGAATTACATGGGCTACCCATGATTTCCTTCAGAATTCCCTGCCTGATCATAGACTCAATTACAGGCTTAATCCCTGCAATTGTTTCCGGTGACAAATTGTACTGAGGCGTCCTAGGGCACTCTACATTGGGCTTAATCTGGATTTTCACTGGGTCTACTCCCTTAACTAATCCAATCTCCTCTCCACTGAGGTCCCATACATCAATTGACACGGAATCCCTCAGATCAAGTGGAAGTTCCTCCACCGTCAATGCTGGATACATTTCCACACACACACGCTGATTCGCAACCTTAAAGGTCGCATCATCATCCCTCGTCTGTACTTCCACTCCCTTCGGGGTACAGTAGATAGTGCAGTTGAGCTTGCACAATAGGTCTCTACCCAACAGGCAAACTGGACTAGAATCACACACCACAAACTGGTGTCGATCGCTAAAAGTCCCTATCTTGACTGGTATTGGCTCTGTCAATGGATTAGTCAGTCTCTTATTTGCCACGCCAACAACTTGGATAGATTGTCCAGAAAGGGGTAGGTCTGGGACCGCCGCAGATCTTACAGTTGACCGTGTACCGCCCGTATCAACCAAAAAGGTCGTAGGGTGACCGTCAATATCTGGTTCCACAAAGGGTCCCCTCTGATCTACCTCTAGGACAGCTCCAAGCACGCAATCCTCTTCCCCTCTCGAGCAGGGTCGTGCTAATTGGACTAGATCGTTTTCCTCACTCCCTTCAAACATAGGCATCTGCAAATATGTCCGAGCTCCCTGTTGCATGTTCTGTATCTTGGGTGGTTGGGGAATCTGCATCTGCGGAACACCCGTCCCCCCTTTGACCATCTTAGGTCGAGTCACTGTGGGGACCACGTCCGCCACCAGAACCTGGTCTAACTCTCCTTCCTGCTGTATCTGGTTCAACGGTTTCAGAGGACACTCGCATCTCCAGTGTCCAATCTGGTGACACAGATGACATGTGGTAGTCTTTTTCAATGTCGCCACATCCATTCCTGTCTTAGGGTCTATTGACGTTGACCTTCCCTGACCTTGGGCATTCTGCCCTCCTCCTTGATTATTTTCCTGTCTCCTTCCCAACGTCCCCCCATTAGGCTGTCCCTGGGCTGTTTGCATCTGCACAAGCATCAATTTATCCTTCAACTTCCTGTACTTGGATTCTTTCTCATCACTACAGTATCTAGCACACCGTAAAATCTCATCCACAGGCTTGTTCTGCCAACAAATCAGATGCTGCTGTATCATGAGACTAACCTCTGGCCTCAGTCCCAACACAAACTTAGAGACAAACTGTCCCATGTCTTTCGTATCCAACACATCTAGACCACTGTACTGTTTAAAAGCCTGCAAAAGTCTCTCATAAAACTCATGTACAGTCTCCTTAGGCTCTTGCACGGTCCTATCTATCTTCACCCAGTCGATGTCCTGAGGTGAGATCTTCGACTTCAACCATGTAATCACCTGCTCAAACTTTTTCATCACTATAGGCGACGGACCATTCGGAACCGGGTCCCTGTCAGGCTCCGAAGTCGGCCACTCAACAGCAATTTTACATGCCAACCATAAATCACCCGGAACCACAATGTCAAACAAAGTGTTCAAATCAATCCACAGTACTTTCGAAATTTTGACAAAGAGATCAACTTGCTTATACCACTCCACAGGTTTCTCCCTAAGTTGGGGAAAGTCATTTGTGAAGGCAGCCAAATCACCCCTACTCCAAGGTGCATGGACGTATCCTCCATTCTGCACCTCCCGTAAAGGGTAATTCCCTATCTCTGTCACCCCTCCACCCGGAGGTGGTGTCTCTCCAATTGTTCTCTTAGAGCTTTTCTTCTTGGACCATCTTTCCTCCCACTTGTCAAGCATAACCCATGCACGCATTGCTATGATGAGATCCTTGATGTGGGTTCTCAATCCCATAATTCTTTTCTCTTCGAGTTCCTGATCACTATACTGCAACCTATGGCTTCCCTGCAATGATTTTGTTTTAGGCAAATCCACCTCATACCGCTTGGCCAAATCTGACAATTTCTCATGAGCGGTTCGTGCTTTGCGAGTCACATCCTTCGCTACAAAAAGCAATTCATCTTGTTCGTACATTAAGATTCTCTCAAGAGGTAAATTCCCACTTATTATCTCGTCCACCTCTGCCTTCAATCTTACGACATCTAACATCCTCCCTTTCAGGGCTCCCTTCAGTACTTCTCGACAAACCACGCCATCCCTTTCGTCATACCTACATTCCCGTTCCGATGACCTACTCTCTTCTGACATACTCATAGGAACAGAACGATTCACTATTGTGCCTCATTCGCTCTCTGCTGTTATCACACTCTGGCTCTGGTTTCGCAGATTTGCGAATGTGGTGTCCACATTCGCAAATCTGATTTTGACTCGGCCAAAGACCTTGGTCTCACTGATCTCGGCTCTCCCTGTCCCCTGGAGGAGTCTGCTGTGGCTGGCAATGGCGTACTCCATTCTATAGGCTTTGGAGTCTTCTCCATCCCACTCACTGACCCACTTCCCTCGGTCACACTCCTCACACCAACAGCTGACTGTACTGAGCTTCCAACCTTCTCTTGATCTGGGTCGTAAACAGAAACGATGGGTCCAATAGTGACCGGTACCCTCAGAGCATCAGGCAACCTTGCACCTCTCCCAACCGCCGCGCTAGCTACAGACTGATTTCTAGTATCCTCAGCTCCTGTCGAGATCTTTCCTTCTACTCTCACCTCTGACTGAGTTGGTAATCCCCCAGTCCCTTCCATCGGGGCTGACCTCCCTTCCGGGGCATCTGGGTTGTATGGAGGTGGTCTCTCAGACAATAAACTCTCTAGTAGGCTATCATCAGTATCGCTGTCATCCTCATCGTCTGCTGCCTTCACTTTCAACCCATCAGTCTTTACCAATAAAGGATACAATCTGTGTCTTTCTATTGCCTGTACTCTCCATCTTTTCTCTTCTGCATCCCATCTGGCATCCTGGAACGCCTTAATTGACTTTTTCACCCTTTCCTGGCTTCTATCTCTTTTCCTATCATGCGCTGCTCTAATCCACGCATGCAATGCCTCAAATTGTGTTGGCCACGGCAGAAGTCGTAAAGCCGCCATAACGGACTTCAACTGGTACAACACGTCCAACTTGAATGAACCATATCTCGGGAAAGCTAATTCTCCTTCTCCTTGGGTAACTTTATGCCAATTTTCAAGCCAAATTATAGTATGCAACCCCACATTTCTTGCCATGTAATGTGCCGGAGTATCCTCGGGAGGGGCTTCTTCTCCCCCACAAGTAACCACATGTTTGTCACCTCTACACAACTCTCGGAACACTTTAAAGCACTTCATTATGACCAAATTTTGAATGCACGCAATATTTTCGTTTACTTCCTGGTATTAATCCACCAATGACAACGCGGCTCACACCAACCGACCTATCGCAGCGCGACACCCTCTGACGTCACTTTTTCCTCCACTCGCAGCAGCTCCCCTCCTTCTCAACTCACGTCTCACTCTTGCATTCTTCCCATTCATACGCTGAAATAACCGTTTGTCCCAAACAAGTTACTTCTCTGACTGTACGTCCGCAGTCTCTCGAAGTTGTCGACCTCGGTTGGCAACTGTCTATCCCCGTCCGGCCAGACAGATCGCCTCTGATAGGTTACAAATACTCAAATCCACATACAACAACCCACGACCAGCGTTGGCTTGTCATGCACTCACAAACTCGCTCCCCCTATCTCGGTCCAGGTGATCGATGGCGCCTCACGATCTCCTTAGGGTGGTCAACAAAATCTACCGCGGGTGTCTTCTACACCCAATCGCTTAAGCTACTCGTCGAGCCTCAGACTTTCCCGGGCTGCGCGCGCTCACAGCCTGATCTCACAATCACTCAACACTCACTCCAACTCTGCAAGACATCACACAACAAATCAACACCGCAATCTACAACATCTCGCCCTGTTCATACTCACTCCTCGAACCGCTGCTTTCTGCCGCACTGCTACTCTCCGTCGACGTCCATCAGCCGCCGCCGTCCGCTGCTCACCATCTGATGATTCACCATCACTTAGCGTCTATGGGCCTCAAGGATCACTTATCCTAATCTAGATCTTCCCTCGCTATCGGAAATAACCATCGTCTCTGCTACCAACTGATAGGGCCGGATTCTTGTCTACCCAATTATCTACAAGAACCCTTTCAGGTCGCCAGGATCTTTTTACTTGCCAAATAGCGTAGAGGGAATAAACACAATTATCAACAGATAACTACCACAGGTTGACATCATTAAAAAGACTAAGGACTCAAAATCTAAAATTTCCGAGCTTTTATTATGAGCAAAAACATCTGAACATAAAGGCACCTTAGTACAAGGCACAAAAGATAAATGGGCACTAACACAAAAGCTAGCCTACGAAGAATTCGCATTCGACTAAAAATAAAAAGAATTACAGATTCTAAAAGCATTAGATAGAAAATTGAAATACTGATGTCAATACCGGGAATCATCAGTCAAAGTCTTCCTGTCCCTACTCTATTCTAAAGTGGCATCCCTACTTAGCGTTCCCTCCCATGCAAGAGAATCACTAGAAAAAGGTGTCAGAAGTGAAACTCCCTAAGAAGTCTTCACTTAGTGAGAGCTCGATCTTCGATGCTCCTTCTAGCTTCCCATCTAAGCCTCATCTGCTCCACCCACGGGGCACTGTCCCTAATACAAAACCCCAATAATTCAGAACACGCCCTTAGACACCCCTCTTCAGCCAGGTCTTCCTCTGGTAAATTTCCATCCACAGCTCTCCATCTTCCATCGTCCGTTAACTCGTCCTTGGGTCCCAGGCACCTTCCATCCCAAAAGTTACAGTTGCACATTCCAATGCACTCCCCTGTTGGCTCCACACCGTATTTCAACTCCTAAAACAAAGACTTATTCTCACTAACGAGCTAAATGTCCTTGCACCTGCAACAGAAACATGGGAACGAAAAAAGAAAAACTCTTCGCATCTTGAAGTTTTACACTTCGCTGCAACTCAAACCTTAACCAAGAAAAGCCGGCAGGCCTACAACATAGCTAAAATAAGAAATGAACAGGCCTTCTCTTTTACATATGTGGTTGGCCTTACGAAATTAAACACTACGAACTCACATTCTAAGCATTAAGTCAACATTTCCATCATGTGAATAAGCAACCTACCATTTTAATTCTAGCATTACACACATTTAATTCGCATTACATTAATTGTGAAACCTAATCAGCTACGTTATAATGAATACATTCACGATAGCTTGCAACGTTAAACTTCACAAAACGTTATTACATTCTAACACTTCTATGTTACATAATTATAGCAAATACATTTCTATAACGCTTCTAAATATACATCGATTATATGCGGGTGCCGACTAACAGTGAATATGGTGCACCCCTACAAATCTCAGAATCACATGGCGCTCTATCAACGGAAACAATCCTAAATTGGTTTAAATCCTTCCTTCATAGAGAACATATCGCAAAGATTCCTGGTGAACCAAAAACTGTCTCTAACATCCAGATTCAAATTGGAGTACCACAAGGCTCAACCCTTTCCCCATCTCTATTCAAGCTGTATATCGAACCACTAACAGAAATATTACAGCACGCAAACATCTACTGTCACATGTATGCAGATGACACACAGCTGCACATGAAGATTACATCGTTGGAAGAGATCAATACGATGAATTAAAGATTACCGTTCAATGGTTATCTAGCAATCATCTCAAGCTCAACTCGCAGAAAAAGCGAATTCCTTCTGATTTCCCCTCCTAAAAGCTCTACTGTGATAAAGGAATGGACTAAGACGATCACTGTGCTAAACTGTACCCCGATCCTAGTGGACTCTAACAAATCGCTAGGAATCACGCTGGACAAGGCTCTAAACATACGTTCACACATCACCACAATGGCAAAAAAAGCCCGCTTCCATCTACGCTATCTCAGAAAACTAAAACCTTTCATCGATAATGCTGACCTCAAAATAGCAGTCCAGGCTTTTGTCATCTCAAGGATTGAGTATGGATGCACAACTCTTTCAGGTCTTCCCAAGTTATCAACAGCTCCCCTAAAAGCCTGCCTTAACGCAGCAGCTAGACTCATAACTGGGTCTAAGAAATTTGACCATATCACCCTACATTTCAAAGCGATCAATTGGCTTCCATACAAAGCTAGAATCCACCTAAAGATGGCATGTATCACTCACAAAGCACTACACTAGAAAACACCTCTTTACTTTGCCCAGAAAATTACGTAATTCAGAGGCAGCAGAGTCTCTCGGAGCACTGGAGATCTTTTACTGAAACCTGCATTCTTCCTCAA
The DNA here is from genome assembly GCF_964204655.1 of Triturus cristatus. NCBI lineage: Eukaryota > Metazoa > Chordata > Amphibia > Caudata > Salamandridae > Triturus > Triturus cristatus. The sequence continues at coordinate 272,174,811 of NC_140587.1, forward strand.
GAAGAGAACATATGATAGAGCTTTCTCCAGAGCTGCTCCAAGAATCTGGAATTCGCTTTCACCATACATTAGAAGAATCACGTCCTCCGTTCTATTAAAAAAGGATGCTAAGTCCTTCCTTATGAGCAAATTCCTCCCATAACTTTTGGTGGTATCGGCTATGAGTTTAACTGAATCCTACAGTCAATCTCTCGTTCTTCGTATATCGGCTGATCCTGTAGGATTCCTGGTACAGGATAATAGTCCCGAAATTCTTAGGGGCAGATTTATGTTGCACTTGCGGCACTTTTGCGCCGCCGTTGCGTCACTTTTGTGACGCAGCAGCGGCGCAAATCCTGGGCCATGGTGCGGGGCATTTACAAACGTGACGCATCTCCCAGATGCGTCACGTTGTAAAGCCCTGCGCCACATGTAGGCGTTCCAGGGCAGGTGGGGGCGTTCCGGCGCAGGAACGCCTCCTAAAAGTGGCTGAGTGAAATCTACAAGATTTCACTCAGTCACTTTTAGGCCCATGCTTCGTCAAAACCCTGCGCCTGCTTGAAGCAGGCGTAAGGATTGACGCAGCATTGTACAGATAGGGGCCCCCAGATCATTGCTGGAGCTGCGTCGCGCTTGTGACGCAACTCCAGCAATGCGCCACTTTTCGGCACAGATACGTCACGCATCTGTGCCGTTTTTGCCCCATGGTGCGCCGCATTATAAATGCGGCGCATCCATGGTGGCGCAGCTGTGGCGCATAATAACTGGCGCATCCCTGCTGATATGCAGGGATGCGCCAGTCGTCATAAATCTGCCCCCTAGTCTTTGGAATTTCGGGGCATCTTACTCCAGGTCGCTATCATTAATTGACAAGTTCGACCAAACATCCTCAAGAAGTATTTGGTTATTCACATAATATTTATTCAAGAACTGTAACTATGCAATAATCAATATTTGTATTAATCGTTATTACAAACTGAGTACCATTTTTAGAAAGTTCACTTAAATGTGGTAGCCCACTTAAGCCACTTATAACTGTGGAAATGAATTGCTTTTGTACTGTAAAGCGCTCTGACATCCACTTGTGGATCATGTTCGCGCTATAGAAAACAAGGAATAAATAAATAAATACAAGACATGAAACACAAGTGTTACAGAAGCTCTTGTTTAAGCAGTCATATGTGGGAATACATATGATCTGGCACTTATGCCCTCACATAAACCACTGTAACATACTGTCACAACCAGCTGCGGAGACAGACACCAGAACTGGATAACATTTAAGGGTTTACTAGATTTTAAGAACTTAGGGGCTCATTGCGGTAGTGAGACAGGCCGCCTACGAGTCAGCCTACCCACCTACTGCATTATGAGGCAACCGCCACCGCGATGGTCGTAGGCCCTAACCCTAACATTGCGGCAAGGATGCAGTCAGCAGCCCCCGCCGCAATGCCCAGAAAAAGGCACTTGATTATCCCTGCACTACGTGGCAGGCACCATGCCGTGCCTGCCACATGGTGCAGGGATATGTAGGGGAGCACCATAGGTGACCCCCCAGTGCCCTTGCCACAGGCCCAGAGGTGAAGGGGGGCCGCTACAGGCCCCCAAATCCATTTCCGCCATTCGTTTTGCTGTAGATAGTCTACCGCAAAACAAACGGATGAAAGGGATAAAATAATCCCTTCTTTGCTCACCGGCCGACCACAACCTCTTGCTGTCTGAGGATTTCCACCATAGACTGGATATCTTACTCTCCAAATTCTTATGGAAGGGGAAAAAAGCAAGAATTAGCATGAAGAAACTCCGACTAGATAAGGTCTTGGGAGGGGTCAATCTAGCGGATTTCAAGCTATATCAGATGGCTTTTCTAGCAAAGCAAGGTTCCTACTGGTTGATTCTGCACGATGAATATAGTCCTGTCTGGCTGGACATTGAGAAATCTATCCTTAGGAATCTTACACCAGCGGCCCTCCTAACCGCAAGCCTCAACATGATCACATGCTCAAACCCTTATTCAAGAACACAAAATCTGCTCTGTTAAAAATTGATAAACTCCTTGACATTAGTATTAGACGGTCTAACCTAGAATCTCTCTGGCATAACCATAAAATTCTCTATAAAGGGAAACCATTACATAACGACCTATGGGTTGAAAAGGGTATCTACTTTCCCCAACAATTGTTTACTGGCGCATACCCCCTCTCCTTCAAAGATATTCAGGTCAGTCACAACCTTGACCCACTAGAATTCTATAACTTTTTAAAAATAAAGTCAGCCGTTACTAAAGCAAAACTCTCACCCACACCCCCCTCCCTTCCGAGCTATCTTTCAAAATTAAATAAGCTTGGCCACCAGGTTTCCTGGATCTATAAATTAATACGCCCACATCACTCCACCCTCAATAAACAGCTCACACATTTCTGGGAATCACACGCCTCTTTCCCGATTTCGGAATTAGAATGGACCAAAACCTAGTCATCAACCATAAGATATAAGATTAGTCCGGCACGTTCCCAGACGAAGTTCTGGTTGCTACACAGAGCATTCTGGACACCAGCGCGACTTCACTCACACAAAATCAGAGAAGATTCTGTATGTTGGAATTGCAACGATAAAATTGGCGACTTGGAACACTTATTGATCCAATGCGTATGCGTGCTGCCCTTTTGGGATAAGGTCTTCGCTTTCCTTTCGAATCTCTTCTCATATTCACCCAGTCGGGAACTAGCGACTCTAGCTTTTGGCTTCCTCAAAGCTGAATCTCTCAACGACAATGATAGGGCACTCCTAGATCTACTCCTAATGGCAGCGGTCAAGATTATTCTCAGCAACTGGAAAGACACCCGCAAAGCCTCCTTCACTTGCTGGCTAAACTGGGTCACCAATCTAAGAGGGGCTGACAATGTCACACTCCAGAACTCACCGTGGCGCTCTCCTAACCAACGTATATGGGACACTCTCGACCACTGCTTTAGCTCTCACAAACCGCCATGAACTCGTTACCTATACTCACGGCCCCGATCTAGATCGGCCTCCTGGTTGCTTCCCCCTACTATCGCTAGCGGACTCCACAGTCTGAGGAGCACTGCACTGACACTACATATGTTCGATATTACACATGTTTTATTTGTTTTAACTTGAGATGTATCGCTATGTCGTTTTGATTAGTTATCCCTTCTGCTGACCATTTTATCTTTGTTTTACCCCCACTGCTTATTCTTGTATGTCTACTTTGTATGCATTGTATGTATTACCTTATTTGGAAACTGTCAATAAAAATCTTTTTGAAATCTAATAATCCCTACAGCGGTGCCTGCAAGGCACCGCCGCAATGTTGGGCAATGTTTTGTCACAACATGCGGTCAGAAAAGAACCTCCTGTTGGAACCGTGGCAGGCAGTCTTTACGACCGCCGCGCTTAACCAACGATTCCCCAACCATCATAATTTGGTGGGGGGAAAACAGCAGCACGATGGCGGAGGGCTATATATTTATATATTTCTTAGATTCAGGATCGCTTTTAAATGCCCCCCTATGTTTCTCTTCACAAATGCAAATATTCTGATACAAGAGATTGGGAAATTGTAGTCCAAAAATCCTTGGAAGCTGCCACTTAAGTGTTTTACATAAGACCAAGTTTCACAAGTCCATGCACGAGTAACTCAACCAGCCCAAGTTTATTCTTTGCAGTTTGGTACTTAACATAACATGACTATTTGTAAAGCGCATGTTCACCCTTAGGCATCTTGGTGCAGAATAACAGATGTTTATTGTTACCCAACTCAATGGTACTTTTTATTGACCTCAGATGGATGAAAAGCTGAGTGGACGCCCTGGGATTTGAATCTGTGACCATGAGGTTGAACACAGGGAGCTGCAGTGGATGCATTAGTCCACTGAGCCATCAGACAGAACTTGCAAGTCTGAATCTGTAATGAAATAAACAGTGAAAGCTGCATAATATGGCGAGATAAACTAGACTGGATAAGACACACGCGTATGGACCTAGGAAACTTGAGAGCCGGTGCTACTTAGGGTGACCAGACACCCTGGTGCACCGGGACCATGCCAGCTTTCAGCCTGCTGCCACAGCTCCCCAACACACTCTCAACGGACACATCGGTCCCAGTTTTCAGCGAGTACTAGGGCAGGTGGGCTTAGATGGCAGCACCTTTATTGCACCCATGTCAGAGCAGGAATCTGAGGGCCGGCCCTCAGCTGAAAGAACAGCTGCGGGGCGCAGCTTCCACTGGTGCCGCAGGTGTGGTGGCACCGGGGCCCAGAGGTCTAAGAGGCCCACTAAACCCTGATTTTGCATACATTTAGCAGTTCAAACAGCAGCAGGGGAGGCAAATATCTTCCTTGCACAAGTCTCCATGGCACACTGGCTACACCATGGAATGGCGGTGTTCAGTGACAAAAGGCCCATGGCCAGGTTCAGTGGCGAAGAGTGAGATACATTGAGGCTTTTACTCAAGGCAGTGCATCTGTGTGTTACTCTTGGTATCTCTGGCTGCACCCACCCACTGAAAATATCCTAGGGCATTCAACCATTAACATTGCGCTTGCTGGTGTTTCATTTGTGGCCTCTTAGTGCTAGAAAATGGCTATATTATTGCCAAACTGCACTAGTCTAAGTTTAGTTGCTGTTTGCAACCAGTCTTGCAGGCATGTCAAACGTTTTTTGTGTGGCTTTGGACAACTTGCTTTTAATTAAATTACAAAAGCATCCTCCAGGAAAAAGAGAAGTTAGATCATAGCATGTCTAGCATCTGGACTTCTGGAGCCTTCTATTGGTAGGGCTGTGTTTAGCCTCCTCTTTATTAATAAACAGGCCAGCTTTTTTAAAGTCTTCAAATGAATGTTGGAGCAGGTGCACGGGGCCTTCATAGAGCAAGGGGCCTGGAGCGTCCTTGCCCCCTCTGCCTTCCCTTGCGATGGCTCTGGCTGGTGCTTCAAAAGCAAGTTATTCCTAGAAACAGAAGTAAGGTGGAGCCGACTCCTCGGGTTCTGTGGATCTCCAAAAGCTAAAGCTAGGTAGAAGTTGAATTCTGGTACTTGTAGTTGTGCATTCCCTGTTTTACATCCAGGAACGTTGAGTACCTGGAAGCAAAGGAAAAGTCATGACTGGATGTGAAACAATATTTATTCTGCACTGAATATTCAAACCCACAATGTGTCATGGTGGTTGGGTGTTGAGAGATTGCCACCTCATGTCTTTGCAGGGGATTAGCTATAAATAGTACAGCAGGTGTAGAGACACTGGGGCCCAAGGGTGTGGGAGTGCCAGTTACACCCTAAAGTGTGCCAAAGCATGGTGAGGGAGTAATTTTCTTTTTTTCTTGCGTTAGGGCCTGTAATGGCCTTCCTATGCCACTGTTATGCACAATGCAATAATGCCAAAAAGATTTGTCTTTGGTAGGAGGGGAGGAATGGGGAGGGACAGCAGCTCTAGTGTTGCACAAATATGCTTGTTTCTGTGATGAAACTGATATGGAATAGGCCACTGGGACAATCCAGGGCCCCTCCTGGTACACTGTGTGAGGGTAGGGTGTGCGAGAGGCATTCCAATGACGGCTGTGCAATGACCTACAATGGGGAAGGGCTGTTTGAACCAGGGCCCAGCAGATAACGCACCAGTACTACAGTCGCTCCAAGCTCTTGTGTCTGCAGCCTTATGCCAGGGACAATAGGTACAGTAGTGTCTCCTGGTGGCTTAGTGCTGCCTCCAGGGGCTAGGTTTCTGTTACTCCTGCGTCAACTACATATGGCCCTCTTTGCTATCTTTGCAATGCCTCCTGGGGCTGGAAATGAGTATCTTTTGGGTGAACTGCATAGAGACTTTCCCTATTGCCAGATGGTATGTATCTGCTTGCATGAACGCTCACATGACCACTTGCATGAAAGCTTGAATGTTGTGCATGATCCCTACGTGACACATGGGCAATCAGCTGCATGGCCGCCTTCATGACAGACTGCATAACCTCGTTAGGACATATAGCAGGACAGCCTGTATGACAGTTTGGTACAGCTTCATATAACAGGTGTCATGACATTACATGTCATACTGCTTACAAACTGCACAGTATGATGAATTATACCTTAATCTGCATGACAAATGTATCTAATAGTGTAAGTATCCTACAGAGTACAATCCTACCCATCCAAAAAGCACTTCAGCGCCTCCTCACGGGCAGGCATTACATAAGTACCACTACATTACTATACAAGGCTCTGATACCTCTCTGAGCGGAGACCTCTGAAGCTGTGCTTTTCTCCATGACAGACCTACGGGCACTTCCTCACCATGAAGGACATTCCTTAGACTGTGAGGGTCACGGAGGAGTGTGGCTTGCACCATTCCAACTCTATGTGGAAAGAGAAGATTTTTAGGCGGAAATGTTGATGTTTTTCAACTTTTTTCACTTTCCCTCTTCAAAATATTCCCTCTACCCTTCATTAAATCAATGGTCAAATAAAATACTTCCTCCTGTCTCACAATATACCTTTTTAGCATTAACAAACGTTGGTGAGTGTCATGTTCTGGGGTGGAGGCAGACAATGTGACCATGGGGAGTGTGGGGAGGAGCTGTGTGAGCATGCTATGGTGAAAGGTAGGGTAACCACAGAGCACAAAGGGGAGAGAACTGGAAGAATGGACATAGTCCTGCAACAAGAAACAACGTGGGAACCGTGATGGGTTGACATTAAGACCCACTGAAGAGAAGCAAGGGACTTCCTGTTTCCCTTTGAAGACTTTGAGGGAACACTTTTAAGACTTTATAATTACTCCCAGTTGAAATGTATTAGAGCCCACTGAGCGACATGCACAGCACCCCAACTGAAGTGTACTGGCACAGTCAACGGCACTGCCTTAGTCCTGACTCCTTACCTTATTCCAGTTCCCAGAGGAATGCCGTTGTAGCAGAGTGCAGTACCTGTACCAACTCCCTGGGCATACATCCTCTTCCAAATTGTATTGACGCACATCACAGGACCTGGTTCATCTAATTAAAATACAATTTAGAAGAACTAGATGCATGTATAAACAAGCATTGGCATAGTCAATAGGTCTCGCCTTTGGGACTTTATAAGTGTTTAGCCAGAGCATGCCTTTCCCATGTAGATGCCTTTACCATACATGCAATGTCTTCAAGCTATGTTGTAGAGCAGTGTGGCTGCTGTGCATCATGTTGAAAAGTTGTAGTAAAGTAATACTATGTCCACTTCTCATGCCACACATTAAACCCCTCTGCCTATGAGTGCATTCCTGCATACTCGCTCCCCTCTCTCCCCCCTCAGTCTGCACGTGAATGGACGGGTCTGAAACATCCAGGGGTTTCCCACGCTGAAGCCGAGCCACAGACTTAAAGGACAACGTGAGGTGGTGTCCGGACCGTGAAACAGCTGCAGAGAGGAGGGGGCAATGGACAGAATGTGAGGAGGGGGCTAGAGGGTACCATGTTCTCTTAATTTCCTTAAAGACACCTTCGCTTTACATTCAGGAAGAGGACAAGAACATACAGATACAACCTTCCCAACATAAGTAGCAGAGAGTCAAGTTGTACTTTTACAAACATGATCTGCGAATACATAACTGGGTGCAAGAGCGGCAAATGAAATAATAATGTGTGCTTGTGCTGGAGATACACACATAAAGAACGACGAATCAGAGAAATACAAGAGACGACTAAAAAAATGTAATTTGGAGTGGCTATGTTCAGACTTATAATAGGGTAGACGTTGCCGATGTGGAAACAGGTTTTCAGGAGAGAATGGCGCGTGCAAAAAATGTATAGATTTATGTATGGATGGCATCGCCCTGGATACACTTGATCTGCGGAGAGCATTTTTCCACTAATACTGCTCATACCAAAATATCTTGTTCTTTTGGACGTGAACAGCAACGCTACATCTTCAGAGTAGGGCACAGGCTGTGTTCCACACTGCTCGAGGGCTGCCTTATGATCTAAGTCTTCTATGATGCTCTAGCCCCTCTGTCTGGTAAGAGTCAGTAATCAAGGCTCGAGGCGTAACAAAGCCTGTACGTCACACAATCAGATGCGAGGATGTTAAATATCTCTATATGGACGGGAAGGTAGATGCAACCGAAATATAGAAGCGTCGGCCATTGTGCTATAGCATCCCCTCTCTGTCACCTGCTCTGCATTTGCCAAGTGATCACTTTCTGCAGACCCAAGCTAGGCGCGGTGCTCGTCTTTCGCAGATGTGCACGAGGAGCAGGTATTTTGTCGTAAAACTCTCAGACCAGCACATGCCGTCGTTAGAGTCGCGCGCCGGATGTGTGGGTGTTCCTTTTGCATCAGGACTCGGAATAGCTGCTGCAGTCTGCGCTGCTAGCTGACTCTTGGCGCGCCGTGATAGCCTACGCGACTGCTGCAGAGAGGAGGGAGGGGCGAGGAGATAGGGGGAGGGAATGGATAGTGGGAGGAAAGGTAGGAAGAGGGGCATGGGAAGGGGCAAGGAAAGAAGGAGAGGAGAGGAAGAGGGTGGGTGGGTGCAGAGGAGGTAAGGGGCGAACAGGGCGAAAGAAGGGAGTACGTGCAGAGGTGGTAAGAGCGACGAAATAAGCATAGGAGGTGCATGGGCCACGGATGGCGTAGAGGAAATAAGAGGTGCTGTACAAATGGGCAGAGGAACAAACACAGGGACAAACGGGGGAGGGTGCGGTGAATGCAAGGAAAGAAGATTCAAGGAAGACAGAGAAGAGTGATTGAGAGGCGGAGCTGGTGGTTTAAGGCAAAAGAGGAGGAACAATGAATGATACAAGAGAAGATGAGAGGGAGACGAACTAAAAACAAGCGCTGAAACACAAGCGCGTCCCCGCGGCCGTGAAAGTTAACGAGTACTCGTGCATGCCGAGCGTTTGCCTTGAGGGAGCGAGCAGCAAGGGGCGATAATTGCAAACAGATGGCGCCGCTGCTCGCTCCGGCAAGGCAAACGCTCTGCATGCACGAGTACTCATTGGAAACAGTGCAAAACATGCACGAGTTTCCAAGAAAGTACAGTGCGATTCCAAGAGGTCCCTCCTAAGCAGCGCTTGCGCGCTGTGTAGGCGAGAACTACCAATAATAATCAGTAAACAAAACACTTCATTATTGTATTCCGGTGAAAGGCGCCACATGTATACAGCTTGAGGATTCCAGGAATACAAATCATAGTAATATATGCATGTTAGCTGGAATATTAAGGCTGTGTGCTATCTCAGAGAAAACCTGGACAGAATGCTGTTTGCTGGTGTCTCTTTGACAGGCAGGCTCCAGGCAAGGGGTGGTGCACTGGTCTTCACCGAGAATCACCAGGGGCTCTGGATTCCATTAGGTGGGTCGATTATTACTATGCAGTGGTAAAGTTAGTCATATTGCTGTGACATGTAAGATCAGCAGGCCACAATATTTTCTTTCCTTTCTCAATAACCGACTGCAGATTATTAATGTAGCACCTGGCGGTAAGGGTTGATTTACTAGGGACCCATCCTGATGAATGCCCCTGTCCTAAGAAGTGATAGATTTAGGGCAGAAACATGTAAAGGAGTATTATGAGGACGTTTGAATAGTACAGACCACCCTTTACCTGTTATGTTTTAACTATACACTAGGGAAGTTCCATTGTTAAAGTCTATTTATAGCAGCCATCTTCTGCACATATTTACATTTCGTGGCCCTTTTTCTGTAAAGACTTTATCTCAGGAGTTTTGTATCGAAAAAAGCCTCATGGAGAGCCTCTGAGGGAGCCCCCCCCCACATACTCACCTTGGTTTCATTTAGGAGAGACCCAATGATGAAGCATGCCACTGATAGTGGGTGGGGATTTCTGTACAACACGATGGAAAATCTAATCATCGCCTTAGAACACCTCCACAGTCTCCCTAATTAAGGGTGCCCCAGACTCTAATCCTTTACCTTGCTATCTCATATTTGTTTGGTTTTCTTACATTTTCAGAAGCCTATGCATGTGCAATTCATGTTATTAATATGCTGTATATCTGACTTAATTTAAGTCAATGTCAAAATGTTTTAGCATTTGTGTATTGCAACATGTTGATATTCTAAGTATGCTTTTATTTAGCTTCGATCAGTGTATATTATGCAGGAAGTTGCAGCAATATCAGCAATGGGCTTCTTGGTGACATCAAAACTTTTGGGGGCAATATGTTTTCTAATTGACGTATGAGGCTAAAAAGCAGTTGGCTCCCAGCTGGAGCTGTGTAGTAGAATTTGTTTCAGGTTATTTTTATCAGGTTATTTTTAAGAAAATTAATATCGTTAGATACATGCCATTTTCTATTCTGCACATATGTTAGTATCCGCAAAATACTGTTTCCTAGATGTCTTAGTGCATATGTAACTAACAGGTGTTTGGTTTTTCTGAATCCTTAATTGATTCACATTGTTCTGAAATAGGGGTGACCAGTCTCGGCACTCAAAAAACCTATAGGTTCTGTAGCGATAGGGGTTGAATCTTGGTTTTCCTCTGTGGCTTTGAGAGCATTAATAAGGGCTCCCACAAAGATAAGCAGCTCAGAAATCTGATCAATATGGCAGTCCTTCACTTGGCCAATCATGTCGACAGTTGCTCTTCATGGAGGTTTTCAGCCAGCTTGGTCTTGCACTTGTGGTCAGCGCAGCTCCTCTTCTCTACGGTGCAGTGTAAAAATAAACATGGTGATGGATTGAAAGGTTGAATTAAGCATTCAATACAGCCCCTACCAATCGCTCAGGCTGCATTCCAGTCCATCGTTTTTCACTCACTAGGCCATTCTGGACAGCGGGCCACCTTAGGCAAAACAGTACTTCTCATAGAAAAGCCTATCTCATGAGGGTCCCGGTTCACATTGTGTCACAGAACACAAGCCGCACCCTGTTAGGGTGAAACCAGTCTATGCTTGCGTTTGCCCCTGATCAGAAGAGACCTGCCCTGGAGACTCAGGATGAACAGTTTCCATTAGAGTAGAATCAATACTGATTTGCACATTACTGGTTCCCTTCTGAGGTGGAATGGTGGGCAAAAGAACGATGGATTGGAATGAGGTCAAGGGTAATTTCCAGTGGCTGAGATTAATTCAAACATTCCACCCATCACTTTTTTATGTAGGTACTGTGCAGTGAAGCAGCTTGTTTTCCTAAGAACGCCCTCAACTGAATTTCATATTGAAAGAACAGCAACACAAAGTCCAGGCCTGACCTCTCTCCTAGGTTTTACTATGGAGAATTATTAAGGTTTAAGGTGAATTCAGTGTGTAACCTTCACTGTGGCACATATTTCTCCAGTGAGTTCCTTATGCGGATCTGCCTTGCTTCTCTGCCTGCTGGATTGTGAAGATGCTGAACTGTCCTAAAAATTACTCAGTTCACAGTGAACACTTCCAACATCTTCAAGTACCAGCACTGGCCCTCCCTCCAGTAGGTGGAGTCGTCAGTAACGTGACCGATGAAGCCATTGATAATAGAATGTGTGATTTCATTTGTGAAAGCACAAGCTTGCCTGGAGGTCAGGATTAGGGTCATGTAGTCCTTAAGAGAGGGATCCTGTTGGTCCTGTGTACTCTCAGCAGCTCTAGACAGAGGTGTAACAAGGCTGTGATAAAATAAATCAATGAGAAACTTAGACTCAGGGTACGTGAAGGCTGTGTGTGTTCTTGCTGCAACTTCTATGGAGTTTTCTAAATGATTCTTCAGAGAGACACACTTTGGTTGTGGAGATGTATTAAAAAAGCATGAACCACGAGTGTGGAAACTAGAACGACCCATCAAAAATGATAAATGGGAAAGAAATCAGGGACAGACCCCTGAAATTAAGTGTATGAGAGGCATGTTAGTATTGATATTTAAAAAGCACAAACTTATCTGTGAGTAGTCGGGAGAGTGATCTAAGTGGTAGAGTATATCAAGTGGAGATAATGCAAACACTTTTAACGCATATTTAGGCGCAGTGAGATGAAGTGATTTGTCCATAATTAACAATGCGAAGCCTAGCACTGAGGGAGAGTTTCGAACCTGGGTCTCCAGGTCACACGGGTGCTAGCTCGAGCCACTTGGCCACACCTCCTCTCCTAACGTGAGAGGAGAGGGAGTGATAGGAAGGATCAGAGGAGACACGCGACATGAGCCAGATATGAGCTAAAGTGTGCAGAAGTTTGAAAGCCGAAAGATGAATCAGACACAGAGAAAAGAAACAGGAGCAAGGAGTTGGGCAGAGGCAACAGAAAGAGAAAGGTGGAGGAAAACAACGGTGCCATAGAGGAGGCAGCGGGCGAGACAGACAGTGAAACAAGCATTGGCCGCGCAATGCGGGAAGCTTGTAGTAATTAAATTTTTTTTTTTAAAAACACGCTAGAGATGCGCGCGCGCAGCAGCACAAAAAAGTGAAAGTGATCGTGCTGAAAGGGAGGCAGATGGCGGCTGCGCGTGTGCACGCTCGCGTGAACGCAAGCACTAGGCCACCAAAAGCCTGTGGCAGCACTTCGAAAACCACGATACTAAATGTCTCGCAGAACAGCGCATGCGCTGGCTCAGCGAAACCTAAAAAGGGGTAAGTAAATTGTGTTAAAGGTAGGAAGTTATTAGTGCACGTTAACACATGTTTGTCACCTGAAGAAGGACACGAGTCTCTTGGTTTCAAAGTTGCCAAATTTGTCACTAGATAACTGGTTCTAGCTAAGAAACAGAAGAAAAGGGGAAAAACAGGCTCAAATCCTCATGAAAGAAACTGCTGCATATTTGTCAGGGTGGTTGCAGGTAGTATTTAAATTGATGCAATTATTAAACTGCATTTTGTAAGTGGGTGCCCAGATCCGGTCTCTGTTAATTTTTTTTTTTTACATCTATCCATGTGTATTACATAAGTTTTTCCAAGGGTTAAATTCACTCATTAGCACTTTTATCTGATATAAGTGCAATCATAGGATAAGCCTTAAAAAACTGCTTCAACCAGCTCAGGAAGGAGGATTAACCCCCTCCCCCCACACACACACACCTTAATGGTAGAGCATATTATTAAGTGGCTTATTTAATAACCAACGATAGGTACTACAAATCTTGTAAATGCAAGACATTTGATACCTTTTTTCAAGCGGCTATGTGAAAAGGATTTGTTTCCTGACAAGTCCTACCCATCCCAAAGTTAAGAATCCAAAAGCGGTAGGATGACGTACTCTCGAGCTATGCAGACATAAACATAAATAATTATTTAATTGGTTGCGGATTCCCAATATCCATGCAGAACCCTTATTAAAGGTTTGTGCTCCGATGTAGTGGGAAAAGAAGAATACAGATCAGAGAAGTACAATTTAGGGAAAGTTGGATATTCGCTGATAAATGATGTTCTGATCCCTTGGGAAGCAGTGCAAATTAGACTCTCTGCAGTTTGGATCCCCAAAAAGTAGGTTTATTTACAAATTGCCTTTGTTTTGCAGAAATATCAACCACTGCAAATTGAATCAACTCGGGAATTAGTACATGTTCTATTTTACTGTACCAGAGAGCAAAGAAAACAGAGTCAGTGGGTATATTGGTAGCAGTCTGAATTGAGTCATTTTAAAGATCAACTTCAAACTATTCAAAGTAAATGCTTAAAAGAAAATATGGTCAATTTAGCTCCAGTATAGTGGTTAGAAGTGTCCCTTCTCAGTCCCAAAACACTGAGAGGTTCTAGCTTTTGAAGAATGCCACTATATGCTCAGTGGATGGTGTATCATACTCCTTCATTGCTGCGTAAATGTAATTTGAACATTCCCAAACAATGTTCAAGATGTACGGAACCTGGTAGCTGGATCCATATAATCTGGGAATGCAACAGCCTAAAAATATTTTGAAGAGGGGTTCTAAGGTGTATGTTGGCTTCTCTCAGGCGGAGTATGTTGTAGACTTAAATGTTATGCTTCTAGGTTGCTACAAGCACTTAGAAATCTGTCCAGCTCTGTCACGCTGTAGGTGGTTTATAGCAATGATATTGGCACATTCAGTTGCAACTGCTCTTTGGAAATCAGCTGAACCTCTAAATCTGCAGTCATGGATTGAGATGATAAATAATGTATATGTTCGCAAAGCCAATGGAAAAGGGAAGGACTTTTTTTTTTATTTGGATTTATTCCTTACATTTTACAACTAAATGAAATATAGTATTGAGAAGATAAATAATGTAGGAGTTAAATAATGTTTGTATGAAATGAGTACTGGGAAAAGCAGGAGGCTTTGTTTCTAGGATCTGGAAGCATCTTATGATTAAATGAAATAATATCTTAATGTATGAAATGTGTGGCACTTTAGTATTCACGGAATAAGTAGCTAGCCCTTTCGATTGCACTTTAATTCATTTGCCTTTGTAGTAAGGTAATTCTTAGTAGGTTATGCAATCAAGCCACATAATGAATGTACCTTGTTTCTTTTTAGCTGACATGAGATGTTTTCTTTTCATGTACTTATTTATCTGCGGAATGCAACCAAAACAAAATAAAAATTGAAAAAGAAAATGGGTGCATAGCTGGAAAGGTGCTGTGAGACAAGGTAGCATTTCGTATCTTATTTGCCGTTTAACCCCTATAAAGTTTTAGGCAGTGTGCATGGTTCAATCCGTGTGCTTTAAAACGTTGAATTTGCCCTTTCATTTACTAAATATTTTTATTGAGTGAGAATCTTCCTTTTAAATACTTGTCCAATGCACAGCAGACTGAATTATGAAATATGCTTTAAATGCACATTTGTTAATATTTTCCTCAACAGTTCTTGGAAGACAATCCCTTATTCTTAAGAACAGAGTCTATAAAATCTAATATGTTTTTGCATTACATAATTGGTCCAAGAAGAAGTCAAATGTACCACTTGTAACAAATGTTCCTTTGAGAAAAGCCACAAACTCCTATGTGAAAAGGCATTTACATCCTGCCACATTTTGAGCAAAGTAGGTAGCTAAATATGCTTGAAATTATTTCTCTTTGAGACTTGTAATTCCAAACATTTCTCACAAAATACAAAATATCCCAACTTCCTCTTTAAACCTTTTTAAATAATTAAAAATGCAAGTATAGAACTAAGCAACAGAAACAGGAACAATATGCTTTAAGATATTCAACCTGCCACTCATTTCCCCCAAACATCCTTAAGGGATTCGCATCCCACCTCCCTGTGGTCATCATCGTCGTTCTAGTTCCCTTTGAATAAGAAATGAATTAGGGCATAATCAGAGTTTTCAAAATCACATGCCACGCCATGGGGGCCTCCTTCAGTCTTCAGCCAAACTTAGTTTTACAGTTATTAGCACTTTGCATGCTTGGATTTTTAAGCCCAGACTTACGATGGCAAAAGTGAAACCACAAGGCACAATTCAAAGTGCTGTTGGATAAAATGAAGGGATGGTTGAAGGTGTCTCCTATCAAGGGTCCATGTGGCAGTGATCTCCGAATGCAGAATGTACTAATTGTCTCTATCTATATTGTTGCAGTACCGATTTTGAAACCGTCTGCACAGGTAAAAAGGAGTTCTATGCCCACAGCTAAATTGTGGGCAGTGTCCTCACTGCAAGGCCCTATGTATTGTATATGCGCATGTTCTCCTGCTCTGAGATCCCAACTACATGTGTATCTGATTTGTAGTGTTGCCTCTGGTGTCACTCTAATCTAGCATGTGTGCAGATTCGGTTGAAGATGTAGAAAGTCCAAGCTGTCTCCGACTATCTCTGGAGGTACTGAGAATATGTTACCGCAACAGCAAAGGAACCAGATAATGCGAAAGGGAGAAAGGAGACCAGGAGTGCTTGCTATTGCATCTCAAAATCAGTACAATATGGGGTGGAGTAGCATCAGCTATTGGCTCTTCCCACTCATTCATTCTTGGATGGTATGAGAAGCAACAGCTAAATGAGTACGAGAGAGAGGTAGATGTCAGCAAGCACTTATGATTAATGTAAAGTAAATATAATGAGACCAGAACCCCAACAGTAGTCACATGATTACCCTAATCAGGGCAAAGAATGCGATGATGAGAGGAGGCATCAACTCTTGTGGATGTGCTACCTTGTAGCACGGATACTATTGGGGTGAATGCTGTACAGTTGTAGTTCATATGCTGGGGTGATTATTGCAATGTGTCCTGACTTGGTTGGAGGGCGGAATATCGGGGACGGGGATTGACTGCATTTTGTTCTGTGACCTAATAAAGTCTGTTTAAAAAAAAAAAAAATGAGAGGAGGCATCAACTTGTATGCTGGCGTTGTAGCGCAGGACCACCACGGATTAGAAGCTGATGGCCATGCTCAAAATACAAGCAGACAAACAAATTGCAAAAAATACAAATAAAGGAGTCTACGTAATACTTGTGATAAGGAACAGCCACAGGGAAGAAAAAAACAAGAGGAACACTGAATCAAGTGGATGAGCCAATGAGCCAAAACAAATTCAAATTCTTGCCAGACTAGGAGCTCTGTGGGTCGTGAGAATATAAATGCTCTGTAATTAGTGACCAGGAAGTGTGCCATGTAGGAAGCTGGCTCTTTATATACTATCATACACAAAAGGAGCATAAGAGGGAAATAACATTCAGTTGCCCTCCACTCAAAATGAGGTATAGTGTGCACAGAGTCCAGTGGAACCCTAAAAGTAGGCAGAGGTAAAATTAGATAGCACCTTACTCTTTATTTTAGGTAGTGTGGTCGAGCAGTAAGGCTTTATCAGAGGGTAGTGTTAAGCATTTGTTGTACACACTCAATCAGCAAATGATTTCACACACTCAAAGACTGAACTCAGACCAATTTGCTTTGTCTAAAAATATGATTTAGTTATATTTATTTCATGGAACCAAGCAAGCCTGGCACAGGTAAGTGATTTATACTTTGCAGTAACAATACAGTTTGAATTGCAGATGTATATATACTTTGGTTTGGTTATGGTAGAATTACCGTAAATGCAATACCTTAAATTATTGTAACATATACTTTATAATGACTTTTCAATAGCAGGTCATGTATATGACTTTGAAGATTACTTTTCTTACACAGTGTAGTATACCTGGATACTACCCTTGGACATTTCCTGTAAAAAGGTAAGTAAATGCGTTTTGGTTATTTGTACACAGTTGTATAAACTGTTATAGATTTTCCAACTCCACACTTTTTCATAGAAAACAGTCAATGTTATCCTATGGGAGGAAATAAAGTTATCGGTTAACAAGTAAGTACTTTGTTGTGGGTGTTTGTTTTCTGCGGTTAGACTCAGGGGTCTCCCAGGGTCGAGGATGCACTCTTAAAGCACCCTCAACGTCACTAGGGCGGTCGGGTGCAGAGTGCTGAGGCCCAATGTTATTCAATAGTGGGTATAAGGGGCCTTCGGTTGGTGGCTGCTCAAGAGCAGGCCACAAGGTTGTGGGAGCAAAGCTCCTGGACTTTAGCTCAGGGCAAATGGGGGTTCAAGTTAGCACCAAATGTACACCCGTAGCGGCACTAGGGCAGCCGGGTGCAGGGTGCTGTTTTGACATTGGGTGCCCTGTTACTTTCAATGGGGATTCTCCGGTTTGCAAACACACTGCAGGCTCGGGATGAAGGACTTCCTTGAGTGACCACCACTC
Source organism: Triturus cristatus (assembly GCF_964204655.1). NCBI lineage: Eukaryota > Metazoa > Chordata > Amphibia > Caudata > Salamandridae > Triturus > Triturus cristatus. The sequence goes on from NC_140587.1 coordinate 272,192,365, forward strand.
GGAGAGGTAAGTTGAGATGCTGGGGGCTGGCTGGACACTGTCGGTTGGGCCACCCAAGGCTGTTGGGTGACGGATGCAGGGGTGTCTTTTAGGGTCGGATCTTCTTACCAGCTCCTGGTCGCAGTTGGGGGGACCCTCTGGATTGAGGCTGCAGGCGTCACCTGGAGCCTTGAGGCAGGTCAGGGATCAATGGATCTCAGGTCAGGATTGCCGGGGAGACCTCCTCGTGGTGTTGGGCCACTCGAACTCGGGCCGTGGGCGAAGTGTGAAGAGTGGTGCAGACTCACTGATTTTGCTGGAGCTGGAGTCTGTGGGTGAACAGATCCGGTGTTCACGGGAGACAAAGTATTTTCTTTGGAAGGCAGGGCAGGTCCTCAAGCTTCTTGAGGTTGCTGGCTGCAGGACACACCGGAGTTTTGCTTCTGCAGGTTTGAAGTCAGTGGGCGTTCTCCTCTTCTTAGTTTCGGCATGGCTGCTTGGTCCTTCTTTTTTTAGTTGTTTCTTGTCTGAGGTTGCAAGGTTCAGGGGTGTACCTAAATACTAGATTTAGGGGCGTTACAGGTAAGTAAAAGTTTGGGACAAATGGGTCCCTTTCTTGGGATGGGTACACCCCCTATTATGTCACCCTCTAGTGGAAGGGGGGCATATGCCTCACTCTGGGTGGCTGGGTCCCCCCATCTGCAAGATGGCGGGGACTGAGAGTTGTGCTTCACCTCGCCTCCCCCACCTGAGGGGTGGGGTTGGCAAAGGTGGGCACTCCTCCCTTCCTCACTTGGTTTTCCCGCCGGTTCTCCCGCCCAAAGTGGGGGTCAGAACCTGTGGGGACCAGTTGCTGGAAGTAGCAAAATGCCTGGGGAAGCTCACAAAGGCGACAAGCCTTTAAGCTTCCCTTACATGGACCCTGCACCTCGTCCCAGGATGTGCATTGTTTCAGGTCCCCTAGTGCAGCAAGCTTTCAACCCAGGGGTCCAGAAACATGTCTGGTGGTGCCAGTTGGGGAGCAGCCACTCAACCTGGACACCAGTGTTAGGTCATTTTTCAGGGGGCATCTCTAAGATGCCCTCTGTGTGCATTTTTCATTAAATCCCACTCTGACATTAGTGTGAGTTTAATGTGCAGAGAAGTTTGAGACCAAGCTTCACAGTTTTCAGTAAAGCCATTATGGTACTGTGGAGTTCGTAATGACAAACTCCCAGCACCATATACTCTTAATGGCATTACTGCACTTACAATGTCTAAGAATTGGCTTAGACACTGTAGGGGTGCTGGGCTCATGCACCTGTACCCTCACCACTGGTATAGTGCACCCAGCTAGAGGGGTGGCTGATCTATGCCAGGGCCGTTGGTTGTAGATATGGCACACAGGGATGTGTGCCATGTCGACTCTTGAATTTGTTATGCACCAAAACACGCATCCTGCTAAGGCAGTGTGTGAGTGTAAAGGTACAGGGTCTCTAAGGGTGGCACAATAAGTGTGGCAGCCCTTAGAGGCCTTTCCTGGTCACAGTGCCCTAGGTACCTGTGGTACCATTTACCAGTGACTGACCTGTGGCCAGAGAGTGCCAATTGGGTTTGGTCTTCAAAACAGCTTTAGGGAACGAACATAGGCCCTGGGTACCTGATTGGCAGGAGCCCAGGGCACACTCAGTCAAAGTACATCAGCAGTTCAGCAAAAAGTGGGGGCAACCATGCAGAAGGAGAGCACGTTCTCACATACCGTAAACCAAAGTCTCATACTCATGCCATGGGTAGCAGTCTAGCATTCTGATTCTCCACTGCCCTGTTGCACAGCTTACATTATCTCTCCTGTCAGAGTTTACTGATTCTGCAGTGAACACACAGGAAAATGACACCCTTATTATCTAACCCTTTCCTACAGCGCTGTAGGACTGAAAGCCTGACAGCAGGGCTGTCCCTCAAAATTTGAGGTCCTACAGCCTAGAGCAGCACACCAGAGTGCACTCATAGGGAAAGGTGGACTTTAGGATCTATAATGGAAATCCTAACAGCATACCATGTTTTGTGATTGAAAGTTTGACCAGACCTTTCTATCTTTGTCACTGAGAATGTGGCCACGCTGTTATGTGAGACCATGACCCAACACCAAGTATATAGAGTGTGTGGGCGTGTACAGTAAGCCTATGATGCGTGCATGGTATGAGAAGGGAGAGAGACAGAGTTAGCGAGAGAGAGAGAGTGTGTGTGTGCATGCGTGTGTACATGTAAGTGTGTGTGTGTGTCTCTCTCCCTCTGAGTACTGAAGCCAGTTGGATCCATTTTTGATACACCTGGTTTAGCATGGCACAAGATAGAGGGTTAGGACAACCTCGCCAATGGAAGTTTATTGCCTATGTTCCTGTAGCTGAAGGGTGGAAATCCAGACACTGAAGTGAGAATGATAGAGACAGTGCTAACTTTAAACATTGCATTGTCACTTTGTTAGCAAATAGCTGCTGATTGGTTCTTCTTGAGCACTGCCATTTGGTAAATGGTGTGGGTGAAAGGGAAGACTGCAGTTTATGTAGTCAAAGGTGAGGACATTTCTAGGCTAGGTCTGCTCTTTTGTCTGTCCCTGGTTATTGTTTCAGAAAGGCAGCGACAGTGAATTGCAGAAAACATGCACTCCAGGTGCTCCTTCTTAGAGACGGCGCCAATGCTAGATACTGTGAGGAGCATCACTTTACACAACGGGTATGTTTGTAGAGCAGCCTGAGAAGGACAATTGACAAGTGAACCAACCCAAGCTGGTTCTGAAGGTTGGTGGAAAGTGAGAGCCATATCACCCCACTTTGTTCAGTTCCAAGGGCAGGAGCAGTCCGTGCAGTTTTCAAAGAGTTGCTGTGTAACCAGGGCTATAGCCTGCCTCACAGTCAGTCTCCTAGAGATGAGGAGACATCACCTGAAGTCACCACATTCTACTGGAGGAGTTGCCTGAAGAAGCCTAGATGCGTGGGTGCCTGCTGAGAGAGGGAAGGAGTGTGTCTGGCTCTGCAGGAGAAGACATTCCAGGAAAGCCCATCGTGTTCCCGACATGAGGAGCACCTAAAGGAAGCCTGTGAGCTTGAGAGAGCATGAGTGAATCGTGCAGGAAAGGGGAATCCCAGTCTCTCTGTGTAGTGTCTGAGAAGCTGCAACAAAGACTGTATGTACTAAAGCATGTCATCTTGAGTCGACCCGGCGATCTGTTGTGGGCTGAAGTGCCAGGTAATGCCAACACTCACAAGAGAGTTCCGGCAATGCAAACGTGGAAAGTGGCAAATGCAGCTGCCAACACACCTGAAGGACTTGCCTGGAGGCTGCAACTCCCATCAGCTGATGCGCCTGTGCGTAGCCGACCTCAGAATGTTGCCCCTGCCATGAAACTGGCGCGCCGCAGGAGGCTCCCTGAGCTGGGTCCATGGGAGATGATCTAATAAATAATCACTGCTGCAGTGCACACACCCAGGATGAGTCCACTGAATATAAGTGTGTCCCCACTCCGGCTGCACAGCAACGGTAGGTAACCGCAGGGCATAACTACACCTAGGAACAAGAGAAACACTAAGAAATATGCAGATAAAACTGCCACGCTTGAGACTGTGTGGTACAAGAAGACTTCCTAGGACTGTGAACTGAGTTGCCTGCCAAAATGAATACGAAGTCTGAACAATCTACAGCTGAGCCTAGGATGGTATTAGCAGGATCCCTGACTTCAGATGGAGGGAAAACGATTACAGTGGAGGGGGAGACGAGGGGAGGGGAGGGCCTCATCATTATTGCAACTTATTACAACTCTGCTAGGTGGAATGATTGAATTGTGTAGTATTGAGTTGTGCTTTCAGATGAAAAGTTCTTTCTTTTATAGTGTTGTGTCTGTTGTTTGACTGTTCAGGTCTGAACTGTTGCCCTGCAACTACCTCCCTGAAAAGCCTGTGACTGCTCAACGTTGTTACCCTGAGAGACAAGTGTGGAAAGGGATGTAACTAGATAATTTTGCAGAGGCATACTAAGATGGCCCCCAGAACACAAGTGTCAAACAACGCAACCTCAACCACCAAAGTTGCCATTTAGTCCCCTTAAACGAGATCTGAAAGTCACTTTTTTTGTGGCTGACAAAAATTGTAGCCCTTCTGTTATGTGGGTGGGTTTTCCTGCTTTTTGTTTTTGAAAGTCTAGTCACCCCTTTTGCTAGTAACATTATCTGCAGCCTGGAGCTGACCCAAACAGAAAATATTGTTATGTAAGCGAGGCTCACAAATGTCAGGCAGATGCAAAAGGAGCAGGCACTCATACCAGCAGCATGCTTGCACCCCACTCAGCAGAAGCTAACCAGATTTGCATATTAATGTAACAGGCAGCACAACGTGTGCATCAAATGAATATGCACTGACACCTTCTGGGATTCGCGCCTTAACAACACAGCAAACAGCTGCGCATTACAAATACGAAATAGATATTGCCACGAATGTTCAATGTATTTTATCAGGATGATTTTTAAGCCAGTACACTACGTTGTTCAACTTCCCTCCTTCTGTGTCCCTTTTATCCATGTTTCTTTCATTGTTCCCAGCTCTGTGTTTTGAATTAAACAATCAATTCATTTTGACAATTTGTGATGACTCAGTAACATTGACACAGAGACAACACTATGTGCATCACTTAACTTTAACTTTTACAAAGCGGCAGCTAAGACTATGGGAATTTTTGCCTGAGCACAATGACGGTGCAGTTCAGACGTGTCTGTCCTGATCGGCAGCTCCTGGCAAACTACCTGGTCTCGACCACTCCACTTCAGACCCACGCACGCACCAGAATTTCCTCTGGTATCACCAGTGCAGAGATGTAATCTTCATTCAGTTCAACTGGCCTCAAAGGTGTGAAAGGAATGTTATGGGGAAGTCTTGGACTGGAAAAGTAGCGTCCCCGCGGCACTGGGTGTCACTACACTTGTCATGAGAGTGCCACAGCTGCCAAGTTCTCCAGGTCCACCTGTGACCTGTTAGGCCCGTCCTGTTTTTTCTTAAAATCCTGCTACTTGTAGTCTTATAAGCCTCAGTATAAAACCAGGACTACAAGTCCCAGAATTCTATGAAAAACACGTGACTGGACTTGCCACGGACCTTCGAAACTTTGCAGCGATGTGCCCATATTTCTCAATCTTTTGTATGATGGGATTGTGTGATGTTTACATCAACTGAGATCAAAATCTTCTGGAGGGTGAAGAAGATTATCAGAGTGGGTGATGTCCTTGTAGTCTATGGCAGGGATTCCACTTATTTTCTGGGTGATAATGAGTTTGAGATGAAGGGCCTGTGTTTCAACTAACAGTATTCAAATATGCTGGGGCTTGTAGACCTATTCTAACAATGGGAAAAGTTAAACTGTACAGTGCTGAAAATAGGAAAAAAATTAGTGCATGTACTCACCAAATTGAGCCGTAGACTAAGGGGTGGGTTTGAGGTGAGGAAATGGGTGGCGTTTGCGGTGGGGAAAGTGGAGGGGCTACATTTAATGGGAGCCACATTTTCTGAATGTGCAACTGTGCGTGATGACACAGAGACATTTGTGCTGTCTTACAGTGTTCCTTTTGTCCTTGAATGTGAAAGGATATACTTCGTACCACGTTCGCTGTCAATGAGAGAGCTGGCTCCTTCCGCAGCATAATCTACTTCAGGTTACAATACCCTAGTACAGTGATTCCCAAACTTTTTAGAACCACGACACACTATAGGAATGACAAACTTTTGCGACCCACCTACCTTTAATGGACAAGAGGAGAGTCCAAGTGAATAAAGTATTGTGTGATAGCACTGGCGTAACGAAAGTTGAGGGGGCCCCCTTCAAGGTACATAAAGGGGCCCCTACTCTGTATTTACTCAAGACAGAGTACGGTGCGGAGGGGGCCCCCTGCAGCTCGGGCCCCCCCCGCACCGCGGGGGCTGCGGGGGTCTGTGTTACGCCCCTGTGTGATAGCACATTTTCATTTACAGACAGCACATTTTCCATTGAAAGGGCCACTAATTTTGCACAAACAGACAGATTCACTGATAAAGATATATAGCACTCAAATGATCATCTGTTGAAATTGGGTTTCTGTGAATATTTATCATTTGTTCATCACTAAATAAAGTGTCTTGCGGGGGCGGAGCCAGCCTCCATGCTGTGAGGGAGTCGATCTCAGAGCTCCTCTCTGCCCATGATCTCCCTGGCCCCTCGCAGCAGTCATTGGTTTCCCATTTCCCATTGGGAAAGCCTGCGGACCCTTCCTGGACTCCTCTAGTGATGGTGTTTGGGGTCGTGATTCCCACACAGCGTTGGGGGACACTGGAATAGCAGTGTCCCTGGTGTGTGGCCGATAACTAAAATGTCAGCTTCACTTTCAGAGTGGGAGCCGCCCAGTACCTCATCTGGAGCTATTGAGCAGCGCCGCTCAAGGGAGATAGCGGCCTGACCCTGCTAAATTTAACAGGGGATTTGCTGAATTTGAAGGCTCCCTCGCCCCCCACAACTTTGCGCAACATCGGGATCACGGCTCTTAGGCCCTGCCCAGGGATTTAAGTGGGATGAAAAAACTGGAGGGTCTCGCGTGGCCAATGTAATTAAGGGCGTAGCTTAAAAACAGGTATGCTAGAAATCTGTGCTTATCATAGTGTGCGGCCCGACTTGTATCTTTGCTGGTTCTGTCATTGCATCTAGATATATGATACAACAAGTAACATCATACCTACAAGTCAGGACTATTGGCTTTGTCAATGGTTGTTAGTTGCATGTGACACCACGACAATGTGGCTGCTCCTGAGTTGCAAAAAGAGAAGGGAAATCCAGAGAGAAAATGGCTCTCTTTAAAGGATTTCCCTTCCTCTACAACGCTCACCAGGCACGACGTCATTCCGCCACTTCTCCACTAGTGAGAAGTGAGCAGTGTGAACACGCACATTGATGTGCCTTCTGTCACTGCAGTCCGGAAAAAAACGGCCCGCCTGTGCCAGGGCACAAAACAGAGCCCGATAGAGACCCGTTTCGAAGCCCCCTTTAAAAAACTGCCGGTGCTCAGATCCGGTGAGACCCAACCCACTTAAAGCCCTGGCCCTGCCCCCTTCTTCAACGGCACATACAGGACACACCAGGACTGTAATTACGGCTGCGCTCGTATAGCTAGGGCCATTCTACTTTATCCTTTTTGCAGTCCCATCGGTGGTGCCTATGTGCCAGTCCTGTGCCCCCCTCGGCGGTGAGTCTTGGTGAGGCCTGCAAACTTTGGGCCTTCCTGCTGCTGGGCAAGCTGTTGGATCCAGAGCTGCCTGGACCCACCCCCTTATTTCCGTGGCTTGGTCCTCCGTCATGTTTGGAGCACCCTGAATGCTTGATTTCATGAGGGTGCCCCAGTACACGCCCAGCTGCGGCCAATACAGAAAGCCCCTTGGTTTTGCCCTGAAAATGATCTTTGCCTGCAAGACTAGGTCTGCTATGTGTGCTGTGGTTTGGGAGCTATGGCCTCTACTTATCCCATTTGCACTGGGGCTGTATCGTGACTCTTCGAGTTGGTTGGCAACTTCCCTCTATGTTGTTTTTTTTGTGCAGAGTTTTATATGACCCGAATCCAATCAGGTATCAGAGCGCTTTACATAGCAGCAGTTACGTTACATGAGGACACACATTAATGTTTTTTTTTTGGGGGGGTGGAGGTTTGTTAGGCAGGGGGAGATTAAGTGATTTGCCCAGAATCACAGGATGTTTTAGCGTCGTTACCGAGACTCGAACCCAGTTCCCCCAGGTCCGAGGTCGAGCGCCCTAACCGTTAGGCCAACTCCTCTCCCCCAAGTCTTGCCTACAACACCTACACGTCAGCTATTTGTTGATGAGGCAGTTCCAGCTGCATGGGGCACTGGATTGCAGCGTCAGAGTGTTTTACACTATTGCTAGTGTTCTGGGCGAGGTAAGCTTATCATGGCAGTGGGATCTACTTTATTATGGCCTTTGCTCCCGGAGGTGGGTTGCTAGTGCTGTGTCATCCCCCCTGTTGGAGGAACGCCTCAAGAATAGCTGTATCTTGGGGATCCGAAGTTGTTTTGGAGCTGCTCTTTGGGACTGCCTATCTGGGCCCTCCCTTTTTCACCTGGTCGCTGTAGCCTGACTTTAGTTGTCTGCTGCACCCCTCTCCTGTGATGCTACTGTGAGGACCCCATCTTCCAGTTACCCCCCTATTGAAATCTGATCCCGGGGCTTTGGTGCCACGTTTGAGTACTAATGGGGCGCACTCAGCATGCCAAGTATGACACAACTGGCACTCCCCTGCAGTGGATCAAGCAGGGCGCTGGCGGAGGTGACATTCCCTATATGGACGACAAGTTTGACAAATTGCTGGCTGACATTGATGCATCATGGGAGCGTTTTGAGTGCAAAATTGATTCACTGTCTGTGGAACTGGGCCTGATCCATGAAGATTTGTGGAGGGTTTCGCCATTGGAGACCACAGTTCAATCATTGTCGCCGCAGTTAAGAGAGCAGATCAACATATTACTGCTCTGGAGGCCCAAACAAAGCGTTTGACACCCCGCTTGGATGACCAGGAGGGTCGGGCCAGAAGTAACAATGTCTGCGTTGTGGTGTTGCCTGAGCGCGTCGAAGGGGACTGACTCCCTTCTGGCCTTTCTTGAGACCTGGTGGCGAGAGGTTTGTCACCTGAGGGACTCTCCAACGTTTACACCCTGGAACGTGAGCCCAGAGTCCCTGCATAGGAGCCCTGGCATTGGGCTCCGCCGAGGCCGGTGGTAGCCCGACTTCTGCATTTTTGGGACCGAGATCATCTTCATCAGGCCTGGGCCCATGGCCCATTTGTGGTAGACAAAGCTCAGGTGTCTTTGTATTCAGATATTACGCTCCAATTCCAAATGCAAAGAAGACCTTTCTTGGCAGTGAAGAAAAAACTACGTGAGTTGGGGCTCCGGTACTCTTTGCTCTTCCCGGCTTGCCTGCGGGTCCAATCGGAGGATAATGTGCATTTTTTCACTGATCCATCGGCGGCTTCGGACTGGATTGAATTACATGGCAAGGGCATGAAGCACCCCGGGACCCAGCCGTGCTCAATGCCCTAGGTGCCAGCAGTCCAAACGGTGAGGAGCGTCTTTCCCATCCAAAACTCAGGTGGCGCTAGAATAATCCAGGGCAGTGGAGATGGCTGCTGCTTTAGGGTCGCGTGGGGAGTTGGCCCCTTCCGTCTCTCCGGCAAGCTGCTCGAGTGCATCGGATTCTGCTCCCCCTGGCCTTAGAGACATCTTGCCAGATCTGTTGATGACTTGGATTGAATTGAAACTGCATTGCCTATAATAATTTGCTTAACCTCATTATTCTTTTCCAGTCTGAATGGCTCATTGATTGTACATGATTATTTAAATTCTTTGCCTGTGATATAGGGTGATTGGGGAGGCCCGGGTGTGGTGGGGCTTCTGGGATGTTTTCTTATACTGTATTGTTTTGTTGCAGTGGGTTTGCTCCTACTGTTGACGGCTCCTCCCTAATACTTAGTCCTCCGTTACGGATCTCTTTGGCCCCTTGGCCCTTTCTTTGTTGTTTTTTGTGGGGGTCTGTATGGGGTGATGTTTGGACATGATGGTTGTGTATCTCACTCCCTGGGGATGAAGGGTATTACCTTCTGTTGAGGTTTCATGATTGGTTGTGTGGGTTTTAGTTTGCCGGCAACTATGCTTCAAGGGGTGTTGAATTGTGAGATTGACGCAGTGAGATTGGTTGCCCCCCGCATAGGTGTGACGGTCGGTCCCTCGCGAAAGCTTCCCCCTCCCCTGATTTGTTCTTCATGGCTTTGCTTGTTAAGATACTAATGAGAAATGTGCGGGTCGTTCCTCTCCATCCAAGCGCTATGATGTATTGTCCTACTTGAAAAGGAGGGGAGCCCACATTGCTCTTCTCCAGGAGACCCACCTTACATAGATGGAGGGCCAAGCCCATTCGGGTTGCTGGCGAGGTCATCTTAATGCCACCTCTTATTCTCCTTTTTCTTGTGGTGCTCTCACATGCATTTGGCCTGGTGTTCCTTTCCGCTTGCATAGGGCGAATATGGACCCAGAGGATCATCATGTCTTGGTGCTGGGGACTTTAGATGGAAGGGACAAAGTTATTTTAAATGTGTACGCGCCTGATGTGGACCAATCCGCTTTTTTCTTTAGCTTGGCGTCCCTGCTCTCGCAGATGGTTCCCTACATGAGAGCAATGGGAGGAGACTTTAATTGTGTGGAGGATCTGTGCCTTGATCACTTGCTCCTGCCTTAGCACCTGCAGACAGGTTGGCAGCACCCGCCCGTTCGTGGTCAAGCGGGTGGGACTTGGACACTTGGATTGTTGGTGTATCCTTAATACGGAGTCCTGTGCATATTTTTTTCACTCTGGCCTACATGATCTTGAGGTGCATCTTGATCAGCTTTATACTTGTAGGTATTTGTATGACTGGGCGATGGTGCTGGAATATTTGTCTAAAACATATTCCAACCATGCTCCTAAGTTGGGAACGTTTTGTTGGTCTCCCACGAGGCCCAAGTTACCTACTTGGCGTCTAGATCCGGTGACGTTGGATGATCATGCATTCTGTGGGTTGTTGGGGGAGCATATCGACCAGTATTTTGTGGATAATACTGGGTCGGCCTTATCCATGGGAGTAGAATGGGAAGCAATGAAAGTGGTGCTTAGGGGGTCCTGTATTGCTAGTTCGGTGGGAGTTCTTTCTCAAATCCTCTCTCAGATTCACACACAGGAGGAGGCGCTAGATGGGTAATCAGGGGAACCAGAGGAAACCCTGGAGGGTAGGGTTCGGCTGCTGGAGAAGCGTGAGAAGTTCTTTATGTTGGTAGAACGCCTTTGTACCTTTGGTTATAAGGCGTATATGGCTGGGGCGCATGAGGGGCATGATAAATCAAAGAGAATGTTGACCTGTCTCCTCTCGAGGGCAGAGACGGCTGTTCTGCGCTTCAACTTTCAGATTCTTTGGGGCACAGTGTGTCCACGCAGGAGGAGGTTAATGGCATGTTTCTGACACATTATCATGATTTGTATTGCTCTGGGTCTGTATGCGCGGAAGCCAACATGTTTGGCTATATCCTAGATTCCTCTCTGCCAACTCTTGATCCGACAGTGGCGGAGCAACCGAACACAAGTTGCAGGGAGCGATTAAGGAGATGGTACGGGGTAAATTGCCAGGTCTAGATGGGTTTCCGATCTAATTTTATGTACCTTTTGCATCTGTTCTGGTTCCTCACTTGATGAAACTCTTTAATGATTCTCGGTGATGTGGCCAGCTCCCGCTCTTGCTGCAGGAAGCTGAGGTTATGTCTCTTCCAAAGAAAAACAAGGACCCGCTCCTGCTTGATTCTTATCGCCCCCTTTCCATGTTAAATGACGCTTATAAAATTCTGAGTAGAATATTGGCAACTCGGTTACTCCCACCCCCTGTGTGTACCCCCGATACATCCAGATCAAACTGGCTTCATCCCGACGCCTAGCACCATGCCTAATATTTGCAGCTATTCCTGGCACTCGATCGTAGTAATTGTCTCCCTTCTGAGGCCTCAGTCAAGTCGGTAGACATTAGAAAGGCATTCAATTCACTCCGTTGGGAATTCCTATACATTACTGTGCACAATGTGGGACAGGGCTCACTGTTTGTTGGGTGGACACGGCTGCTTTATACTGACTCTTTGACTAGGAACTGCACTGGTGAGCTGATCTCCAATGCCTTTGAGGTTTGAACGAGGAACTCAACAGGGTTGCTCCCTTTCCCCTTTATTAATTGTACTGGCTATGGAGCCCTTTGCCTGTACGATTCACCACTGTCGTCATATCTGGGTCTACATATTGCTGGTGATTGTACGTTTCTGTCTCTGTATGCCGATGACATGCTGCTGTATCTTCGGGGAAAAGACACTGACCTTTTGGGTGCGGTCGCTGCATTGTCGGAGTTTGGGGTTTGTTCAGGTCTTACGGTTAACTGGGACAAGTCATGCGTCTACCTCTTGCAGGGAGATCCTGCAGAGTGCCAATCTGTCGCGTCATTGCTGGTGCTGCATTGGGTGTGGCAGTGTATTGTGCGCCTGAATTAATTTATGAGGTGAACTATGGGTGTTGTGTTGGCTGGGTTGCATCAATCTGTTGCCTTTTGGACCACATTGCCTTAGTCGGTCAATGGACGTGTGGCTTTATTCAAGATGTTCATGCTACAGCTTATCTTTTTGCTGTACTCTGTACTCTCGTTGGAACTCTGGCAGCGGTTTTTCCGGGAGCTGGATACTTTTTTGCTTTCACTGTATTGGGGTACCTCCCGTCTTCACGTGACTCTCTGGAAAATGCATTTACCTGCGAGGGCAGGGTGTCTAGCATCTACCGATTTTGAACTCTATTACTTGGCGGCTCAGCTGCAGTGGGTGGTGTGCTGGCAGGCCTACCTTTGGAAGGGCGTTGGGACCACAGAGTGAAGTTATCCCTCTAAAGATTGTCTGATGGGCATCTTATTGCGACTGCAACCCACCTCTAGGGTGCGGACATCGAATGTCTTGATCAGGACTGCGCAATAAGTTTGGGCCCGATCATTGCGGTGGACTCGGGTCCCAATCCCATACACCCGCAAATTGCCTCTCGAGTTGGTCGGGCCCTGGAGTTGTCCAGGGGGCTGGACGGGCCTCCAGGATTTGTCTACTGTGGGGATTGATGTCTTCGGCGATCTGTTCATGCGGGGAGTTTTGCCCTTTTTCGGACATCTGGGAAATGTATGACTTTCCGGCGGGCCACTTTCTACTCTTTAGCGCCATTGTTTGTAAGATGAAGGAGTGGTGGGATGCTGGCGGTGTGGAACCTCTCAAACATGACACTATGCACCTTCTCTTTCTTAAAACGGGACACACTAAAGCAGTCACTTTGCTCTATAGGGCATTGTTGTGTGGGACGCAGCATCCGTTAGCGTCTCTGGGGACCCAGTGGGAAGCGGACTTTGGGACGGCTCTCTCTGATTCCTCTTGGAGGAGGGCTTTGGAGACGAGTTACCATGTGACCAGGAATGCTCGCTTTAAACATATTATTCTTTTTAATCTTCATTAGGCTTACCTGACCCCACACCGTATTCATACTATGTTTCCATTTGCTTCCTCAGCCTACCCCCACTGTTTCACTACAGATGCAGACTTTTATCACATGGTTTGGTCCTGTCCGCTATTACTTCCGTATTGGACCGTGGTCTTGCAAGTGGTACCGGGGGCCACAGACAGGGAGTTCCCGGTTTGCCCTGCATTGTGTTTGCTGGGCCTTCACGACCGTTCAGTGGTTAGTAACATCACTAATAGGTTCCTGAATCTGGCCCTTACTCTTGCCTGCTGGGAGGTTGGCCATGAGTTGGAAGTCCCCTTGTGGTCCTGATGTTTACCCTTGGGAGCTGGTGCTGTGGCGATGGACAGATTGTGAGCAGGAGGTGATCCGCTTGGAGGAGGCCAGGGGGGGTTTGAAAGATACCACTCCTGTCTGCTTGGGATGCCATACTATTGGCCTGTCCCGGGGCAGACCATGGGGGCTGGGTCATCCTAAACAAGTCCGCTTTGAGCATTGCCTCTTTGGACTCAGGGATGATGCTGTTGTTTCAGTAGTGGATGCACCTGGGGAGCGGTGTCCCTCTGTCTCTGGTCATCCGGGGTTGCCCTCCGCTCCGGTTCTTTGTTTGGGGCATTGAGTGATGGGACTGATATGTATGTGATTGGAGTGGAGGGACCTGCTATCCAATAGGTCACCGTAGACATGTTACTTACCAATCTTGGTAGGGTGGGTTTCTGTGCGGATGGGACTGTATTGCTTCAGCTGTCCACCAGCTGTGCCTTTGCTGTCCATTATAGTGTACTGTAATTCTGATGGATCAACCCTTTTGCTTAGTTTTCTTGCTGTTGATTGCGTAAACTCTAATAAAAATATTTACCAAAAAACGTAAAGTGTTGTGATTTTTGTTGATCCTATTAAAGTCTTTTCCAGCACACTTCAAGATTACAAAAAATGGGCTGCCATTTGTGAATTAGAAAGCTAAAAACGTGGCCCATGTTTGCAACAGTTTTGTACTTGTGAAAACACGAAGTGAATGGCGTTTTGCATATGGAATATGCAATAGATCTAAGCTTGCTGCAGACAATATTAGGGAAATAACAGTAAAAACCGGCCATGCAGGCCATAAAAAGGCCCGCAAACAACACAAAAACGACCCACACACTGATTTCTCATACCAGCCCATAGGGCACTTCCTGATTGCCCTATAGGCCAGTCTGACCCTGGCCGAAACCCCAAGGCTGGATAATAGTCATTTAAAAATAACAAGGGACAAGTTTTCAGTCAGCCTACTAATTAATTCCAAGCGACTGCCCTCCACGTATTGTCGACGCCACACCCAATTGCCAAGTTCAATTTTGATTATAATAAAAACTCTGCATCACCTTTCTTCCCTCTATTCCTCTTTCACATGGGTCAAGCGTGATCACCACGTTGTTAGCGCCCCTGAAAGCACACCAGCCCTAATACATAATATTTAAAAACCTATCCTTTAATGTACATTAAGCTGCACTTCCAGTCAGCACTGTCTGTGTGCCCAGAAAGATTTCTTGACAAATGCCTTTTGTTCTCAGCAGGCGACCATGTCCTGAACTGTTTTTTCCCCAGAGGGGAATCCTTGCTTGTCAGCAGCTACTTCCCTCTTAAGTGGTCACGTGGTCTGTGTGGGCGTGGCTTCCCTTCGTACCAGCGAGTATAGGAGACCGCTCTTCGCCCTTCCTCCCAGCGTTCTTTGCCTGTGTCTCCTCCACTTCCCCTGAGAGCCGGGCGCGCTGAAGGTCAGAGCTCTGGTTTCAGACGCTCCTCTGTCTTGCTTCCATCTAAGAATTTGTGCTGGGGCTGGCAGTTTGCTGTAGGGTTAAGGAGGAGGCGGACGATATCATTTTCTGTGCTGATCTCACCAGAATCACCACATAACTGAAACGCTTAGCATTCCACGTGCATACGTTTCACATATAAGGAATTATTCTGCTGACGTGGCCACATGCTGCAAAGTCAATTGATTTTTCAGCCTGGCTCCAGCATTCCAGACTCTGTTTTCCCAGGCGCTGGCAGTGAACTTGTAACTTTCTAACCCTGTTTATTGAGGTATAGAAAAAAACGTATATTTGAATGTCTGATTTCCGATCCTGCAGCAGCACACTTGCAAGTCCAATACACGCAGATAGACCCGATGCAGGATGTAATAGAAGTCAACAGGAGATATACATTCTCTGGATTTTTTTTTTTTTAAATCGGTCACTTTCCTCTCCCAAAATGTTGGGTAATCAGTGCCAGACACCTGCCCTTCTAAAGCACTGACCACAACCACTGTCAAGGTTAGTGCTATGCATTGGCCCTCATAGTGCATGAACACTCAGAACAGGAGTCCCTTCTGTGAGTGAATAATATTATGAGGCGGCTTAAATCGGCCCAGCATCAGCCCCTACTACGAGTCATACAGGGAGGGTATCGATATCTCCCAGAGTGGTTTAATACAGCGGGACCATGATTTGACCCTTGAGAGCCCCCTTAGAAATTATTGGAGAAATTGGGAATACCTCACCAGGGGGCATATCAACATGGGCTTTATCTCTGCTTTTTTGGCTTTAAAAGCCAAAAAAGCAGAGATAAAACTAGCACCCTATCAACAACAGGGTGCTAACATGCAAATTGGCATGTTAGCACCCTTTTACTCTACGCTTCCCCTTGCATCTCTAATGAGATGCAAAGGAGGCGTTCCAGAGTAAAATAATAGGAGAAATGTCGCTAAGCGACATTTCTCCTATTATCAAGAATATCGCTAACCCTGTTAGAGACAAAAAAAAGCAGCGCTAACCTCGGTTAACGCTGCTTTTTTACGTCTGGTATTTTTCTGACTTAGCCATGATATCCTATGGAAGGAGGATATCATGGCTAAATTTGTCTGTCCCTATCAACAATCTAACGTGAGATTATCGCTGGGTTTCCAGCGATAATCTCACGTTAGCCACTTAGCGTGAGGATTTTTATCGCTTTTGAGATAAGCGTTGCTAATAGCACGCTATCTCAGCGATAAAAATACACGCTAGCCGGCGATAATTATCCTAGCGCTAAGTGCGCTTAGCGATGATTATCGCCAGTTGTTGCTGATATGCCCCCAGATTCTCCTCGGAATCCCTAATTTTTCCACAGAGGTTCACCTGGAGATTTTTGTTGCTCTGAGCAGGCAAAGTCCTTAGGAGAAAGACAGTGGGTCTGTGGTAAATCCACAGATCTCATTATACTAATAATTAACCCTGTTACCGGCCCAGTAAAACTTAACAAAGTGACGTTAATGAGGCTCTAGGTGTTGTAGGACTGTTCTCTGCAGTGCTTTTTCACATGTTCACCCAATGTTAAGACATCCCAAAAGTCTTGTGGTCACTGTTCATTACATAAGTGGTATGGTCCATGATGCCGTAGCGAGGGTTGAACTTGGACCAAAGAAAGGCACGGGCACCAAAAGAAAAGTGACCCATATTATCAAATCACTACTCTTTGTGCAACAGTGCTTGGTTAGCGTGGGGGTGATTGGAGGGTCTAAGGGTACAGGCTGCAGCCAAAGAGGGTCGTAGTGTGGCCAAGCAAGGTACTGCCAAAGGGGTTCCACAGCATGGCTGAGGGTGCATAGAACCATGTAACAGTGAGGAAATGGACAGAAAACATGATTCAGGGTGTGGGTCACTTCACTACTGTAACTGGACTTGTGTTGTGCAGGGTTGGATTGGGATCAAAAATCGGCCGGGGCACACCAAAAAAAGTGGCCCACATTTGTGTAATGCCTCTCCACAAAACACTGTGTAGTAATCACGCTACATATAGTCGATGTAATGTACAGCGTTTATTAACTGTCTGTCTCCACAGCTTCCAGGAACCAACTGGTCCACCTGGTGATTCAAAGCACAACACTCCATCACCATGACACTGACATCACAGTGATCATGGAGAAAGGAATGTACATAGAATATACAACAAAATAGAGAAGAGACTACTACACACTGCTACAGCGAAGTTTTATGCAAATAAAGGGGGTGGGGGCATGTTTTATTAACTTCACTTAGATAAAAAAATAAATGCTCAGATTAGTTCAAACTGCTGAGCCACACGTTGAATGAAAGTGAGACCACTTCTGCTCAGGCCCCCTGCCCCACTCAATCAGCATACATTAATGGGCCAGCCCAGTGAGAGAAAGGGCGTGATAGCACCGTCCATCTGCCTCTAGAAAGGCCACCCAGGTACCCCCTGGGCCGCTGGCGGCATCCTAACAGCACAGACAGCCCACAGGCTGCCCAAAGAAGCAGCCCACAGGTAGAACTCTGCAACCGGCCCTTCGGCTATTTCCCGAGTGCCCGCGTTACCGGTCCGACCCTGGTGTTGTGTTGTTCTGAGAAATTCCTGATTAAATATCACTATATCAGTATAGCTGAAGTGAGAAAATCAACATGTTATTTAAAATCTATCTTTCACCTTTAAAAGCGCTAACTAACAATAACACATTGAGCAACTTACAGATAGAATACTTAGGTCTTTAGAAGTAAACATATACCAGACCGTGGTGCTACTATCCAGGCCAGCCACCTCTCCGGCACAGCAGAAGGGCCAGTGATACAGATCTATATCACCATTAGCCACTTAGATTTTTCTTAATTTGTCCCATCACTCTAGAGTGATAATTAGCATCCCCTCCTTTACTATTCAATTTCTGGTCCTTCTTGAACTTTTCATTGAAATGCTTTAGACTCCAGGGATAATTTAGAGAGTCAGCAGGCCAATGGTACTTTTTCTTATTAAAATGTGCACAATGCTGGTCAGACCTAGGATTGTGCACTCAGCCTATTTAAAAATAAATTACAGTTTCCCAGTTGTGACTCAAAACAGCAGCACTGGGTCCTCACACCTACTCCTCCCACAGTGCAGAAACCTAAACTATTGAACCATTTCTTTCAGAGAGGCAATGGTTAAGCTGAGGCAGAGGTAGGGCTGGAGATCTAAGACGGTCCTAGAGTTATTACTTTTATTTACCTCAAAATCTGGATTTGTGGCAGTCTATGTGAAAAAGTTATAGCCAATTCGAGCACAGCTTTTCACACACAGTGTATAAATATATGGAGATATTTCTAGTTCTTTTATTACACAGCACCTGCTAGCACAGTCTTGTAGTTATTAACCAAGTGAGTGTAACCTCCAGAGTCAACAACCTTTTCAGATAAATCACTGACAATGAAAACTGAGATTGTCCCAAAGCATAACTAGGAATGCATGTCTTCCAGCAGAACGTTTTCAGCAGTAAGTTACTTTATTTCTGTTTTGTTTCCCCTAGAAAGAAGGATGCCTTGTTACATCTATTGTTACAACTTTGAGATTGGTCTTGAAATATCTTCACAAATCCCACTTTATCTGTGATACAGCATTAACTTCAGAGTTGCCAACACGTGTTTCGCCCTAAGCAGGCTTTCAAGCAAAGAGCTTTTTCAAGGCTAATAGAAAGAAAAATATGCGCAAACCATAAAGAATGTATATTCAAACTAAGTATTAATGTAATTCGTGACAGAATCCTCCACGTGTGATTTCATGATTGATTTTAGCCTCAAAGATTGAATAGAAATGTGACAAAGTGAATAAATATAAGAAGTGAAAGCCATTGGTGTCTATGAGAGAAAGGAAATTAAACATACAGCTGATAATGCTAGTTAAGATTATCCCTCAGATAAAAAAGAAGAGATATTCCTATTGATAAGTGTATGAAAGTAGGATCTGCTTCTTATGGTTACCCCCACTTTTTGCTTGATGTGATGCTGATTTTGACTAGTCTGACTGGGATCCTGCTAATCAGGACCTCAGTCTATCTGCTTTCTCCCTAAACTGTTGTGTTTAGTACCTAGGTACATCCCAGATTGGATACTGGGGTACCCTTGTCATCCCTAGTATATGGTACCCATGTACCCAGGGCATAGGTACCCCAGAGGTTCCCCCATGGGCTGAAGCAGTTATTATGCCACCCATGAGGAACCATTCAAAATATATCTACAGGCCTGCCATTGCAGCCTGTGTAAGGTGGTGATTGCACCACTTACTAAAGATACAGGTTTTCTATATCTTTGGTCACTGCACTTAAAACCTATAAGTCACCCCAATAGCAGGCCTTTACAATCCTGAGAGCAGGGTGCTTGGTTCTAAGTGAGAGGGTGCCCCTGCATGAGCAGGACACCCCTGCAGCCTATGGAGTCCATTCTCCTAGGTTGTTAGTGAAGTAGTAATATACCATATAGAGGGGCACCACGTAATTACGCGATAACCATCTCGAAACTGGCTGCAACAAATCCTATCATGTTTGTTATCAAACATGTTGGAATCATACCCCCATACCGTAAACGGTGTGGGAGTATGATAACAAGCACTGGAAGAGGCCTCCGTTAGGCTCTCAGTGTTCGCAGTACCAGCCTTCTTGACCCGGAAAGCACAAAATGGTTGCTACTGACCAGAGCCACATTTCTGCCTTCCTGCTGCTGAGCCAAGCTTGAGCAGAGGAAGGTGGAACAATATGCATCCTGTCACAGGGAAGTGTGACCCCCTCCCAGACAGGATTTAGTGTGTTAGGGCTGGCCAGCACCAGAAAGTCTGCATGAGGGGCACATTTGGTGTCAAACCAGTCCTGGGAGCTGTTGGCTCCCGCTCTGGGGCGAAACTGGACAAAGGACATGGGAGTAACCACACCCCTGTCCAGACCCTTCCTTGGGAGGGTCTCCTGAATCGTCCCAACCCTTTCACAATTGTACTTAAGGGCTTACCTGGGTGTAGGTCCCTAGATTCATCATGAGACAAGATTCAATTTCAAGACCACTTCAACTTCTACCGCCTGGAAATGCAGGACTTCGTAAAGGGCCCAACTTAGTCTCCCTGCTTGTTTGCTGCATCGTCTGTGTCCGTGCTTCCTACAGAATCCCTCCAAGGCCTGTGGAACATCAAAGACACTTGAAGGAATCTCCCTTGGAGTGAAGGAGTCACATCCCTCCATTCGCAGGCTCCTCAACACTGCTGACCGGTCTGCTAATCCCAAGCTCCTGCGAACTCTGAACGGTTCAACAACACAAGCGGTGGGTTTCTACGTCTCCCGAGGCCTGAGCTGTACTCTCACTGAGTTTGAGGCTGGAGTGCATCTCTCCAGTCTTCCTCCTCCAGTGGACCAAGCCATTGCTACCAGCGGGTCTTAAGGGAGTGTAACATTCATGGGGTATGGTTTATCAAGGACCAATAGATTTGGGATATTCCCCCCTTCCCCAGATTACCCATGAGGAGCTTAGCTTCAATTGGACAGATCTCTGAGATTGTTATGTGATCGAGAATGTGGAGGGCCAGAGCATGCCACAATTGGAGATATTTGTAGAATTGAGTAGACTGTAGAGAATATGTTTGCTGCAACTATTGGAAGGAGGACAAATGATCACCTCTCCACACATCTCCCACCCGGGTGATACCAATCAGATCCCATTTCTGAAAGCCTGCCAATGACCCTACCACCCACAGCCAAGTGCCATGCCAGAGGGGTGTCTGCAGTGTAATCCTGGCATCCCATTGTGTGTGTCACAATGCAGGCCACCATGTTAGAAGGACCGTTCTGGTAAATGCGGGTAGAGTGTGAGGGATAGGAGCCCTGTATAGCATGGCCTGGATCTGGGAGAATTCAAGGTTTCCTAGCTCTCACCGGTAGGCCGGGTCCGCCCACCCGCCATTAAACCAGTCGTGGATCACCAATAGGAGGGTGGCCAGATAGTACAGAAAGGGATTTGTCATCCCCATAGCACCATCATATGGGGGCGTTGGCAGTGGACAAGAGCCAGTCACGATCTCGAGCCACCCCAGAGGAAAGTCGTGATCAATATATCTAGCCCACGGAACCAACTGCGGGGGAGATAGAGCGCGAGGTTCTGAAATACATAAAGGAGACGGGGCAGAGCCATCATTTTCAACAGTATATGTTTGAGAAACAAGGGTACCTCAGTGGTGAGATCAGGGGTCGTTAAGGCGGTGTGTAGAACAAGGGTCTAGTAGAGGCCAAAAAGGTCCTCAGGTAGCCTGGGATACTAATGATATAGAATTAGTTTAGTCAAATGAAATAATATAGGAAAGTCCCATAGGGACTTGTATACTTAATATATCTTAGGACGCAAGGTTTGAAATGACAACTCATTTATTATCTTCATAAATAAAGTATCATATGCTTCAGTGATAGTTCCAGTGCTCACATATAACGTGGACGTGCGTGAAGTGGGGGTAAGTGATAGTGACATTAGAAATACACCGCATTGAAAAACAACTACAGTAATAATCTGAAAAACGCCTCAATCAATTGAATGCAGTAATGAGTTTATGTTGGCGAGGTCGACGGCGTTTCGATCTCATACATTGGAGATCATCATCAGGACAAGAAATTGTGAGCAGAAAGAATTGCGAGGGTCCAGCGAATGATAGCTCAGAAGGTCCCGTCACTGGGAATATGTAGAAACCGTAGTAGGACGTCTGTGGTTGGCTAATTTGCAGACTGGTAGATAAAGCTGTGGCAGTTAGGTTAGTGCTACGCATTGGCCCTCATAGTGCATGAACACTCAGAACAGGAGTCCCCTCTGTGAGTGAATAATATTATGTGGCGGCTGAAATCGGCCCAGCATCAGCCCCTACTACGAATCATACAGGGAGGGTATCGATATCTCCCAGAGTGGTTTAATACAGCGGGACCATGATTTGACCCTTGAAAGTCCCCTTAGAAATTATTGGAGAAATTGGGAATACCTCACCAGATTCTCCTCGGAATCCCTAAATTTTCCACAGAGTTTCACCTGGAGATTTTTGTTGCTCTGAGCAGGCAAAGTTCTTAGGAAAAAGACAGTGGGTCTCGGGTAAATCCACAGATCTCATAATACTAATAATTAACCCTGTTACCGGCCCTGTTAAACTTAACAAAGTGACGTTAATGAGGCTCTAGGTGTTGTAGGACTGTTCTCTGCAGTGCGTTTTCACATGTTCACCCAATGTTAAGACATCCAAAAGTCTTGTGGTCACTGTTCATTACATGAGTGGTATGGTCCATGATGCCGTAGCGAGGGTTGAACTTGGACCAAAGAAAGGCACGGGCACCAAAACAAAAGTGACCCAAATTATCAAATCACTACTCTTTGTGCAACAGTGCTTGGTTAGCGTGGGGGTGATTGGAGGGTCTAAAGGTACACGGTACTGCCAAAGGGGTTCCACAGCATGGCTGAGGGTGCATAGAACCATGTAACAGTGAGGAAATGGACAGAAAACATGATTCAGGGTGTGGGTCACTTCACTACTGTAACTGGACTTGTGTTGTGCAGGGTTGGATTGGGATCAAAAATCGGCCCGGGCACACCAAAAAAAGTGGCCCCCATTTGTGTAATGCCTCTCCACAAAACACTGCTACAGCGAAGTTTTATGCAAATAAAGGGTGTGGGGGCATTTTTTATTAACTTCACTAAATGCACAGATTAGTTCAAACTGCTGAGCCACACGTTGAATGAAAGTGAGACCACTTCTGCTCAGGCCCCCTGCCCCACTCAATCAGCATACATTAATGGGCCAGCCTAGCGAGAGAAAGGGCGTGATAGCACCGTCCATCTGCCTCTAGAAAGGCCACCCAGGTACCCCCTGGGCCGCTGGCGGCATCCTAACAGCACAGACAGCCCACAGGCTGCCCAAAGAAGCAGCCCACAAGTAGAACTCTGCAACCGGCCCTTCAGCTATTTCCCGAGTGCCCACGTTACCAGTCCGACCCTGGTGTTGTGTTGTTCTGAGAAATTCCTGATTAAATATCACTATATCAGTATAGCTGAAATGAGAAAAACAACATGTTATTTAACATCTATCTTTCACCTTTAAAAGCGCTAACTAACAATAACACATTGAGCAACTTACAGATAGAATACTTAGGTCTTTAGAAGTGAACATATACCAGACCGTGGTGCTACTATCCAGGCCAGCCACCTCTCCGGCACAGCAGAAGGGCCAGTGATACAGATCTATATCACCATTAGCCACTTAGATTTTTCTTAATTTGTCCCATCACTCTAGAGTGATAATTAGCATCCCCTCCTTTAGTATTCAATTTCTGGTCCTTCTTGACCTTTTCATTGAAATGCTTTAGACTCCAGGGATAATTTAGAGAGTCAGCAGGCCCATGGTACTTTTTCCTATTAAAATGTGCACAATGCTGGTCAGACCTAGGATTGTGCACTCAGCCTATTTAAAAATAAATTACAGTTTCCCAGATGTGACTCAAAACAGCAGCACTGGGTCCTCACACTACTCCTCCCACAGTGCAGAAACCTAAACTATTAAACCATTTCTTTCAGAGAGGCCATGGTTAAGCTGAGGCAGAGGTAGGGCTGGAGATCTAAGACGGTCCTAGAATTGTTACTTTTATTTACCTCAAAATCTGGATTTGTGGCAGTCTATGTGAAAAAGTTATAGCTAATTCGAGCACAGCTTTTCACACACAGTGTATAAATATATGGAGATATTTCTAGTTCTTTTATTACACAGCACCTGCTAGCACAGTCTTGTAGTTATTAACCAAGTGAGTGTAACCTCCAGAGTTAACAACCTTTTCAGATAAATCACTGACAATGAAAACTGAGATTGTCCCAAAGCATAACTAGGAATGCATGTCTTCCAGCAGAAAGTTTTCAGCAGTAAGTTTCTTTATTTCTGTTTTGTTTCCCCTAGAAAGAAGGATGCCTTGTTACATCTATTGTTACAACTTTGAGATTGGTCTTGAAATATCTTCACAAATCCCACGATATCTGTGATACAGGATTAACTTCAGAGTTGCCAACACGTGTTTCGCCCTAAGCAGGCATGCAAGCAAAGAGCTTTTTCAAGGCTAATAGAAAGAAAAATATGCGCAAACCATAAAGAATGTATATTCAAATTAAGTATTAATGTAATTCGTGACAGAATCCTCCACGTGTGATTTCATGATTGATTTTAGCCTCACAGATTGAATAGAAATGTGACAAAGTGAATAAATATAAGAAGTGAAAGCCATTGGTGTCTATGAGAGAAAGGAAATTAAACATACAGCTGATAATGCTAGTTAAGATTATCCCTCAGATAAAAAAGAAGAGATATTCCTATTGATAGGTGTATGAAAGTAGGATCTGCTTCTTATGGTTACCCCCACTTTTTGCTTGATGTGATTCTGTTTTTGACTAGTCTGACTGGGATCCTGCTAATCAGGACCCCAGTCTATCTGCTTTCTCCCTAAACTGTTGTGTTCAGTACCTAGGTAAATCCCAGATTGGATACTGGGGTACCCTTGTCATTCCTAGTATATGGTACCCATGTACCCAGGGCATAGGTACCCCAGAGGTCCCCCATGGGCTGAAGCAGGTATTATGCCACCCATGAGGAACCATTCAAAATATATCTACAGGCCGGCCATTGCAGCCTGTGTAAGGTGGTGATTGCACCACTTACTAAAGATACAGGTTTTCTATATCTTTGGTCACTGCACTTAAAACCTATAAGTCACCCCAATAGCAGGCCTTTGCAATCCTGAGAGTAGGGTGCTTGGTTCTAAGTGAGAGGGTGCCCCTGCATGAGCAGGACACCCCTGCAGCCTATGGAGTCCATTCTCCTAGGTTGTTAGTGAAGCAGTAATAAACCATATAGAGGGGCACCACGTAATTACGCGATAACCATCTCGAAACTGGCTGCAACGAATCCTATCATGTTTGTTATCAAACATGTTGGAATCATACCCTCATACCGTAAACGGTGTGGGAGTATGATAACAAGCACTGGAAGAGGCCTCCGTTAGGCTCTCAGTGTTCGCAGTACCAGCCTTCTTGACCCGGAAAGCACAAAATGGTTGCTACTGACCAGAGCCACATTTCTGCCTTCCTGCTGCTGAGCCAAGCTTGAGCAGAGGAAGGTGGAACAATATGCATCCTGTCACAGGGAAGTGTGACCCCCTCCCAGACAGGATTTAGTGTGTTAGGGCTGGCCAGCACCAGAAAGTCTGCATGAGGGGCACATTTGGTGTCAAACCAGTCCTGGGAGCTGTCGGCTCCCGCTCTGGGGCGAAACTGGACAAAGGACATGGGAGTAACCACACCCCTGTCCAGACCCTTCCTTGGGAGGGTCTCCTGAATCGTCCCAACCCTTTCACAATTGTACTTAAGGGCTTACCTGGGTGTAGGTCCCTAGATTCATCATGGGACAAGATTCAATTTCAAGACCACTTCAACTTCTACCGCCTGGAAATGCAGGACTTCGTAAAGGGCCCAACTTAGTCTCCCTGCTTGTTTGCTGCATTGTCTGTGTCCGTGCTTCATACAGAATCCCTCCAAGGCCTGTGGAACATCAAAGACACTTGAAGGAATCTCCCTTGGAGTGAAGGAGTCACATCCCTCCATTCGCAGGCACCTCAACACTGCTGACCGGTCTGCTAATCCCAAGCTCCTGCGGACTCCGAACGGTTCAACAACACAGGTGGTGGGTTTCTACGTCTCCTGAGGCCTGAGCTGTACTCTCACTGAGTTTGAGGCTGGAGTGCATCTCTCCAGTCTTCCTCCTCCAGTGGACCAAGCCATTGCTACCAGCGGGTCTTAAGGGAGTGTAACATTCATGGGGTATGGTTTATCAAGGACCAATAGATTTGGGATATTCCCCTCTTCCTCAGATCTCCCATGAGGAGCTTAGCTTCAATTGGACTGAACTCTGAGATTGTCATGTGATCGAGAATGTGGAGGGCCAGAGCCTGCCGCAATTGGAGATATAAGTAGAATTGAGTAGACTGTAGAGAATATGTTTGCTGCAACTATTGGAAGGAGGACAAATGATCACCTCTCCACACATCTCCCACCCGGGTGATACCAATCAGATCCCATTTCTGAAAGCCTGCCAATGACCCTACCTCCCACAGCCAAGTGCCATGCCAGAGGGGCGTCTGCAGTGTAATCCTGGCATCCCATTGTGTGTGTCACAATGCAGGCCACCATGTTAGAAGGACCGTTCTGGTAAATGCGGGTAGAGTGTGAGGGATAGGAGCCCCGTATAGCATGGCCTGGATCTGGGAGAATTCAAGGTTTCCTAGCTCTCACCGGTAGGCCTGGTCCACCCACCTGCCATTAAACCAGTCATGGATCACCAATAGGAGGGTGGCCAGATAGTACAGAAAGGGATTTGTCATCCCTATAGCACCATCATATGGGGGGCGTTGGCAGTGGACGAGAGCCAGTCACGATCTCGAGCCACCCCAGAGGAAAGTCGTGATCAATATATCTAGCCCACGGAACCAACTGCGGGGGAGATAGAGCGGGAGGTTCTGAAGTACATAAAGGAGACGGGGCAGAGCCATCATTTTCAACAGTATATGTTTGAGAAACAAGGGTACCTCAGTGGTGAGATCAGGGGTCGTTAAGGCGGTGTGTAGAACAAGTGTCTAGTAGAGGCCAAAAAGGTCCTCAGGTAGCCTGGGATACTAATGATTTAGAATTAGTTTAGTCAAATTAAATAATATAAGAAAGTCCCATAGGGACTTGTATACTTAATATATCTTAGGACGCAAGGTTTGAAATGACAACTCATTTATTATCTTCATAAATAGAGTATCATATGCTTCAGTGATAGTTCCAGTGCTCACATATAACGTGGACGTGCGTGAAGTGGGGGTAAGTGGTAGTGGCATTAGAAATACACCGCATTGAAAAACAACAACTGTAATAATCTGAAAAACTCCTCAATCAATTGAATGCAGTAATGAGTTTATGTTGGCGAGGTCGACGGCGTTTCGATCTCATACATTGGAGATCATCATCAGGACAAGAAATTGTGAGCAGAAAGAATTGCGAGGGTCCAGCGAATGATAGCTCAGAAGGTCCCGTCACTGGGAATATGTAGAAACTGTAGTAGGACGTCTGTGGTTGGCTAATTTGCAGACTGGTAGATAAAGCTGTGGCAGTTAGGGTAGCGTCAAGTGCAGGAAGGCATCTTGAGTTAGGCAGGTGCCAGGCACCGGGGTTTTAAGGAGCCGCGTGTGGGCGATTGAGTCAGTAGTCCGGAGTTAATTTAGACAAGGCCGTTTCAATCTGGCATTGGCGGTCATTAACTTGGGTTCCGAGGACGCAGTTGGCGAGACCCGGTGTCAGTAGGGGATTGAATCACTGGAACTATCACTGAAGCATATGATACTCTATTTATGAAGATAATAAATGAGTTGTCATTTCAAACCTTGCGTCCTAAGATATATTAAGTATACAAGTCCCTATGGGACATTCTTATATTATTTCATTTGACTAAACTAATTCTAAATCATTAGTAGCCCAGGCTACCTGAGGACCTTTTTGGCCTCTACTAGACCCTTGTTCCACACACCACCATCATTTTGAACAGGGCAATCCTGCTGAGGGGGTTAAGCGGAAGGGTTTGCCAACGCGTAACAGCTGCTGTTCTTGTTTCCGGGTCTCAGCAGCCATGTTGTCTTTGAGCACTCAGAAAAGCCTGTCAGAAAGCTCAATGTGCCTTTTCTGTAGCTTTCAGAAATGGAAAGGTGTTTCCAGCAACTAAACAAACCTCAGCCTGGTGTGCCTAGATAAAGTCCCTCTCTATCTGATAGCACTTCAATGAGGTTTATTTACTCCATCTGAACACTGTAGAACATTTGTTAAATAATCAATAATAAAGCCTCTCTAGCCTTTACCTGCTTATGTCCTGTGAAACATTGCGTATTGTTTAAAAAACAATAACTGAAAAAGCAAGATATCAAATTACATGAAATCGTGTTGTTTACACAGACATAATAACTGGAAAATCAAAATGTCAAGCCATGCTAAAATAAGCACTAATCTAGTCAAGCAAGCTTAATTATCAAGTTGCAATGACACAAATATTTTAATTATTTTTTTAATTATACATTTTCATTTAAAACATACACCTGGGGGTGTGGCTAGCAGCCAGCGAAGATGGCCGCAGCCTGAGAGAGCTCCGCGATCGGAGGCACAGAAACCAGATTATCCTGTCATTAATCCGGTGGTTACGACACAAGAAACAGATGCACTGACTCCAGACACTGTCCAGCACTCTAAGGTGCAGAAACGAACTCCGCAGCTGGTGCAACTATCCAGTAGCACCGTGTAACATGATTGCAGCCTAGACCCTGCCCAGAAGCCAGGGACACACGTAGCCTTACACCCAGAAATGGGACCGGAAAAAAACCAACAAAGGACGGAGGCAGGAGGTAAAGTGAAGTGACCTATCCTGACAAGCAGCCACCGTGAACCCATTCCCTGTGGAGCTTAGACACCCCCGGGGGGGACACAACGGTGCCCTGACCGACTGTTGCTGCCCATCCGCAGACCCGCTTCGCGCGCAAACTCTTTGGGGTGTGCTGGGCGCCCTTCCTTGCTCTGGGAAGGTCGAGATCCCACCCAGCCCGGCGTCCATCGACAACTGCGCCACGGCACTGGGAAAGAGAAGTGACCTATCCTGACAGGCAGCTGTCACAAACCCATCCCCTGCAAAGCTTTGACACCCCCCGGGGGGACACAATGGAGCACTGAACGTCTGCTGCTGCCCATCCGCAGACCCGCTTCGTGCGCATACTCTGGGGGGGGTGAGCTTGGCGCCCTTCCTTGCTCTGAGAAGGACGAGATCCCGCCCGGCCCCGGCGCCCATCGACAACTGCGCCGCGGTGCTGAGACATTGCGGGCAGGACACAGAGTGGAGGTGAGGAGCTGCGGCTGGGGGCCCCTTTAGGTGCTGGAAGTGTTGTGCGGGGTGTCGGCACTGTGGCTCACGCTTAGCGGCCGGCCCTCCTCTCTGAGTGTCATCCCGAGCGGGCTCTGCTCCCTAGACGCTGGGGGTGGGTCGACTGCCAGTGGCGGTTCGGCGGCGGTGTGGGAGGGTCCCCCGCTGTGTGGCCGTTGCACACCACTGCATTTGAGTGACCAGGATGCCAGCACCGCGCAAAGGGATAACTGAGCAACTGTGAGGATCAGAACCGGGCTGAATGCAAGTAACATAGGAGTGTGGGACCACCAGCCACAACCGGCCCAGAAACAATACCAGCATACAACGCTCTGCAGCATAAATTCACCGGCCTCAGCCCTGGACACACTGCCTGGGTGGTAACCTGTACACCGGCACCCGGGCCAACTTTACGAGGGACAAAAAGGCATCGCATAACGGACATAAGAGGATGGGCATACGGAAAACCGGAAGGCCGCATGTGGAACAGATTCCCGTGGTCAGGCAACGGCGACTACGGTGCTCTCCCCCCACTGAAAAACACGCATAAGAGCAGTGAAACACACAGTGACATGGCCAACCGTGGGCTGCGCACGATCCAAACAAATATATTGGACAAGTATGCCTTTAGCAAGGAACAATTACGTAAACCTGACCCTCCGGTGCCGGTTTCTACGGCTGACTCATCACCTGACAACCCAAAAGAGATTACGCTGCTAGACATAATGGCCACACTACAGCAGGTACAAATGTCCATCGGAACAATATCCACAGACGTAACGTTTCTGCGTGCTGACATTGCCAAAATTAATACCAGACTCACAGATGTTGAGACCGCAACAGCTGGGCTCCCCACGGACACAGCGGCATTGCAGAAACAGGTAGAACAACTGGACCGCCGGACCCAGCATTTAGTCACCAAGCTCGACGACCAGGCGCAACAACATCCGCCTGGTTGGGGTGCCGGAGAGTGTTAGGGGGCCTGCACTAGACTTATTTGTGGAAGACCTAATTAAAAATCAGTTACAACCACGAGGTTTGTCCAGCTTTTCTCAGTGGAAAGGGCGCACAGAGTTCCAGGCGGCAGACTCAAACCAGGGGCACTCCCTCGGCCTATACTGGCCCGTATCTCCAACTATCGTGATAGAGATACGATCCTACAAACAGCACGTGTGTCTTTGTACCCCGACTATACTGCGACAGTTACCAGCCAACGTAGAAGCTTTCAGGAAATCAAGAAAGAATTACGCAGTTGTGAACTGAAATATGCTATGCTCTTTCCTGCAAAACTTCAGGTCGAGGCAGAAGGAAAGAGCTGGTTCTTCTCGACCCCAGAGGAAGCACAGAACTGGCTTGAGGGTTGGAGACCAGCCCAGGCCCGAAATGACAGGATCGGAGAAGGCAGCAACAGCCTTCAGCATTGGAGGTGACAGCTTCAGCTCGGCAGAAAGAATTGAAACGCAACACACAACGGGACACCTGTGCAGATTCTTAGTAGAACGGCAGCTACTAAAGAACAAGAACAACACAGACCGACAGGCACGGACACACTCTACCAGCAGGGATAGACGCAGCACGCAAAAATGCTAGACTGGATTTAAAGGACTGTACGAGATAACTGCGTGCTCTGGAAGTACGGCGGATCTTTTTATAGGATTTCACTCGTATGCCGCCACAGACTGAGGGTAATACAAGGGACTGGTGCCAGACGGTCGCGAGAACTCTCCACCCTCGACGCAAGTATATAGTTATGGGACGGAAGCGCTCTGCTAAGTTGGGGTGGCGGGTAGTTCTAAATCCGCATGGCAGGGAGGCAGGGAGGGGGAGGGGGGAAAAGGGCTGTTTCATGGGGTTATTTTTAATTTTTAGTTATAACGTTACTGAACACCGATGCTCTATACATACATGTGTGCAGCACATAGTGCTTAAAGATGGCAAGCACTCAATCCCAGGAGAATGACGGCACACTTATGGCTACGACATCGGCGGAAGATCCTCACACGAATGACTCACTACCACATAATCCGCACCCCCCCTTCTCTATACTTTCATGGAATGTAAATGGACTAGGGGACAAAATAAAAAGGGGACTTGTCCTACAATATATAAAACGTAAAGGTCCTGCGATAGCTCTTATACAGAAAACACATCTGGTGGGCTCTACCTGCAAGGCACTAGACAGATGGGGATAGAAGATGGTAGTCCACTCAGACTTCACCTCTGGGTCACGGGGAGTAGGAATTGTGTGTAAAAAACGCTTCCCGATAATAATACAGGGTTCCTGGACTGACGAATAGGGACGTTTTGCGGCTGTAGCCTGCCAATGAGAAGGACGCACTTACAATCTAATATCGATATATGTTCCCCCTGCACCACACAGCATAACATTGCCAGCACTGGGAAAATTTCTCCTATCACTCCCAGAGGGAGAACTCATCGTGGGAGGGGACTTTAACATCGCGATGGACACGTCTCTTGATAGACAACCCCCCAGGGACACCGACAGGGCGCGCAACAAGCTGGCAGATTTCGCTGAGGCGACGGGCCTCATAGATATCTGGAGGGTCAAACATCCGACAGCGAGGGAGTACACGTTTCTCTCGGGGGTGCACGGTAGTCTCTCCAGAATTGATTACATATTCACATTGGGAACTGGGATTGGTAGGGTGGGGGAGATCATACACCTCTCGAGAGGCATTTCTGACCACTCGCCTATTTTGCTCACGTACATCTCCCACTCCCCAGGTAGACGACGCGTTTTCCCATTATACCCTGGCTACCTGAAAAAAACCCAAATTAGTAAAGGACTATCCAAGGCTACAAACCACTTCTTTAATGAAAACGAACACACAGTGTCCTCCCCGGTGACCCTATTGGAATCCTACAAGACGGTGATAAGGGGGCAGGCCATCTCACTGATCGCTAACCACAAACGTGAGAAACGATGCCAGGTCGAGTCGCTAGAACAGGAAGTTTCCCGGGTGGAGGCAGAATGTGTAAGGGAGGCGGGGGAACGTGCCGCATATAGGTTGCAATTGGCCCAACAAACATACCGAACAGATGCATGGGAAGAAGCAAAAACAAAAAAAGCTGACATTCAAAATACTATATACGAGATGGGAGACAAGACAGGGAAACTATTACCATGGCTGGATAAAAAAGAAAGGGCAGACAGGTGGGTAGCGGAAATCAAGACACAGCCGGGTGAACTCATAACAGATCTGCAAACAATAGTTGAGGCGCTATCGGCACATTTCCAACAGGTATACACACCCCTCGCGACGGGCACTGTCGAGGACAATATAGCATTCCTCAAAGACGTACAAATGCCGGCACTTACGCCTAAGGGCGCCCTAGAGCTGGAAGCAGACCTTACTAGTGACGAACTTCAGCAAGCAGTAGGAGCCCTACACTTGGGGAAGGCATTGGGACCTAAGTGGATCTCTATAAACAGGCCGCAACACAACTCATGCCTCATATGCTCCACATGTTTATACATAGTCTACAAAGAGGGGCACTACAGAGGGACCAGCGCCTGGCTACAATAGTGGCAATCCACAAACCAGGGAAGCCCCGGAGGACTGTAGCTCCTATAGGCCAATCTCCCTCATCAACGCGGAGGCTAAAATACTAGCCAAAGCACTAGCCACACGACTTCAAGCACACCTCCCGGCCTTCATCCACCCGGATCAATCCGGGTTTATGCCCAACCGAAATACAGCACTCAACCTTCGCAGATTAAATGGCGTGACGGCACGCAAAGACACGATCGAAGAAGATGCTGTGATTCTGTCGTTGGATGCCCGTATGGCATTCGACTTAGTAGAATGGCTCTTTCTCTTTGCGGAGCTTCGGTGCATGGGGTTTGGCCCGAAAGTTTGTGCGTGGATAGAACTCCTATACATGCAACCTTCAGCCCAGGTTGTCGTAAACAGTCGCATTTTCACAGAATTCCCATTGGGGAGGGGCACGAGGCAGGGATGCCCTGTCACCGTTGCTTTTCACGATGGTGTTGGAACCTCTGGCGGCATGGATCCGACAGGACCTGGTCGTCTGGGGGCTACGATGGGCAACGGGTTGGGAAGATCGACTGTCGCTGTACGCTGATGATGTCCTTCTCTATTTGCCTTTCCCAGCACGATCCATAAATTGCCTACTGGATATCTGTGCGGCATATGGACGCGCCTCAGGCTACACGATTAATCGGACGAAAGCCCTTCTCTACGTATTGCATGGCCCCATACCTAAACTCCTCCGACACTGTACCATTCAGGTCGCGACTGAGGGATTAAAATACCTTGGTATTTATGTCACCCACGTTCATCAGCGCTTCACAACAGAGAATCTCACGAAACCGCTTGCAAAACTCCAAAACGATGTCAAACACTGGCGTTCCTTGCCGTTAACACTCATTGGACGGGTGGCCCTTTTTAAAATGATGGGGCTCCCTAGATTTTTATACGCTCTCCAAAATACACCGTTCCCGGTAGTGCCCACGTATTTCGCAGCAATTAATGCTGAAGTGAGCAAACTACTATGGGGTGGGAAAACGAGTCGGATAGCAATACAAAAACTAATGAGAGGATGGTACGACGGGGGCATTGTCCTTCCTAATATCAAGCATTATTATTGGGCTGCTCAACTTACGGTCATAAACCAATGGTTGCATGCGCCACAGGAGGAGCCAGCATTTCGCATGGATAGGCACTTACTTGACCAGGAAGGTATCATGGGGACATTATATAATAAGAAACGAAGGCCCACACTTACGGGCCCAACGGCCCACGCGGTTAAGATCTGGTTTGAGAAACAGAGAGCGCAGGGCTGGGAATGGGTCATCACTCAGGCCACATCTATCTGAGACACACGACGGCGGGGCAAACTGAGCAATACAAAAGGATTCTATCAATGGGATCTAATAGGTATATCGAGAGTTGGGGATCTTTGGAAAAAGGAGAGATCATCTTCTGTGACCAGCTACAGGGCGAATATGGTCTTGCACAGACAGAGAGGTTTAGATATCTGCAGGTAAAACATGCACTACAAAAGGCATTGCCGCGAGACACACCATTGCCAGAAGCCTCGCCACTAGAGGATAGACTTCTCACAGATCACCTACACAAGAAAGAGAACTCCCTTGTATATCGGAAAATAGTGAACAACCAACCGGATCCCACGTTGCCCCTTAAGGAAAGGTGGGAGACGGAGCTGGGCCCCAAGGATGAGGCGGAATGGCAGGAAGCACTAGCATCACCAAGGGAGGTAGCAATCCCCTCGAGGCTCTGGTTATTACAATTGAAAATCCTACATAGGATATACTATGCACGTACATTATTACATAAACACACACTATCTGGGACTGTCCAATCATCCGGCAATATTGGGCATTAATTATGACCACCATGTCACGGGTCACAGGGATAGTAGCCCTCCTGGAACCAAAATGCTGCTTGCTTAATGTTTGGGAGCCAACAGACCTCAATCACTCGGACCAGGACTGGGTGACACTTGGTCTGACCCTGGCAAAAAGGAATATAGCTCTTCACTGGGGATCCAGACAGAACCCGACCCTACAACTATGGTGCTGAGATATGGACACATCAATGGTGACCGAAAAAGCAGTGTATATACACAGGGGATGCCCCAAAAAATGGGCCCGTATCTGGGGGGAATAGAACACCTACCGTGGCAATATATGCGAGCCCCCTCAAGAAGACACAATATATGACATTAGCGCTGGTTCAGTTGGGAGTCTGTGTGCTACGTATGAAGCTCATTTTAGGTTATGCCTTAAACATTCTTTGGTGAATTGCAAAAGACATAGACCAATTCAAGAACTGCTGTAACTGTATACATGTGTATAACAAAATGCATAACTACTGTGATTTTATGCCCAAGTACCGATTGTTTTGATTTGTATAAAATAAAAACAAATTCCCCCCCCAAAAAACATACACCTAAATAAACGAACATGTATAATCCAAAAGGGGAATACCTGGATAGAAAACATGCAAGGATTATATTACGGTAGGATTTGTTTCAACTGGTTTAGCTATAACAATCCGTTATACCAAACCTTATAAAATTGAGAACCAAATGTTAGATGCTGATCAAAAACACCCTTCATTTTTCAACAGTGTTCGCTGCACCTGAGTAGGTTCTTAGATGGCTAGGACATAGGTCTGAGGTCCAAGTAACAACATTATACTCAATCAGAATTATTTCAGTCTTGTATCCATTATGTTTCCAAAAGTTGTACGACATCCATCTTTGAATGCCCAGGAAACAGTCACTTGGCCTACTGTCATTTTTGGTAGTGTGGTGAACAAATGTTAATAAAAACTGAGTGTCTTCTGCATATGAAAGCTTGGTATAACCAAGGGTCCATATTAGACTGCAAAGCGCTTGAATGTAGATATTGAACATGTTTGGAAAAAGATCTGAGCCATTTGGACTCTGTTGGGCAGGAAGGAAGTATGACAAGCAAATGCTGCTCCTTGAATCCTAGCAGATCTGTTTCTGAGTTGAATGTTATGATTCATGGTATTGAAAGCTACATACAGATCCAACAAAACAAAATCCACCGTTATCCTATAACCAGCAAAACTCATCTAACATAGCAACAAGAACAGGTTCCCTATTGTGTCCTTGGCGAAACCAAGTTTGTCCATTATCTAGAATTCTAGTCACTTCTAGATGGGTGTTATACCATTGAGATAGATGTTTCTCCATGATTTTTTCTACATTCAGAAAATGTGTGAAGGAATGTAAGTGCTCTAAATCTCTCGTGTCCAGAGCAGGGTGTTGACAATCCTTTCATCTGCAAATTTTTAGCCCAATGGTTGATTTACAAAAGTGATATATTTTTGAGTCCATCAGTCCTTTCTGGTTGCAGGAATATATATAGCTTGTTAATTGCCCAAAAGATGTAATACCGGAGCCAACATCTGAGCTGCAGCAACTAATGATTTTTCATTTAGATTTTTCATTGTGTACCAACCATGCATCAATTCATATGGTAAAATCTAATGAATGAAAGGTAAGTTTAAAGGAAACCTATTCAGTTTTAGAATGTGACCAAGATACTGAGTTTAGAAAAGTGGTTATTTGTATACCTCTGAATTCGGGCTTACCCATAATATCATGTGTTTCAGGTTGCATTTCGCAAAATGTGTTCTTTCTTGCACACTGGCTTATGTTTTGAAGCAAAAAATGGAGAGAAATTCAATTGATGTTATCAAATGTTGCCTGTGAGCCCACACTTATCCAGATAAAAACAGTAACCCACTTGTGTGGCTAGGCCTACTGACCGCAGCAGAAAAGCCCTCAAAAGACAACAAGGAAACATGAAGATTTCACCTTGCAAATTGACCCGTTCTTGTGTGGTTTGACTTATTGACCGCAACAGAAATAGACCTAAAACAAAACAAGGAAGTGGTGTGCTACCATTACTTTGCAGTTTTTACTTTGTGAAACATTACATCGCAGGTAAGTACATCAGGTTTTTATACATTGCAGGTAGGTTTTCAGTATTTTACATCACAGACATTTACTTAGGAGCTATGCAATTAAATTGTTTAAAATCATGTGTTTTATTGTTATAGATGTATATATTTACACTCACACACACTATATATATAATAAAGTGTCCAGAGTCACAAGTGCAACAATGGTGTGAAGGATCCAAGGCATCGGATGTACTCCGTGATCGCCGCATCCTGCGAAGGCAAAGCATCGCTGCAGAAGCAGTCCATGAATACACGGAGGGACAGGATCACTGTATCCAAGCCCCAGAGGCATGCCTGATAAGGACACATGCGGCTTGGGCATCTGGGAGCCAGGGTAGGAGAGTTGTTTCAGCCGTAACATTGTGCTTTCATCAAAACTGCAATTTACTATGTTCTGTTTAAATTTATAATCCAGAACTCACCTCAAGATGTAATGGGACCGATGCCAAACACTTACCCAGTTGGCTAGGACTGATGCCTGCTGGGAACTGTAGTCTACCGATGTGGGCTGCAGTGGTGATTGGACTACCAACTCGGCCCATCAGGATTGCCACCAATAAGAGAACGACTAAAGCAATTTTAAAGCGTAGTTGGAGAAAGACTGTGTTTGCAAAACGGCATTTGAGAAAGGCATACCCGCCAAAACGCGTCATGCCACAGCTACAATAAACGTCTTTCCTGGCATCCCTATTGTGTCCCTCCGATTACTTCCAGATGAAGAGATCATTTCTTATATATATATATATGTTCGTGACTTTTATGTATTTTACTAAAAGTGAACTACGAATTATCATGTACAGTATTTCCAATGTATTTCTTCCATGTCTATTACGCCACTTATGCGTTAGCCAATCATGGTTGTCACATACTTTGCACTTGCACTTTAAATTGCCCCTGCTTAGCCTCGGCGTCATGTGATCAAGGCCTTTCGTAGGCTGAAACGCGTCATGCAGGCAACGCTGAAAATTAAATAAACTAATTCTCTCACTTGCATCCTGGGTCAGTCTTCGTCTGTTCCTGTTTTCCCTCGGATTTCTGGTGCACAGGAGCTCTTTTGACGAAATACTCCGTTATATATATATATATATATATATATATATATATATATATATATATATATATATATATATATATATATATATAACACCAAGACACCATCGGGGTTGAACATAACTGAGGATCTACACACGTGTTTGGGCTAAATTGACCTAGTTAACAGAGTATATATACATTCATTGTAGTCGTCAGTTTCAGTAAGTATGAGCAGTGGTTTCTATTTGATGATGATGATTTATGTTTTATTCATCCTTTTAGATTTTACCCTGTGTATTACATGTGTATTTATATGGAATTTGAATCAGATGTCCATTGGGCAAATTTTAGCTTTTTTTAGTCATTTGTCTTAAATTATTTAATTGTTTTATCATACAATTATTTATTTAGTATTTTACTATTTATCTTGACAACTAGTACTGTATTAGTAAAGTTTTGCGTATTTGCACATCTGCATTTTTCAAACATTCCAATGAATACTCCGTTTGAGTTAGTGTCCAAGCCCCGAATGGTGATGAACCCTCTACCTGTATACTCCCTCATTGCAGCACCAACTGAATTATTTGTCCCATGATGCGCCTGCCTCAGAGAAACCATTTTTGTTCGCCAGCACTATATGAATATGTCCCATATACGGTACACCGATGGCTGTGACCAATTTCTTACTTGTTGTACTAGACATATTTTGGTCTATTGATTTAAAGTCTTTTAGTATTCTATCTTTTTAAGCACCTATACACTACACTTTAAGAATTACACCGTGTTTACGTACTTCAATCAAGGGGGAGTAGTATACATACATTGTTATCAACATTAGAATTCATACTAAATATGATGATTTTATCTATAAATTTAAAATGGAATGTGAGCGAAAGGCTGTTTTATTCTCTTTATTGTTGATGTTTTGACAACTACTGTTTACAATTTTGCCTTGGTAAGCTCAGGCATTTATGCTGCTACTATTTGTAAATCTACAATAATTTATGGTTTTATGTGCATTGTTAAACATATTTCCTTTTCTTTCTAATGTAGTGACTAAGTGGCCTATTTAGTGCTTGTAGTCTTTTAGTATTTATTTGTCGTCTATGTCTATGATGACCCCCCCCCCATGTGACCACCCCATGTGATGTTGTACGTATTCAGCACTAGCACTTTAAATTTGTGGCTCTGTGAGTATTACGCTGTCATGTGAACAAGGCTCTGGGAGAGCCGAAACGTTATGGCCGTCGCTCTGGGCAAATAAAAGGAAAAATTGCACCTTAAACTGGTTCGTGTACCAACTTCTAAAGCGTCAGCAAGAGTTTCGAGGCTGGTGGAGCTGGTTGTTCTGATATATATATATATATATGTATATATATATATATCATCTACTGGCAGTCGCCAGTAGATAGTTATGGTTAGGACCGTGTTTCCATAGGAAATCCGAAAATTCTATTTTGAATAACTTTGGCGCCGGTTGACGAATCCTCGCGAAATTTTCAAAACTAATGGGGCGCTCCGCTCAGCTCCTACCCTGAAAGTCTCGGGGCTATTCGTCAAGTGGGAGCCGAGAAAAAAGGGGGGTCCCAAAACACGTTTTCCCCATGCATTTTCCCATAGGACCTTTAGTCGAAGGTAAAGACCGAACGGCTGAACAGAATTACTTGAGATTTGGCAGAGAGGTAGTCCTCAGGTCAGGGAAGTGCCTTTTGCAGGTCTGGTGTCAAACTGTTCATTAGTTCCTGAGAAAATAGCATTTAAAAGCATATAAATATCTATAAGCGCGTACCGTGCGCACACCGTGCGCGCACCCTAACGTGCGCGAGCGTAATTCTGATTGGTGGTTACATGTTAGTCAACGTTCGAATCGGTCGAAATTAGGAAGTGTCGGCCGCCATTTTGTTTGTTTTCAGTGCGAGAGTGAAAAAGGAAGGTGGCGAGCGTGAAAAGGGGGCAGGGTAGAGAGTTCCTGACCCCCTAGCCTTTGTCAGGGGGTCCCTGAAGGACCCCGAAGGCAGACATTTTTTTTTAAAAAAAAAAAATTAAAAAAATCGCGGGGGTGCGCGCACCGTGACGGTGAAAACCAAAAAAAAAAATTATAATTTTAATACGTAGTTTATTGTCAAATAAATATATAAAAAAATAATAATACATACATAACTTAGCATTTAAAAAACCATACAAATTCACTGAAAAAACCATAGGTTTCATACACGTTATAGTTAGGAAGTAGCATTTAAAAAACCTTGCAAATTCACTTAAAAAACCATAGGTTTCACACATGTTATAGTTAGGTGGACATTTCACTCGTAAAAAACCAATGAAATTCCCCCGTTATAGTTAGTTCAGATAACTATAACTCGCGCGACCGCCACTCTATCACAAGGATGATGTCATCAGTGATGTCATGAGTGATGTCACTGACCATGTCATGAGTGATGTAATATGTGACGTCATCAGCAGTGCATTGCGGGCGCGCGAGTTATAGTTATCTGAACTAACTATAACGGGGGAATTTCATTGGTTTTTTACGAGTGAAATATCCACCTAACTATAACATGTGTGAAACCTATGGTTTTTTAAGTGAATATATATATATATATATATATTTTATATATATATATATTACATATATATATAATGTATATATACACACACATGATCATGCATATATATATATATATATATATAATTTACTGAGAAAACCATAGGTTTTAGGGGGTTATAGTTAGCTGGATATTTCCCTCGTACAAAACCCTAGAAATTCCCCCGTTATAGTTAGTTCAGCTAACTATAACTCGCGCCCCCGCAATGCACTGCTGATGACGTCAAATATTACATCACTCATGACATGGTCAGTGACATCACTGATGACATCACTGATGACATCACTGATGACATCATCCATGTGATAAATTAGTGCATTTTCTCACACCCTAATATAACCTTTGATACACCGACTCAAAATTTCAGACGGCCATTTTGAAAACCATAGATACTCCAATACCAATAACTCCATACCCACTCATTAACTCTTAGGTCTACATACACCTCCACTCACTCACCTGTACAATCACTCATACTTACAGTCACTCCGTACAAGACTATCATATGCATTTATGCACCTATATAGACACTCACACACCGCCAATCATCCATTGAGGTACTGACACACCTAGTCAGTCATGCAAGTAATTAAACACAGTCCTATTTACTCACCTATACAGTTAAACACACTCAAGTTCACTTACTCATAAAAATAGTACCACATTCTTACGCTCTTATACAATCATTGATACAAGCACACACTCATCCATACAGCCACTCTCACAATCACATATTCCCACTTATATACTCTTACACACATATATATTGCCGTTCACATATGTAGTTAGTCACACATGTACCACTGAGATATACATTCAATCCCTAACACACCCATACATACACTCACCCAACCATACAGTCCATCACAGATGCACTCTTAAAACCATGCACCCATAGAATCACCCACTCACATATCTATGCATAGAGTCACACACACCCTACCCACACAAACACTCAGGCACCCATACAGATACTCAGACAACCAATCAATAACCCATATAGACACTCATATAGCTATTCACAAAACCATGCAGCCACTTATACACCTACACATAGACACATACAGACATTCACACAGTTTAGTCACTAGTCTGCGGTAAGATACATTTAATGACTCACTTATAGAGTCAGTTACGCACCTAGAAAATCATCCATTCACACACTTGTACACCCACTCATTCTTCAACAGACCTTTCTCAATATATATTAAACATATTAAAACTGTACAGAAACACATACTCACTGGATGATGTCATCAGTGATGTCATCAGTGATGTCATTTGAGATGTCATCAGTGATGTCATCAGTGATGTCACTGACCATGTCATGAGTGATGTAATATGTGACGTCATCAGCAGTGCATTGCGGGGGCGCGAGTTATAGTTAGCTGAACTAACTATAACGGGGGAATTTCTAGGGTTTTGTACGAGGGAAATGTCCAGCTAACTATAACGCCCCTAAAACCTATGGTTTTTTCAGTGAATTTAAAAGGTTTTTTAAATGCCAATTCCTAACTATAACGTGCATGAAACCTATAGTTTTTTCAGTGAATTTCAAAGGTTTTGTAAATAGTAATTCCTATCTATAACTTATCTCTAAAGATATCATGTTTAATGATTTTCATTGGATTTCTATATTTTTCAATTTCGGTGTGTCAATTTCATTAATTATGTTTTTTTGAAATACTATTTTATCACCATTTTTTTACTTATTTTTTCAATTAATTCTTTTAAAAATTAAAAAATATTATTTGTTTTTATTGGGTTTTTAAAAAAATGTGTTTATATTTTTAAAACTATTTTTAAACTATATTTTCAAAACTTTATGTTTTATTTTTTTTTCTCCATTTTTTTGGGATTCGCGCACCCTATGCGCACCGTTCTCTATCCCTACATGAAAGCAACCGCGCACGGTATGCGTTGGGTACGTGTTTCCAATGTGACCGGTATGTGATTCCAAGTCTAAACGCGACACGTACGATGTACGTAAC
The DNA here is from genome assembly GCF_964204655.1 of Triturus cristatus. Classification (NCBI taxonomy): domain Eukaryota; kingdom Metazoa; phylum Chordata; class Amphibia; order Caudata; family Salamandridae; genus Triturus; species Triturus cristatus. The sequence goes on from NC_140587.1 coordinate 272,234,326, forward strand.
GCGACGCATGCACGCTTCCGCGATGTGTCATATGCGTGTATGGCACGATGGGTGCGCGGATCCGGAGAAATATTTAACATTTAAAAAAACATATATATATGTATTTCATGTGAATATTAATTGAAGACAAACTCTAAACTAGTCTTAAAAGTAATATATTTTTACATCTAATCCTATATTTCTTTTTAATTGAATTTCGCGGATGCGCGCTGGATCCCATGTGACCTGCAAAAAAAGAGATTTGATTGGTTCATTACACTTCCTATTCTAACTATTGAAAGACCCCACCCATTTCAATCATTCTTCTTTGAGCTTCTTTGGAGGAACATCTCACACCTTAGAACTAGAAGAAACTTTTTGGGGAAGATTTCCACAGCTGCAATTTTTCTGAAGACAATGGCTTCTGCACAGCAGCCACCATCAGAATCAGACCATTCGTCCGATGAGGAATTTGTTGTGGAACCTCCACGCACAGAAAGATACACATCTGTGGTGTGGAAATTTTTTACCTTCCCAGAAGGACAAAATAAAACGAATTCAACTAAAGTGACATGTAAAATATGTCAAAGAGTGCTTTCCAGAGGAGATCCATCAAAAAAATACTCTTGTGGGACTGCGAGTATGTTAAAACACCTGAAAAGTCTGCATCCCGTGAACCTGGCCAAGCAGGAATGCAGAAGACTCCGACAGCAGCCTCAGCCAGCAGTGGCAAGCACTTCTGCAGCATCACCATCGAGCACTCACCCGAACATACGTCCAGAATTTGGAAAACTAAAAATTAGTTGCATTAAATGCAACAAACTACTATGTTACGGCGAGCAGTCAATTGAACTAATCTGCCGAGCGCAGCAAAACCACAAGTGCTAAACTTGTGTTTATTTTTTTTTTTGCAGAAGTTTACTGTTTTGTTCCTCCTGTTGTCTTTTTTTCCTTTTGAAAAAAACAAAAAAATAACAAAATTGTTCCAAAAAGTACAAAAAAATTAAAAAACAAAAAAGAAGAAAAAAAAAAGTTCTTCTAAGAACTAACTTTCCTGGTTTAATAAAAGAGCTATATTTGTTTGTTTGTCTGTGAAAGTTTAGATGAATGTATGTGTAGTACGTAATTGACTGAACAAATGCATTAGTAGCGTAAGGTGAATGTATGAGTGCAGAACTATGAGGAAGTGCTGCAGCATCACACAGTAACCTCATTAACTACAGTGAGCTGTAGTAGTTCCGAAGCACAGGGATGCAACATATGTACATAAATATGTTGCAAATCTATGCTTCTCTCTGCACGGCTGCTTAAACTGCAGCCATGTGGTAACACAGGCACCCTTGCACCATAGTGCAAGGATATCTGTGTCATGTGCTGTTTGTTTTTGTGCAAGAAGACACACCTTCCTGCACAAAAACAATCAGTAAAGGCATTTTTCTCCTTCAATGTATGCTGAGCATTTTAGCATGCATTGAAGATGTAAAAATGTGGAGAAATGAAAACAATTCTCCTTGTATTGCTTTCCGACACCAATTTTAGAATGGTGCAGCATTCACACACAAATCGAGTTTTATGATTTCTGACAAATCTAGACTTGTGTCTTGTTCTATTAGTATTCGGTGCAATCATGCTCTACAACACTTATAGAACACCCTTTCAATGCAAACTGGTGTGCATAATGAGGTTGTATTTACATGGAGCGAATGATAGAAGGTAAGCACAGAGTTTTGTCTGCAAAGATGTTCAAAGAAGAATGATTGAAATAATTGTGGTCCTTCATTAGCTACAATGGGAAATATTATGAACCCCTCAAATCTCTTTTTTTGCAGGTCACATGATATCTGATTATGGTCAGATTTCAAAACTACATAGGTATAAACAGAGTATTTTTAGAAACGTGTTGCAACTTTGTAGCTTCTTGCAGACCTCCTCATTCTGCATATTGAGACTTAGTTAAACTTACCTTCACAGTAATAGCAATAAAAAATGGTATACATTTTTTTCAGATTTTCATTGCAATCTAAATTCATCTAAATTGCTTATTTTTAAATTTTGATCTGGAAAAGAAAAAAAAAATTATAACATGTAATAATACATTTTTTACAACACAGCATAATTTCCCCAAAGTAATTTGTTTGCCTTTTTTGCTGTTCTCAGAATATATTAAATTTCACAAAAAATAGTGATTTCAATCGTACTCATCACTTAACATTGGGCAGAAAAAAGAAAAACAATCAAAAAGATTATTTAAAAAAAACAACATGCTATTCTCAACAAAATACCACAAGATACAAATCACAGATATATAAAATGCTTACAGGTAACAAAATTTTATAAGTTTAACTTACAAAAACTGTAAATGTTGTCGCTTTAAAATATTCACCGAATCTAAGGATGAATTTTTGGAGGACGTACCACGGCCACAACGTTTTCCTTCAGTGGTGTGGAAATTTTTTACTTTTCCCGAGGGGCTAACAAAGATCAATGCCACCTTGGTCACGTGCAAGATTTGCAAAAGAGTTCTGTTGCAAGGGGATCCTAACAAGAAATACTCGTACGGCACCGCAAGTATGATGAAACACCGAAGGACCCTTCATCCAAACAATCTTGCATGAGAAGAGTGCAAACAGATGAGAAACACTCCTGTTCTGTATCTGTAAAAAAGAATCACAAATAAATATATATTAATAACTTTCAAATTTATACTATTCCATTACTGTACAAACACATTTTATATAAAAACTGACTAAGAAACTATAGCCCTGAACCACAAGTGTGACGATGGTTAAAACACTACATGCATAGTGCATACTACTTTGAAGCAGTTCATGCCCTAAAGCCTACCTCACTAAAAGACTACATGCTAACTGACTGAATGATTACAGTACTATAAGGAGACACACTGGGTGAGTGACAGGGTGTTTGCTAGAAGTGTATGAATACTGACTGGGGAATTGAAGGTGTGAAAGACAACTGTGTAGGTGGTTAGAGGCCTGCATGCATAGTGAATAGGCATTTGAAGCAGTCTATGTGCTAAGGCCTGGCTCACTGCATGAGTACTTGGGAACTGACGGAATATTTAGAGTACAGCAAGGAAAGTGCCTGGGTGAATTTATAAGTGGTTGGCTTTTGACACAGTGAATGGATTAGTACTTGGTACTGAATGGGTCACTAGAGGAGTGCAAAGGGAGTGACAGGATGTTTGCTGGACTGTGTGGATACTGACTAGGGAATTGAAGATGTGAAAGACAAGTGTATAGTATGTTAGAAGACTGCATGCATACTGCACAGACATTTGAAGCAGTCTATGTGGTAATGTATGGTTCACAACAAACAATTGATGGACGGAATGCTGACAATGCAGACATTCTCCCCCAGTCAAGAGATCTGGGTTAAATCCATTGTTCTTTTGCCCACTACACCACCCCTGTTTAGACATGGCCATATGCAAATCAGTCTTGACCCTGTGCCTCATGGGAACAGTCCAGCCCGAACTGCCAAGCCATGTCTTCCCTGGACCGGAATCAAGCATCCTAGGACCGGTTTCTGGCTATCAGCCGTCATCAGCCAGGATAGCTTGACTCCAGTGGCGTAGTGAGCACGGGTCCCACGTCTGGGAATACCCATCCCACTTAGGGAGAAAAGCGTTACAACAAACAATTGATGGACGGAATGCTGACAATGCAGACATTCTCCCCCAGTCAAGAGATCTGGGTTAAATCCATCGTTCTTTTGCCCACTACACCACCCCAGTTTAGACATGGCCATATGCAAATCAGTCTTGACCCTGTGCCTCATGGGAACAGTCCAGCCCGAACTGCCAAGCCATGTCTTCCCTGGACCGGAATCAAGCATCCTAGGACCGGTTTCTGGCTATCAGCCGTCATCAGCCAGGATAGCTTGACTCCAGTGGCGTAGTGAGCACGGGTCCCACGTCTGGGAATACCCATCCCACTTAGGGCGAAAAGCGTTACAACAAACAATTGATGGACGGAATGCTGACAATGCAGACATTCTCCCCCAGTCAAGAGATCTGGGTTAAATCCATCGTTCTTTTGCCCACTACACCACCCCAGTTTAGACATGGCCATATGCAAATCAGTCTTGACCCTGTGCCTCATGGGAACAGTCCAGCCCGAACTGCCAAGCCATGTCTTCCCTGGACCGGAATCAAGCATCCTAGGACCAGTTTCTGGCTATCAGCCGTCATCAGCCAGGATAGCCTGACTCCAGTGGCGTAGTGAGCACGGGTCCCACGTCTGGGAATACCCATCCCACTTAGGGCGAAAAGCGTTACAACAAACAATTGATGGACGGAATGCTGACAATGCAGACATTCTCCCCCAGTCAAGAGATCTGGGTTAAATCCATTGTTCTTTTGCCCACTACACCACCCCAGTTTAGACATGGCCATATGCAAATCAGTCTTGACCCTGTGCCTCATGGGAACAGTCCAGCCCGAACTGCCAAGCCATGTCTTCCCTGGACCGGAATCAAGCATCCTAGGACCGGTTTCTGGCTATCAGCCGACATCAGCCAGGATAGCTTGACTCCAGTGGCGTAGTGAGCACGGGTCCCACGTCTGGGAATACCCATCCCACTTAGGGCGAAAAGCGTTACAACAAACAATTGATGGACGGAATGCTGACAATGCAGACATTCTCCCCCAGTCAAGAGATCTGGGTTAAATCCATCGTTCTTTTGCCCACTACACCACCCCAGTTTAGACATGGCCATATGCAAATCAGTCTTGACCCTGTGCCTCATGGGAACAGTCCAGCCCGAACTGCCAAGCCATGTCTTCCCTGGACCGGAATCAAGCATCCTAGGACCGGTTTCTGGCTATCAGCCGTCATCAGCCAGGATAGCTTGACTCCAGTGGCGTAGTGAGCACGGGTCCCACGTCTGGGAATACCCATCCCACTTAGGGCGAAAAGCGTTACAACAAACAATTGATGGACGGAATGCTGACAATGCAGACATTCTCCCCCAGTCAAGAGATCTGGGTTAAATCCATCGTTCTTTTGCCCACTACACCACCCCAGTTTAGACATGGCCATATGCAAATCAGTCTTGACCCTGTGCCTCATGGGAACAGTCCAGCCCGAACTGCCAAGCCATGTCTTCCCTGGACCGGAATCAAGCATCCTAGGACCGGTTTCTGGCTATCAGCCGTCATCAGCCAGGATAGCCTGACTCCAGTGGCGTAGTGAGCACGGGTCCCACGTCTGGGAATACCCATCCCACTTAGGGCGAAAAGCGTTACAACAAACAATTGATGGACGGAATGCTGACAATGCAGACATTCTCCCCCAGTCAAGAGATCTGGGTTAAATCCATCGTTCTTTTGCCCACTACACCACCCCAGTTTACACATGGCCATATGCAAATCAGTCTTGACCCTGTGCCTCATGGGAACAGTCCAGCCCGAACTGCCAAGCCATGTCTTCCCTGGACCGGAATCAAGCATCCTAGGACCGGTTTCTGGCTATCAGCCGTCATCAGCCAGGATACCCTGACTCCAGTGGCGTAGTGAGCACGGGTCCCACGTCTGGGAATACCCATCCCACTTAGGGCGAAAAGCGTTACAACAAACAATTGATGGACGGAATGCTGACAATGCAGACATTCTCCCCCAGTCAAGAGATCTGGGTTAAATCCATCGTTCTTTTGCCCACTACACCACCCCAGTTTAGACATGGCCATATGCAAATCAGTCTTGACCCTGTGCCTCATGGGAACAGTCCAGCCCGAACTGCCAAGCCATGTCTTCCCTGGACCGGAATCAAGCATCCTAGGACCGGTTTCTGGCTATCAGCCGTCATCAGCCAGGATAGCTTGACTCCAGTGGCGTAGTGAGCACGGGTCCCACGTCTGGGAATACCCATCCCACTTAGGGCGAAAAGCGTTACAACAAACAATTGATGGACGGAATGCTGACAATGCAGACATTCTCCCCCAGTCAAGAGATCTGGGTTAAATCCATCGTTCTTTTGCCCACTACACCACCCCAGTTTAGACATGGCCATATGCAAATCAGTCTTGACCCTGTGCCTCATGGGAACAGTCCAGCCCGAACTGCCAAGCCATGTCTTCCCTGGACCGGAATCAAGCATCCTAGGACCGGTTTCTGGCTATCAGCCGTCATCAGCCAGGATAGCCTGACTCCAGTGGCGTAGTGAGCACGGGTCCCACGTCTGGGAATACCCATCCCACTTAGGGCGAAAAGCGTTACAACAAACAATTGATGGACGGAATGCTGACAATGCAGACATTCTCCCCCAGTCAAGAGATCTGGGTTAAATCCATCGTTCTTTTGCCCACTACACCACCCCAGTTTAGACATGGCCATATGCAAATCAGTCTTGACCCTGTGCCTCATGGGAACAGTCCAGCCCGAACTGCCAAGCCATGTCTTCCCTGGACCGGAATCAAGCATCCTAGGACCGGTTTCTGGCTATCAGCCGTCATCAGCCAGGATAGCTTGACTCCAGTGGCGTAGTGAGCACGGGTCCCACGTCTGGGAATACCCATCCCACTTAGGGCGAAAAGCGTTACAACAAACAATTGATGGACGGAATGCTGACAATGCAGACATTCTCCCCCAGTCAAGAGATCTGGGTTAAATCCATCGTTCTTTTGCCCACTACACCACCCCAGTTTAGACATGGCCATATGCAAATCAGTCTTGACCCTGTGCCTCATGGGAACAGTCCAGCCCGAACTGCCAAGCCATGTCTTCCCTGGACCGGAATCAAGCATCCTAGGACCGGTTTCTGGCTATCAGCCGTCATCAGCCAGGATAGCTTGACTCCAGTGGCGTAGTGAGCACGGGTCCCACGTCTGGGAATACCCATCCCACTTAGGGCGAAAAGCGTTACAACAAACAATTGATGGACGGAATGCTGACAATGCAGACATTCTCCCCCAGTCAAGAGATCTGGGTTAAAACCATCGTTCTTTTGCCCACTACACCACCCCAGTTTAGACATGGCCATATGCAAATCAGTCTTGACCCTGTGCCTCATGGGAACAGTCCAGCCCGAACTGCCAAGCCATGTCTTCCCTGGACCGGAATCAAGCATCCTAGGACCGGTTTCTGGCTATCAGCCGTCATCAGCCAGGATAGCTTGACTCCAGTGGCGTAGTGAGCACGGGTCCCACGTCTGGGAATACCCATCCCACTTAGGGCGAAAAGCGTTACAACAAACAATTGATGGACGGAATGCTGACAATGCAGACATTCTCCCCCAGTCAAGAGATCTGGGTTAAATCCATCGTTCTTTTGCCCACTACACCACCCCAGTTTAGACATGGCCATATGCAAATCAGTCTTGACCCTGTGCCTCATGGGAACAGTCCAGCCCGAACTGCCAAGCCATGTCTTCCCTGGACCGGAATCAAGCATCCTAGGACCGGTTTCTGGCTATCAGCCGTCATCAGCCAGGATACCCTGACTCCAGTGGCGTAGTGAGCACGGGTCCCACGTCTGGGAATACCCATCCCACTTAGGGCGAAAAGCGTTACAACAAACAATTGATGGACGGAATGCTGACAATGCAGACATTCTCCCCAGTCAAGAGATCTGGGTTAAATCCATCGTTCTTTTGCCCACTACACCACCCCAGTTTAGACATGGCCATATGCAAATCAGTCTTGACCCTGTGCCTCATGGGAACAGTCCAGCCCGAACTGCCAAGCCATGTCTTCCCTGGACCGGAATCAAGCATCCTAGGACCGGTTTCTGGCTATCAGCCGTCATCAGCCAGGATAGCTTGACTCCAGTGGCGTAGTGAGCACGGGTCCCACGTCTGGGAATACCCATCCCACTTAGGGCGAAAAGCGTTACAACAAACAATTGATGGACGGAATGCTGACAATGCAGACATTCTCCCCCAGTCAAGAGATCTGGGTTAAATCCATCGTTCTTTTGCCCACTACACCACCCCAGTTTAGACATGGCCATATGCAAATCAGTCTTGACCCTGTGCCTCATGGGAACAGTCCAGCCCGAACTGCCAAGCCATGTCTTCCCTGGACCGGAATCAAGCATCCTAGGACCGGTTTCTGGCTATCAGCCGTCATCAGCCAGGATAGCTTGACTCCAGTGGCGTAGTGAGCACGGGTCCCACGTCTGGGAATACCCATCCCACTTGGGGCGAAAAGCGTTACAACAAACAATTGATGGACGGAATGCTGACAATGCAGACATTCTCCCCCAGTCAAGAGATCTGGGTTAAATCCATCGTTCTTTTGCCCACTACACCACCCCAGTTTAGACATGGCCATATGAAAATCAGTCTTGACCCTGTGCCTCATGGGAACAGTCCAGCCCGAACTGCCAAGCCATGTCTTCCCTGGACCGGAATCAAGCATCCTAGGACCGGTTTCTGGCTATCAGCCGTCATCAGCCAGGATAGCTTGACTCCAGTGGCGTAGTGAGCACGGGTCCCACGTCTGGGAATAGCCATCCCACTTAGGGCGAAAAGCGTTACAACAAACAATTGATGGACGGAATGCTGACAATGCAGACATTCTCCCCCAGTCAAGAGATCTGGGTTAAATCCATCGTTCTTTTGCCCACTACACCACCCCAGTTTAGACATGGCCATATGCAAATCAGTCTTGACCCTGTGCCTCATGGGAACAGTCCAGCCCGAACTGCCAAGCCATGTCTTCCCTGGACCGGAATCAAGCATCCTAGGACCGGTTTCTGGCTATCAGCCGTCATCAGCCAGGATAGCTTGACTCCAGTGGCGTAGTGAGCACGGGTCCCACGTCTGGGAATACCCATCCCACTTAGGGCGAAAAGCGTTACAACAAACAATTGATGGACGGAATGCTGACAATGCCGACATTCTCCCCCAGTCAAGAGATCTGGGTTAAATCCATCGTTCTTTTGCCCACTACACCACCCCAGTTTAGACATGGCCATATGCAAATCAGTCTTGACCCTGTGCCTCATGGGAACAGTCCAGCCCGAACTGCCAAGCCATGTCTTCTCTGGACCGGAATCAAGCATCCTAGGACCGGTTTCTGGCTATCAGCCGTCATCAGCCAGGATAGCTTGACTCCAGTCGCGTAGTGAGCACGGGTCCCACGTCTGGGAATACCCATCCCACTTAGGGCGAAAAGCGTTACAACAAACAATTGATGGACGGAATGCTGACAATGCAGACATTCTCCCCAGTCAAGAGATCTGGGTTAAATCCATCGTTCTTTTGCCCACTACACCACCCCAGTTTAGACATGGCCATATGCAAATCAGTCTTGACCCTGTGCCTTGGCAGTTCGGGCTGGACTGTTCCCATGAGGCACAGGGTCAAGACTGATTTGCATATGGCCATGTCTAAACTGGGGTGGTGTAGTGGGCAAAAGAACGATGGATTTAACCCAGATCTCTTGACTGGGGGAGAATGTATGCATTGTCAGCATTCCGTCCATCATTTGTTTGTTGTAACGCTTTTCGCCCTAAGTGGGATGGGTATTCCCAGACGTGGGACCCGTGCTCACTACGCCACTGGAGTCAAGCTATCCTGGCTGATGACGGCTGATAGCCAGAAACCGGTCCTAGGATGCTTGATTCCGGTCCAGGGAAGACATGGCTTGGCAGTTTGGGCTGGACTGTTCCCATGAGGCACAGGGTCAAGACTGATTTGCATATGGCCATGTCTAAACTGGGGTGGTGTAGTGGGCAAAAGAACGATGGATTTAACCCAGATCTCTTGACTGGGGGAGAATGTATGCATTGTCAGCATTCCGTCCATCATTTGTTTGTTGTAACGCTTTTCGCCCTAAGTGGGATGGGTATTCCCAGACGTGGGACCCGTGCTCACTACGCCACTGGAGTCAAGCTATCCTGGCTGATGACGGCTGATAGCCAGAAACCGGTCCTAGGATGCTTGATTCCGGTCCAGGGAAGACATGGCTTGGCAGTTCGGGCTGGACTGTTCCCATGAGGCACAGGGCCAAGACTGATTTGCATATGGCCATGTCTAAACTGGGGTGGTGTAGTGGGCAAAAGAACGATGGATTTAACCCAGATCTCTTGACTGGGGGAGAATGTATGCATTGTCAGCATTCCGTCCATCATTTGTTTGTTGTAATGTATGGTTCACAACATGAGTACTTGTAAACTGACTAAATCATCATACTACTGCTAGGACAGTTCCTGGGTAAAACTTTTAAATTTTCAGTTCTGGCACAGTGAAGAGAATAGTACATGGTACTGCACTTTAGTGTCAAACCCCGACTCATTTTATCAATGCATAAGCAAAGACTAGCTTCTAATGCTACTAAAACTTGACAGCATGACCGATTTTAAAACAGTTATCTGTCAGCAAATACACCATGTTACCAAACACTTCTATCACAATCCTTACCCAAATCGACACAGACTCACAGTGTGATTTTAGACAAGCAACACTATCCCTAGCAGTTTACCAAAACTCATTCACTAGTCTAGAAGAGGTAAGGGTACTGCACACAATCTACATATTTAAGTACAGCACATTAGTTTCAAAGCATGACTCATTTAATCAACGCATAAGCAAAGACTGGCTTCTAATGCTACTAAAACTTGACAACATGACAGGTTTTAAAAGAGTTATCTGCCAGAAAATACACGATGTTACCAAATGCTTCTCTCACAGTGGTTCCCAAATGCACACAGACTCACAGTGTGATTCTAGACAACAACCACTATACCTAGGAGTTTACCAAAAATCATTCACCACTGTGGAAGTGATAAGAGAACTGCACACAATCTACATATTTCGGGACTGCACTATTGTGTCAAAGCCTGACTCATTTAATCAAAGCATAAGCAAAAACTGGCTTCTAATGCTACTAAAACTTGACAACAAGACAGGTTTTAAAACAATTATCTGTCAGCAAATACACGATGTTACCAAATGCTTCTCTCACAGTGGTTCCCAAATGCACACAGACTCACAGTGTGATTCTAGACAAGCAACACTATCCCTAGCAGCTTACCAAAACTCATTCACTACTGTGCAAGGGGTAAGGAGACTACACACAATCTACATATTAAAGTACAGCACATTAGTGTCAAAGCATGAATCATTTTATCAATGCATAAGCAAAGAGTTGCTTCTAATGCTACTAAAACTTGACAACATGACAGGTTTTAAAACAGTTATCTGTCAGCAAATACACAATGTTACCAAATGCTTCTCTCACAGTGGTTCCCAAATGCACACATACTCACTGTGTGACAAACAACACTATCCCTTGCACTATACCAAAACACATTTCTTCATCTAGAAGGAGTACTACATTTTAATATAGAAACATAACTCATTTAACAAATTCATAAACAATGACTGGTTTCTAATTCTACCAAAATATAAAAACAGCACAGTTATCTGTCTGCAAACACATGAAAAACACAAATGCTTATCACAGAATGGTTTGTACATGCACACACACTGTTAATAAGATTGTAGAGAAAAAAAGTACTCCCTACACTTTAGCAGGAGAAATACATTAGTCTGATTAAAATCAAAATAGTCTACATACATCCCCTCACAATTAAATAACTCACCTTTCAAGTTGTTTTGTAGATTAAGAAGTATATCAGTCACACACCAGATTTTCTTTTACAGAATCTCTGCACTGTGCACCTCTCAGCAAAAACAAAGAACGGAAAAGATTCTCTTTCATTTTCCACACATATACATGTAAACATCAAATCACAATCCTTCACACATAAATTCAAAAGCAAACACACATTTCTATTGGTTAAACATTTCAACCCTTTCCAAATGAAATACATTTCAACCTTTCCCCCAATCTGCCTTCTGCCTGTTACCATAGAAACAGGTCATGGAACACTGTACTGAGCACACAGGTCACAAGTTCAGCACACAATGTTGCTAAACAAGACAGCAAGTGTGCTTGACTTTTCAACATATCAGCTTATCATATATAATGTTCCTTACAATCAGTTTTTGTTAACCAATAAGAATCATGCCTTTAAAAAACAGAAATATACACCCTACCTTTCAGTGTAGAAAGTTGTCATACAACCAATGATTTCTTGTCTTTTTTCAAATTTTTTTCCTTGGATCCGCGCACACAACGCGGGAGGATCCGTGCACCAAACGCGATAGAATGCGCGCACCGTGCGAGCATTCCTCGGTTAAAAAAAAAAAAAAAAAGGGGGGCCCCAGGGTGTCAGCACCTCTAGAGGGTCAGAGGATTTCCACTCTGCCCCCTTTATATGTTTTACACACTTATTCCCCTTGCTTCTTCAGCCTCGCTTCTACCGAGGCAGAAAATGGCCAAAAACAGTTCCTGGTTTCGAATGTAGACAGACACTCGACAGCCAATTAGCATTCAGCGCGCAATCGGGAGGGTGCGCGCTCGGTTCGGGGAGGGTGCGCTTACGGTGCGGGTAGGGTCCGCGGATCTTCCCCGGCCATAGATATATATGTACATTTAACTCTAATTTTCTCAGGAACTACTGAACAGATTCACACCATTTATGCAAAAGGCACGAGTCTGAATTGAGGACTACCTCTTTGCCAAATTTGGTGTAATTCCGTACAGCGGTTCGGGCTGTAGCTGCGACAACAGATCCTATGGGAAATTGCATGGGGAAAACGCGTTTTGAGACCCCCCTTTTTTCTCGTCCCCCGCTTGACGAATCACCACAAAACTTTCAGGGTAGGAGCGGAGCGGGCCAAAAGTTTGGAAAATTTCGCGAAGATTCGTCAACCGGCGCCAGACTTATTGGGAATAGAATGTTGCGGATTTCCTATGGAAAATAGGTCCTAACTATAACTATCTAATGGCGACCGCCAGTAGATAATGTATATATATATATACATATGTATATATATATATATATATACATATATTATTTCAAATACCTTGTATTCCACAAAAGTAGTCTCAAGCCCAAATCCTTAAAGCGTGATTTTTTTCATAAACAAAAACTGCAAGCAAACGCCCGACGCTTGGTCACGGGCAGGGAGACACGCAAACTTGGTTTTTGAATATATATATATATATATATATATATATATATATATATATATATATATATATATATATATATTACCTACTGGCGGTCGCCAGTAGGTAGTTATAGTTAGGACCCTGTTTCCATAGGAAAACCGCAACATTCTATTTTGAATAACTTTGGCGCCGGTCGACGAATCCTCGTGAAATTTTCAAAATAGGTGGGGCGCTACGCTCCGCTCCTACCCTGAAAGTCTCGGGGGGATTCGTCAAGCGGGGGCTGAGATAAAAGGGGGGTCCCAAAACGCGTTTTTCCCATGCATTTTTCCATAGGACCTTTAGACACAGCTACAGCCCGAACGCCTGAACAGAGTTCCTTGAAATTTGGCAGAGAGGTAGTCTACAGGTCAAGGAAGTGCCTTTTGTAGGTTTGGTGTAAATCTGTTCAGTAGATTCTGAGAAAATAGCCTTTAAATCAATATATATATCTGAGCCAGCTTACGGTGCGCTTACGGTGCGCATACCGTACGCGTACGGTGACGTGCGCGAGCGCGATTCTGATTGGCTGTTAGATCTTAGTAAACATTCGAATCGGTCGAAACCAGGAAGCGGCGGCCGCCATTTTCTCTCTCGGACTCTGAGGGGGGGATGAAAAACAAAGAGAAAAAACATGTAAAGGGACTGTTTAGACAGCTCCCAACGACCTAGTATTGCTAAATGTGTCCCCAAAGAACCCCCAAGAGCAAAAATTCATTTTTATTTTTTTACGAAAATTCGCCGATTACGCTTACCGTACGCGTACGGTAATAAATATTGAAAAAAAAATATATATCCACATTCTCCCCACCCCGTGTGCAAACGGTGCCCGCAGGGCACCATTTGTGCATAGCATATTATTATTAAACTGAATATAAATGCTTATCTTTCACAACAAAGCGCATAATATGTCCTCCACGTGCGCACGGTGCGCGAAGCGCATCGAGCGTACATGGCCCATCCACGGCACTAACTGCGTAAAGTGGGCGCGCGGTGCGCGAAGCGCACCGCGTGCTCACTGTGCGCGCATGGTGCGCGAAGCGCACCGTGCATGCACGGAATGAACTGCGTTAAGTGGGCGCACACGCCACGAATGGCGTAAAGTAACTTAGCATTTAAAAAACCGTACAAATTCACTGAAAAAACCATAGGTTTCACACACGTTATAGTTAGGAATTAGCATTTAAAAAACCTTGCAAATTCACTTAAAAAACCATAGGTTTCACACATGTTATAGTTAGCTGGACATTTTACTGATAAAAAACCAATGAAATTCCCCCGTTATAGTTAGTGCAGGCAACTATAACTCACGCGACCGCAATCCTCTGCTGATGACATATGTGTCTTTATGAAAAAAAAATATTTGTAATATATGTATAGCTAAAATTTAATGGAAGAAGACATGGGCAAATAAGTGTCTAAATACAGTATTAGCATCAGCAGAGGATTGCGGTCGCGTGAGTTATAGTTGCCTGCACTAACTATAACGGGGGAATTTAATTGGTTTTTTATCAGTAAAATGTCCAGCTAACTATAACATGTGTGAAACCTATGGTTTTTTAAGTGAATTTGCAAGGTTTTTTAAATGCTAATTCCTAACTATAACGTGTGTGAAACCTATGGTTTTTTCAGTGAATATATATATATATATATCCAAAATTCGTCAAAAAACTTATGGTGAAGTAACTTGACCTCTGAGAGTGCGTCCAATACCTTGACGAATTTTGGATTATTCATTTCCGGCTTAGGGCTTTGCCGGCTGACCTGACTCGGGACTGGTCCCAGGAAAACCCATTCTAACTTGTTGATATATATATCTGTGAGCAAGGGCGGATGCCCGAAACGCGTCAGATTAGTGAAACTCGGCTTTAAATAAAGTAACAACAACTCTGCCTTACTTGGATCTGCGTGGTTTCCTTATTTCGTGGATACGGATTCTTTGGAGACTACAAGTGTGGGATATATATATATCTACACATAAAAATATACACTCATATAATGATTAAACCGATGAGTTGAAACTTATTTTAAAATGAATATATTTGACTTAACTGATATTTAATTAATACGAATGATAATTTATACATCCCTATGTATAATAATTTCTTTATAAATGAATAAAATTGAATGCAAGTTATTTAATAAAAGATGTATTTAGTAATTGAATATTGTTATATTAATTAACATTAATCATTCATTCATGTTATACTTCTCAAAATATAAGTCTATGGTATTAAATGCAAATATATTTTTTATAAGTTTAAGTTTTGGGTTTCAAGGGTGGTAAGGGAATTTTAGGGTTCAGGGATTGCTAGTTTTCAGGGGTGGTTGGGAGTGAGGAGTTTGTAGAGGGGGTTGAAGTTTTTAGGATTCAGGAGTTTTCAGAGATGGGTAATTTGTAGGGGTAGTAAGGAGTTTTTAGTGTGCAGAAACGGGTAGTAGGGAGTTTTTAGGATTCAGGGATGGGTGTTGTTTAGGATACTAAAAACTTTTTAGGTTTGAGAGATGTGTTATGTATAGGGCTAGTAAGGAAGCTTTAGGATTCAGGGATGGGTATTGTTTGGGATAGGATTTTTAGGGAAGTCTATAGGCACTAAGGATTTTTTAGGGGTTAGGATAGTTTGTAGGGTAGTAGAAAATTTTTATGGTTCAGGAATTGGTATTTGTTAGGGGTATTAAGGAGGTTTTAGGATTCAGGGATGTGTAGTGTTAGGGGCAGTACGTAGATTTTAGGGTTCAGGGATGGGTTATGTTTAGGTGTGCTATGTCGTTTTTGGGGTTCACTGATGGGTAGTAGATAGGGGGAAATAGGGCGCTTTTACTGCATAGGATGGGTAGTGTTAGGGTAGTAAGGAGTGCTCAGGGTCTAGGGATTGGAAGGGTTTAGGGTAGTAAGGGGTTTTTAGTCGTTCAAGAAATTGTAGTTTTGGGAGGTATTCCAAAAAACAGGAAGAGGGGGAGAGAAGCAGAGATTCATTCAGCTTCCTGAGCCAGTACTTAAATAATACAAAAGAATGAATTACTTAGGTCGTTTTCCAGAGTCTCTTGGTAATTTTCTGATGAGTACCCTCAGCCACACTGTCACGGCAGCAGTATATCTTGGTTCTCTGCTTACTTGATTAAGTGGGATGAATCATCATAGGGTCTTGGCACCTGAGTGTCCCGTTCTCCAGGTGCTCATCATCCTCCACCAGGAGGGAGGCTGTCTTTTGTGCGACAGCCGTGAGTGGGAATAGTGTTGAAATAATAAAACATTATTAAAATATTTTCTCTCCTGTGTAGTTTGTTTTTATTTTCACAGGGGAGGGATAAGGTTAAAAAAGTGGGCAGTGCTAAATTGGATGATTATAAGTCCAAAGCACCTGGTGAGTGGTCGGTCGACATGTTTCAGCCTGTGCCACCCAAAAGGATCGGATGACTTTCTTCAGGACCAAAGGATCCAGCCGTCTCAAATGTTGAGGGGCTGTGTATGTGCTATGTAAGCTGAGTGGATTCGCTCACCCTATTACGGCAACTGGTTCTATTTAATGCCTGTTATGGACATGTGATACTAGACCTTAATTTGGTCTATTGCTGTGAAGGACAAAGAGAAAATAAGGAAGGAGTTAAAGGCTTACCTATTATGCAAAGACAAAAATATAAGTAGGTTTACACGTTATCAAAACAGGTGTTAAAACTTCTATTTGTTGCTTAATGTGATTTAGATGTTGTAATAGGTTTCGCAGTGCTGGCTTCCTGTTGTCGGTAGACGTAAAGTATCACAAGCCAGAGTGAACTTCCAGATTTTAAAAGAAGAGAAAAAGTGCAGAAAAACATGATGTATACCGTATTCCTGGAAAATTACCAAAGGTGCATTTGTGTGCCTCAATCAGGATAAAAGTGCAAAGTGAAAGGGAGAGAGCTTTAGGAAAAACAGATTTGGTTAGTTTTACCTGAAATCTGTGTGGGTGTTTCAGTTCCATGAGGCCAGCACTGCGGCTTGTAATCCTGCCGTGTGGGATTCGTAAGATGTGCTGTTGCTGTCTTATTTGCCCTGGAACAGGAAGTAGATTCGGAGGGCAGGACTTTGTTGTTTACCCTCCCGTATAGTTTTATTTGTTGCAATTTCCTGTGGCTAATAGTGCTCAGCAACAATCGTTCTTGATGTCTGCGCAAGAGCCAAGAGAGCTCCTAATGTTAAGGTTTTAGAGTTCAGGGATGTGTAGTGTTAGGGGCAGTAGGCAGTTTTTAGGGTTCAGAGATGGGTGGTGTTTAGGAGTGCTACGTAGTTTTTTGGGTTCAGTGATGGGTAGTGTTTAGGGGGAAGTAGGGAGCTTTTACGGCTTAGGGATGGGTAGTGTTTAGGGTAGTAAGGAGTGCTCAGGGTTTAGGGATGGGAAGGGTTTAGGGTAGTAAGGAGTGTTTAGGATTCAAGGAATGGTAGTTTTGGGAGGTAGTAAGGGTTTCTTTGGTCCAGGGGTGAGTAGTGTTTAGGGGTAGTAAGGGATTTTTAGGTTTCAGGGATGAGTAATATAAAAAGTATTTTATGATGAATGCAATAAATAAAAATACATTAGATTAGTTACATTTAATAATTAACATTATTGCAATTTAATAAAAATAACATTAATTAGAATTAAATAACAACTGTAGCATGTAAACGTCTGCTAACTTAGAATTTAATATATATGTATATATGTATATATTTATATATATATATATATATATATATATATATATATATATATATATATATATATATATATATATATATATATATATATATATATATATATATATATATATATATATAATGGTACGACATAGCTCATAGCTGAATGAAGTAGGGGCTATACTCTCCCGATGGAGGTACCTCCGGTTTAGAACGCTGGGCACCTCGCTCCGCAGGTGCAGTTAATTACCTGTTTCCCGCAGACCAATGCCAGCATGAAAATGTGCCCTCCACTCCACACACATCGGAAAGAAGGAGCAGACGCATCTAAGTTGACCATAAGGGACGCACCTTGACGAACTAAGAGGCGGAATAAGCAGAGGTATACGATATCCCTGAATATGTGTGATTGTGAATAAACGGCATGCTGTGGCTATAATTTTGAGCCTTCCTCAAATTTTATTATGCTTTACAGTGTGACTACAGGGGTCCCTGTGCCCTTCTTCCATGGGGTGTAGAAGACCCAACATTGGGGTAAGATTGTGAGCTGGTCTCACAACTGTAAAAATGACATGATTTTACCTCACTTATTAAGTGCCACAAACCACGAAGCCTGCACTTTTTGCATGCTTATAATTATACATGCATTATGATGCATCCCCTACATATAGAGTATGGAATTTTAGGAATATTCTTGTCTATCCACAGGTATTTGCAAGCCAGACCAGTTAAGAGGTAGACACAGGTTACTCTTTCTTAGAGGCAAGTTTGAACTGATATTGTAAGTCAATTTCAGATTACATTTATTTCTATTGCAAATCCCAATTAAGTCTTTAGTTTTCTCAGCTGGGCCATCCCAGAAAAGAAAAAGATCATCTATATACCTTATACAGGTAACAACATATTTGGTGTAGTCCTTATTGCCACATGTAGAGGCTACTTGTTCCTCCCATCAGAATTGCATTGCTGGTGGTGAAGCAGGCACCATCACAGTTCCAGTTAGTTGTCTGTAATATACTCTATCACTAAGTAATATATTTTGCTGCAGGCAGAACCTCACCCTCTCAATCAGCATCTTGTTTTTGTCAAAGAAGGCAACTGCCTTTGCCTTGAGATAATGTTCACAGCCCTTGATTCCTAAGTCATGATCGCTACAGGTATTAACAACAAATTAAAATCTAGTGTTATCAAGATGTAAGTGGGTACCCAACTAATATCAAGTATTTTTGTACGGAAATCTGAGCATAGGTTCGCACTTGAACCTGAAACATGTTGGATCACTGTTGTTTGCAGAATAAATTCAGCATCTGCAAAAATACCCATGAGTGCCCATCTGTATTTCCGCTGGAATACTTACCATAATATCTGTCTATCTATATACAAAAGTACACAAATATTTAAATTATAATTTAACAGACGTTTAAATACTATGGCTCCAGTAAGTTGTCTGTAATATGCTCTATCACTAAGCAATATATTTTGCTGCAGGCAGAACCTCATCCTCTCACTCAGCATCTTGTTGTTGTCATAGAAGTCAACTGCCTTTGCCTTCAGATAATGTTCACAGCCCTTGATGCCTAAATCATGATTACCACGGGTATTAACTACAAATTGTAAAACCCCCCCTTCCCCCGAGATCTACCCAGGATAGGGAACTAGAGGCCCTGGGGTCTTAAGGGTGAGTTGGCCTCCCAACATAATATATGTACACTAAAAAAGCTCCCCAAAAATTGTTAACATTTTAGCAATACGTGATGTATCCCTCCCAACACTAATCAGTATAACTATCGGCCATACAAATAAATGTAACGGATTGCACTCACACATCACCAGCTGCCATGCTTCATCATAGGACAACCCACGCTCCCCAAAAACCTCGTTTGATGGCGAGTGGGCCTTCAACTGGAGTCAGGGAGGCACTTCTAACTAAGAATGGACCCATGATTTAAGTGTGTTGAGAAGGCTCTGAGCCTCATTCTCTTTTTGCGAAAGGTCTGAGATTTCAGTAGTAGTGAGTTTGCACTTCTTTATGATCTGCCCCCTCCAGTTTTTGAGCCAGGTAGCCAGGGGTTTTGAAGTGGAGCGCTTTGTGTGTCAAACAAGCAATCTTTAGTTGTATTCTTGCTTCGTAGAGATCTTAAGGCTGGGGATTTGTGTTCATTTCTTTTTGTATCAGTGATCAGTCTGGCTGTGGCATTCAACGAAGCCCTGAGCGGGGCCAAGGTATATTTGGGGAGGCCACTGAGCGTTGCGCTCCCATAGGCTTGCCTCGGTAGGACAAGCACTTGTACCACCTGCTTGAAGTCATCTTGGGGGGGAATGGTTTTAGGTTTCTAAGAATCCTCATTTGGTGGTTTGTGCCCTTACACATCTTGCTAATATTTTTCTTCATATTCAAGTGCGAGTCTAGGGTGATTCCATGAGATTTAGCTGAGTCGATGATAAGCGGGGAACAGTTGAATGTAGAGAGATGTTTCAACCAGATGTCGATCTTGGGGTGTGCTTAGGAGGGGGAATGAGAAGGAATTCTGTTTTGGCGGTGTTCAGTAGAAGGTGGTTTTCAGTTAGCTATTTTTGGGTAATCGTTAAGGAGGAATTGAGTGAGATGAAGTCTTCAGAGGAGTTGATTTTCAGATAGAGTTGCGTGTCATCCGCATACATATGGAAAAGAATGTTCATGGATGATAGAGCGTTCGCTAGGGGTTCCAGGAAAATATTAAAGAGTATTGGAGAAAGGGCAGATCCTTGCGGGACCCCCATGGAGACAGTAGACGATTGGGATAAGGTATGATTCACCTTAACTCTTTGGGATCTATTGTGAAGGAAGGAAGAGAACCATTGCAGTACCTGACCGGAAAGCCCATCCTGTGTTCCAGAATGGCTAAGAGGTTAGCTTGATTTACCGTGTCGAATGCAGAGGAAAGATCAAGGAGTATTAAGAGGCATGATTCATCATGGTCTAACATTTCTAAGATGTCATCCATGATGTGAATGAGAAAACGGATTCAGTACTGTGACCACTCCTAAAGCCATATTGGTGTTGATCCAAGAGATTAAAAGTCTCGATGTGCAAGCAAAGTTGCGATTGAATGCATTTTTCTATGAGCTTAGCCAGAGTAGAGATGTTGGAGATGGGACAGAAGTTGTTGAGATCAGATCTGTCCGCATCAGTTGTTTTTAGAATGGGTGTAACCTGAGCTGCTTTTAAGCAATCGGGGATCTTGCCTTGAGATAGAGAAGCGGTGACTATCTTAATCCAGAAAGGGATGAGGGCCTCCTTGATTTCTTTGAAGACAGACGATGGCAGTGGGTCGCTGAAGTGATTAGAAGGGTTAATGTTAAGAAGGGTTTTGTAGAAGTCTTTTTCACTGAGAGGAGAGAAGGAGCCCCACATGGCCTTGTTCTTAGTGCTAATCCTGAGAGGCTTTAGACTTGCCGAGAGGACAGGATGAGCCGTATTCTCAGATGATGAGACTGATGAGTTTAGTTTTCTCTGTAAAGAAGTTAGCCAGATCAGTGCAAGAAGGTGAATTGTCTGCTGAGTCAAGGTGATTGGGTGCTGTCGCTGATTGCTGTTTGACAATTTCAGAAAGTTTTTTAGGGCTATTTGAGGCTTGTCTAAGTTGAGCTCTGAAGTAATTGGTCTTAGTAGTCTTGATTTTTTTATTGTAGGAGCTCCTAACCAATCTAAGGACTTTTAGATGGTACACAGAAGGTTTTGATCTCCATAGACATTCGGCTGCACTTAAGTTGCAGTGATCAGAGGTTAGGTTGTCATCGAACCAGGGTTTGGAGATTTTGAAGGCGGCATTTTTTTGTTGTAGAGGTGCTATTGAATCCATGATACCAGAGATAGTAGAGTTATAGACGTCCGTGACGTCGTGGACATCAACCAGGTCGTCATGGGAAGACAAGGCATTTTTAGATTCAGTAGCTAGACGGTCCATTTTAATATTCCTGAGGTCCCTTTTCCACTGTTTCATTTTCTTAGGTTGGACCCTATTCCGTATCACTTCCCTATTGATAGAGAAGAAGATGCTGTAGTGGTCGGACCAATCACAGGGAGTAATGTCCTCCAATGTGATGGTATTACCTTTTGAAATATTGAGGTAAAGAATTTCTCCTTCGTTGTGAGTTGGCCGGTTACAGAATTGGGTAAGGTCCAGATCCGATAGGAATGCGCTTAGACAGATCATCGCTTGTTCACTAGGTTTAGAGAGACCAGTGGAGGTTTAAGTCACTGAGGTAGATTTGGGATACTGAGTGGTCGTCATTGGAAGAGATAATTTCCATTAGTTGTTAGATGAAGAGGAAGTTATCGCCAGGAAGGTGGTAGAAAGTATGACGTTTGCAAACGGGGAGGTGATTACTAGAGATGTTGAGGCAAAGGTATTCAACTACGGATGAGGTGGAAGTCTCCATGTGGGACATAGATAGTGTGTTCCGGTGTATACAAGCTAATCGACCGTCCTGTTTCATGGTTCTGTCAAAACGGATTATGTCATGACTAGGAGGTACTAGGAGGTCTAATATGGGGGTGGAAGAAGGATTTAGCCAGGTTTCCATAAGGATTATGATATCTAGCTCATTGTTTTTGATGAGGTCGAATATATCTGAAGTCTGTTTTTTTGCTGATCTACAGTTGAGTAGTGCGCATTTCAAACGAATAGGCAAGTGTGATGTAGGAGTCTGAATGATGTTCATTTGCTTGAGGTTGTCGCTCTTTATGACTCTGTGGTTGTTAGAGGGTTCCATGTGTGGGTGAGCTAGAATGGATTGAATTTGGCCCATCGGGATCTTGTCAATTTCTAGAGTGATCGAGTAGGAGAGGAGTAGATCCTTGATATCACTGGCCGCAAGTTCGACCCTCATTCTTCTAGGGCGGGAAGGGGCATTGGGGAGGGGTAATGTTTTGGAGATAGGGTGCGAGGAGTGCTGGTTGGGGCCATTGGTTGCACTGGCGTGGACTGTATGCAGCTTTCCTAGGGAACTAAGAGAATTGAGCAAGGGCAGATGGTCAGGTGAGAGGTCTATCAGTTCATGGAATTTGTGAATGAGTAGGTTCACTTGGAGTGATAACTTGTCCAGACACGCCACCAGGTCTGAGTGTTGGTTCACAGTAAGGAACTGAGGGGAGGGAACCTGCGGAGATGGGGGACCTAGAGTTAATTTTGGATTAGGTAAAATGGGAGTGCGAGGGTCCTGGGTAGGGGATGTGTCCATAAGATCATAGGGGAGCCCAGTTCGATTGGAAGGAGTGGCAGGGGAGGGAAGATTGGTAGGAGGCAAGTTGTGGCTTGTAGTTGGGGTGCTCAGTGTGATAGGGTAATGATTAGTCGATGATATCGATAGAGAAGGCTTAGCAAGTGAGTCACAGGATGAAAGAGTATCGGGAAAGAGGGCAGGGGGTATGTCTTGATAGAGCATCCCAATGAGGGAGACGCCGGGAGTCTGACTTGCTAACGGCGAGATGAATGGTCCATTAAGCCCACCAACCGGTTGAGATGAGGGTCGCTTGGTTTGTGAGGCTACTATAGAGGATAGAGACTCCACAAAGACATCGAAGTGGTGAGAGGAATTGTGCAATCTGGACGTATTCCATGCATCGGAGGGAGAGGAGCTGGAAAAGTCAAATGAACTAGAAGGGTGTATAGAAGAATCAGAGGCTTTAGCAGTCATGGCTATCTTGAGGGTAGGGAAGATAAAGTCCATCTTGGCTAGGTTGGACTTATAGGCTTGTATGAGAATTATACCATTATTGTAGAGAGTGATGGTGGCATTAGCTCTGAGGAAGAGTGAGGGTGAGGTTATTAATTTAATACCATGAGGGGTTTTCATAGTGTCCTTTATTCGAAGCATAGAGAAAAATACCTTCCGCCAGCATGCCCGTTTTCTGGTGTAGAGGATGAGGTCATTAGAAAGAATGCCCTTTTTTGGACAGACGTAGATGTCAGAGATTAAAGTATCAGGTCTAGATTTGAGTATTTGGTGTTTGAGGGTTTTTTCCCGCATTTTTGGAGAGGTTAGGCGGATAGTTGATGGTGAACGCATTGTATCCTGTAGGGTCAGAAATTATTTCCATTCTGAGAGAGATCCGCGATGAGGATTGGAAAGGCGCGGGACTGCGTTCGTGTTCAAGGAGGAGAGAAGGAACTTGAGTCAGAGGGTAAGTAAAGGTGGAAGTGAAGCAGGCAGCACATTAAGTGAGTGAATCAGATGATGATAGTTAAGTAAGTAAGTGATTCTATGAAAGACTGCAGGAGGACCTAGGTGGAGCTAGAAAAGAGTACATTCATGTAAAAGGCGCTATGGGAAAGGACCAATCCAGTATGACCGATTTATTGAGTTGTGGAGAAGATTGTGAGGAAGTCCTACCTTTAGCTTTACTTCAGGGTTAGAAATACCGAAGTCGGTCCTAGGACTTGGCCTTCTTAAAGAATGTACTGCAGAGCGATTGTGTTTGGGAATGGGGATGAGAGATTTACTTGCCGGGGTTGCAGTTGATGATGTATTGATCCAACTCAAATGTAGCGCAATCCTGATGTTTTAGTTGTTAAGGGTTTGCTCAAATTAAAAAGGTCATTACTCAGTAAAAATTTCCAGTTATCATACAGCAGTTTGTTTGAAGGACTGGTGAGAGTGTGCCCAAGCCAGATGGCCGCTGCTCAGATTAGATCCGTCCTCTTTCTATTGCTATGAGGAAGGACTGGTGAGGACCTCTTCTATTTCAATGGTTCTTACAATACAGAAAGCTGTAAGATGGCTGAAACTAGGAGCAAATTGGAGAAAAGGGTGCCTAACTGGAGGTTCAGATATTGAAATATTGAAATGTCACAATAACTGGCCAAGGTGCGCAGAGGTGTTGAGGCTGATGTCCTCAAGGACCAGGCTGCCAGCAGTTCAGTCGTCAAAAGGGGCAGTACCTAAAGGAATAAAGACCCCAACTTCAGTCGTCAAAATGGCTGTTTCTGCAATTCCGAAGGGGCTGTGTGGACATAGCCATAGCCAGGGTGTGATCTAGCCAGTGCTTAGAGGTTTGTGGAGACGCCCTGTTGAGCGTTCTCCAGCCGTAAGAGCGAGTGACTCCTGTGTGAGTGATTCGGGACAGTTCACTTACCCAAGTTTCATACAAAACAGAATGGTATGCCGTTCCTACCGAACAGGACAGGTAGATGTGTGTTTAGGAAGCTATTGTGTTCTCTCTAAGCAGGAAAAAATGTCCTCCTTTCGGAAAGAGACCCTCACACACCCAATCAAATTGGTGCCTTGCTTCATCATTGGGTCTGCTCCTCATCGGGTCGGCGCTGCAATACCTGATCGGCACCTATGATGGTGCCTTTTAGCAGAGATCTTTTTTCCTGGCCGTTGGGTGAAGTGTGTGTGAGGGCCCTAGCGAGTGTAGATGTAAAAAAGTGGAGTTAAAACAGGAAATAGAAGCCCACCCAGAACAATTTTAATGAATGTGGCCACTATCCTGATTAAAATAAAAGTGCACGCACCCCTGCTATAAGGTTATAGAGAAATGCACTAAGAAATTAGGTCAACATGTTTCTTGCCATTTAGTCATGTAGACGGCAGTTCTTCAGGACCAATATCAGATCTATCTACACTTTTTGGTGGTGGTCCAAATTAACGAAAGTGAGTGACCACACATACAGCACCCTAAAAAGTGGTACCTGTAGATCTTAAAACATCAACCTGTAAAAAAAAAGAATTATAGAGGTTACTATGTCATTCCATATAAACCTCTATCATATTAAAATTAATTAATAGTGCAACACTTCAAAAAGTGCGGAGATAGCATGCATGCATCACACTGTGGTGCTTGTGACCATGCGCAAGGCGTCTGAACACATTTATACAACAGCCGAGAGATAATCTTATACTGAGCACATATATGGACTCACCCTAATTGGTTAATTCAATCCAGCAACGTGTTCCGGCAGGTGTTGATACTGAATAGTGCAATGTCCTAGAGAGTTCGAAACATAAAGGTATGCATAGACATGTCTGGCAGTAACTTCCCAGATGGTCTGAAATTGCAGTGCAGTCCCTTTAAAACAGACGGCACCATGAAGTATGGACCAGCGTAGTCAAGTGCGCTCTAGTCTTGTCTTTCAACACAAGTGTCCTGCAGCAACTCCATTGATCTCACCCAGTGCACCATAAGTATGTTATTGAGTAGGGTCAAAAAAGAGGGGGGTGCTGCAGATCCCTCTCGGTTACCGTTATGTACTCTTGGCGCACCAGTCACACTACATACAAGAGTTACTAATGGGCGCTACAATGCTTTATGGTTAAAGCTGATACAGCACTGGCCTAGCCACAACCCACAACGCCACAACCCAAGCCGGTCATCCCAATCTGACAGAAGCCAAGCATGTACCAGTCGCCGTGGTCGGGGCGGGAACAGCTCTAAGAGCCCAAAAACATTTTGTCTGCTGGGACGCCCTGTTGCAAACTCACGCGTCCCATACTGCCATATGTGGCGATCGTTTAATTTGGATCACAACGCCATTGTAAGCGATCGGCGATGTGTCTATTACTCACGTTTCCACTCTGTACTCGAGGCGGTCGACCTACCCCTCACTCGGCCGGTCCCGGGAGGTACTAGCAGGCAGTGGCATGACGTAGATATACCTCCGGATGAGCAGTCTGAGAAGGCGGGTCTCCCAACTCCTACGAGCATGAAGCTAGTGCGCCAACCTGATACTGTGATGGGCGCCATGTTGCGACTGTCGTGTTACAAAAGACACTCAACTTCCCAAGAACCAATGTGTTAACACTCAATTAGCCTTCTGCTGCACCATGTCTACCGATACAAGGACTCTATAAAAACAATTAAAAATGATTATTACACAGACATTAGGGGTGCCGGCACTACCTTGCAAGGGATGACAATAACGTATGTACACAGTACTAATATTTTGCCCATGTGTTAGGTTGGTATTGTGTACTTCTGAGTGCTATGTTAAATGGCTCCAGCATGCCCAAATAAACCAGGTTGTGGCCCCTGTACAACGTTACTGTTAATGTGATGATGGTACCAGCCACTAGTTGGCAAAACTAGATAGGTTGATTGGACAGGTCAGGTGCGTCCAAACTATTCATCTTAACAGCCCAATGTAGGATAGCTATCAGTGTCATATTAGTTTACCGGCTAAACTGTCATCTAGACAATAAACACCAAGGGATGTCCTCATTCAATCCCTCCTTGTCTGAGGATAATCTCAACACTTACCTTTGTTCAATGCGGAACAGTGTATCTTTGTTCATGCCTGGGTGCGCCTCAAGGACAACTCAAAATGTGTGGTCATCTTTGTGTTTGTCTTGTGGCACCTAAAGTTGCTCCTATGCTCTGTGATCCAGGTTCTCACTGGTCTAGTGGTCATCCCTACGTATAGGAGTCCACACAGGCAGGTTAGCACATAGACACAATTTGTGGTATTGGAATGTTTCTTGAATTTCTTCTTGAACCCATTCGTAAATGTTATCTCTTTTGTGACTTTGGTAAATGTGCAGGATCCACATGGGTGGTGCCCCATCACTGGCGGTAGGTCCGACAGCGTTCTCTGCACATTGGTGTGTTTGATTCTAGGTCTAGTATGTATGAGCATGTCTTTCAGGTTGCTTGTACGTTTAAAAGCAAATCTGGGGAAGGGGAGGTTTAGAGTGCCTGTATTCAGAATACTCCAGTGTTTCTTGAACACATTCCTAACACGATTTGAATTAGGGATAAAGGTGGTTACACAGGTAAGTGAGTCACTGGGATCTTTTTGTCTGGTCTCCAAGAAGCTTTCACAGTTGTTATTCAGAGCCCTTTTCCGAAAGAGAGATATATTACGTGGGGGATATTCTCTTTTACGTAAGTCTGCTGCTAGGGTATCAGACTCCGTTTGGAAGTCTAAAACTGTGCTACAATTCCTTCTGATACGTAGAAACTGCCCAAAAGGTACATTTTGTTTTAGGGCTTTGGGATGGTGGCTGCTGAATAGCAACAGACTACTCTTGTCAGTTGGTTTTCGATAGAGTGTAGTTGTGATATGTCCCCTCTCTAACCTAACCAGTAGATCTAGGAAGGGTATCTCGGTTTCTGAGATTGTACTAGTGAATTTCAAATAGGGGTTCAAGGTGTTCATACACTCACAGAGCTCCTCACACCTTGTACGATCCCCTTTCCATAGTATCAGGATGTCATCAATGAATCTCTTCCACAGGAGCACCTTCGCTAAGTAGGGGTTATTGTTCTGAATCTCCCTTTCCTCGAACGCTGAAATGTACATACATGACAGGCTCGGCGCGAATGTGCTGCCCATGCAAGTGCCCTGTGTTTGATGGTAGAGTTGTTTATTGTATTTGTGTATTTGAAAAGGTTTTCCGTCAGGGCTAAGGTGGCACACTCGAGTATGAAAGCTACTGAAGTGGGTGAATCCCAATCCAACCAGCTTAGGGCATCCTCTATCGCCTCCAGTGTCGCTCACTGTGGGATATGGGTGTAGAGGGCCTCAACATCCACGGTTACTAGAAGGTTCACTTCCTCTGGATGCTGGACCCCCTCAAGTAAACGGAGGACATTGGTAGTGTCTTTCACAAATGATGGTGTGGCCCTTAACAGTGGTTGAAGAAAGTGGTCGCTGAACCTTGACAATGGTTCGAAGATAGACCCAATCCCCGAGACAATGGTTCTACCAGGAACCAGGGTGACTCTCTTATGAATTTTAGGCAAAGTGTAGAAGTACGGTGTCTTGGGATCTTTCATAATGAGGAAATCTGCCTCCTTTCTGGTGATCCAATCTTCGGCCTGAGCAGAAAAAACCATGGTTGAAATAATGGCGGTGAGTCATGGAGTCGGATCATCTCTTATGGGAGTGTAGTACCTCCGGTTACTCAATTGTCGTAGGCACTCCACATCATAGTCAACAGTGGACATGATGACTGTGGCTCCACCCCTGTCAGCCTGCTTGATGGTGATTGTGAGGTCATCCGCCAGAGTCCTGATGGCTGATAGTTCGTTTGAGGATAAATTGTGAAAAGGTGCAGACGTATTCTTGCTACTGAGCTCTTTGAGCACGGCCTGCTCAAAAGCCAACACCTCGTGCTGTACCATCCCACTGTTGGGTGTGAAGGTTGATGGTTTATGTAGCCCAGAGTCTCCCTCTGTTATCATTGGTTTGTCTTGAAAAAAGGCTCTCAAGCGTATTTTACGAAAAAAGCCTTGAATTTCACAGGTATCGTGAAATTTGTCCGTCCTGGCGGTGGGTACGAAGCCCAGCCCTTTCTGTAAAACACTTTCTTCTAATGGTGTCAAAGCCCTAGACTAGAGATTGATTATCAATTTCTCTTCCCTCTTGTCTGGTTCCTTGTCTCCACTGAGAGTGTTGGTTGTTCTTGCCACTGTACTCTCTTTTGATGCCCTCTTCGGCACCCTCTTCCTCTGCCCCAACCTCTGTCTAAACAAGCATTGAAAATGCAATATGTCTTGCCCTCATTTAAGTTAAAGCAATTCTGTTTGTAATTAGGTGGCTTTTTAGCTTTGCTTTTATTAGTGTCTTTCAAACATCCATGTACATAACATGCATATGTATGCATATATGTATATGTATGCATGCATTTATATTTGTATTTATATAGCTATGCAGATGTATATATATGTTTATATATGTATGTATGTATACATATACACATACATATATATAAATGCATATGCATATATAGATATACATATATATATATATATCAGGACAAGCACAAGACGTACGCCATATTCTTAACAAGTACTGGCATGTACTGCTCACTGATAGCAATTTGCAGAAACATCTTAAAAGCCATCCACAAGTCACCTTTCAGAAAAGCAAATCGCTCAGAGATGAGCTTAGTCCTAACATAATTACCGACTCTCCTAAACCCAATACGGGCGGCCGCCCGGGCTTCCGATGTTGCAAGAATTGCAAAGCATGTAAAAATAGCTTAGACTGTACTGGAGTACAATTTGCCAGCATGAGTAAGGAATTTAAGATCAAAAAAGCTCTCACATGCAATACCATGTACTGTGTGTATGCCCTGATATGCCCATGTAGGAAAGCATACATAGGCAGTACTATCCATCGTGCAAAGAAAAGAGTACTTGAGCATGTCAGGGCTATTCGCCACAATAACAGGCAGTACCCTGTGGCTCGACACTTTTTTGAGCAACATCAACAGGATGAGGGAGCGCTTAGGATGGTAGTGATTGATGCAGTTTTTGACAATGTACGTGGTGGTAATAAATTACTCCAGCTCAGACAACTTGAATCCAGATACATAGTGAACTTTGAAACAATGTCTCCTAGAGGGTTTAACTCTAGTGAGGAATTATCTGTACACCTGCAAACTAAATAGAATTACTTTGCCTTGTGCATTTAGTAAATGTTTTGTGACTGCTGTTAACTGTAATTTTATATTTTGACACATTTTATTGTATTCTTTCAGGAAGTGGCCACGAAGGGCAGAACAGGTCATTGTGGATTTCAAGTAATTAAGTTGTTATGTACATACTTTATTTTCTATGGACAATATGGTGCTGCTCTGGCCCACTTGGGCTATATCTGTAACTAGAGTTGATTTGTAAGCAGACATTACGGATCTATGGCATTATGTGATATATTTCTTTAGTTCATTATGGATAGATGCATTACGCCCACTGGGGCGCTGGTCTGTTCCTTTGTCTGGTTCTGGTTTTGACTTCTATTTCTGTCTAAATCCTTTGACATGGTTTGGGCAGTATCAATGTTTATTTAACTTTTACAGTGTTAAGATGGCTGCCACTCTCCTTAAGCCTGACCTTGATGATTTGAGTAGCCCTTCCTTTGTGTCAATCATTTTGTAAGATATTTAAACTTTATTCAAATCACTGGACGCTTGACGTGAACAAGGCGAAAGCTGAAACGCGTTGTTGTGGTTGCAGCGATTAAACCGACTCATATTGCAATTCTCCTCGGTGTCCGTGTTTTGATTTCGGATTTGAAATTGGCTGGTGTTACATATATATATATATATATATATATATATATATATATATATATATATATATATATATATATATATATATATATATATATATATATATATATATATGTATATATATATATATATATATATATATATATATATATATTACCTACTGGCGGTCGCCAGTAGGTAGTTATAGTTAGGACCACGTTTCCATAGGAAATCCGCAACATTCTATTTGGAATAACTTTGGCGCTGGTCGACGAATCCTCGCAAATTTTTCAAAATAGGTGGGGCGCTACGCTCCGCTCCTACCCTGAAAGTCTCGGGGGCATTCGTCAAGCGGGGGCTGAGATAAAAGGGGGGTCCCAAAACGCGTTTTTCCCATGCATTTTTCCATAGGACCTTTAGACACAGCTACAGCCCGAACGGCTGAACAGAATTACTTGAAATTTGGCAGAGAGGTAGTCCTCAGGTCAAGGAAGTGCCTTTTGTAGGTTTGGTGTAAATCTGTTCAGTAGATTCAGAGAAAATAGCCTTTAAATCAATATATATATCTGAGCCAGCTTACGGTGCGCTTACGGTGCGCTTACCGTATGCGTACGGTGGCGTGCGCGAGCGCGATTCTGATTGGCTGTTAGATCTTAGTAAACATTCGAATCGGTCGAAACCAGGAAGCGGCGGCCGCCATTTCGTGTGTTTCACTCAGAAAAAAAAGGGTGATATCTTGAAAAGGGGGCAAGGGAGAGAGTTACAGACCCCCTAACATTTGTAAAGGGGTCAAAGAAGGACATAAAAGTACAAAGAAAACATTTATTGATTTTTAAAAAAATCGCGGGGTACGCATACGGTAAGCTCAACGTACGCGTACGGTAGAAAAAAAAAGAAATGAAATTCAGATTTAAAAGTTTAGATATTAGGGGGCTCTAAAAAGAGCCGGAGGGCCCGATTCACAGAACAAACTTAAGACTAAATCCTAAACTTAGTACCATTCTGGTATTCACAGAATGCACCTAGTACTTCTGGTATTCACAGAATGAACTTACTACTTTTGCTATTCACAAAATGAACTTAGTACTTTTGCTATTCACAGAATGGATTTACGACTCCTAAACTTACGTCCGCACTCGGGCCGGAAATTCCGGCCCGGAAGCTCCGCCTCCGGGCCGGAATTTCCGGCCCAGAGGTGGAGATTTCAGCCATAGCTAAATCGGCCGGAATCCCCACCTCCGGGCCGGAAGCTCCGCCTCTGGCCCGGAAGCTCCGCCTCCGGGCTGGAAGCTCCGCCTCCGGGCCGGAATTTCCGGCCCGAGTGCGGACGTAAGTTTAGGAGTCGTAAATCCATTCTGTGAATAGCAAAAGTACTAAGTTCATTCTGTGAATAGCAAAAGTAGTAAGTTCATTCTGTGAATACCAGAAGTACTAGGTGCATTCTGTGAATACCAGAATGGTACTAAGTTGAAGTGCACACCATCTCCTCTATAAATGTCTTGCATGTCGTAACGCAAGTTGTTGTGGTAAATGGAACCCATACCATAGTCTCTGAGGAAAGCAGAAACAGATTTGTTGACGTGCTTTCTTGCTTTGTCAATCTGCGGACAAAAATGATTGGACCAGTTCCATTTTTGCCTTTGGCATATGTTAGAAAAGACAAAGGCAGTTTTAGGGAAAAGTGAAAACAGTTGTGCAAAGGTGTCCTTCATAAGCATTAGACCTACCCCAGTCAAAGTGCCTAGGTCATTGCCACCACAGTGCACTATTATGAGGTCAGGGTGTTGGATTTGCATGAAGGATTTCACCAATGGCATCAATTGGTGCCACTTTAACCCTCTCTGACCAATCCATTTAATGTCTACATTTGGCAAAGCAAGGTCTCTCACCATATCTGTTTTCTCTGCATACTTTTCACTCCAGAAGACATAGCTGTGCCCTACAATCCACACTGTGAACATCTTCAAAGGAGAAATGGATGCACTCAGGAGGTGACATTCAGTAGAATGGTAAAAAGAAATGAAAGACAGTTTGGAAATGGAGGCATACATATTTTTTTTATAAAAAAAAGAACTGATTGGCTGTTTCATACCATTCTAGAATAAAAACTAGGCTGTATGTGTAAATTTATAGAAGCATGTTTTGTATTGGTACAGAAAAATGTGTTACCAAAGAACAGTACTATGGATTTGCTGTTAGGTTTGAAAAGTCAAGCACTCTTGCTCTGTGGAATTGAAACATTGTTTGGTGAACTTCTGACCTAACTCCACACAGCAGTGTTCCATGAGCTGTTGCTATGGTAGCAGGCAGAAGTCAAGTTGGGGGAAGGGTACTAGGCAGAAGTCAAGTTGGGGGAAGGGTACTTTTGGAAAAGGGTTGGGTTTTCAACCAATAGAAATGTGTGATTACATTTGAAAAAAAGGGGGAAGCACTGAGATTTGAAATTAACATGTATATGTGTGGAAAAAGAAAGGGAAAGTTTGCCATTATCTGGTTATGCTGAGAGGAGAGAGGTGTAAAGAACAGAGATCCTGGCTCTGATAATCTGCTGTTTGAGTGCCACATTTCTTTCACAACTAACTAATTTTAAAGGTGAGTTTAAAGTTTGAGAGGGGACGTATATGGTAAATTAAGAAATGAATAATAGAAATGGAATTCCTTTTGTTGAAGTTGTGTTTATCATTTTCTGTTTTGGGAGAAATTTAAATGTGAGGAACATGTAAAATAATATGGACTATGTTTTCACGATAAATTAAGGTGTACTGGTAAAAATAAGGAATACTTTAAGGGTTTCAGGTTGCACTCAGTAATGCAAATACATACAGCATCAGTAAGGCTGGTTGCCCTTGCTGGAGTGTAGGCAGTCACCCAGGTTACAAATGGTGCTGGTTTGAAAAAGCAGTTTGGACATGTGCTGTTTTCAGAATCTGAAAAGTGGATTCAAGATGTGTCAGTCTGTAAAAGTGTTTATCACTTGCCAAAAAAAAGAAAAGTAAGTGTGCTTTCAAATTGGCAAAGAAATTTCGTTTTGTGACTAATGTGAAAACATGACTCTGTGTGCAAAGAGGAATTACAGGCAGAGATTTATTGCGTATTGCTCTGGTGATTTCACAGTTGCATTAGATGGAAAGGGGGAGCCATTTTTTTTGTGTAGAAGCAGACTCTTAGCACACACCCAGCTGCTTATCCTCTGGAATCATGCACAGTATTCACAACCGAGTGGGGTTTGAGGTTTCAGTCAGTAATGCAAATACATACAGCATCAGTAAGGTTGGTTGCCCTTGCTGGAGTGTAGTCAGTCACCCAGGTTACACATGGTGCTGGTCTGAAAAAGCAGTTTGGACATGTGCTTTTTTATGAATCTGAAAAGTGGATTCAAAATGTGTCAGTCTGTAAAAGTGTTTATCACTTGCCAAAAAAAAGAGTAGTAAGTGTGCTTTCAAATTGGCAAAGAAATTTCGTTTTGTGACTAATATGAAAACATGACTCTGTGTGCAAAGAGGAATTACAGGCAGAGATGTATTGCGTATTGCTCTGGTGATTTCACAGTTGCATTAGATGGAAAGGGTGAGCCATTTTTTTTGTGTAGAAGCAGACTCTTAGCACACACCCAGCTGCTTATCCTCTGGTATCATGCACAGTATTCACAACCGAGTGGGGATTGAGGTTTCAGTCAGTAATGCAAATACATTTAGCATCACTAAGGCTGGTTGCCCTTGCTGGAGTGTAGTCAGTCACCCAGGTTACACATGGTGCTGGTCTGAAAAAGCAGTTTGCACATGTGCTTTTTTAAGAATCTAAAAAGTGGATTCAAAATGTGTCAGTCTGTAAAAGTGTTTATCACTTGCCAAAAAAAAGAGTAGTAAGTGTGCTTTCAAATTGGCAAAGAAATTTCGTTTTGTGACTAATGTGACATGACTCTGTGTGCAAAGAGGAATTACAGGCAGAGATTTATTGCGTATTGCTCTGGTGATTTCACAGTTGCATTAGATGGAAAGGGGGAGCCATTTTTTTGTGCAGAAGCAGACTCTTAGCACACACCCAGCTGCTTATCCTGTGGAATCATGCACAGTATTCACAACCGAGTGGGGTTTGAGGTTTCAGTCAGTAATGCAAATACATTCAGCATCACTAAGGCTGGTTGCCCTTGCTGGAGTGTAGTCAGTCACCCAGGTTACACATGGTGCTGGTCTGAAAAAGCAGTTTGGACATGTGCTTTTTTAAGAATCTGAAAAGTGGATTCAAAATGTGTCAGTCTGTAAAAGTGTTTATCACTTGCCAAAAAAAAGAAAAGTAAGTGTGCTTTCAAAATGGCAAAGAAATTTTGTTTTGTGACTAATGTGAAAACATGACTCTGTGTGCAAATAGGAATTACAGGCAGAGATTTATTGCGTATTGCTCTGGAGATTTCACATTTGCATTAGATGGAAAGGGTGAGCCATTTTTTTTGTGTAGAAGCAGACTCTTAGCACACACCCAGCTGCTTATCCTGTGGAATCATGCACAGTATTCACAACCGAGTGGGGTTTGAGGTTTCAGTCAGTAATGCAAATACATTCAGCATCACTAAGGCTGGTTGCCCTTGCTGGAGTGTAGTCAGTCACCCAGGTTACACATGGTGCTGGTCTGAAAAAAGCAGTTTGGACATGTGCTTTTATCAGAATCTGAAAAGTGGATTCATAATGTGTCAGTCTGTAAAAGTGTTTATCACTTGCCAAAAAAAAGAGTAGTAAGTGTGCTTTCAAATTGGCAAAGAAATGTTGTTTTCTGACTAATATGAAAACATGACTCTGTGTGCAAAGAGGAATTACAGGCAGAGATTTATTGCGTATTGCTCTGGTGATTTCACAGTTGCATTAGATGTAAAGGGGGAGCTATTTTTTTATGCAAAAGCAGACTCTTAGCACACAGCCAGCTGCATATCATGTGGAATCATGCATAGTATTCACAACCGAGTGGGGTTTGAGGTTGCAGTCAGTAATGCAAATACATTCAGCATCACTAAGGCTGGTTGCCCTTGCTGGAGTGTAGTCAGTCACCCAGGTTACACATGTTGCTGGTCTCAGAAATGGAACCAGATGTATTGTGGAGTTATTTGAGATATATTTTTGTGATTATACTTCTGAAACAAAAATGTCAGACGGTATTTTAAAGAAATAAGTATTGATATTAGATGATATCTTTTAAGAATATTATGCATTTCTATAAAGTTATGTTTATGCAAAAAGAGATTGTGGGCTTTTTTAAAACAATCTTTATGATTGTTAATTTTTTTTTTGCCCGCTGTTAAATGATGAATGCAATTGCTTTCACAATTTATAGTGAAATGCAATATATTCTGAAAACAGCAAAAAAAAGGCAAAATTTTTTTTTGAAAAATATGTAAATATGTGTACTGTATTATAAAATGTTTTATTAAATATTAATACTTTTTTCTTTTTTTTCAGATTGAGATAGAAAATTTTCGAAAACTAGAACCATTTTTAAAGCAATTAAAATTAAATTTAAATTAATAAATATTTTTTTGAGTGGGTATGGTAAGTCAAAAATTTCATGGTCCCTTTTTTCCACTTCTCCACAATCACATTTTCAGTTTTTCATTGTAGTCTCTCAAGGACCTTGTAATGTGATAATTGATTTTTAGTGGTTTTTTTAAAAAAAAATAAAAAAATTACGCGTACGGTAAAAAAAAAATCAAAAAAAAGTTTTAAAAACATATATAAAAAATAGTTGAAAGGTAAGGTTGGCTCTTACAAGAGCCGTTGTGTTCATGCAGGGACAGAGGAAAGAAAGAATGGGAATATTAGTCGGTACGACAAATGTGCTGATCTATTTTATTGTTCACTAAGGAAACACTGGTCTCCCTATGACAAATTAGATCATGACAAGTGGCGCACCGTATTTCAACCCTCACAAACCGATGGTTTGTTTCCAGAGGAGTAGAAAAAGGAGATGCTCCCACCACAGATGAAGGGCTCACCTGACCTGCCGAAGATGGACTCGGCCCTGCAGATGATGGACCAGGCTGAGCTGCTGTGGATGTGCTTGGTTGACTTACTGAAGGGTTACCTTCAGTATGTCGAGCATGTGTCCTTCTGTGTACATCTTTAAGGTGTCTCAACATGGTGTGATTCCCGAAGGAATACTTCTTGTTGGGATTCCCTCTTGAAAGTACACGGCCACACAGCTTACAAATCACTAAGGGTGCATTTACCTTTTTCTTGCCCTCTAGAAAAGTAAAATACTCCCATATGAAAGAGGTCTTTTCTTTCCTCCTTCTCTGCCTCAAGGTAGTGCTGCTAGCCTCACTCTCAGAAGAGCTCTGCTGTTCTGCCATCATATCACAAAGACAACCCAGCTCCTTCTCCTAAGGGATCACAAGCAGAAATGAGGGGAATGGGTGTGGTGTAGGAGAGTTCTAGAACTGAAAGTAGTTTCAACAAATCAAAAGTTGTGTTTCATGATCACATGAACCCACCGTGCGCGTACGTTACGCTTACGGTGCGCTTACGGTGCGCTTACGGCAAAAGTACGCATGCGCGTAAAAAAGACACGCGCTCGCGCGCATGCGCATAACAGTCACTCCCCAACACTTCCGCGTAACGTGCGCGTGTAGCGTACACGCCTACGCGCCCCATGCGCAGTACGCGTGGCTACGCAAATTGCGTAACTATACGCAAACAGAGTAGATAAATTACGGACATTGCGTAAACCGTACGCTTACCGTACGCTTACCGTACGCGCACTAAAAAAAATAAATAAAAAAAAAAATATATATATTTTCAAAGTTATACTAATATATCTTACCTGTTTGGTAAAATAAAAAAAGAGAAAACTTGAAATATTGCAGATTTTTTAGAAAAAAAACATAGTGTTTTAAGAGAATAAAAAGTTTTTAAAAAACTTGTTTTTTTTTAAAAAAAAACACATTTAATATAAGAATTTATAATAAAAAAATCATAAAAAATCAATAAAAAAAAATATGGGAATCACATATGTTATAGCTAAGAATTAGCATTTAAAAAACCATACAAATTCACTGAAAAAACCATGGGTTTCACACACGTTATAGTTAGAAATTAGCATTTAAAAAACCTTGCAAATTCACTGAAAAAACCATAGGTTTCACACATGTTATAGTTAGGAATTAGCATTTAAAAAACCTTGCAAATTCAGTGAAAAAACCATAGGTTTCACACACGTTATAGTTAGGAATTAGCATTTAAAAAACCTTGCAAATTCAGTGAAAAAACCATAGGTTTCACACACGTTATAGTTAGCTGGACATTTCACTCGTAAAAAACCAATGAAATTTCCCCGTTATAGTTAGTTAAGCTAACTATAACTCGCGCGCCCGCAATGCACTGCTGATGACGTCACATATTACATCACTCATGACATGGTCAGTGACATCACTCATGACATCACTGATGACATCCCAAATGACATCACTGATGACATCATCCATGTGATAGAGTGGCAGACCTCCTCTCACCCTAATATAACCTTTGATACACACATTCAAAAATAGAGACTGAAATTTTCAAAAAAATGGACATACCAATACCAATTACAACAACCTCTTCAATAATTCTAAGATCCACATAAACATCCACTTATTCACCAACAGTCCTGTACAGTCACTCATTCGTGTACTCACACATCATATGTACTCATACACCTATACATCCTGTAACACAATGCCTCTCATCCATAGAGTTACTCACACACATAGTTACTCATGCTAATAAAGAATCAAACATACATTTATTCGCATATACAGTTATACACACACCACCACACTTACTTCTACGGAAACTTACACATACTTAGTCTTTTAAACAATCACTTATAGAAACACATACTTATTCATACAGGAACTCTTTCAATCTCTCACTCTCACATACACTCACTTATATACACCAATAGTCACATATACTAGTTTAAAACATATGTAGTTACTCATAAAGACACTATTGAGACAGCCATTCACTCACTAACACACCCATACACACACTCTTCCACCCATACAGTCCTGCACATATGCTGTCTTCAACACATACAAACAGTGAGTCACTCATTCATGCACTTATGCACTACGTAATACCCCCCACTGAACCATACAGACACTCAGACACTCATACTGATACTCAAAAAACCAACTAACAACCTATATAGACACTCATGTTGCTGCTCACCAACCCATGCAGCCACTTATACACAAAGTGAGAGACTGATACAGGTATTTACACATTTAAACATTACTCACTTAGCCATGTATTCAATAAGATACACTTAATCAGTCAGTAATACAATCAATTTTTCAAAAACAAATCA
Organism: Triturus cristatus; assembly: GCF_964204655.1. Taxonomy (NCBI): domain Eukaryota; kingdom Metazoa; phylum Chordata; class Amphibia; order Caudata; family Salamandridae; genus Triturus; species Triturus cristatus. The sequence continues at coordinate 272,273,294 of NC_140587.1, forward strand.
TCCATTTAGACACTTATATACTCATTTATTCTTCCATCGACCTTGAGATATATAAAACATATTTAATTTTCAGAAAAACACACATTCACTGGATGATGTCATCAGTGATGTCATCAGTGATGTCATTTGAGATGTCATCAGTGATGTCATGAGTGATGTCACTGACCATGTCACGTCATCAGCAGTGCATTGCGGGCGCGCGAGTTATAGTTAGCTTAACTAACTATAACGGGGACATTTTATTGGTTTTTTACGAATGAAATGTCCAGCTAACTATAACGTGTGTGAAACCTATGGTTTTTTCACTGAATTTGCAAGGTTTTTTAAATGCTAATTCCTAACTATAACGTGTGTGAAACCTATGGTTTTTTCACTGAATTTGCAAGGTTTTTTAAATGCTAATTCCTAACTATAACATGTGTGAAACCTATGGTTTTTTCAGTGAATATATATATATATATTACCTACTGGCAGTTGCCAGTAGGTAGTTATAGTTAGGACCTATTATCCATAGGAAAAGCGTATTTTGTTTTCCCAATAACTTTGGCCCCGGATGACGAATCTTCGCGAAATTTTCAAAACTAGTGGGGCGCTCTGGTCAGCTCCTGAAAGTTTGGGGATGATTCGCCAAGCAGGGGCTGAGAAAAAAGGGGGATCCCAAAATGTGTTTTCCCCATGTTATTTCCCATAGGAAACTTTCGACACGGCTACAGCCCGAACTGCTGAACGGAATTACAACAAATTTGGTAAAAGGTAGCCCTTGGTTCAGAAAGCGCCTTTTTTAAAAAAAATTGTGTAAATCCGTTCAGTGGTTGCTGAGAAATTCAAAAAATAGAGGTAAAAAAATCAATTTCCCATAGGAAACTTTAGACACGGCTATAGCTTGAACTGCTGAAGGGAATGACACCAAATTTGGCAAAAAGGTAGTGCTTGGTTCAGAAAGCGCCCCTTTTCTTAAATGGTGTAAATCTGTTCAGTAGTTGCTGAGAAAATCAAAAAATGAAGATAGTGATATCTATGGCCGCGGTGGATCCGCACACCCTCCCGATCACGAGCTTCATGCTAATTGGCTGTCAACACTCCAAACCAGGAAGTGTTGGCAGCCATCTTGTGCCTCGGTAACCGAGGCACAAGAAAACAGAAAAACTAAGGTGCAAAACAAGAAAAGGGGGCAGGGTAAAAACATCCTGACCCCCTAGGCCTGCTCACATATGTAGTTACTCACACATATACAACTGAGATATACATTCATTCACTAACACACCCATACACACACTCACCCACCCACACAGTCCATCACAGATGCACTCTTGAAACCATGCACCCAGTGAATCACCCACTCACACATCTATGTACAGAGTCACACACACCCCACCCACACAAACACTCAGGCACCCATACAGATACTCAGACAAACAATCAATAATCCATATAGACACTTATGCAGCTATTCGCAAACCCATGCAGCTGCTTACACACCAACAGACAGACGGATACAGACATTCACACAGTTTACTCACTAACTTATTCATTCAGCAAGATAAGTTTAATCACTCACTTATAGAGTCTGTCACGCACCTACTAAATCATCTATTCAGACACTTATACACCCACACATTCTTCAATACACCTTTCCCTATATATATTAAACATATTTAAACTTTACAGAAACACACAGTCACTGGATGATGTCAACCATGATGTCATCATGGTTGGGTAACAATAAACATCTGTTATTCAGCGCCAAGATACCCGTAGTGGTGAACGTGCGCTTTACAAATACACGTGTTATGTTATGTTATGTTATGTTATGTTATGTTTATCAGTGATGTCATCAGTGATGTCACTGACCATGTCATGAGTGATGTAAGATGAGATGTCATCAGAAGTGCATTGCGGGGGCACGAGTTATAGTTAGCTGAACTAACTATAACGGGGGAATTTCTATGGTTTTGTACGAGTGAAATGTCCAACTAACTATAACTTTCCCTAAAACCTATGGTTTTTTCAGTGAATATATATATTATTTTTTTTTCACATGCTCTCTTGCACATATTTATACCCACCTGATTGCACATATTTATTACCTGCCAGTTTGCACAATAATAGATAAGTGTATAAGCAGCACATGCACTTTATGCTAACTAGGAGGCAGTACTAAGACTACCAAATTTCTTTTAAAAAACATAGTGGAGAGTCTTTGAGCCATGTGAGTTTTACCAACAAGACTCTTGTTCTGATATGGAACTACCACTTCCTATGCCAGGAAATTAAGGGTATTTTACCGTAATAAGCCTGAAACGGGGAACGGCACACATCCCCCAGCAGATTTCTTTTCCACATCTCCCTATAGAGTGTTCCTACCATTTGAAACCATATTTGGCCTCAAACACTCTCCGATACTATACGGAGCTATGAGCTTTTAAACTCTGTTTGGTGCCATGTTGGTGTGATTCATAGTCCATAATGTAACAGCTGTTTTTCATGAAATCAACTATTTATTTTGCACTTTGCACTTATCAAACACTTTTGCACTGATTGTTGACCGCGTGGCTTATTAGTACGACCCTATTTTTACCAACAGGGACAATATATTAAGTTTATGTACCTTACTATGTGACAGGACTGTTGAATGAAATTAAGATTACCAGCCTGTACAGCATTTTACGATGTATTTTACTGCCATCCGGTTATCGCTATGTACAAGTTCAATTGGCCTCAACATTTTATTGTAAATATTTGTATGGATAATTTTATCTTTACATATTTATATACATTGAATCATTGGAAGCTATCCATAGAATGATGTGTTAGGTACTTAGCTTTGTGAGTATTTTCTCCTGTTTCATTGTACTGCCGGTCACGTGGCCAACGGATTTCTGTTGCACTGTCACTTTAAAGGCACTGAAAAAATGTCTTGCCATGTCGAGTGAACAAGGCTCGTGTGAGCTGAAACGCGTCTTGACATCAGGAAATAAAAATAATTGAGCACGAATCTGGGTCCGTGTCCGCCATTCTTGAATCCGGGGAGTTGGATTCAGGCTGGAACTACGTAATATTGAAGATTGCTGGGTTCCACTCAGTCTTTCAACGGATCCCTCCTTCTGCCTATGGTTGGCGTCCACAGTGGAACATCACATCCGGGGCAGCCTGGAAGTACTTCGATCCGTGAAGGAAACGGACGCCTAACCCCCAGAACCCGAACATTTGCCAGATCCAGGTATTTATCCGAAGTATAACTGAGTCGGAGGACGAGGCATTTTTCGGACAGCACCAGGTAAGATCGTCAGGGTATTCTGGGGTGTAGGAGTGTGCTTTGGTTTTCGGAACGGCCACAGTTGAGAGTAACACGCGCCAAGAACCATACCGAGAAATATACATATATCCGAGATGTCGGTGACATGGTACGAGAGAGGGAGGCGGCCGCCATGGAGATGTTCTCCGGTACCCTCCCCGGCAATACGTAATGTAAGACGCAACGAAACAACAGCTGCTACAGATACGGACTCGGCCAAACATAAATTCAAGATGTTGGAAAAGAAAATGAAAATGGAACAGAGTAAATGGTGGGAATCACGCTCACTACAATGCTATATCGAGGTGGGTCGAATCCCACGTGGCTTACATATTTTAACTGCTCCAACATATGAGGATCCGAACCCCGTCCTCATGAGAGAATGGGCAGAGTGTAACTTAGACTCTTCACGGAAATTGACTCTGATCCTCATTAAATATGTGGATATTGATCGGGCCCGTTTGTTAACAGAAATAGATGCCTTCAATGCAGAACTTGAAACTCTGGGAGTGACTGAGGAAACAACAAAACTATGGACCGAAATGCTCAGTAGGTTGAAAAAAGAGGAAGACAAAATTAAAGAACGGAAAGCCCACAAGTTTCTCAGAGACAAAAATGATTATGAACTTGGGCAGATCTTCACTTTTGCCAGAAAGTATGACGCACTAAGAAATTCGAGATCAAAAAACACAGTCAGCTCTATGTGCAGTCAACACAAAAAATCAGGCGTAAATAATGAAGCATCACTCTCAGATCTAAGCTCCGCGGCAGGAAGCGAGTCTGAGTCGGAAATGCGTGACCTTCATACTGGGGCACCTAAAAACAAACCCTCACCTGGAGAAGAGTAGAATTTTTTATGCGAGGAAAGGAGGCTCACTCTCAGACCGAGGCCCCAAAGGAATACAGCAGGAAACTCGCAAACTTCAAACGAGGGCAAAGGCGCAAAGCCAACAGAAAATGTAGGAGGAAACAACAAAAAGAGGGAGCGAGGGTTCTGGAAGAGAAGGTGAACAATACTGTCATCAACCTGTCCACGGTGAATTTGACAGCAGAGGAAATGAAGACCTTAAGCTTGGGCCTCTCTTTCTGTCCTGCTAACAACTTTGACTATGCCAATACCAGGATGGATATTTATAAGGGAGTAAGAAAGCATAAGCTTACAAAATATAATATCCTCAAGAATGCACAAGACAAGCAAAATCTCAGCAATACCAGTGTGGATTCATCTAGTCGGAGGTTTCTATGGCGGATCTCTCCTTTGTTCGAGAGCTAGAGGACCTCTGGGATGACAATCCCAGCCAAGAACTTACATCTATCCATGGTTTGAACACGACTGGCATAGTTATAGAAAAGTGCAAATTCACCCACTTCAGGCCCAAATCCACCTTCACGCCTATCGCATTACACGACTCCATCGATGTGTTTCATGAGATAGTGACGACCAAAATTAAAAAACTCAATAAGTCAGTCAACATGGCCAAACGACATTATTGTGAACGAGATCAAAAATATCATACACTCATGACTAAATTGAAAACCAAAAAAGATCTAGTCATTCGCAACAGCGATAAAGGGGGCAACAAAGTCCTGTGGTCCCAGCAGGACTACAAAACTGAGGCTTTTGGTCAACTTAACGATCGTGAATGCTATACTCACACGAACACGGCAAATCTCAAATTGACATATCAGACATTTTACAACATACTTACAATGTGGACGAAAAAGGACCTTATATGTGAAGATGAGTACAAATTTTTAAAGAAAGATAAACCAACTACTCCTTCCATTTACTTTATTCCGAAGGTCCACAAGAGCATCACTAAACCGCCAGGTCATCCCATTATCACAGCTAGGGACGGACTTCTTGAAAACACCTCCATTTATGTTGATTTCTTTATGCAAGATTTTGTAAAAGCATTACCCTCATACGTGCGGGACACCAGTGACTTTATTCGAAAGATCAAAAATGTTAATTGGTGTACAGATTATCTGCTAATAGCACTCGATATATCTGCTCACTACACGAGTATCCAACATAATAATGGCATCAATGCAGTTCAGTTCTATTTGTCCCAAAGATCCGCACTTTACAGGTCACACAATGAGATACTCATTTCAATGATTGACTTTTGTCTTCATAACAACATCTTTATGTTTAACAAACTCCTATACCAACAAACAAGGGGGGTTGCTATGGGGGCCAGCTTCTCCCCCAGCTATGCCTGCTTGCACATGGGCTGGTGGGAGGAGCTGGTCCTGAGGGCGGAGTACACTAACATTATGAAACACAATGTAAAAATTTGGCTCCGCTTCATCGATGATTTGTTTTTAGTGTGGCATGGGACCAAACAACAGGCTTTACAATTTGTTGAACACATTAACTGCAATTCCCACAATCTGCATTTCACAGCCACTATCAGTGAGACTAGCGTTAATTTTCTAGACACACAGGAATTTGTACAGAACAATAAACTAGAAACCAGTCTGTACCGTAAAGAAACGGCTGGAAATTCTACGCTGCACGCAACCAGTTCTCACCCACGACACTTAGTGAACAGCATCCCATATGGCGAGATGCTTCGACTTAAAAGGATTTGTAGCACCGAGGTTGATCTTAAGACTGCACAGGAATTGAGCAGGCAGAGGTTTTTAGAAAGAGGTTATTCGCCCAAAATCATTAACCAGGCAATAGCTAAAACCCAGATGCTTGACGGAAGATCTTCTTAGAGACAAGCAGGTGGTGAATACCCCCATCACAACCAGAACTGATTTAAACCCCAATGCCATGCAGAAATTCTGCCTTATCATGGGATACAGTAGACAGCACAAAGAAATTCACAAGATCATACAATCAAGTTGGCCACTAGTACTGAATGACCCGGTGTTAGGACCCCTGCTTCCACAGAGGATGTCCATCACCCATAGCAAAGCTCCCTCTATGAGGGACTGTCTTGTCACAACTAATCCAGAGATTATTGAAAACACCTCCTGGCTGCAGACACACAAGGGCTTTATTCGTTGTAAAACATGCAAAGCATGCATCCATGGTGTCAATACTGTATAGTACACTACCCCTTTCTGCCAAAGAAAGTGTAAGATCACGAAACTGTTAACATGCAAAACTGAATATGCAGTTTATGTACTCACGTGCCCGTATGGTTTAAAGTATATTGGGAGTACGAAACTTCAAGTACACAAGCGTATTCTCCAACACCTTCGTGCCATCACAAACCAGGACAACACTTATCCAGTAGCCAGGCACTTTAGAGAAATACATCAATCTAACAACAAGGAACTGAGCTACTATGTGATAGACGCGATTTCTCCCAGCAAAAGGGGTGGAGATAGAGATTACAAACTCAGGAGGCCAGAAACAAGATACATCCTGCAGTTTGACACCAAGCACCCGAATGGGCTCAATGTTACTGAAGACCTTCATACATGTTTATAAGATTGTATAGTGCGATAGGCAATGGGGTATTTATACATATGTGTACAACAGAGCATGGTGAAGACAATATCGAATGCGCATATCACATTACATTGTTATTTATATTCTTTTTATAGTTTTGATATGGATAATTCTGTATTTATTTATTTATATATTCATATATTCCTACTCTATAAGTTAGCGTCAAACTTGTGAGAAATCTTGCCCACATTTCTTATACGAACACATAGGATGCAGGCAACACATGCACTTTCTCATGTATTATACATCTATTTTTTGCACATGCTCTCTTGCACATAGTTATACCCACCTGATTGCACATATTTATTACCCGCCAGTTTGCACAATAATAGATAAGGGTATAAGCAGCACATGCACTTTATGCTAACTAGGAGGCAGTACTAAGACTCTACCAAATTTCTTTTAATAAAACATAGTGGAGAGTCTTTGAGCCATGTGAGTTTTACCAACAAGTCTCTTGTTCTGATACGGATCTACTACTTCCTATGCCAGGAAATTGAGGGTATTTTACCGTAATAAGACTGAAGAGCAGAACGGCACACATCCCCCAGCAGATTCCTTTTCCTCATCTCCCTGTAGAGTGTTCCTATCATTTTAAACCATATTTGGCCTCAAACACTCTCTAATACTATACGGAGCTATGAACTTTTAAACTCTGCTTGGTGCCATGTTGGTGTGATTCATAGTCCATAACGTAACAACTGTTTTTCATGAAATATTGTAAATATTTGTATGGATAATTTTATCTTTACATATTTATATACATTGAATCATTGGAGGCTATAGATAGAATGATGTGTTAGGTACTTAGCTTTGTGAGTATTTTCTCCTGTTTCATTGTAGTGCCGGTCACGTGGCCAACGGATTTCTGTTGCACTGTCACTTTAAAAGCACTGAAAAAATGTCTTACCATGTCGAGTGAACAAGGCTCGTGTGAGCTGAAACGTGTCTTCCCATCAGAAAATAAAAATAATTGAGCACGAATCCGGGTCCGTGTCCGCCATTCTTGAATCCATGGAGTTGGATTTAGGCTGGAACTACATTATATATATATATGGGGAGCCTTTTGGAGAATACCTCAATCCTGGTGAACAATGTGCTATGCCCATTTGTATTTGACCTGGCATCTTATATAAAGGACAGCACAGATTTCATCAGGATAATTGACAACATAACTTGGGATAGCTCTTTTCTTCTTGTCACCTTAGACATTACCAGCTTATATACAAGTATCCACCATGGTCAGGGAGAAATGGCCATAAAATCCTTTCTAAAAACGAGATCACTGAAATACACAGAGCACAGTGAAATGATCCTACAATTTCTGTCATTTTGTCTGAATAATAACATCTTCACCTTCGGTGAACAACTGTATATTCAGAAACAAGGTACTGCGATGGGCACGTGCTTCGCCCCCAGCTACGCGAATCTCTTCGTGGGCTGGTGGGAGAAGCACGTGGCCTGGGCAGGGATCAATGAGGCGTGGGCACAGAAGATAGGAGTCTGGACCCGCTTCATCGACGACATATTTTTCACATGGTCAGGTAATAGACAGGAATTAGAGGAATACCTTGAAAGCTTGAACAGCAATGACATTAACCTCCACTTCACAGGAACCATTAGTGAAAGGGAAGTACCATACCTAGACCTTTTAGTATATGCAGAGAATGACACCCTGAAGACGAGACTATTCCGCAAGCCGACTGCAGGAAATGCAACTCTGCATTTCACCAGCCAGCATCCACGCTGTCTGGTGAACAGCATACCGTATGGGGAATGTCTTCGTCTGAAAAGGAACAATACTACAAAAGAAAATTACAAAAAAGCCACTGGAGAAGCGGTGGACCGGTTCAAGCAGAGAGGGTACCCGAATAACATTCTAAAGGCAGCAACAGATAGGGCAGAAACACGAAAGAGAGAAGATTTACTAAGTAAGCCCTCAAAAGTAAAAGATGATGGCACCATTAGACTTATTCTAACCTTTTCCTCAGACTCTGGTGAAATCCGTAAGATCCTTAAGAAACATTGGGGAATGCTTCAGGCAGATATAACCATTGGTAAAAAAGTTCCAAAACAACCTAGCATAACATATAGGAAGAATGTTTCGTTAAAGGATATGTTAGTACACAGTTATTTTTCTAAAAAAGATACATGCCATCACAACATCAAAGGCTACTATCCCTGCCTAAAATGTAAGGCATGTAAGAACAGCGTGGTCACAAACAACTACTTGACTCCCGGTAATGAGCGGCCAAGAAACATTAATAAACTATTGAACTGCAACTCAGACTTCACAGTCTATTGTTTAGTGTGTCCGTGCAACCTACGATATGTGGGGAGCACAATACACCAAACGAAGAAGAGAATTTTGGAGCACATGCGTGCGATAACTAAAATTGACAATAACTACCCTGTGGCCAGACACTTTGCCGAAAAACATAAAAGCAACAGCAATCTTTTAAAATTCTTCTGCCTAGATCGAGTCCCACCTCTTAGAAGAGGTGGTGACAGGATAAGAACTCTTAGACAGTTAGAATCAAAGTACATCATAGAGCTGCGTACCCTGGCACCGAATGGTTTAAACTGTGAGGAAGAATTGTGGATACATGTTGGCTAAAACATGAATAAATCAGTAAATGAAAAATTGTTAGAAATAACTGTAAACATACGTAAATAGAATAACATCTCAGAAAAAGGAAAAATGAGGATACGGAAGGTATAAGAGTATGAAACTGAAAAAATCTATGGTAAAAGATGAGAGAGAAATAATGAAATCACTATAAGAAAAGGATCAGAATTGCATGTGCTATGGGGGGAAAAAACGGAGTTTTTCAAATGAATTAAGGTCAATACTGCTTTGAAAAAGATCATTTATTTAAACACAGTTTAAACATATTTTGATGAAGGCTTTTCCCTCCTAGAAAGTTTATATTTTGTAAAGAATTGATTGTTTTTAATTGCTATCAGATTTAACCCATAGAATGACTGAAAGAAATAATGAGACGGTAATAATGTATGCCCATTCAGGGCTAAATTTCATAGATTAATTGCAACATGTTTTAAACCAATTAGGTGTAACATCATGAAGGAGGGCCAATAGAGTTGCCTAAAGAACAGTCATAAAAAACATTAATGAATTATTTACTGCAATTATAATTACGCATATATGTTTAAAAGCCTATTCGGGGCGCAAATTGGGATGAGAGGTTATTCCAATGAATTCATGAATAATCGTGCCAAAAAATTGAAAGCAATATGTGTGTTATTTATGTATGTGCACTTGGGGGAATTCAGCTATAGGATTACATAGCACTTCCTGACTAGCTCAAAATGGCAACCTCTTAGATCGGCTGTGAAAAAGTCTTTCTAAATGTTATAGTCCTCTTTCTATTGCAGTCTAAGATGACGTGGGTTAAACAATGACTATTTATCCGATGCAAACTTTGTATGCATTGACATTGACGAAGGCCAGCATGGCCGAAACGCGTTTGTCTGCCCTTGGAGCGGAATAAAGAAAATTGAAAAAATCATCGAAGTGTGTGCGCCACGTTTTATGTCTTTGACAAAGAAACGCTTGGAGAAATATATATATATATATATATATATATTTATATATATTTATATATATATATATATATTATCTACTGGCGGTCGCCAGTAGATAGTTATAGTTAGGACCGTGTTTCCATAGGAAATCCGCAACATTCTATTTGGAATAACTTTGGCGCCGGTTGACGAATCCTCGCGAAATTTTCAAAATAGGTGGGGCGCTCCGCTCCGCTCCTACCCTGAAAGTCTCGGGGGGATTCGTCAAGCAGGGGCTGAGAACAAAGGGGGGTCCCAAAACACGTTTTCCCCATGCAATTTTCCATAGGGACCTTTAGTCCAAGGTACAGCCCGAACGGCTGAACAGAATTACTTGAAATTTGGCAGAGAGGTAGTCCTCAGCTCAGGGATGTGCCTTTTGCAGGTCTGGTGTCAATCTGTTCAGTAGTTCCTGAGAAAATCAAAATTAAAATCATATATATATGTGGGCGGAGCCTAACCACACATCTCATCCTGAGATCTGATTGGCTGTCAGCACTTCATCCAAGAAGTGTTGGCAGCCATCTCGGGACCAATATACATGATAGCACCTCATTAAAAAGCATTGCAGTTAATAGAAGGTTTTAAGACTTTAGTTACATTATAAATCATTTGTTGATGGTACCATACTCATTTTAGGAATTGTGGTATGTTCTAAGGTGATTTCACCATGTGAAAAAGCCTTCTGCTGGGATATCATGATTGAGAGAAAAATATGTTCTCATGCTTTTCCCACAGAGGTTTGGAAGGTGATCTATAAGCTAAACTGAGAGCTTATTTTCTGTAAATTCACATTATCTTTCTCAGTCATGTGAGAATGAAGTCTGACATTCTCAGTAAAACATGTACATCCAACAAGGGCAGAGACTGTCAGTTGATTCCTTTGTGTTCTACTGCAGCTTCCCAGAGTGTTCCAAAGAACAACTAGAGCGGTAACAGTCCTACTTATGATAAACGTATGGCACACCTGAAGCCATCTTGCTTGGATTAAAGTGGTAACTCTTAAAACATTTAATTGTGATGGAATACACACAGACCATGGAGAGAAGGTGGGAGGGGGTCAGGGGCAGCTAACTTACCACACAGGGAAGGTGGGAGGGGCCATGGCAGCACAGAAGACCATGCATGGCAAGTGGGAGGGTTAGTGGCAGCACAATGGCTATGATGGGCAAGAAGGAGGGTGCAGGGGCATGCACAAAGGACGATGGAGGATAGAAGGGAGGGTCAGGACCTGTGCACAGACAAGAAAGTTCAGGGGAAGGGGCCTCACAACAGACCGCACGGGGCAGGCAGGAGGAGCAGTTGCAGCACAACAGACCAGGGAGGGCAGAAGGGTGTGGCAGTACAATGGACCATGTAGGACAGGAGGAAGAGGATAGGGGCAAGGCATGTGGACAGGCAGGGTGGAGGTGGCAGGGACAGGTTACAGTCATCTGACAATGCTAGGCAGGTGGGAGGGGAGTGGCAGCTCAACAGAACACTCAGAGTAGATAGGAGTGGCAGGTCCATGGAACATGGTGGGCAAAAAGGATGGAGCAGGGGCATGCACAAAGACATCGGAGGGCAGGGGGAAGGAGAATAGGGGCAGCAAGCTAAGCACAGAGTTTAAGCAGGAGGTCAATGATGGGGCATAGAATTGGGCAATGGAGGGCAGGAGGAGTGGACTGGTACATCATACTAAATTGAGGGCAGTGGCAGCACATCAGACCATGCATGGCAGGAGGGAGGAGGCTAGTCCATGGATTCACACAACAGAGTATAGGGAGGAGGGGGATGGGGCAGCAAGCTAACTGTTCAGAGAAGGCGGGTATTAGGAACTTTATTGTTTTTAAAACGTGTGTCTGTGCGAACTACTTAAAATATGAACAAGTATGCAGCATAATCTCACTTTTATTCAGGAAGAAGAGGACGTTTGTGACTGTGACTCCGGGCTCACTTGGCAGAAACACCCCCTGACCCCCCACCCCCTATCGCAAAATGTAATGCCCGTGAAAAGGGTAGGTGAACACAGTGTTATATAGAACATAGTCCTGAGAGCACGATTGAAAATGAAAACTAGATATAGTGTATGGTATAAACTATGCACCAAAAAGTGTGATATAAGATGAACCGGGCGTGAAATATAATATGCAATACATTTTGCGCAATGACAGATTCATTGGAGAGCGCGAGATAGCACAGGCACTAGCGCGTGCTATGCGATATGCGCCTTGGAGTGTAATATGCACAGGGCAGTGTTGTGTAACCTAAATAGTCTCTAAAGTTGTAATATAAAATATGTGCTGGGGAGTGTAACGTTGCATATGCACTGTGACAAAGATATGGATCCCAGATTGTAATATGTATGGCATAGCACTGTGCGTTATAACATAAGCATCGAGGAAGGCACGTTAGATGGGGCAATATAACCCGTGCAAAGACAAATGTGGCATGACATATTCACGGGGTGGTGTTACAGTGCACATGGGCTAGAGAGTGTCATAGCATATGCACTAGCTGGTGGAATACAACACAGAGGTGTGTGGCACTCAGCAGGCAATGGTGGGTGTAACACAGCATTGGGCTCTGCCAGGAGTGCGCTGTGACTCTCAAGTGATGTTCGTCCCCTTTCCAGAGAGTAAAATAAAAAGTATTACACATCCGGCAGTGGATGTGTGTTTTATTAACCGTGAGGGGGGTTTCTTGCATAGTTTTGGTCGAATTTTTGTCGAATCCCCTTTGAATGGCTTGGTGTGCATGTGTATTAAATGTGCCCGTCAATAGCTACCCATGTTTGTATAAATAAACGACAAGGGTGTCTACCGGGATTAGGCACGGTAGGGCATCAGACATGTCAGAGCTTCACTAGTGGTGTAAATACATTCCACGTGGATTCATTGTATGCATAGTCGCCTTTTAATGAATATCATGCAAATCGTCATGGTGATAGGTACGTAGGGTTTGTCCAGCATGTCCTAGGTGTGTCTATAAATATATATATTTTAAAAATAATAAAAAACAGTGTCCGGCCCTGGGGATTGGGGTCAAAAAAATATAATTAGGAGACAGGCCCTGGGGGATGGGGTCATCAGGGCCAATACATTAGAATAAGAAGGGAAACCACACAGACCCCCTTCTTAAAAAATTAAAATAAATAAAAGACTGGCGTCGTGCCGGAGGCCACGCCCCCTCCTTGCAGCACTCTAAACGCGCCCCCTGGCGAGTTGTAAATTGGGGAATTAATTCCTCTTCAATACTGAGGGTCCCTGAGGGCCAACTAGCCCAACAGGCATCTCCAGTATGCGCCAGGGAGCTGCGCTGCAGACAGGTGTTCTGAGGCCAAGCCCCTTTTTACACCTCTCTGCAACGCAGCTCTGTGGCGCTTACTGGAGGTACCTAGTGGTCTAGTTTGACCCTAGGGACCCTTAGGATTCAAGGGGACTTAATCTCTCAACTTAGAACAGCCACAGGGCGCGTTTACACAGTGGTGAAGGGAGGGGACGGGGCCTGAGGTGACGTGTGCAAACACGCACTATGGCACGTTTTAAATTGGGGATATAATTTCCCTTCAATACTGAGGGCCCCTGGGGGCTAACTAGCCCACCAAGTGCTTCCAGTAAGCGCCACTGAGCTGCATTGCAGAGAGGTGGTCCAGGCCGTGCCACTTTTTACACCTCTCTGCAACGCAGCTCTGTGGCACTTACAGGAGGTACCTAGTGGTCTAGTAGGACCCCAGGGACCCTCAGGATGCAAATGAACTTAATCTCCCAACTAAAAACGGACACAGGGCGTGTTTACACAGTGGTGAAGGGAGGGGACGGGGCCTGAGTTAACGTGTGCAAAAACGCCCTGTGGCCTGTTTTAAGAGGTAGTTTTAATCCCCCAGCCCTATTATATACTAGGGGCTTACAGAGGAGGTCATGCTAATCACAGGGGGACCCCAACGCATAATGTTCCCTAGTGTATGTAGGTGTTTTCACTGTATTCTAAGTGTCTTTTAACATAGCACTGGCTCTAGGACTGGTTAGTCAGACTCAGTTACCACCAGTATCCGTCTGAAAAAGTTGAGGGTACAGGATGATTTTGCAACAAGGCTTCTTTCTGCTTTTCTTTTTGTTCTTTCTGCACGTTATCCTTCTTCCTGCACTTTTCTTCGTCTTTGAGGACTTCTGTTGCTTCTTTCTGCACTTCTTTTTTTCCTTCTGTGCATTTTTTCTTCTTTCTTCACATGTCCTATCTCTGTAGGCATAGTTAGAAATTAGCATTTAAAAAACCTTTGAAATTCACAGAAAAAACCATAGGTTTCAGACACGTTATAGTTAGGAATTAGCATTTAAAAAACCTCAGAAATTCACTGAAAAAACCATAGGTTTCAGGGGTGTTATAGTTAGCTGGACTTTTCACTTGTACAAAACCATTGAAATTCCCCCGTTATAGTTAGTTCAGCTAACTATAACTCGCGCGCCCGCAATGCACTGCTGATGACGTCACATATTACATCACTCATGACATGGTCAGTGACATCACTCATGACATCACTGATGACATCTCAAATGACATCACTGATGACATCACTGATGACATCATCCTTGTGATAGAGTGGCAGACCTCCTCTCACCCTAATATAACCTTTGATACACACATTCAAAAATAGAGACTAAAATTTTCAAAACAATGGACATACCAATACCAGTTACAACAACCTCTTCAGTAATTCTAAGATCCACATACACATCCACTCATTCACCAACAGTCCTATACAGTCACTCATACATGTACTCACTCATCATATGTACTCATACACCTATACATCCTGTTACACAATGCCACTCATCCATAGAGTTACTCACACACATAGTCACTCATGCTAATAAAGAATCAAACATACATTTACTTGCATATACAGTTATACACACACCACCACACTTACTTCTACGGAAACTTACACATACTTAGTCTTTTAAACAATCCCTTATAGAAACACATACTTATTCATACAGGAACTCTTTCAATCTCTCACTCTCACATATACTCACTTATATACACCAATAGTCACATATACTAGTTTAAAATATAAGTAGTTACTCATAAAGACACTATTGAGACAGTCATTCACTCACTAACACACCCATACACACACTCATCCACCCATACAGTCCTGCACACATGCTGTCTTCAACACATACAAACAGTGAGTCACTCATTCATGCACCTATGCCCTACGTAATACCCCCCACCGAACCATGCAGACACTCAGACTGATACTCAAAATACCAACTAATAACCTATATAGACACCCATGTAGCTACTCACCAACCCATGCAGCCACTTATACACAAAGTGAGAGACTGATACAGATATTTACATATTTAAACATTACTCACTAAGCCATGTATTCACTATGATACACTTAATCAGTCAGTTACACAATCAATTTTTCAAAAACAAATCATCCATTTAGACACTTATATACCCATTTATTCTTCCATCGACCTTGAGATATACATATATAAAACATATTTAATTTTCAGAAAAACACACATTCACTGGATGATGTCATCAGTGATGTCATTTGAGATGTCATGAGTGATGTCATGAGTGATGTCACTGACCACGTCATGAGTGATGTAATATGTGACGTCATCAGCAGTGCATTGCGGGCGCGCGAGTTATAGTTAGCTGAACTAACTATAACGGGGGAATTTCAATGGTTTTGTACAAGTGAAAAGTCCAGCTAACTATAACACCCCTGAAACCTATGGTTTTTTCAGTGAATATCTATCTATATATATATATATATATATATATATATATATATATATATATATTTCCACACTGTTTACGAACAGTCACCGCGCTCCTTCTCAGCAGGTGCGTCGTCGAGTAGACCTCGTAAACCCGGTCCAAAATATGAATAAATACTCCTCTCACACCAGGAATGACGACGCCATGTCTTGACAATATTGCTCAGATTTTAATCAACGGCAATGTCGGACGCGTTTCGCCTGAACCAGCAGGCTTGTTCACCAACAAAGTTTTGTCAAAAAAACACCATTTTAAAGCCGTGCACATGATTGATCACATGATGAACTACAAATAAAGTGCATTGAAAGACAGACTCGTAGTTCATTAAGGTTAATGTGAAAACAAAAAGCAGAAATTTGCGGAATTGATCTCAATTCAACTAATATCATAGATAATTCAGCGTGAATACGCACAAAAGAACAGTGCTGCTTATTATGTATCTCACATACAGTAAACCCTGAATAAAGCCCATGTGGGCATAAGCAATGATTATTACAGTTGTCCACCTGATTAAGCCCCAGTGGGCACACTTGGCATGGTTTTCCAACCTCTTAAAGCTCATCATGATCTCTTATTATATAGAATAAAGTGCTACCCCGTGTCACCTCACAAAACAACAATTAATACAATACCTACATTTAAAATTGACATAAAAAGAGAATGCAGAAAAAGAGCAGCTGCAGCATAATTTTAATGGCTTGAATTTCAAGCCTTCATAAGTGTGTAAACAGGTCCTCTTCCATATTGAGGCCTGTCGGGGCTCTGCTATTGAGCTCTAAGATATAGCGGGACTCCAGTTTCCTAAGATCTTTTTCCCTATTGCCCCCTCTAATGTTGGGCGCAATCGCATCAATGACAAAGTACGTGAGGCCTGCATCATTATTTTCATGGTATTTTGCAAAATGACGAGCAACAGGGTACGCCTTGTCCCCATTCTTGATAGCTCGAAGATGCTGCAAAATTCTTTTGTGGACAGGTAAAATAGTACTGCCCACATAAGAAAGATTGCATGGACAATTAAGCACATAGACGGCAAAATCAGTTTTGCAATCATATTGTCCTTTGATGTTCCTTTCTTTTTTCGAGCAGCCCGTTACATATTTGGAGGTGTTTTTGCCATGATGACACGCTTTGCACTTAGTGCATTTGATAAAACCATTTTTTCGTTGCAGCCAGGCAGCTTTGGAAGATACAACAATGGGTTTGGGAGCCATGTTACTCACTAACATTTGCTTGAATGATCTGGCCCTGCGGAAAGTTATTAGGGGTCTGGCCGATACTATTTTGTTCAGAATAGGGTCATTACGAATTAAATGCCAGTGTCTCGACAATATATTTCTTACTTGTCCATGCTGTTTATTATATGTTGTTATCATTCTGCAATCGTTCGATATATTTTCCCTATTCTTTTCTTTCTTGTTAGGCCTTGTGTTGTTGAACAAAATGTCTTCCCTCGTTTTGTTCTTGACCTTGTGAATTGCTGCACCGATACAATCATCACCATATCCTCGGGATTTGAAGCGAGATTGTAAGTTTATTAATTCAATCTCCCTGACTTCAGGATCACTACAGTTAAGTTTTGTTCTCAAGCATTCCCCATAGGGAATGCTTCTAATCAAGCTATGCGGGTGGAAACTAGTTGCATGAAGCAACGTGTTGCCTGCCGTCGGTTTTCGATAAATTTTAGTTTGTAGCTTGGCATTTTTTACATAAACTGTAAGATCGAGGAAATTGACTTCAGAGTCACTGATGTTGCTAGTGAATTTCAAATTTAGATTATTGTTTTGCAGTTGATTCACAAATTGCCTGGCTAGTGTCTCAGGACCTTTCCAGACAACAAACAAGTCGTCTATATACCGACTCCATTGCAATATGTTACTGTGCCAAATCTCCTGATGTTCAAGTAGTAGCACCTGCTCCTCCCACCAGCCCATATGCAAATTAGCATAGCTGGGGGCGAAGCAGGTGCCCATAGCAGTCCCGCATTGTTGGTGAAATAATTCACCATTAAAAAGAAAAAAATTGTTTTTTAAACAAGTTTCTGTCATGGAGATCAACATTTGTGTATGGGCCCACAGTGAAATATGCCGTGTGCCTAAAAAGTGTTATATATATATATTATATGCATATGTGTGCGCGTAGAGCGGTAGAGAGAGGTAGGGAGAGGTAGAGAGGTAGAGAGAGGTAGAGGTAGAGGTAGAGAGTAGAGAGTAGTAGAGAGAGGCAGAGAGAGAGGTAGAGCGAGAGGTAGCACGAGAGGTAAAGAGAAGTAAGAGGTAGAGAGGTAGGGAGTAGAGAGTGAGTAGTAGAGAGTAGAGAGTAGAGAGTGAGTAGTAGAGAGTAGAGAGAGAGTAGTAGAGAGTAGAGTGGGTAGTAGAGAGTATTAGAGAATGAGTAGTAGAGAGTGAGTAGTAGAGAGTAGTAGAGAGTGAGTAGAGTAGTAGAGAGTGAGTAGTAGAGAGTAGCAGAGAGCAGTAGAGAGTGAGTAGTAGAGATGAGTAGTAGAGAGTAGTAGAGTAGTAGAGAGTGAGTAGTAGAGAGAAGTAGAGAGAGAGTAGTAGAGAGAGAGTGGTAGAGAGTGAGTAGTAGAGATTAGTAGAGAGTGAGTAGTAGAGAGTAGTAGAGAGTGAGTAGTAGAGAGTAGTAGAGAGTGAGTAGGGAGTAGAGAGTAGTAGAGAGTAGTAAAGAGTAGTAGTAGAGAGTAGAGAGTAGTAGAGTAGTAGAGAGCGAGTAGTAGAGAGAGAGTAGTAGAGAGTAGTAGAGTGAGTAGAGAGTAGAGAGTAGTAGAGTGTAGTAGTGAGTAGTAGGGAGTAGTAGAGAGTAGTAGAGAGTGAGTAGTAGAGAGTAGTAGAGAGTGAGTGTAGAGTAGAGAGTAGTAGAGAGTGAGTAGTAGAGAGTAGTAGTAGAAAGTAGAGAGTAGTAGAGTAGTAGAGAGTGAGTAGTAGAAAGTAGTACAGAGAAAGTAGTAGAGAGTGAGTAGTAGAGAGTGAGTAGTAGAGAGTAGTAGAGTAGTAGAGAGTGAGTAGTAGAGAGAAGTAGAGAGAGAGTAGTAGAGAGAGAGTGGTAGAGAGTGAGTAGTAGAGATTAGTAGAGAGTGAGTAGTAGAGAGTAGTAGAGAGTAGTAGAGAATGAGTAGTAGAGAGTAGTAGAGAGTGAGTAGGGAGTAGAGAGTAGTAGAGAGTGAGTAGTAGAGAGTAGTAGAGAGTAGTAAAGAGTAGTAGTAGAGAGTAGAGAGTAGTAGAGTAGTAGAGTAGTAGAGAGCGAGTAGTAGAGAGAGAGTAGTAGAGAGTAGTAGAGTGAGTAGAGAGTAGAGAGTAGTAGAGTGTAGTAGTGAGTAGTAGGGAGTAGTAGAGAGTAGTAGAGAGTGAGTAGTAGAGAGTAGTAGAGAGTGAGTATAGAGTAGAGAGTAGTAGAGAGTGAGTAGTAGAGAGTAGTAGTAGAAAGTAGAGAGTAGTAGAGTAGTAGAGAGTGAGTGGTAGAAAGTAGTAGAGAGGGAGTAGTAGAGAGTAGTAGAGTAGTAGAGAGTGAGTAGTAGAGAGAAGTAGAGAGAGAGTAGTAGAGAGAGAGTGGTAGAGAGTGAGTAGTAGAGATTAGTAGAGAGTGAGTAGTAGAGAGTAGTAGAGAATGAGTAGTAGAGAGTGAGTAGGGAGTAGAGAGTAGTAGAGAGTGAGTAGTAGAGAGTAGTAGAGAGTAGTAAAGAGTAGTAGTAGAGAGTAGAGAGTAGTAGAGTAGTAGAGTAGTAGAGAACGAGTAGTAGAGAGAGAGTAGTAGAGAGTAGTAGAGTGAGTAGAGAGTAGAGAGTAGTAGAGTGTAGTAGTGAGTAGTAGTGAGTAGTAGAGAGTAGTAGAGAGTGAGTAGTAGAGGGTAGTAGAGAGTGAGTAGAGAGTAGAGAGTAGTAGAGAGTGAGTAGTAGAGAGTAGTAGTAGAAAGTAGAGAGTAGTAGAGTAGTAGAGAGTGAGTAGCAGAAAGTAGTACAGAGAAAGTAGTAGAGAGTGAGTAGTAGAGAGTGAGTAGTAGAGAGTAGTAGAGAGTGAGTAGTAGAGAGTAGTAGAGTAGTAGAGAGTGAGTAGTAGTGAGTAGTAGAGTGAGTAGAGAGTAGAGAGTACTAGTGAGTAGTAGAGAGTAGTAGAGAGTAGTAGAGAGTGAGTAGTAGAGAGTAATAGAGAGTGAGTAGTATAGAGTAGTAGAGAGTGAGTAGTAGCGAGTGAGCAGTAGAGAGTGAGTCGTAGAGAGTAGTAGAGAGTAAGTAGAGAGTAGTAGAGAGTGAGTAGTAGAGAGTAGTAGAGTGAGTAGTAGAGAGTAGTAGAGAGTGAGTAGTAGAGAGTGATTAGTAGAGAGCAGTAGAAAGTGAGTAGTAGAGAGTGAGTAGAGAGTAGTAGAGAGTAGTAGAGAGTGAGTAGTAGAGAGTAGTAGAGAGTGAGTTGTAGAGAGTAGTAGAGAGTAGTAGAGAGTGAGTAGTAGAGAGTAGAGACTAGTAGAGTAGTAGAGAGTGAGTAGTAGAGAGTAGTAGAGTGAGTAGCAGGGAGTGAGTAGTAGAGAGGAGAGTGAGTAGTAGAGAGTGAGTAGTAGAGAGTGAGTAGTAGAGAGCCAAAGGGAGGCAACTACAAACCCTCCTTTCCAATGGGAAGCCAGCATTTACCATAAACGCTGATGCTACCCAATGGAAAGGAGGGACGGGGCTTGAGTCCCCTTCTCAAAAGTAACTTGTTTACTATAAGTCTCGAGGCGAAGAGCGCATGAATGCTCCAACGCCAGCCGAGACCTAAAAACGGGAGTAGGGATGGTGAGAGGTTACGAAAAAGAGAAAGAAGAAGTAAACAGAAAGGAGGGTAGAGGCTGGAAGAGAAACTGAACGGAGAGAAAATGGAAGTGCGGCCTGGACAGGAAGCAGGTGAAGAGCGAGGGAAGAGGGAACAGAATACATGGAGTAAAGAAACCTGAAAATAGAGAAAATGGACAATGGAGAAATGAAAGATAGCAATGAAAAAACCTACATTCAATGTCACTTGTCTGTTCTTTCCCTTTTGCCCCCATCCCCTATGGCATTGTTCTGTCGGTCCCTCCTGGAAGCTTTCTGCGACTCTCTCTAATCTCTCTCCCCTCTCTGTCTGTGTCGCCTTGTCAACCACTCTCCCTGTCCCCTTCACTCTATCCATCTCTATCTCTGCCTCTGTTGTCTCTCCCTCACTCTGCCAGTCTCTCCTCTCCCTGTCTCTGTCAGCCACCCCTTCTCTCTCTTTTCTCCCTGCTGTCTCTGCAACTGCCAGCTGCCAGTCGTTCTTTCTCTAGTTCATCAGAAAAACATGAACTGTTCTCTTTTTTGGTAAAAGGCGCAATAATTCTCTCTTTGCAGATTTTTCATGTATACACAAACCTGCATATGCACAGACATGCACCCCAACTGCACGCACACGTATACATACATCACGCACACACCGCACAAGCGCTACGAAGCGTTGGGTAGGACTTCGGCGCTCCATCTCTGGGGCCAGAGAATATATGAATTAGGCGGGGTAGGTCGTCCGACTGGGGGGAGGAGGGTGACGCATCCGACAAATTGATTAGCGGCCTGTACCAACGGTCATGTCGTTAACCCCGTGCCCTGTGATCATTACCCCCCCCCCCCCTCCGCAAATGATCTGCACGCTCTGGACTTCAAATGGACCCACGGAGGGGCTCTAAGGATGCTTATTACGGCAGATGCACAGAATTCGCCGTCTTTAAACAAGGCGCTCTTTTGAACAAAAGTCTCATGTCTTGTGAAATGCACAGAAGGGGTCCTATGCAAACAAATCCCCAAAACAGTTAGGGGCCGATTCCGATCCTGGAAAAACCGGGTACGAATCGTCGGACGGAGCGTTTTCTCCGTCCGACTCGTACCCAGGAAAAATACCTTACAAACATGCAAGTACGATTCGTACGGAAACACCATTTCCGTACGAATCGTAAAAAACACCGACCAGCTAAAATATATCCACAATTCCGATCCGGGACACCGCGGACGTGATGTCCGGACGGAGTCAGGCAGCGTTTCACGAACCAGCAAGTACGATTCGTGCCCACGTCACTCCGCACGGACAATATTTTACGGCAGCCAAAAACTGCCGGGAAATCAGGACGGCGCGCAGAAGGAGCACCTGTACGCGACGGACAGCCATGGACCCCAACCTACGTGTCATACCACCTGGTGTACAGGAACCGACGCAGACGCCGCAGAAGGTCAGAACAACACCCAGGGGCAAAGGGGTGGGCAGGGGCAGGAAACATAACCCCCACCCAAGTTCAAAATCATACATGCCCTGTACATACCTAACCCCCAGGGCCTGGTCACTTCGGGGGTGGGGGCGTGTCCACCAAGGCCTGCGTCCGCCACAACGGAAGTGGACATGGCGGTACAACCCATACCCACGTCCCAAAGGCATTGTTACGATACATACCCCTACGGCACCCCAACAATGGGGGTACGACCCGTACCCACGTTCCAAAGGCATGGGTACGGGCCGTACCCCAACGACACCCCAACAATGTGGGTACGGCCCGTACCCATGCCTATAGGACGTGGGTACGAGTCGTACCACGCCTACCCCTATGTCACCCCAACAATGGCGGATACGGCCCGTACCCATGCCTATAGGACGTGTGTACGGGTCGTACCACGCCTACACCTACGTCACCCCAACAATGGTGGCACGGCCCGTACCCATGCCTTTGGGACGTGGGTACGGGGCCGTACCCCCATTGTTGGGGTGCCGTAGGGGTACGTACCATAACAATGCCTTTGGGACGTGGGTACGGGCCGTACCCTCATTGTTGGGGTGCCGTAGGGGTACGGCCCATACCCGGGACATAGGAGAGGTGAGTGCAGAGTCCTCCCAGCAGTGCCCAGACATAGGAGGGGTGGGTGCCTATCACTCCCAGCAGTGCCCAGACATAGGAGGGGTGGGTGCAGAGTCCTCCCAGCAGTGCCCAGACATAGGAGGGGTGGGTGCAGAGTCCTCCCAGCAGTGCCCAGACATAGGAGGGGCGGGTGCAGAGTCCTCCCAGCAGTGCCCAGACATAGGAGGGGTGGGTGCCTATCACTCCCAGCAGTGCCCAGACACAGGAGGAGGGGTGGGTGCAGAGTCCTCCCAGAAGTGCCCAGACACAGGAGGGGTGGGTGAAGAGTCCTCCCAGCAGTGCCCAGACACAGGAGGGGTGGGTGCAGAGTCCTCCCAGCAGTGCCCAGACATAGGAGGGGTGGGTGCTGAGTCCTCCCAGCAGTGGACAGAGACATGGTGGTGTGTACACCATCCTACAATTAGCAAAACTCCATGGGTGCATGAAGGCATACACAAAGTGTGACTATATTGAGAGTGGCATGCCAACACATCACTGACAGCAGTGTCCTACTCCCATGAGGGTGGATGTCCATCCCCCACTGCATGACACACCACATGTGGGTGTGATGACAAATGACACATGCTTACCCACCCCTGGCGCTGGCAGCACAATACACACACTGAGAGCATGCAACAAGACTGTATATTCATGTGCCACCCTACTAAACTAAGAGACCCAAAGGGAACACACACTGTCACGCACATTCCAGGACTGATAGGAATGTACAGGTGCTGGGGCAGGCAACAAGTTGTTGCCTCCCATGGAAGGAAAAGGGTGGAGTACCCACAGATACAATGCCCACAATTGTCAGACAGGTGCCCAAAGACCCAGCAAAACACGTAACATATGTGTGCGAGGCTGGGAGTACACACATGCATAGTGCGTAAAAGGGAACATGTCCACATGAAGTCATGTCAATATACTCCATACACAAGTACAGTGACCACCAAGGATGCCACAAATGATGCAGGTGGAGACATTGCTGAGCATGCATGGCCAAAGTTGAAGGGATCTGTCACACACCCAGGAAATGTAGACAGAGCTCAGCACAACAATTGGGAAACACCCTGCAGGGAAGATGTCAGGGTCTACAGAGGAAGGAACACACCTTGGGACAATGTCACCATACAGTAAGAGCTTACATGACCAAAGATTATTTGCAGATACCTTGTGATGGCACACAGATACCAGGGTCCACCCTATGAGCAGCACACTACAACATTTCCCAGACACCTAACACATTATCACCACCCCAAATCATGGAGCAGCACCACCAACAGCAAGACCAGAAAAGCATTTGTGTGCAAATGAAAACCAAAACGCTTTATTCAGCATAAAACATTATAGCAAAAGAAATGTCCACTATATACAGGGCCCATAAGCCAGGCCATGTGCGAAGTCCTGGTGGGGGACACTTTGGGACGCGTCTCCCCTAGCTTGCCTGCACAGTTCACTCTTCCATATCATCCACAGAAGGGGGGGCATCATGTGGGGGGAAGGACCAGGCACCGCAGGGACAGGAGGGACAAGGGTAGGTGTTGTGGGTGCAGGGACGGACGACTCCACCACAGGGGGTGGGGCAGCGCCAAAGGTGGTGGTTAGCAGGGCGCTGCACACGGTTGCAAGCTCTTCCAGCGTCTCCCCTGCACTCGAATGAACCATAGGCCCCAAGGAGGGGGGGGGGTCAGAGGGATGGGTTGCAGCGCTACTGGGGGAGGGTGTGGACAGGGGGGGGCTCAACTACCCTGGCTGGGCACTGCCTCCACCGCTTGCAGGGTGGTGCCACACTGGGGCTGAGGGACACACTGGCCACAAAGGACTCTTTATCTGACAGTTGGCCAGGAGAGCTAAGGGGAGTGGTTTTGGAGGAAGTGGGTTGTGAGGACTGCGCACTCCCACTGTGGCTGCGTGGCTGCTGTTTGCCCCCCGACCCAGTGGCTATGCCTACTTCCCCCTGTGTGTGCGTGACAGGAGGGGTGCGCTTGGCCTTCCCTGGTGGTGTGCTGCCTGTGTCTGGTGGGGTGCGTGCATGGGGACGTCTGGGTGTGCGTGGGACAGGAATGGTAGTGGGAAGTGTGGATGGTGCAGGGGTAGGGGGGGACGGAGCGCTGCTGGAGATCCACTGCTGCAGTCAGTGACGAGTCTATGGACCTCAGCAACATCCGTTGGTCAGACATCGCTGCTGACATGCCCTCCATATACGACACCATCTGTGTCAGCAGTGTGGTGTGGCCATGGAGGACATTAAGCAGCGATGTCTGACCAACCTGCAACTGCCGCAGAATGTCCACAGACTCGGCATTGACGGCAGCAGGGGAGACAGGGGCAGGGGGTGCGGTGCCTGGCACGAAGGAGACATGTTGTCGCCTAGCACAGAGGGAAGGGACCCGAGCAAGTGGGAGGCCGGTGATGGGAATGGAGGGGGCGGTGAGAGATGGAGTGCTGCTTTCAGCTCTGGGAGCAGCCTCCGCCCCCTCTGGGAGCTCAGCCTCGGACCCGTCAGCGTCATAGTCGGTGGTGGGACTGGACAGGTCCTCTGCCTCACTCCCCTCGGCCTCCGTGCCACTCGCTGTGCAAGACTCGCCAGCAGTGGTGGCAGCGGTGCTGGATCCCTCCTCAAGGTCCGTGCCAGTGTCTCCCTCGGATTTTCCCTGACGATGCTGTGGGCAAGGTGAAGAGACAGGAAATAATCAGACACCTGTAGACATATGACACATGAGTCAAAACTACATAGGTCACAGTGCATAGCATGAAAAGCAACATGAGTAACATCTACAATACTACGCGCATGTGTAGGCCCTGCACCACACAGTGGGTTGACCCACCATGCCACTGAGAAACAATGGAGAGCATGACACAACAGCAAATCACTTGATATCAAATGAGACAGAGGAGCTAGTGTCTGGGGACAGTCGAGCACAACATCTGGACCACACACCGTTGCCAAAAAAGAGATGAGCAGGAACCATGTCTGTTAACTTTTGGCACATGCATGCTTAGCAAATACATTAAACCATGCCCAACATGACTGGGTCACTGCATGTTGAGTGTATGTCCAGACAATCATCACACACAGGCCAGACCTGGCAAGGAGACATGCGGTTTGGACATGTAGGCCTTGCCCGCACAAACACCCCCCTACCTGAGACAATGTGATTGAGACAGATGAAGTACTTACACCTCGTACTCGGGGATTAAAAAAATGCCCTACAATAAATCCTGATTGTACACGAACTACCCCTCGTGCGCCTGACCACAAATAAAATTGACAAACAACCATCATCAGATAGTTGTACCAAGACACACAGGCACTGGCCACTGTGAGTATGCACAAGCCAAATTGGGTCACCCTGTCCAGTGGACACATGTAGCACACTTAACGTAAATACAAATGAGGCCAGGGTACAATGCCACAGAGCCCAACCTATGCTGAAGACACAGAGAATGTCCACATTGTTGGCTGGCACACATGATACCTAGGAAAAGGTGCCCCAGGGGACTGTAGTGGCCACACTCCTCCATGGTCCTGTATGGATATGACTGCAACAGAAGCGACCGTCCCTGCACTATGCATATCTCACACTCATGCACATCATGTCTGAGGGCACAACATTGGTCATGCATGCTGTAAGGCAGTACACTTTTAAGACACACTCCTATGTCGGGACTCAACTGCAGTGCCAACTAACATGGACCCCACAATGACTGAACTGGCCAGGGCACAGGCAAGCTCACAACACATGTAACACACCACCCCCACACGTGATGTTGCAAGCATTGGGCACTTGGATTAACTGCCAGCCTAGATAACCTTGTGCAAGAGTGACTACCCACAGACCCGGGAACACATGTCAAGGAGGGGAAGGGAGGAAGAACAGCACGGGTTGACTTTGTGGAACAGGATATGCACTGCACATATAAACCCTGGCAGTGTATCCATGCGACTGGGCACTTCCAAAGGCTGGTGACACACAACAAACACACATGTACCTACCCCCTTCCTGCTGCTGCTTCTCCAGTAAGCGCCTATCCAAGTCAGGGAAGATCACTGCCAGGACACGCTTCATTATGTGGGTGAGGCGGCGGTGCCCATGGTTCTTATGACCTTTTGGTGAGTCCCCCAGCAGGACCCGGGCGATCCTCCTGGTCCAGCACCGGATATCCTGCCAGCGTTTCCTCACCTGGGCCAGGCGCCGCTTTCGTCCCTCCACCGACCTCACGGCCCTGACGGCCTCCTTCCAGATCTCCCCCTTGGCATAGGCGCCTACCTGTGAGGATGACAAAGTGAGACAACATAAATACACCTGCTACATGTCACAGAGACACACATTTGAACAATTTGGCTGGTGTGAACAGGGCATAGTATGCAGCCAACTCATTGCACCTTTGTCATAGGGACATTATCCTCTGGGGAAGGTCAAATGCACTACGTGGCATTGAAAGTACACAGGTGGAATGAGGGGTGCCACACAATCAATGATCCTGGCTCACACTGTGCATCACAAGCTACACCAGGATTATGTGCAGCACCTCAAAGCAGTCACATGCCCCAGGCCACTGACGCAACCTCAGCAGAGTACACAGACACACATAGGCACAGGACAATCACCAGCCATTGGCAACTGCGGGTACAAACCTCACTCTGCACATGTGCCACTTGACTGGGGGGTGTCACAGGTGTTGGGCTAGCCCAGCACGTCAGACACACAGCACTGCTCCCTGCTCACATCAGATGGGTAGGGTATATACATACCTCATGCATCTGGGCTGCAACACTCCACATAGACACTCACCCACATGACAGGGGACTTACACACACAGCAATGTCCAGGGGACGAACACATCATTTGGACACTCTCACCACAGGTACACTCAACTCACACACATCTGTGGGTACAGTCACCTGTCACTCTGGGGGGAACACAGAATCACATCAGGACTGTAGAAACAACATTCCCAAGAGGATTAGCCAGGCTGAATGTGGCATGCACCATGCAGTGATTGTCACAGTAAGCTCTATGCAAGTGAGGAGTGCAGGCATGCACTACAGCATGCTCTGCATGGGAGACATGAGCCATTCCCCCCCCTGGGACCCACTCTAAAGAACATTGCATGTCTGTCACACCTGGACACAATGCCAGCAGTGACAGTCACAAAAAAGGGGCACAGTCTAAGCTAGTGGAGTGTAGTGTAGCCGTACGCGTACGCCATAGTGATACGGTCCGTACACGCGTGTGTAGGGTCCGTATCACTATGGTAGTGTTGCCGTACGCATATGTCATAGGGATCCGGTCCGTACACGCGTGTGTAGGGGCCGTATCACTATGGCGTACGCGTACAGCTACACTACCATAGTGATACGGACCCTACACACGCGTGTACGGACCGTATCACTATGGCGTACGTGTACGGCTACACTACCATAGTGATACAGACCCTACACACGCGTGTACGGACCGTATCACCATGCCGTACGCGTACGGCTACACTACCATAGTGATACGGACCCTACACACGCGTGTACGGACCGTATCCCTATGGCGTACGCCTACGTCTACACTACCATAGTGATACGGACCCTACACACGCGTGTACGGACCGTATCCCTATGGCGTACGCCTACGGCAACACTACCATAGTGATACGGACCTTACACACGCGTGTACAGACCGTATCCCTATGGCGTACGCCTACGGCAACACTACCATAGTGATACGGACCCTACACACACCCTCAGAGCGTGTGTACGGTGTGTTTCACAGCTTATACTGGTGACAGGCGGCACACAGAAAGGAATTGAGCTGTCATACTTGGCCAAGGCTGGACATCAAGTCATTGTCAGTGCAGTCCTACATGTCTCGGGACTAGGTGTGTCAGGCTATGATGTGGCACATATCGCCTCCTGTTTGAACCCAATAGATGTGTGATGAGCTGTGTACACATGTCATGTGTGATGGTGCACTATGTGCCACACATCCCCTACACACCTTTGACATGTGTGCATGTAGTACAGACTTCTTGAGCAATGCATCACTGGCATGGCACAGTCACCAACACCCGCAACTGTCCCCTGATGCCAGGTACACGGATAATTACACCTGACATGTAACTACTAGCGTGGCACGATGTGACTATGTCATGTGTGTGTCATGTGTTCCCATAAGCTTGCTGTTGGTGTTCCGTCAAATGCATCTGCAGTTGCTGCATCCAAGATGTGTCTGTGTGTAGAGGGGCATGGCACACCATTATGCACACCAGGACACATGTGGAATCAGACGTAACGTGTGTATGTATGCATCGAACATGGACTTGCGAGACAAGGACATATCTGCGTAGTATCAATGTATGTGTGATCAGTCTAGACATGTACCCCTTCATGTCAAGGTGTGTGGTCTGTCCTTTTTTCAGGGACATGTGACCTGTGCCTCTAGTGTTCTGCAACCTGTCTGTATGATAAACATCCTTCTTCTGCACATATGTGGATGTCTGTCACTCCTGTAATGCGTCTGCCTGTTCACTTACACTGGCCCACAGCTAGTTTCATGCCATGTCATGTTGAGCTTGAGAATCCACGTTTGTAGCTGGCTCTTGGTAGGAGTGTCACCTGCCTGGCATACGTGTCCAGGATATATTGCACAGACCTGACTCTGTATGTAGCATATGTGTATTGGCTGTTTAACATGTGCTCAGTACATTGACATTGTTGTTGTACTGTACTCACTCTTCGTTGTCCCTTCCAAATTACTGCAGGGCTCCGCCTCTCCCCTGACCAATGCCAGACTTGGCTGCCCTGAGGGAACGTGACTGTATACGCCACTACCGCTTCACCCAACGGTTGATTGTGAACTTGACAGCAAGGCTGGCACCACACCTCCAACCGCTACACGGGTATCCTACAGCACTGACACCCATGATGAAGGTGATGGCAGCCCTACATTTCTTTGCCACGGGTACGTTTCAATATACCATAGCTCATGTTGGTGGCATGTCCCAGACCATGTTCAGCCGTGTCCTGCATGATTTATTAGAGGCCATGTTGGTTCACCTGGATGAGTTTATTCATTTCCCAACACCTGAGCAGTTGACAGGTGTCAAGGGTGACTTCTATGCCCTGGGAGGGATGCCCCATGTCATTGGGTCTATTGATGGAACACATGTGGCTTTGGTACCACCACAGGCACAGGAGGTAGCCTATAGAAACAGAAAACATTACCACTCCATTAATGCCCTTGTGGTGTGTCTTGCTAACATGGTGATTTCCCATGTCTGTGCTCGTTTTCCAGGATCAGCACACGATGCCTACATCATGAGGCGTAGCAGGGTGCCTGAAATGATGCTGCAGCTGCGCAACGAACGAGCATGTCTTGTTGGTGGGTATACTCTGTTACTCCTGTATTTAGCGTCATCTTTCTGTCTTACTGCTTCTCCTGACCCACTTCTGTCCATGATGTTTCCATGTAGGGGACTCTGGCTATCCCAACATGCCATGGCTGATCACGCCTCTCCGCAACCCCAGAACGGCTGGCGATCACCGATACAACAACGCCCATGGGCAGACCAGGCGAGTGATAGAGAGGACCTTTGGCCTCCTGAAGAGCCGATTCCGGTGCCTCCACAAGACCGGCGGCGCACTCCCATATGCACCGGTGAAGGTCTGCAAAATCTTCCTCATGTGCTGCATGCTGCACAACATAACATGGCAGTGGAGAAAGCTGTGCCACTCATCCTGGATCCGGATGAGCAGGAACATCCACCCGTGGAGGATGAGGGGCTTGGTGACGAGGCAAGTGATGTTGAGGAGGAGGAGGAAGAGGACATCCGGAGTCGGCTCATACGCAACTTCTTTGCTTAGTGGTGAGTTGCAGTGTCTGAGTGTGCACGCATTGAGCCTTGTGTGGCATGTGTTGCAATGTGTGGGTCCATCTGCAAGTATGGCAAGTGAGTCAGAGGTGTGTTTGGATGTGTCACTCGAGTGATGGTGTAATAAAAGAATGTCTTTCCTGAGACACTATTTTCACCTAGCATGTTGACAACCTTATACGTGTCGAGTACATGCCCATGCATGCGGATGTGCTTCTTTTGGCTCACTTCTTGTGTGTCTCTCATCCCCAGGTATTTGTGCATGCTGTCTGCTGGTGGCATTGTTGTGCTCCTGCTATTCCTCATGAATACAGCAACGAGTGCTGAATCAGCGTAACATGCACGGACATGTCGAAAATTCTCCTTAAGGTAAGGGATGCAGCACGGCTTTTTGGGTGTGCTATTTGTTTGGTGCACTGCTCCTGTTCATGTTTGGTTGCTTTGCATACATGTAGAATCACCATGGGGCACATGACATGGAGCTGGATTCACCTGAATTGATAGTCACACTTGGTGACAGTCATCTGTAATGTGATTGTGGATTGTGATGAAGGCATCAATGTGTGTAACACTGCCCTCGGAAACATGCGGGATGCACCGGGTTGACATAGTGTGGGACATCCCCATTAGAGGCTCAATGGTGAATAGCAGCCTCTCCGTGAGCAGCACAGGGTGTATGCCTCAAACCCGTCACTTGTGTG
The DNA here is from genome assembly GCF_964204655.1 of Triturus cristatus. NCBI lineage: Eukaryota > Metazoa > Chordata > Amphibia > Caudata > Salamandridae > Triturus > Triturus cristatus. The sequence continues at coordinate 272,304,870 of NC_140587.1, forward strand.
CCAGTTCTATGGATTTCCTGCATCTGCGGTGCAAAGGGGGGTGCCAGTGTAGGTCCCACATGTTCATCCACATGACCTGTGCATCTGTTAATATAGATGCATTTGCCTTCCGGCAAATATGACTAATAAAGGTGTCCCTCAGCCTCCAAGGTGCCTCATCTCTGTCAATGCAGGTCTCTTGCCACTGTGTATGCGGCATGTCTGGCATAGTTATCACAGATTGTGCATATGAGTCTATGTGTAGAGTAGCAAGATGCAAGCTGTTTGTCAGGGATTATGATATGTTATGTGCATGATGTACATGGCTGTGTAGGTATTTTGGCATCTCAGTCCCCACAACGGCCACTTTGCATCCATTGTCTGTGTGTGTGCCATGTTGAACCAGACACTCCTTCCTTATCATACACCTTTTGCAGTAGTCCTTTCTGACATGCTTGTGTTTGTTTGCAACTTGTGGCATGGTTTTCGGGACATGGCGCCTGCTGCTGCAGGCCCTGCAGCAAGGGCACACAGAGTTTCTATATTTGCCCTCACACACACGCCTCTAAGACGCACCTCCCCTTCCTACCTCCACCCATTCATTTTGGTGTAATCTGCTTGTGTGTGACACAGTTGCGGTGGCAAAGGCTGGACCGTCTGCACATGCTACGTGCACATTGCACATGCCTCATGTCCTTGCATGTGCCACATCACGCTACACCATGATGTTGAGGCCCCCCACCAAGCAATGTCCATCCAATACATCTGTTGCATGCACTCAGGCATGCACTCATCGCCCACACAACACCTTTTCATAATGAGTGTGCAACTCCAACTGCCTACACAGCGCTGGCACGCCTTCCAGGCCCTGTCACACCAACCAGATCATGTCCCTCCTACTCCCCACCGCCTCTGTACCCCAACAAGGCCATGGGAGTGGTACTCCAGGCCTCTGCATGTAGTATGGTATCGTTGTGGGACACATGGCACAGGTATCATGTCTCAGCGTGTCAGTCTACAATGTGTCCAGGATCCCCCTCTACACCATGAAATGCGCACTGCATCTCATCATCATCTGGTGTCCCATTGCCAGCCAGGGGCTCCTCACCCTCCCCAAAGACGCAGTCCTTGCCAGTTCTCATATTGAATAATGCATGGTATCCATTGGCAGATGGCTGGACATCGGCCACCTGATGCTGGACTTGTACACGACTGAGGTGTTCATCTGCGGATTGTCCCCTTACAGCTGGGTCAACTGCTTGTGTCCCACCCGCAAGGGCCCTGCACAGGCACACAGTGTCCACGCACACGAGCTGGTGTGCATCATGGATTGCTTGCTCACATGTGCTATGCTGATCACCATCATCTGTACCTCAGGCTTCAGCACACTCTGCATTATGCACAAGATCCACAGTTCGATCCACCTCAAGGCAAGACAGACCATCCCCCAGGTCAACTACAACATCCGTGTCTAATCCTACCCTGCACTCTACGGAGAAGTACGTTACAACTCCCATGATACTTGTCCACATCCAGGGTGCATCTGCACAGCTCTGCTTCAACATCCGGCAACCCAGCCACATCAACGTCCAACAGAGATAGCTGCAATGGATCACTGTCAGCTGCAGGATGGCCTTCACAATCCACGCCCACACTCAGGATGCAGCCCACGACCACGACCCCAACACAACCTTGTGGCACTGTCATCCAAGACCCCATTGTGCCATCTCCATGCATCCAACCTTGGCCTGGCCACCATTCTCCACATCCACCTGACTCCAGCATGCAGGACATAGTTCTCCCACCTGGCTACACATACCTGGGACTCCCACCCCAGGACACTCCACATGATCCCTGACCTCTGCGCATGACTGTTGCTCTTCGAAATAGGTCTGTCCGTACAGTTGTGCAGGCACCCCCTCAGCTGGTTGGGCCCATCACCGGTGAGTATGGTGCTCTATGTCTGTATTGGATGATACATTGTGACCCATGTGTGTCCTGTGCCAGACTCAGACCCCAGGGTATGCATGGTTGGAGTTACTTCAAAACTCAGGCATGGTTTGACTTTCCAACACACACATGTTATGGAATAATGCAAAATGACGGCATCATCTCGTGATTTTTATGATATTTATTAGTGGTGGGGTACATGTTTGGGGGGATGTAAACAGGTGCTCGCCGGGTGTCTGTAATCCAAAGTTCACAGGGGGAGTTGGGATCCTTGCCATTGGAAGTCATCAGAGTCCATGCCACAGTCTTTGTCAACATTGGTCAGACAGTGACCAGCAAGTCCATGTGGCAGAGAATGTCATTGGATGAGGTGCTGCTGTTGCGCCAGAGGGCCAGGTGCCAGGCCAGGTGACCTGGGAGATGGTGATGGCCCGCTGACTCTCACGGTCTTTTGCGTGGACGACCCACCTTCCTCCAGGGACCATCAGAAGCAGGCCGTGACGATGTCTGTGGTGCTCCATCGGACGAATCCTCCTCCTCCTGATCCCTCCCTGTGGCTGGTGTTGATCTTCGCCTGGTGGCACAGGAAGGGTTGCCCATGTTTTCGGCAATCCGACGGAGTGAACGGCTCATGTCCGTTTGCACCGCCACGAGCTCAGCCTGTCTTGCCTCCATCCGTCCTTGGTGTTGCTGTTGACTGGCATATTGCTCGGCCTGCAGGTCCTTAATCTCATTGAGGGTCTCCACTACCTGGCTGATGCCCCTGGTGTCACGCCGGTATGTGTCCAGGATGTTACGGACATGTGACATAACGGGTTCCTCAGCTGTCTGGTCAGGTTCGCGCCTCTGCCGTCCTCCACTCCCACCACCCCTGCCCACTTGAGCCTGGCCTGCCGTTGTGGGCACATCGGGTCTCCGGGACCCCTGAGGGATGGCATTTGCGGGGTCGCCTGCCTCCTCCTGGGTGCCCAGAGTACCTTGTCCCTCCTGGTCAGACTGGCTGCGTTGTTGTGTGCGAGCAGGGCTCCTGTGTGTATCCTGGGATGTGGCAGGAATGGGGGTGGTGGTTGGCACAGTTGTACCTGACGCAGGTGCTGCAGGTGCTTGGGCACCAGAGGGGCCAGGTTGGTCGGGGTCATCCACGGAGTGGTGAGAGTAGTCGCTGCCGGTGGGATCATCGTCACGCCAAGCCTGGTCCTGTGATTCTTCCCCCCCAGTGTTGGGGGGAGATCGACGACGTTGCCCTGTGTGTGAGAGAGAGACAATGTTAATGGTGTTTCATGCGTCATCCATGTTTCATACATATTCAAGTTGGCACAGTTCCTCTGGGTAGTTGGATATGTCTAGCATTCCTCTCACTGTGCACATGTGGATGGGTATGTTGCGGGGGACAGATTGATATGTACTCCTGGTTATTTGGCCTGTCTAATGAGTATTGGGATGCTTATTTGGCTATGGATTGGTCTTGTTGTGTCACATATCCATTGTGGGAGTGCCAATTTGCGTTGGCTGCCCCAGGGGTGTGTGCTTGTGTAAGGGGGGAGGGAGGTGTGTGACCGGGCATGCTGTTGGGTGTGGTGTGATTTGTCATTGGGTCTACCAGGTGATGTGTCTATCCCCTCATGGTGCATGCTGGCATGACAGTGAATGTGAGTTCCTGTGGTAGGTAGGTGGCATGTGGAGTTGGTGTTTGAGTGTACAGTGGTCACAGGATTGCCTTGTGCTGTCTACAGCAGGGCCAAGTGTCATCTACCTTGTCTGTACTTGGCAAGTCCCTGTGCATTGTGCATGGTGCATGGGTATGTCCCTTGGCCACAGCTTTCAACACTTTTCCTATGTGTGACACACTCTTTGTTGTTGCATCATTTTTGAACGCAGTGAGCAGTGTAGCGAGCGTGCGTAGCGAGCGATGCAGAACCGGCTTACGTGTTGCACTGTACGTGGGCAAATGGTGCTTTTTCATATCTATTGGAGAATGCAGGTAGGTAACTTATGCATTTGTGACTGGGTTCTAACAAACACAGTGAGTGGGTATACTGGGTGTAAGGTTAGGTTTGTGCCTGCAGCAAGGATCTACTCGTGCACAGTTTGACACATGGCCCAGTGATTTCCAAACGAAAAAGGGGTGTTTCACGCACTGCCAGACCTTGTCAACATGCACACAGTCCACCTGCTGACGAGCGGACATGCCCACACCACCCAAGGGTGATTTTGTCTCCCTCTGTCTCCCTCTCTCCCTCCCTCTGTCACCCTCCTCCCTCTGTCTGTCTCCCTCTGTCGCCCTCTGTCGCCCTCTGTCTCCCTCTCTCTCTCTCCCTCTCCCTCCGTCTGTCTATCACCCTCTGTCACCTCAGCCCAGCTTCCTGGGCACACACACTTTGCAGGTCTTTCAAAGGCCATTGGCTTGTTCATGTGGCTTTGTTTATAATCTCCCGGCCCCCATTGGGAAGAGTGTCTCTGAGTCTGCGCTGCTGCGGCGGTGTGTGCTGACACTCTTTCACAGTGATGCCTCTTCATTAGCTGCTGTTATGTGCAAATTGGGCCTTCATACCCATGTCATCCTGCGACGCGGCCACCATTTGCAGGCGACACAGTACAGTGTCGGGACACACTGTTTGTATAGCTCTGCCCTAGGCCATATGGGCTGAGGGCATTGGTGTCTGCTTCTGAGTTGCACAATGTTTTTTTGGAGGCCCACCCTCCCGGCATCACCGACATCCTGTCTTGTGTTGGTGTTTTGTGTGGCCTGTGACTTGGCATGTCCTTGCTTGGTGCATGGGGCATGGAGCCGCTAGTGGCATGTGCGTGTTTTTGGAGTGTGGTTGTGTCCGGTGATGGCTTTGGGGTAGTTGCGTGCATTATTGTGAGTTGGGTTGTTGATGGGGTTCCCCCTATGTGAGGTGAGTTGTTTGTGTACTCACCAGGCTCGGCGACTCCTTCTACTCCGTGTACTCCCACCGGCGGCAGCGTGCGCATCACCTTCTCCTCCTAGGGATGGTAGTGTACCGGTCTGCGGGGCGAGCCACCTCCAGTGATGTTCCCCTGGTTATATTCGTCCGTCATTTTGTGGCGGACCGTCCTCCGCAGATCGTACAACCTGGCTTGGCATTCATGCCTGGTCCTTCTGATGGGTGCAACAGCATTCACCCTCTCGACGATCCTCTGCCACATGGCTGATTTTGCTGCTACGCTGGTCTGTCTGACCAATGTTCCCAAGAGCTGTGGCTCGACTCTGATGATTTCGTTGACAAGGATCTCCAGCTCCGCTGTTGTGAACTTTGGATTCTTGTCTGTGGGCATGGTGTGGGGTGTGGGTGTGGATGGTTGTGGGTGGGTGTGGATGGTTGTGGGTGTGTGTGTGTGGTTGTGAAGGTGTGTGTGTGAATGTGATGAGGGGGTGTTTGTGAAGGTGGTTGTGTGAAGGTGTGCAAGTGTAAGGTGTAGTCAAGGTTCAAGTATGGTGCTGTGGGTTGTCTGTGGGGTCTGGCAGCAGTGGGTCTGTTGCAAAGGCTCATGGTTTGTGTGTGTGGGCCCTTTTTATTGGTCCATTTGTGGGTGTGGCTGTGTTTGAACTTTGGGTGGGTGTGTTATAAGGAGTGGTTGTGTTTTGGGCCTCTGTTTACCTGTTTGGCTGTTGCAGGTCAGTGTATTGGATGTATTTGGGCTTGTTGGATGTGTTTTGTGGTGTTGTGCGATTCGAATTGACTCTCCTTGTGGTGTTTTGCAGTGTCCTGGTTCAGTACGTGTGTTTTTCGCGTCTGTGAGGTGCGTACATCGGCCATGTTGTTGTACAGTGCTCACATTTGCTATGGCTTGGTACGACTCGTACATGCGCCATGCTGGGTGAGGGTGCTGGTGTAGGGGCCTGGGGTAGGGTGCGTACAGGCACGGGCAGGGTGTAGGGGCCTGGGGGTACATGCCGTACATACGGGAACCGAGGGTACGGCGCGTACACCTATATTTGCATACCAAAGATCAAGGAACTTAAAAGAAATACTAACTTCTTCAAAAACTACAATCGAATCCCAGTACAGAGGAACTGCTCCATGTTTCAACTGTGGCAACTGCAATTCAATCATCAAAGGTAACACCATTCAACATCCACATAAGGGCGTCAATATTAAACTTAAAGTATCCGCCACCTGTAACAGCCAAAATGTCATTTACATGTTGAAATGCCCGTGTGGCTTGGTGTACATTGGAAAAACCGAACGCAAAATGCGTATCAGACTCAACGAGCACAAAAGTAACATTCAAACCAAAAATGTCAAATCATCCATTGCTCAACATTTTGAAACTGCCAAACACAACATCAGTCAATTGAGATTTTTAATTCTGGAGCAAGTCACCATACAAAAAGGACGAAACAACACCCAACATTTACTCCAGAGGGAGATATACTGGATCAATAGGATGGATTCCATTAGTCCCAAAGGACTCAATGAACGTTGTGACCTCAGTTGCTTTCTATGAAATTTACCCCGTACAGTTCCCATCGCACTTTGTATTGTATTTTGATGATCATCTTCAACGACTTACCTGACAGTTACATTATTATTGTTATTTGTATGTTTATATTTGAATGTATACGACCACCATGTCCCCTGGTACACATACGCTTGCATTATTCAGCTGTCTACGCTCGGAGTACCATTTATCAGTTTTCAGAAACCATTGATTACTCTTTTATATTACACCTCATTTTTACTCCTTGACACTTATTTCGTAGCATTTTTTACTTTCTTCACTCCTCTTTCACACCTTCTCCGATCTTCTCACGCTCTTCACTACCTCGGATCTTTTTTCCCACCACCTTAGCGTTTGAAGGATTTATCCATTTCGCATATCTTTTACGTATATCGTTTTCTTAGGACCTCGGATATTATGCCCATCCCCATTGTCTTTTTACTCCCGTTACGCTCACAGTTTTATCTTGTAAATCATGCCGCTCCTAACACGCTGTCTACGCTTCTAGTTGGTTTTACATTTGATATACATCCTGCACGCACGCCATGGCAACACTCGTCACACACGTCTACACCCGGACTACGAGTCTTTTCTCACTGTAGTTTCTTACACGCGCTCCAATCAAATGCGCGCGGCACACTTAAACCAATGGAGGTCCTCCTCATTGATTCTCCGACTGAGAACCCGGAAATTCGCGGACGACACACGCAGACGACCATCTCGTAAACTTGTTCAAACCTTTCTATCAAGTAAGTGCACGTTCCGCAGCATTGTATAACCCCTCATCTATCCTCCTAGCTCATGTTGTAATCTTCGGTCACCAACACGGATGTTTCACTTTTCTTAGGAGTAACTCCGAGCTTGCTCTTGGATCCAGACTCACACGAGTGTCCAGGACGTTTTTTGGAATAAGTGAGTTAATTTACGCGTGTTCCGTTCACTTCCTTCACACTAGTTGGGTTACGGTCTTTGCAACCTTTTAAGGCTTTATCACTCTCCCGGGCGTGTATTCCACACGTTCTTTCACCCTGTCACTTCGTCATAGCGTTATTTTTCTTACTACTTACATACCCGTGTTTTATCGGTTTCCCTTTCACCATGGTTTGCACCAATCCCCATATACCCCCAACTACCCACACTATCAAGTTTTCAAGACTCACGAGCATGACATAGACCTCTTTTTGATACCCTGTTTCCTCATTCTCATTTCTCGCTTTCAGCTTGACAGCCCCTGATGAAGGGCTTATAGCCCGAAATGCATTGGGCATTATGAACGGTATCAAGTTTCATTTATTGCTTTGGAAACAATGAACGTGTTCTTGTAATGACTTAACCATGAAGAATAAATGGACTTAAGTGTATGACCAAATAAAGGATCAAACTTACCAAGAAATATTGTTGACTAGTTAATACATTTTTCACGAGTGCAAAGGGAGACATTCTTTACGATTAAGGAGTGCAGTCAATATCTTTAACCATAATTTGCTCACTACTGGATAGGTTTACTTTAGTCTTTGATTTTTCAAGTTGAGATATTTTCGCTCGGCTTTATACCTTGGAAAATCTTTTTTCCATTATTAAGGGAACATTAACACTATTGTTAATTTCGAAGATGTTTTCATATTGCCCAGCATCTACGTATATATGTCTATAGTGTAGTTGAGGACAGATACGAACTATCTTGAAAAATTGTAGTTTCTGTTTGAGTGAATTTTTTTTATATGTTTGAAATGCTTGCATTATGTGGTAACTGAATAGTTATCCTTTGTATCATTTTTTTCAAGAATCCATGAATAATAGTGAAACCTGGGCAATGGATTGTTTATAATATGCCCCTTTTTAAAATGTCTGACTTTTTATGTCTTATAATAAGGTAAATGCAGTTAATGTTGCATTCTAAATTCACTCTTACATTTCTATGAAATGTTTTTCATATTTATTTTGAAAGGTGGTGGGAGCACTTACCTTGACAAAGACACATGTTTAAGCTGAAACATGTCTGACCACGGTTGCTTAGCAGAACAAATTCAGCATCAATAAAAGAAAAGAAAAACAAAACTGATAAAGGCTCGTGTTTGAGTCAAAATGCATCTGACCACCGTTGTTTGGCGGAATAAATTCAACATACCCAAAATACCCTTGAGTGCCTGTCATTATTCGTTAATGACTTTTTGCCTGCATACTGACGGGAAGTTGTGCCCATGACATGGCACCTGCACATTTAGTGAAAATGGTTATCTATTATAATGGATTGAAAATAATACTTACCAACCTATTTTCAATGTAAAGGCACTGCAGATATAAAATTATGTGATGTAAAGGCACTCCCGAAGTAATAACTTTGATGTAATGTATCACAAAGTACTAACCTGTAGCAATCGAAAAGGTGTGTTTAATTTGCCTCTAACTTAAGCGCTGTTTGACGGATTAGCACAAAATTTGTCAGATGTCAAGGGAGGGGCGGGCAATATTCATTTTCTAATTAGATGCCGACTGCTTTCAATTTGATGTAGTATGTTACCACACAACACCTAAAATCACAATATCATTAAATAACATGACTTATACGCAAACCAATAAATAATACTATATTCAGAATAGTGTAATTAATAGTAATTTGATACATAATCACACCTGTAGGATTGTTTACATAATTTGTAATTACACCGGTCATATAACAAATGTCAGTGGTTTTTCAGGTTTTATTCGTAACAGTAATATTTTCACTGTGTTTTATCAAGTAGTGAATATATATGTGTTTATGTATATATATACAACCTTGTGAGTCAAAAACAAACGCACACGTTCTCCAGATGTCAGAATTACCAAGTGTTTATTGAGCTAGTATGCTGTCTACAGAAAATCTTGTGAACTTTTTACATACTGGTAGGCAGAGGCTACTGGAAACATGGTTACTTCGAAAACAGAGGTAAAAGAGTATGGGGGACGGAACAAAAGAGACTGCAGTGAGAAACTGAAAAGCAGACTGGTGTACATAAATTGCTCAGTAGTGAGTGTATGTCTTGTAATTGCCAATATTTTACTAAATGAAACTTAAATGAAAAGCATTAAGAGCAGATTGTTGAATGCTTTTCAGGGCTGCCATGTGGATCTGCAGATTTGTCACAGATTTACATTGGGGGCCCGGAGCACCACAGTGGATTTGCCAAAAACCTAGCAAATTGGACTTCTTTTCAGAAACCATGATTTCTGAAAAGGGTTAAAAAATAGTGACCCTTTAGGAGTAGTATGGCAAAAATAAAAGATGAAAGGAAGTCTGTGATTTGCTAAGTATAGGAGTATGAGTAAGAGCACATGGGGAAGGGTAGCCATTTTAGGAACTTTTCAACTGAGAGTGGAGGAGGATTGGAATAGTTCTGACTTGAGATTTGCAGTAGAAAAGAGATGTTAACTGATATTACACTAAAGGTTGGACAGCAACAAAGAGATTTTACAGGTATGTTAATTAGGTTGCACTATAGAAAAGTATATTAAAAATAAAGGGCTCGATTATGATGGTGGTCTGACGAGAGTTGCTATAATGGCTGTTTCCATTGCCGCTTGTGCTGCGTTCCGAAAAGGCCCAAAGCACAAGCCGCAATGGAAAAAGGGATGTTTTGAAACATCCATGCACAGGCACTCCCCAGGACTCAAAGTGGAGGGCCACGGAGGGTAGGAGGCACTGCTAGAAGCCCCCAAAGTCCCTTTCTGACAGTCATTCTATGGTGTTCAGACCACCATGGAAAGGCTGTCGGAAAAGGACATGAGCAGGCACCAGCCCTATTGTAGGGAATACGATCTAACCGACGGGCTCCTAGAGCCCACCAGAAAAGTCGGTCGGTCCCATTGACCAATGGAGTCTGACCGACCGCATCATAATGCAGTGGTTGGACCACTCTGCAGGATGTCGGTTGGACTGCCACCAACGGCTGTCCGACCGACATCCTAATGTGGCCCAAAGTGTGAGTGTATATAAGCTTAAAGGAAATGTGTAGCTTCTAGACTACAATAAAAGGCAACTAGAAGGGATCTTAGATGAGAAAATTAACTAAAAATATAGTGAGCAGCAAAGGAGGAAGAGGAATTGCTATATTGAAAATATAGTTATTTTATTAAGCCAGTATGAATGAATGTGTTAGAAATTGGATGTGGGTGCTTCCTTATAGTATGTAATTTAATAGTATGTAATTTACACCCAGTCATACAGTCAGGCAGGCACTTACAAACCCAGTTACACTCCCACAAAAGCACTTATGTACCCAGCACTCACATAGCCAGACAATGACTGACACACTCGTCACACGCCCATAAAACCATTCACATACCAATTTACTCACCTATACATCCACTTACATACTCATTCTTATACCCATACAGGCACTGTCACACCCACTCACACACATATACCGCCATTCATGTACCCAGTTCTCAGCCGGCCAGTTACACATGCACTTATACACCGTTGCAGCCAGTTATTCACTCAGTCACCCACCCATACAGCCACTCATATACCTATTTACAAAACCATACAGTCACGCACACACCAAGTCAGACTACGACAAAGACACTTACACATACATTCACACCCACACAGTATGTATGTATCCAGCACTAATAGAGCCTCTTGCACACACAGTTACACTCCCAAGCACTCACAAAAACTGCATGTTTCCAATCCATACAGCCAGTTACAGACACCTTTAGACACCTGTGCAGTGACTAGCACACCGAGTCACACACCAACACAGTTACTTACACATTCAGTAACACACCCACAGAGGAACTGATACGCTCACTCACATATCCACTCAACCACTCACACACCCAGTTACCTACTTGTACAGCTACTCATATACCCATTTATACACCCATACTCAGATACTTACACAGCCTCTTACAAACTGACATAACCACTTATGTAGTTACTCACTTGCTTATAGCATGTAATCTAATAGCATGTAATCTCAACTTAAATGTATTCTGTATTTGCTTTTCAGATACTTACTTGTGTTTAAAGAGTAATGGAAGATAGGAGGAGGAAGTGAACACTATTTTAAGAATTATGCCTTAGCACCCAAAAATTGGGCAAAAGATTATATATTTAGTTCAACTGGGATATGGCATTTGGCACAATGAGTGACCATGTCTTGACGTTTTAGTGAAACAGCGGGGATGGTAAATATCTGGTCAGGTGGTAAGAGTTCCAGAGATGGTCCAACTGCTGGTGATGATGCACCACCTTACTCCTCTGTTATCATTCTCCAATATTTCCTTGTATGTATGGTTTTCATGAGTTTCAAAACAGACGATGTGCCATGTGAACACTTCACAGTACCTCTTGGCAGTTTATTGCTGCATAGATTGCATTTGACAATTTTTGCGAGAACTTTCTTGTCTCCTGAAGGGATGGAGAAATATTTCCAAATGTTGGAAGAATTCTTTGGAGGTGGTATGCCTTCTTCTTCATCCTGCTCTTTTCATTCTCTTCTGTATTCAGCAGAGAAGATCTTAACTTTGAAACTCTCTTCTTTTGAAGGAAAGGGAAACATACAATGGAGCTGACCTGCAGAGACTGTCTCAAGAAAGATGTGAAACTGAAATAACTGATTTAGGGTATGGTTTTCAATGTGGATGGGTGGCCAGATTTGTGGTGGCATCACAGTGGATCTATAAAACACATGAAAAACAAAGAAAGTCTTTATGTTTTGCATTTGTAAATCATTTAATAAGTTGTGTTATGCTCATTTGTCAATTGTTTGTTTTATATTTGATAATAATACATTAATTCATAAAATGTTTTTATAAACTTGTAAAAATGTATATTACTAAATTGAACTTATAAGTGAAATTGTAGTACAATCTATATTCATTATAAAACCAAAGGTTACAGGGACATTATAGTTAGGTTCAGATGTTACACACAGAAAACCATAGAAATTCAGCAGCTCTAGTTACCTAAGCTAAGTATAATGTACGCTCCTGCAATGCACTGCTTATGACTTCACATATTACATCACTCATGACATGGTCAGTGACATCACTGATTACATCACTGATGACATCATCCAGCAAAGTAAACTTCAATATACTTTATAAAATACAATTTAAGATTTTTTAAACTAAGAAGACAAGTGAGAAACATACAGCACAGAGCTCACTCTAACCTTATCAACTACTACACTCACAGTTCTCAGCGCATAGACCTGTCTCTTCTCAACGACTACTCTAAACACTAATGACCACAGTTAAACATCTTACCGTTTAGGCTAGTCTATTGCAAACCACATCAACACCATTACTGAGCCTGGAAAGAGGTTTTCATGCAAATGTCAGATTTAAACAAAGCACTACAACATGCAACCATTAGAGAGGTCTTAGCAGACAGGCCACTGTGTCACAAAGCACTAGTAAAATAATTCTTCATCCTGGAGAAAGGTGTGAGCAGAGAGGCCAGTCTATTGTAAATATCTACTACTCTGAGCCATCATGCTAGAGAAAGGACTTAGTGAATAAATGAATGTATTACAATCTACTTCTACGGTCATTCATCACAAAGGAGAGAGGTCTAAGGAAACTAGTCAGTATGTCATAATACAGAACTATACTGAGCCATCACTGTGGAGTGCAGTCTCAATCAACAGCTTTGACTGTCGGAAAGCACTACCATACATCAGCAGGGGACATGTGTTAGTGTAGAGGCTAGTTCACTGATAAATAGTATGCCCGCTTTAAAAACAGGATTATAGATTAGATGACGGATTACAAATAGTATCACTCATTATTAGTACAGTAAGAATATTAATTTCACTTATGCAGTTGCTTAGTATATGTCTTTAAGTATCAGAAACCTTTACGAAACACACTCACAGGATGATGTTATCAGTGATGTCATTTGAGATGTAATCAGTGATTTAATTGACCATCTCATGAGTGATGTAATGTGTGAGGTCATAAGCAGTGCATTGTGGGGGCGTAAGGTATAGTTAGCTTAGGTAATTATAACTGCTGAATTTCTATGGTTTTGTGTATGTAAATTCTGATCCTAACTATAACGTCCCTGTAACCTTTGCTTTATTCAGTGAATTTCTAAGGTTTTTTAAATTCTATTTCCTAACTGTGGGCCCAATTCACAGAACTAACTTAAGACAAAATTACTACTTTTGGTATTCACAGAAGGCATTTAGTAGTAGTAAAAGTTAGAATTTTGTCTTAAGTCTGTCTTAAGTCTGTCTTAAGTCTGTCCTAAGTTTGTCTTAAGTTTGTCTTCAGTCTGTCTTAAGTCTGTCTTAAGTTTGTCATAAGTCTGTCTTAAGTCTGTCTTAAGTCTGTCTTAAGTCTGTCCTAAGTTTGTCTTAAGTTTGTCTTAAGTCTGTCCTAAGTTTGTCTTAAGTCTGTCATAAGTCTGTCTTAAGTCTGTCTTAAGTCACTCACTTATAGAATCAGTCACGCACCTACTAAACCATCAATTCAGACACTTATACACCCACTCATTCTTCATGGATGGTCCAACTAGCCCACGAGGTACCTCCAATAAGCGCCACAGAGCTGCGTTGCAGAGAGGTGTAAAAAAAGGGGCATGGCCTGGACCACCTCTCTGCAACGCAGCGCAGTGGCGCTTACTGGAAGCACCTGGTGGGCTAGTTGGCCCCCGGGGGCCCTCAGGATTGAAGGGGAATTAATTCCCCAGCTTAAAACGCGCCACAGGGTGTGTTTGCACACAAGTCACCTCAGGCCCCGCCCCCTCCCTTCACCACTGTGCAAACGTGCCCCGTGGCGCGTTTTAATTTGGAGATAAAGTCCCCTAGAATCCTGAGGGTCCCTGGGGTCCAACTAGCCCACCAGGTACCTCCAGTAAGCACCACAGAGCTGCGTTGCAGAGAGGTGTGAAAAGGGGCATGGCCTGGACCACCTCTCTGCAAAGCAGGCCTGTGGCACTTACTAGAGATACCTGGTGGGCTAGTTGGCCCCCAGGGGCCCTCAGGATTGAAGGGGAATTAATTCCCCAACATAAAACGCGCCACAGGGCGTGTTTGCACACATGTCACCTCAGGCCCCGCCCCCTCCCTTCACCACTGTGCAAACGTGCCCTGTGGTGCATTTTAAGTTGGGGGATAAAGTCGGCTTGAATACTGAGGGTCCCTGGGGTCCAACTAGCCCACCAGGTACCTCCAGTAAGCGCCACAGAGCTGCGTTGCAGAGAGGTGTAAAAAGGGGCGTGGCCTGGACCACCTCTCTGCAACACAGCCCTGTGGCGCTTACTGGATGTACCTGGTGGGCTAGTTGGACCCCAGGGACCCCCAGTATTGAAGGGGAATTAATTCCCCAACTTAAAACGCTCCACAGGGAGCGTTTGCAGAGTGTTGGTTGGAGGGGGTGGGGCCTCGGAGATGCCGGTCTTTTCTTTTTCTTTTTTCTTTTTAAGAAGGAGCGCTGTGTGGCCCCCTTCCTTTTTTATTCTATGGGTCCTGGGGACCCCATCCCCCGGGGCCTGACCCCTATTTTTTTTTTTAATTGGAAGGGGGCCATGTGGCCCCCCTCCCGAGGCCATATTCGGCCCAGGGGACCCCATCCCCCGGAACATGGCCAGTGTTTTTTTTTTTTTTTTGGAGTTGGAGTTGGATGCGTGCCCCCCTCCTCAGGCCATTTATTGCCCCAAGGACCCAACCCCATCCCCCGGGGCCGGCCTTTGCGTGTTTTTTTTATTTTAATTTATTTTATTATTGGGTGAGGGGGCAGCGTGGCCCCCCTCCCTGGCCACGTCTGGCCCCGGCGACCCCATCCCCTGGGGCCTGGCCTCTCGTTAGGGACCGTGGGGGGAGTCCCAATGCCCCCACAGTTCCTGCCAGCTCCCCGTGTCCTGCGGGAGCCGGCATTGCTTTTCCACATCGAGAGCTGCTGACATGCAGCTCCCTGTGTGGAAATGCAATCTGGTTTGGATTTTGGAAGAGAGAGCAGGTTTCCTATATATATATATATATTCTATGTACTTGTACTTCTCTTGGTATACCCGCTGTGTCCCTCGGGTCACTCACTTCAGCAGAATAGAATCATGATTTCCATATTTTGCGCGCTTCTCCCTGGCGCTTGGTGGACCCGCCCAACAAGACTCTGGAGCAACAAGGGCTACTTTTGTGATGTGTTCCAAGGTATTGGATCGACTCCAGACCGCCACATCCAAGGACATATATGCACCGCTGCAGTCACAGTACGTGACTAAACGGAGAGGCCAGATCATGGTATCGACGTCTCAGGGCACCTTGGACAATGGAAAATGCGGCTGGGCGTTGGGGACCAAGGAGGCGTTTTTACTGTAGCAGCAGCACCGCTTTGCACCAGAGGAACTCCTCTACCGCTCTACAATTTCTTCATCTTCCAGCACTCACTATGGGATTCAGCCGTGATGGGATACTCACCTGGCAAGCCAGGGAAGTGCATGCTGGGAACTGCAGTCCGCCAATGCAGACTGCAGTGAGGCCTCATCAATCAACTCGGCTTAGCTGGTCTGTCGCTAGCAGACAAGAGATCGAATTAACATTTAAAGGCAGCTAGTGAGAGACTCTGATGTTTTATGGCATTTGAGAAAGGCATACACGCCGAAGCGCGTCATGCCATTGCTTTCAATAAAGTACTTCTTCTGGTATCCCCACTGTGTCCCTCCGGTCACTTCAGCAGAAGAGAATCGTGTTTTTGATATTTTTCACCCTTGCCCCTGGTGCGCTTGGGGGACCCGCCCAACAAGAGTCTGGAGCAACAAGGGCTACTTTTGTGATGTGTTCCAAGGTATCGGATCGACTCCAGACCGCCTCATCCAAGGACAAATATGCACTGCTGCAGTCGCAGTCTGTGACTACACGGAGAGAGGCCAGATCATGGTATCGACGTCTCAGGGCACATTGGACAATGGAAAATGCGGCTGGGCGTTGGGGACAGAGGAGAAGTTTTTACTGTAGCAGCAGCACCACTTTCCACCAGAGGGACTCCTCTTACGCTCTACAATTTCTTCATCTTCCAGCACTCACTATGGGATTCAGCTGTGATGGGATACTCACCTGGCGGGCCTGGGAAGTACATGCTGGGAACTGCAGTCCGCCGATGCAGACTGCAGTGAGGCCTCATCAATCAACTCGGCTCAGCTGGTCTGTCGCTGGCAGACAAGAGATCGAATGAACATTTAAAGGCAGCTGGTGAGAGACTCTGATGTTTTATGGCATTTGAGAAAGGCATACACGCTGAAACGCATCATGCCATTGCTTTCAATAAAGTACTTCTTCTGGTATCCCCGTTATGTCCCTCCAGTCACTTCACCAGAAGAGAATCATGTTTTCCATATTTTGCGCTCTTGCCTCTGGCACGCTTGGGGAACCTACCCAACAAGAGTCTGGAGCAACAAGGTCTACTTTCATGATGTGTTCCAAGGTATTGGATCAACTCCAGACCGCTGCACCCAAGGACATATATGCACCGCTGCAGTCGCAGTCTGTGACTACACGGAGAGGCCAGATCATGGTATCGACATCTCAGGGCACATTGGACAATGGAAAATACGGCTGAGCGTTGGGGACCGAGGAGGAGTTTTTACTGTAGCAGCAGCACTGCTTTCCACCATAGGGACTCCTCTAACGCTCTACAATTTCTTCACCTTCCAGCACTCACTATGGGATTCAGCCGTGATGGGATACTCACCTGGCAGGCCAGGGAAGTGCATGCTGGGGACTGCAGTCCGCCGATGCAGACTGCAATGAGGCCTCATCAAGCAACTCGCTACCGACATGAGAGAGAATGAACATTTAGAGGCAGCTGGTGAGAGACTCTGTTGTTATATGGCATTTGAGAAAGGCATACACGCCGAAACGTGTCATGCCATTGCTTTCAATAAAGTACTTCTCCTGGTATCCCCGCTGATATGAATAGCATGGCCCATCCAATGCGGTATTTTGGGACTAAAACAAAGCAGGGAATTGATACCTACTTTATACGCACATTGCACTATACATTTGTCAAGATAACTGTGGGATATCTCTGTAAGTGCAGGGAGTATTCTTCCCCGAAAACTCCACATAATTGACTACTTCCATCCCCAACATAACTATTATGCTTTAAGCCAATTTCCCATCAATTTGGTATATACATGTTTTTTGTAAATCACTTCTATTTTCAGGACCCGATGGACTGATGTATTGATTTTGTTTTGATGGGCTGCACAATTAAGTGAACATTAGCTGATTCTCTCTGATATATTTCATAAGTATAGTATTTTTGTATGTTCTGGTATTCTTTGTATTTTTGTTTATATTTAACAATGGCTGCAAGGCTGAGAAGAACTGGTATTAGCACTATCATGTCCTTTTTCTATGTCCTGAAAAGTGCTGCCAACCAATGGGATGCCATTTTATATAAGGTGGTTGTTCAGCTATTCAAACTGACACCGACGAAGGCCAGGAGGCCGAAATGCGTTTGTCAGTCTTTTTTTCACTATGGGTGTACTTGTGAAAATAAAACATTCCGAAATTAATCAGCTTTGAGTGCCCGACGCTTTCTTTGGAATTGATGTGTTACACCAGTCCGCTCTCGCGTGTTGAGGCACCTGCTGCGATTGTGAGCGGCTGTATTACCGGAAAACTACAAGGGACCAGTAGATAGTTATAGTTCGGACCTAGTTTCCATAGGGAAAGCATTTTTTCTTTTGCCAATATCTTTGGCGCCGTTTGACAAATCTTCGCCAAATTTTCAAAACTAATGGGGCACTCCAGTCAGCTCCTGTCTTGAAAGTTTCTGGGTGCTTCGTCAAGCAGGGGCCGAGAAAAAAGAAAAAGGGGTGACCCAAAACTCATTTTCTCCATGTTAATTTCCATATAAAATTTTGGAAGAGGCTACAGCTCGAATTGCTGAATGGAATTACACCAAATTTGGCAAAAAGGTAGACCTTGGTTCAGAAAGCGACCTTTCTTTTAAATTGTGTAAATCCGTTCAGTAATTCCTGAAATATTCATATTTAAAATATTTATATATCTGTTGACCGCGGTGGATTTGCGAACCCTTCCGAGCATGAGCTTGATTCTGACTGGCTGCCAACACTCTAAACCAAAAAGTGTTGGCAGCTATCTTGTGACTTGGTAGAACCGAGTCACAAGAAAAAAGGTTAAACATGAAGAAAAGGGGGCAGGGTAGAAACACCCTGACCACCTAGGAATGCTCAGGGGGTCCCACAGGGACCCCCAGGGCCCCAAAAAGATTTATTTTTTTCAGCGGCATTCGCGCTGGGTTTGTGAATCCTGGTAAAATTAATTAATAAGCGCCAGCTCCCATACTTTGTTTACTAGAAGCCCCCGGATGGGCCAGGTCCTGGGGGCAATGTACAATTATCATGCGGGGGCCCCAGCAGCCCCGGGGACTGCCACCTCACCGGGGCAATCCTTGATTATGGGTGGCGGCCTCACGGGCCCCCCAAACTCCAGGGTCCACCACCTCTCTGGGGCAATCCTTTATTATGGGCAGGGGGCCTCGCAGGCCCCCCAAGCCCTTGGGATCGTCACCTTCCCGGGGCTTTAATTTAATTAAAGAAGTGTGAGGGGGCTCCTACCCCCCACACTGCCCCGGGGACCGCCACCTCCCTGTGGCACTAATTAAGTTAATGCGGGGGCCCGTTGCGGCCCCCCAGCCCCAGAGACCACCACCTCCCAGAGGCTTTAAATGTGTTGGGAGGGGGGCCCCCCTCCTGGAGCCTCTATGGCCCTGGGGACCCCCACCCCCCCAGGGCCAGCTCCAGCAATATCCCGGGGTGCCCACCCCCGGGACATTGCAGTTTGCTATGACAGGGCAGGAACACACCCTGTCATAGCAAACACTGCTTTGCTTCATGGAAGCGAGAGCAGGAAACCAGCTCTCGCTTCCATGAAGCAAAGCAGAATTACTTTTGGGCAAAAAGCAATGCCGGCTCCCGCAGGATGCGGGAAGCCGCTCGGACTGCGGGGGCATTGGGCTTCCCCCCTGTCCCTAACGTGAGGCCAGGCCCTGGGAGATAGGGTCCCCGGGGCCAAAAGTGGCCCAGGGAAGGGGGGCCACATTGCCCCACCCCATAAAAAAAAAAAAATTTTTTAAAAGAGGCAAAGCCCCGGGGAATGGGGTCCCCGGGACTAAAAGTAGCCCCAGGGGGGGGGGGCCACATGGCCCCCCTCCTATAAATGGAGAATATATATATTTTTTCAAGTAAGTGGCCATGCCCGATGATGGGATCCCCGGTGCCGACATCGGCATCAGGAGGGGGGGCGCAATAGCCATGCCCTGGAAGATGGGGTCCCCGGGGCCGACATTGGCCTCAGGAGGGGGGGCGCAATCCCCTTCCGTTAAAAAAAAATGCCTGGGGTCCCCAGGGCCCAAAAAACATTAAGAGAAGGGGGGCCACACAGCCCCTCATGCTATAAAAGAAAAGAGAATCCAACATTTTGCCCAAGGCCCTGCCCCCTCCCTGCACCACTCTGCAAACGTGCCTCCTGGCAAAGCCCCATACAGTGGGATTGCTGAGAGATCGTCCGCGGCCATGACCCTTTTTACACCACTCTGCAAACGTACCTCGTAGCGCACTGTTGGTGGGGCGATGAGGTCCTCTTGTGTCCTGAGGACCCCAGGACTGAAGTGGACTTCATCCCCTGAGCAGCAGTGCACCAGGCGGCGCGTTTGTAGAGAGGTGTAAAAAGGGGCATGGCCTAGGACCACTCTCAGCAATCCAGCTGTGTGGGGCTTACTAGAGATAACAAGAGGGCTAGTTGGCCCCCAGGGACCCTCAGGAGGCAAGGGGACTTCATCCCCCAACCAAGAGCACACCAGGAGGTGCGTTTGCAGAGTGGTTGACAAAGGGGCCATGGCCTGTGTCCACCTCTCAGCAATCCCACTGTGTGGGGCTTACTGGAGGTTACAGGTAGGCTAGTTGGCCCCTAACAACCCCCAGCAGTGAAGGGGACTTTAATCCCCATCGAAGAGCACGCCAGGGAGCACATTTGCACACTGGTGGCCCAAGATGGCATGGCCTGCTATGAGAACTTACCAATGCTGCTGTGTGGGACTTACTGGAGGTGATAGGAAGGGTAGTTGGCCCCCAAGGTTGTCCATGGGAGCCAACTACCCCTCTTGTTACCTCCAGTAAGTCCCACACAGTGGGATTGCTAAGAGGCCTTTGGAGGCCATGCCCCCCTTTCTCCACCACTCTGCAAACGCACCTCCTAGCATACTACGGGTTGGGGGATGAAGTCCACTTTTTGCCTGAGGGACTTTGGGGGCCATAAATTCCTCCTGGTACCTCCTGAAAGTCCTGTGCAGCGGAATTCCTGAGTGCTGGTCGGAGGCCCAGCCCCCTTTCTCCACCACTCTGCAAACACAACTACTAGCTAAAGAGGCATTTGGAATGTAATAGGTTTCGCATTTGCGAGAGTTAGAGCTATTGGCGTTGTAAATGTAAAAGTGTTTTACTAATGTTTCTTGGAGTGGAGTGTATGTGGTATGTTGTGCAGTGAAATTATGTGGATAGAAAGTATGTGGTATTTAGTGTATAGGAATTATGTAGAGTGGGATTATGTGTTATGGAGAGTAATTATGTGGTATGGTAGTCTGTGCTGTGGAGTGGTAACCTCAGGTTTAGTCTTCCTCGTTTCCTTAGAAGCTGAACTATAAACTCAATGAGAGAAAAAAAAGAAGGAACCACTGAGGAGCACTTCTGCACCTAGTCATAGGTATGAGTAGGGCCAATGGAATTATGTGACTGTTTGGCTGCACTGACTTTCGCACAATTATACATTTTCCGCATTTGCCACATAATCCATCATCTGCTGCATAATCTGCAGATTTGAACAAAAAAAACTTGTTTCTAGCTCAAATGGCTCAAACGTTACCAGAAATGCAGCAACAAGTGTTACAGTGTGGTGGAAGGCCCTTTGCAAACCTAGAATGCTCACCTGTTATTTATTGCTAAATGTGAGTATTAAATTGGTACTAATGCTGGGCAAACCACTCTTGATTCTTTCTGTGCCTCTCTTTCCTTTTTCTGCATTTCTGGTGCTTCTTTCTGCACCTTTCTTTCTTTTTCTGCACTTCGTTTGCCTCTTTCTGCTCATCTCTTCCACTTTCTGCACCTCTCTTGCCTCTTTCTGAAACTCTGTTGCCTCTTACTGCACCTCACTTGCTTCTTTCTGTACCCCTCTTGCCTCTTTCTGCACCCCTCTTCCCAATTTCTGCACCTCTCTTGCCTCTGTCTGAACCCCTGTTCTCTCTTTCTGTACCTCTTTTGCCTCTTTCTGAAATTCTCTTGCCTCTTTCTGCAGTCCTCTTGCCTCCTTCTGCACCTCTGTTGCTTCTTTCTGCTCTTCTCTTGCCTCTTTCTGCACCCCTGTTTCTTCATTCTGTACTTCTCTTGCTTCTTTCTGCACCTGTATTGCTTCTTTCTGCACCCCTGTTGTCTCTTTCCGCACTCGTCTTCCCTCTTTCTGTACCTCTCTTGTCCTCTTGTCGCTTCTGTACCCCTCTTGCCTCTTTCTGCACCTCCCTTTCTTCTTTCTGCACTTCTCTTGCTTCTTTATGCACCTCTCTTGCTTCTTTATGCACCCTTCTTCCCTCTTTTATATTCCTCTTGCCTCTTTCTGCAGTTTTCTTGCCATTTTCTGTACCTCACTTGCCTCTTTCTGCACCTCACGTGCCTCTTTTTGCCCTTCTCTTGCTTCTTTCTGTACCTCTGTTGCTTCTTTCTGCAATTTTCTTCCTTCTTTCTGTACCCCCCTGCCTCTTTGTGTACCCCTCTTGCCTCTTTGTGCAACTCTCCTACCCTTTTCTGCACCCCTATTGCCTCTTTTTCCATATCTGTTGGTTCTTTCTGCACTGCTCTTGCTTCTTTCTGCAACTCTTTTGCAAATTTCTGTATCCCTCTTGCCTCTTTATGCACTGCTCTTCCCTCTTTTCCACCTCTTTTGCTTCTTTATGCACTTCTCTTGCTTCTTTCTGCACTTCTCTTGCTTCTTTCTGCACCTCTCTTGCAAATTTCTGTATCCTTCTTGCCTCTTTCTGCACCCCTGTTCCCTCTTTCTGCACCCCTGTTCCCTCTTTCTGCACCTTTCTTGCCTGTTTCTGCACCCGTCTAGCCTCTTTCTGCACCTCTGTTGCTTCTTTCTGTACTTCTGTTGCTTCTCTCTGTACCCCTCTTCCCTCTTTCAGCACCTCTGTTGCCTCTTTCTGCCCTTCTCTTGCTTCTTTCTGCACACCTCTTGCCTCTTTCTGTGTCCTTCTTTCCTCTTTGTGCATCTCTCCTGCCTCTTTTTGCACCTCTATTGCCTTTTTCTGCAGTACTCTTGCCTCTTTCTGCACCTCTTTTGCTTCTTTCTGGACTTCTCGTGCCTCTTGCTGTACCCTTCTTGCCTCTTTCTGCACCTCTGTTGGTTCTTTGTGCACTGCTCTTGCTTCTTTCTGCACGCTTGTTGTAAATTTCTGCATCCCTCTTGCACATTTCTACACCCCTCTTTCTGCACCTCTCTTGCCTCTTTCTGCACCCCTCATGCCTCTTTCTGCACCCCTCTTGCTTCTTTCTGCACCCATTTCTTCTTTCTACACCCCTCTCCCCTTTTTCTGCACATCTCTTCCCTCATCTGCACCTCTCTTGCCTCTTTCTGCACACCTCTTGGTTCTTTCTGCACTGCTCTTACCTCTTTCTGCACCCCTCTTGTCTATTTCTGCACCTCTGTTGGTTCTTTCTGCACTGCTCTTGCTCTTTTCTGGACCTCACTTGCTTCTTTCTGCAGTTCTCCTGTCTCCTTCTGCTCCTCTGTTGCCTTTTTCTTTGCCCCTCTTCACCCTCTCTCTGTACCCCTCTTGCTTCTTTCTGCACCCCTGTTGCTTCATTCTGCACTTCTCTTGCTTCTTTCTGCACCTCTCTTGCTTCTTTCTGCACCCTTCTTCCCTTTTGTGCATCTCTCTTGCCTCTTCCTGCACATCTATTGCCTCTTTCTGCACCCCTATTGCCTCTTTCTGTACCTCTCTTGCATCTTTCTGCACCCTTCTTCCCTTTTCCTGCACTTGTCTTGCCTCTTTCTGCACCTCTGTCGTCTCTTTCTGTAGTTCTCTTGCCTCTTTCTGCACCCTCTTCCTTCTTTATGTACTGCCGTTGCTTCTTTCTGTACTTCTCTTGCCTCTTTCTGCACCCCTCTTTCCTCTTTCTGCACCTCTGTTGGTTCTTTATGCACTGCTCTTGCTTCTTTCTGCACCTCTTTTACAAATTTCTGCATCCCTCTTGCTTTCTTCTGCACCCCGTTCCCTCTTTCTGCACTTCTCATGCATCTGTCTGCACACCTGTTCCCTCTTTCTGCACCTCTTTTGCCTGTTTCTGCAACTCTCTTGCCTCTTTCTACAATTCTCATGCCTCCTTCTGCTCCTCTATTGCCTCTTTCTTCACCCCTCTCTCTGCACCCCTCTAGCCTCTTCCTGTACCCCTGTTGCTTCATTTTGCACCTCTCTTGCTTCTTTCTGTACCCCTCTTGCTTCTTTTTGTACCCCTCCTGTCTCTTTCTGCACCCTTTTCCCCTCTTTGTGCATCTCTCTTGCCTCTTTCTGTACCCCTCTTGCTTATTTCTGCACCTCTCCTGCTTCTTTCTGCACCCTTCTTCCCTTTTCCTGTACATGTCTTGCCTCTTTCTGCACCTCTGTTGCTTCTCTCTGCAGTTCTCTTGCCTCTTTCTACAACCTCTTCCCTCTTTATGTACCTCCTTTGCTTCTTTCTGCACTTCTCTTTCTGTATCCTTCTTGGTTCTTTCTGCACTGCTCTTGCTTCTTTCTGCACATCTCTTGCAAATTTTTGTACCCATCTTACTTCTTTCTGCACTTCTCTTGCCTTGCACCCCTGTTCCCTCTTTCTGCACCTCTTTTGCCTGTTTCTGCAACTCTTGCCTGTTTCTGCAGTTTTCTTGCCTGCTTCTGCACCCCTCTTGCCTCTTTCTGCACCCTTGTTGCTTCATTCTGTACTTCTCTTTCTTCTTTCTGCATCCCTTTTGCTTCTCCCTGCACCTCTGTTGGTTCTTTCTGCACTGCTATTGCTTCTTTCTGCACCTCTCTTGCTAATTTCTGCACCCTTCTTGCCTCTTTCTGCACTCCTCTTCCCTCTTTCTGCACCTCTCTTGATTCTGTCTGCACCCCTGTTCTCTCTTTCTGCACCTCTTTTGCCTGTATGTACAACTCTGATGCCTCTTTCTGCAGTCCTCTTACCTCTTTTTGCACCTCTGTTGCCTCATTCTGCACCTCCGTTGGTTCCTTGTGCACTTCTCTTACTTTTTTCTGCATCTCTCTTGCCTCTTTCTACACCTTTGGTGCTTCTTTCTGCACTTTCTGCACTTCTCTTGCTTCTACCTTTTTGTACACAAATTTACAGAGTATGATGTTTGATACACAGGTATTCAAGTATTTGTATGTTTATTTTTATGTAACATGTCACTAGGTAAAGCAGAAACACATGCATGCATACCTTCACAAACCTTGTCAGACTTACAAAAGTGATATGCTTAGGATTGCTGTTTTATTTTTGGTACGCCCAACATTCTGAGCAGTCGATCAATAGTGAACCTTCAAAAGAAAAGTGAGGTTCAAGACATCTTGGGAGAAAGATTAGTGATTAGGCTACTTTGTATTAGTCTGTTGTAAGGTACAGTCGAAGAAGGCCTCTTTCCTCACCTTTGTTGGTTCTTTCTACACATCTCTTGCTTCTTTCTGCACCTTTCTTCTTCTTTCTGGGCTTCTGTTGCCTTTTTCTGCACCTCTCTTGCTTCTTCCTGAACCTTTCTTCCTCTTTCTGCACCTCCCTTGTCAATTTCTGAACTTCTCTTGCTTATTTCTGCACCTTTCTTCCTCTTTCTGCACATGTCCTACCTATATAGGCATAGTTAGAAATTAGCATTTAACAAACCTTAGAAATTCACTGAAAAAAACAGAGGTTTCAGGGACATTATAGTTAGTATTAGCATTTAAAAACACTATAGAAATTCACTGAAAAAAACAGAGGTTTTAGGTATGTTATAGTTAGGGATTAGCATTTAAAAAACCTTAGAAATTCACTGAATATTGACATATTTGAGATGTCATCTATGATGTCATGAGTGATGGAGTATGTGATGTCATCCGCAGTGTTAACTATAACTACAGAATTTCTCTGGTTTTGTACGAGTGAAATGTCAGCCTAACTGTAACGTTCCTGAAACCTGTGGTTTTTTCAGTGAATATGTACATGCATGCATTTGTTTATTATCTATGTGTTAGATATATAAAATGCATATCAAGAATGTGACCAGGCTCTCAAAGTTTGACAATCCTGTTTCATAAAAATATTAATGTATAATAAGAAAAAGACATTGCTACACATCAGTACTAATTCATGAGATGTGTGTTGGTATGACAACCACTGCCAATATGGTGAGAAACTGCATTAACTGAAAAAGAAGTATTTTCGGTCCTATGATTTTTTAGTGCATTGAGGGCGGGGTAGGTACAGTAAACTGCATTTTATCTGCACATTACCCAAGCCTCTTATGCACAAACTGCTTTTAATCTGACTTATCCAAGCATCATCAGTCATTTGTTTATAATAAAGTATAAACGTATGATAAAGTGACTTGTGTTTAGTTTATTCCCTCAGAACAAATTCCACATATCTCTGCATGAGACAGTGACTTTTAATATAAGGAATTTAAAAAACTGATGAGTGAAAATAATGTTGCAAGTCTCCTCAGTTTTCCATAGTCTTATAATTGAACTCAGTCTTCAACTTTGTTTCTGTATATCATGAAGACCCTCCACTTTGACTCACAGTATCTTTGTAATGTAGAGTATTTGTTGCTTTATTTCAAATGTCATTCATCAGCAATGTCACTTTAAAAGTGGTTTTATCTGCCTGAATATACATTTCTCAATATATTCTGTTATTGCAGGTACACTTTGCTATTTGGACTGCACCACCTGTGACAGAAACTGATGTTTCAGGGAGGAAGAATGTGAACTGAACTGTATGTCTTTTGTCAGTGGAATGAAACTGACATTCCCTGTTTGACCTTAAGGTGCTCACGACAAATGAAAGCGTTTAAACAAATGCTCAGTGTTCAGGAATGTCATCAACAGGTCCACCATTCAGCATTCTATATTTCCCATGCAGTAGCAAATCCCATACGTGACACACATGTATGTTCATTCTTTGATCAGATATAACATTTGGTATATTTCGTCATATAGTTCAACATTAGAATTAACCTCAGATCTACTTTCATTTGGAGTACTGTCCCTCAGTGTGCGTTTTCCCTGTAATAATACGTGGAATGCCTGTGTTGAGATCGGTTTACCAATATGAAATACATTTAAAAATGCAGTTTCATAGAAGGAACAGCATCAGTCCCTCAATTATGTACCTTTCTACTTAAATTGACATTCTAGAATTCTACTGGAAGCATAGGTATGTGAGTAGCTTTGTGCATTTCAGGTTAAGGCCTAGTGCACTACCTAGTACTTTAAGATCTGTTGCATCTCCGTCTGTTTTTGTAAGCTTTAAAAACTCTCATATTCTTTCAAAAAATTGGTTTCAGCATCTAACGTGGAAATTAGCTGCCAGAGTCCTGGATGCCCCAGGTAATCGTGCTCTGTATATATTTCGAAATCAATCAATCAGTCTTTAATAGGGGGCTTTGGAACATATAACAGATTAGGCGATATTAATGTTCACTCACCAAGTATAATATTGGCTGCCTCATGTATTGACAGGAAACATTTGTCTTAATTTACCCAGATTATTAAATTACTACACTCTTGCTCACAGAACAGACTTTAGCTATAATATGTGGTATCAATATAACGTAATTTATTTCCTCAAGATTTAGTTTCTTGCAGGAATTTGGCTTCTCGTTACATCTTTTTTCTTATTTTTATCACTGGTTTACACAAGGGATACATTTTTTAAAATTTGTTCAGAATGTACACTCATGCTTACTTCTGTTTTTGTTTTCTCTCCGGGTGATAAATTGTTATATAAAAATGCTGCAATAGTAAAAGGCAAAACTTTATGAAAGTATAGTTCCACCAAAGCGGATGTTAACAGTATTTCAGCGGCGGGAAACTGATAAGAGAAGCAGATGAGGAACAAGCATTGGTAAATGCAGGAAAATATGCTACAGCCAGTAGAAATGTAGGGGTGTCATACACAGGAACTAATGAGAAGCCAGGAAAGGGATGTAAGAACCATTAAAGTTTATATTAAAAACAATAAATTTCTCAAGCACAGCGCAAGCGCTGCACAGGCGAAACATAAAAAAGGTAAAACGTGCCTTTTCTGAAAAGTATGTACATTCTCAGGGTAATCAGGTTCACTGTGCCATACATGCAACTCATTCATTCATTAGCCATCACTTCATTCACAGAAAAACCCATTGATCTTAAGCAATCTGCAAAGAAGCAGCATTCTTCTTCATTGGTGGCATCCTACAAAATAAAGCATTCAGCATGCATGTATCTTAGTAAGTATTCTAGCGTTGTACAGTACATATAAAAAATAAGTCTTTATGACCCAAGCAAAAAATTTAAAAAATCTTCATTATATGAATGTTTAAATGGCGCCAGGTGTCTGTCTTGGAAGCAATGTATATTATGACAATGTTAATAGCACTTTAAAAAATCTTCACTATTAGCTAACATTAGGTAAATAGGCAAACTCATCTTGCCTAGAAAAAACTATGGAAACACAAATTCAAATCTTACTTAGGGCCTCATTGTGAATCCTGTGAGAATTTGAATTGGCTGCAAATAGCAGTTTGAACCAGGATCAGGACTACAACGGGTGCAGTACCACTTTTTACACGCGCACATTTTAGCATGTGAAACTGTGTCGCGATATACTGAAGTATCAGGAGTTTTACAGTTCGCAACGGGCCAAAACACCTCACCCAGGAAGTATCTCATCCTTCGAAAACAGGTCACTCACTCCTAGGCCTTTAGTCTAAACTTCTTTATATTTCATGCTAATACATTCTTGCTTCTTTTGTTTTTGGTTTAGATTTGTATGATTTTTACAACATAATGGTTACACAGCTAAGATTCCAGCACATCCCTTACATTGATAAAATAATGAGGTATATTATGCAAATGGTTTGTCATAGCATTTTCTAATGAATGCTCATTAGCATAATCCATCTATAAAATAGATTGGTTCCTATAGTTATTTAATACTAAACAAATCACTTTCTTCGAATTCTAAATCTGTGTATTCCACAAATTGATCTTCCCTATTTGTAGTGTCAAAGAGGAAGGCATGTTGTTCTTCGCTCCCTCCCCCTCTCGGTGGCAGGTTACTATATCGCTAATGAATTTAAACTAATGTTGAGAATCTTTCTTCTGAGGAAAAATATGCGGCTATTTCCAGTTATTCCAGATAACTTTTGTTAAGTATGATGGCTTTCATGTGATCCATCATAAATGAGACTTTAGGGGTTGAAATGTCAATGCTGTTCACATGTGACAGATTACGCTGTATTATTTTGCATTGTCTCCATCAATAACTGTTGTTCAACAATAACTATTTTGAAGTGTTTTTAACCCCTTGTATGCCCATGACGAGCTGGACTCGTCATGGAGCACAGTCGCGCTGTGCCCATGACGAGTCCAGCTCGTCATGAGGCATTCCCTAGGGAATCCCTCTGGTGCGGGCACCAGAGGGATTCCCTTTTGTGCAAAATAGCCTCGGGAGCTGGGGAAGAGCTTCCCCAGCACCCGAGGCCCCCCCCCCCCCTTTCACTGCAATGACGATCGGCGCGCACGTCGCGCCGACGTCATTACAGTGAAAGTGAAACTGAAATGAGCCAAGAGGCTCATTTCAGGTTTCACTTTGTACGTGCTCAGGGGGCTATCTCAGCCCCCTGAGAACGTACAAAGACGGGAGAGGTATTGTTGGAAAGGGGAGAATCTCCCCTTTCCAATGGTACCCCTCCCCAGTGGATCCCTGCTTGGGGATCGCCACAGGAGGGCGATCCCCAAGCAGGGATCCACCCACTAGACACCATGAAGGGGGAGCGGCCCCTTGGGCAAGGGCCTTTGCTCCCCCCTGTGTATTTTTGGCCATTTTAGTCTTTTTGCCTCCCTGGGGGGCAGATGGGGGCATTAGCCCCCAATCTGCCCCCCCGGTGGGGTAAAAACGCCCAATAGACACCAGGGAAGTTACATAAATAAATAAATAGGGGTGGGGGCTGCCCAAAACAGGCAGGCCCATGCCCCCATCCCCCCCCAATTACTACCGTCTTTCTGCCCCCCCTGGGGGGCAGATGGGGCATTGGCCCCTAATCTGCCCCTCCGGGGGGGGCAGAAAGCCCACTAAACACCAGGGATTAGTTTGTAGTTTTATTTTTAGGGTGGGGGCAGCCCGCAACGGGCAAGCCAATGCCCCCACCCACCACCATTACAGCCTTGCTGCCCCCCCGGGGGGCAGATGGGGCATCGGCCCCCAATCTGCCCCCCCGGGGGGACAAAAAGCCCACTAGACACCAGGGAATTGTAAAAAAAACAAAAATAGGGGTGGGGGCTGCCCAAAACGGGCAGGCCCATGCCCCCACCCCCCTCAATTACTACAGTCTTTCTGCCCCCCCGGGGGGCAGATGGGGCATTGGCCCCTAATCTGCCCCTTTGGGGGGGGCAGAAAGCCCACTAGACACCAGGGATTTTTTTGGCGCAATTGTTTTTAGGGTGTGGGCTGCCCGAAACGAGCACGCCAATGCCCCCACTCTCCCCCCCACAAAAATGTCAGTCTTTCTGACCCCCAGAAGGCAGATGGGAGCTGTAGCCCCCAATCTGGCCCCCCCTGGGGGCGCAGAATGCCGACTAGAAACCATGGATTTTTTTGTTTTATTAGTGTAGGGGTAGGCCTGTCGCGGGTACTTGGGCCTCCCACACGAGTGAGGCACCGTTTTTATCGGGAGACCCGGGGGAAGACTGGGTGGTAGGAAATTTGAGTCAGCCCGGTGATGCCTCAACTTTCCCACACAAAAATGTGTGAAAAATGTGATTTTTTCAGCTAAATTTGAGGTTTGCGGGGCATTCTGGGTAAGGAAACGTTGGGGGATCCACGCAAGCCATACGTCCCTGGAATCCCCCCGGTGTCTAGTTTTCAGAAATGTGTGGGTTTGGTAGGTTCCCCTAGGTGGCCGCTGAGCACCGGGCCAAAAACCCAGGTGACCTCCCTTGCAAAACCAGGTCGTTTTGAGGTAGGCAATTTTCATGTCGCCTCAACACGTTTTGGGCCCTTGCCTGTCGCGGGTATTTGGGCCTCCCACACGTGTGAGGCAACGTTTTTATCGGGAGACCCGGGGGAACGCTGGGTGGTAGGAAATTTGTGTCAGCCCGGTGATGCCTCAACTTTCCCACACAAAAATGTGTGAAAAAGGTGGTTTTAAGCTAAATTTGAGTTTTGCAGGGCATTCTGGGTAAGGAAACGTTGGGGGATCCACGCAAGCCATACCTCCCTGGAATCCCCGGGTGTCTAATTTTCAGAAATGTGTGGGTTTGGTAGGTTCCCCTAGGTGGCCGCTGAGCACCGGGCCAAAAACCCAGGTGACCCCCCTTGCAAAACCAGTTCGTTTTGAGGTAGGCAATTTTCATGTCGCCTCAATACGTTTTGGGCCCTTGCCTGTCGCGGGTACTTGGGCCTCCCACACAAGTGAGGCACTGTTTTTATCGGGAGACCCGGGGGAACACTGGGTGGTAGGAAATTTGTGTCAGTCCGGTGATGCCTCAACTTTCCCACACAAAAATGTGTGAAAAAGGTGATGTTTTCAGCTAAATTTGAGGTTTGCAGGGCATTCTGGGTAAGGAAACGTTGGGGGATCCACGCAAGCCATACCTCCCTGGAATCCCCCGGGTGTCTAGTTTTCAGAAATGTGTGGGTTTGGTAGGTTCCCCTAGGTGGCCGCTAAGCACCGGGCCAAAAACCCAGGTGATCCCCCTTGCAAAACCAGGTCTTTTTGAGGTAGGCAATTTTCATGTCGCCTCAATACGTTTTGGGCCCTTGCCTGTCGCGGGTACTTGGGCCTCCCACACGAGTGAGGCACCGTTTTTATCGGGAGACCCGGGGGAACGCTGGGTGGTAGGAAATTTGTGTCAGCCTAGTGATGCCTCAACTTTCCCACACAAAAATGTGTGAAAAAGGTGATGTTTTCAGCTAAATTTGAGGTTTGCAGGGCATTCTGGGTAAGGAAACGTTGGGGGATCCATGCAAGTCATACCTCCCTGGAATCCCCCGGGTGTCTAGTTTTCAGAAATGTGTGGGTTTGGTAGGTTCCCCTAGGTGGCCGCTGAGCACCGGGCCAAAAACCCAGGTGACCCCCCTTGCAAACCCAGGTCGTTTTGAGGTAGGCAATTTTCATGTCACCTCAATGCGTTTTGGGCCCTTGCCTGTCGCGGGTACTTGGGCCTCCCACACAAGTGAGGCACCGTTTTTATCGGAAGACCCGGGGGAACGCTGGGTGGTAGGAAATTTGTGTCGGCCCGGTCATGCCTCAACTTTCCCACACAAAAATGTGTGAAAAAGGTGATGTTTTCAGCTAAATTTGAGGTTTGCAGGGCATTCTGGGTAAGGAAACGTTGGGGGATCCACGCAAGCCATACCTCCCTGGAATCCCCCGGGTGTCTAGTTTTCAGAAATGTGTGGGTTTGGTAGGTTCCCCTAGGTGGCCGCTGAGCACCGGGCCAAAAACCCAGGTGACCCCCCTTGCAAAACCAGGTCGTTTTGAGGTAGGCAATTTTCATGTCGCCTCAATACATTTTGGGCCCTTGCCTGTCGCGGGTACTTGGGACTCCCACACGAGTGAGGCACCGTTTTTATCGGGAGACCCGGGGGAACGCTGGGTGGTAGGAAATTTGTGTCAGCCTAGTGATGCCTCAACTTTCCCACACAAAAATGTGTGAAAAAGGTGATGTTTTCAGCTAAATTTGAGGTTTGCAGGGCATTCTGGGTAAGGAAACGTTGGGGGATCCATGCAAGTCATACCTCCCTGGAATCCCCCGGGTGTCTAGTTTTCAGAAATGTGTGGGTTTGGTAGGTTCCCCTAGGTGGCCGCTGAGCACCGGGCCAAAAACCCAGGTGACCCCCCTTGCAAACCCAGGTCGTTTTGAGGTAGGCAATTTTCATGTCACCTCAATGCGTTTTGGGCCCTTGCCTGTCGCGGGTACTTGGGCCTCCCACACAAGTGAGGCACCGTTTTTATCGGGAGACCCGGGGGAACGCTGGGTGGTAGGAAATTTGTGTCGGCCCGGTGATGCCTCAACTTTCCCACACAAAAATGTGTGAAAAAGGTGATGTTTTCAGCTAAATTTGAGGTTTGCAGGGCATTCTGGGTAAGGAAACGTTGGGAGATCCACGCGAGCCATACCTCCCTGGAATCCCCCGGGTGTCTAGTTTTCATAAATGTGTGGGATTGGTAGGTTCCCCTAGGTGGCCGCTGAGCACTGGGCCAAAAACCCAGGTGACCCCCCTTGCAAAACCTGGTCGTTTTGAGGTAGGCAATTTTCATGTCGCCTCAATACGTTTTGGGGCCTTGCCTGTCGCGGGTACTTGGGCCTCCCACACGAGTGAGGCACTGTTTTTATCGGGAGACCCGGGGGAATGCTGGGTGGTAGGAAATTTGTGTCAGCCCGGTGATGCCACAACTTTCCCACACAAAAATATGTGAAAAAGGTGATTTTTCTGCTAAATTTGAGGTTTGCAGGGCATTCTGGGTAAGGAAACGTTGGGGGATCCACGCAAGCCATACCTCCCTGGAATCCCCCGCGTGTCTAATTTTCAGAAATGTGTGGGTTTGGTAGGTTCCCCTAGGTGGCCGCTGAGCACCGGGCCAAAAACTCAGGTGACCCCCCTTGCAAAACCAGGTTGTTTTGAGGTCGGCAATTTTCATGTCGCCTCAATACGTTTTGGGGCCTTGCCTGTCGCGGGTACTTGGGCCTCCCACACGAGTGAGGCACCGTTTTTATCGGGTGACCCGGGGGAACACTGGGTGGTAGGAAATTTGTGTCAGCCCGGTGATGCCTCAACTTTCCCACACAAAAATGTGTGAAAAAGGTGATGTTCTCAGCTAAATTTGAGGTTTGCAGGGCATTCTGGGTAAGGAAACATTGGGGGATCCACGCAAGCCATACCTCCCTGGAATCCCCCGGGTGTCTAGTTTTCAGAAATGTGTGGGTTTGGTAGGTTCCCCTAGGTGGCCGCTGAGCACCGGGCCAAAAACCCAGGTGACCCCCCTTGCAAAACCAGGTCGTTTTGAGGTAGGCAATTTTCATGTCGCCTCAATAAGTTTTGGGCCCTTGCCTGTCGCGGGTACTTGGGCCTCCCACACAAGTGAGGCACCGTTTTTATCGGGAGACCCGGGTAAGGCTGGGTGGTAGGAAATTTGTGTCAGTCCGGTGATGCCTCAACTTTCCCACACAAAGATGTGTGAAAAAGGTGATGTTTTCAGCTAAATTTGAGGTTTGCAGGGCATTCTGGGTAAGGAAACGTTGGGGGATCCACGCAAGCCATACCTCCCTGGAATCCCCCGCGTGTCTAGTTTTCAGAAATGTGTGGGTTTGGTAGGGTCCTCTAGGTGGCCGCCGAGCACGGGCTAAAAACCCAGGTGACCCCCCTTGCAAAACCAGGTCGTTTTGAGGTCGGCAATTTTCATGTCGCCTCAATACGTTTTGGGGCCTTGCCTGTCGCGGGTACTTGGGCCTCCCACACGAGTGAGGCACCGTTTTTATCGGGAGACCAGGGGGAACACTGGGTGGTAGGAAATGTGTGTCAGCCCGGTGATGCCACAACTTTCCCACACAAAAATGTGTGAAAAAGGTGATGTTCTCAGCAAAATTTGAGGTTTGCAGGGCATTCTGTGTAAGGAAACGTTGGGGGATCCACGCAAGCCATACCTCCTTGGAATCCCCCGGGTGTCTAGGTTTCAGAAATGTGTGGGTTTGGTAGGTTCCCCTAGGTGGCCGCTGAGCACCGTGCCAAACACCCAGGTGACCCCCCTTGCAAAACCAGGTCGTTTTGAGGTAGGCAATTTTCATGTCGCCTCAATACGTTTTGGGGCCTTGCCTGTCGCGGGTACTTGGGACTCCCACACGAGTGAGGCACCGTTTTTATCGGGAGACCCGGGGGAACGCTGGGTGGTAGGAAATTTGTGTCAGCCTAGTGATGCCTCAACTTTCCCACACAAAAATGTGTGAAAAAGGTGATGTTTTCAGCTAAATTTGAGGTTTGCAGGGCATTCTGGGTAAGGAAACGTTGGGGGATCCATGCAAGTCATTCCTCCCTGGAATCCCCCGGGTGTCTAGTTTTCAGAAATGTGTGGGTTTGGTAGGTTCCCCTAGGTGGCCGCTGAGCACCGGGCCAAAAACCCAGGTGACCCCCCTTGCAAACCCAGGTCGTTTTGAGGTAGGCAATTTTCATGTCACCTCAATGCGTTTTGGGCCCTTGCCTGTCGCGGGTACTTGGGCCTCCCACACAAGTGAGGCACCGTTTTTATCGGGAGACCCGGGGGAACGCTGGGTGGTAGGAAATTTGTGTCGGCCCGGTGATGCCTCAACTTTCCCACACAAAAATGTGTGAAAAAGGTGATGTTTTCAGCTAAATTTGAGGTTTGCAGGGCATTCTGGGTAAGGAAACGTTGGGGGATCCACGCGAGCCATACCTCCCTGGAATCCCCCGGGTGTCTAGTTTTCAGAAATGTGTGGGATTGGTAGGTTCCCCTAGGTGGCCGCTGAGCACTGGGCCAAAAACCCAGGTGACCCCCCTTGCAAAACCTGGTCGTTTTGAGGTAGGCAATTTTCATGTCGCCTCAATACGTTTTGGGGCCTTGCCTGTCGCGGGTACTTGGGCCTCCCACACGAGTGAGGCACTGTTTTTATCGGGAGACCCGGGGGAATGCTGGGTGGTAGGAAATTTGTGTCAGCCCGGTGATGCCACAACTTTCCCACACAAAAATATGTGAAAAAGGTGATTTTTCTGCTAAATTTGAGGTTTGCAGGGCATTCTGGGTAAGGAAAGGTTGGGGGATCCACGCAAGCCATACCTCCCTGGAATCCCCCGCGTGTCTAATTTTCAGAAATGTGTGGGTTTGGTAGGTTCCCCTAGGTGGCCGCTGAGCACCGGGCCAAAAACTCAGGTGACCCCCCTTGCAAAACCAGGTTGTTTTGAGGTCGGCAATTTTCATGTCGCCTCAATACGTTTTGGGGCCTTGCCTGTCGCGGGTACTTGGGCCTCCCACACGAGTGAGGCACCGTTTTTATCGGGTGACCCGGGGGAACACTGGGTGGTAGGAAATTTGTGTCAGCCCGGTGATGCCTCAACTTCCCCACACAAAAATGTGTGAAAAAGGTGATGTTCTCAGCTAAATTTGAGGTTTGCAGGGCATTCTGGGTAAGGAAACATTGGGGGATCCACGCAAGCCATACCTCCCTGGAATCCCCCGGGTGTCTAGTTTTCAGAAATGTGTGGGTTTGGTAGGTTCCCCTAGGTGGCCGCT
Source organism: Triturus cristatus (assembly GCF_964204655.1). Classification (NCBI taxonomy): domain Eukaryota; kingdom Metazoa; phylum Chordata; class Amphibia; order Caudata; family Salamandridae; genus Triturus; species Triturus cristatus. Next base: position 272,340,797 of record NC_140587.1, read on the forward strand.
GAGCACCGGGCCAAAAACCCAGGTGACCCCCCTTGCAAAACCAGGTCGTTTTGAGGTAGGCAATTTTCATGTCGCCTCAATACGTTTTGGGCCCTTGCCTGTCGCGGGTACTTGGGCCTCCCACACAAGTGAGGCCCCGTTTTTATCGGGAGACCCGGGGTAAGGCTGGGTGGTAGGAAATTTGTGTCAGTCCGGTGATGCCTCAACTTTCCCACACAAAGATGTGTGAAAAAGGTGATGCTTTCAGCTAAATTTTAGGTTTGCAGGGCATTCTGGGTAAGGAAACGTTGGGGGATCCACGCAAGCCATACCTCCCTGGAATCCCCCGGGTGTCTAGTTTTCATAAATGTGTGGGTTTGATAGGTTCCCTTAGGTGGCCGCTGAGCACCGGGCCGAAAACCCAGGTGACCCCACTTGCAAAACCAGGTCGTTTTGAGGTAGGCAATTTTCATGTCGCCTCAATATGTTTTGGGGCCTTGCCTGTCGCGGGTACTTGGGCCTCCCACACGAGTGAGGCACCGTTTTTATGGGGAGACCCGGGGGAACGCTGGGTGGTAGGAAATTCGTGTCAGCCCGGTGATGCGACAACTTTCCCACACAAAAATGTGTGAAAAAGGTGATTTTTTCCGCTAAATTTGAGGTTTGCAGGGCATTCTGGGTAAGGAAAGGTTGGGGGATCCACGCAAGCCATACCTCCCTGGAATCCCCCGCGTGTCTAGTTTTCAGAAATGTGTGGGTTTGGTAGGGTCCTCTAGGTGGCCGCCGAGCACGGGCTAAAAACCCAGGTGACCCCCCTTGCAAAACCAGGTCGTTTTGAGGTCGGCAATTTTCATGTCGCCTCAATACGTTTTGGGGCCTTGCCTGTCGCGGGTACTTGGGCCTCCCACACGAGTGAGGCACCGTTTTTATCGGGAGACCAGGGGGAACACTGGGTGGTAGGAAATGTGTGTCAGCCCGGTGATGCCACAACTTTCCCACACAAAAATGTGTGAAAAAGGTGATGTTCTCAGCTAAATTTGAGGTTTGCAGGGCATTCTGTGTAAGGAAACGTTGGGGGATCCACGCAAGCCATACCTCCTTGGAATCCCCCGGGTGTCTAGGTTTCAGAAATGTGTGGGTTTGGTAGGTTCCCCAAGGTGGCCGCTGAGCACCGTGCCAAACACCCAGGTGACCCCCCTTGCAAAACCAGGTCGTTTTGAGGTAGGCAATTTTCATGTCGCCTCAATACGTTTTGGGGCCTTGCCTGTCGCGGGTACTTGGGCCTCCCACACGAGTGAGGCACCGTTTTTATGGGTAGACCCGGGGGAACGCTGGGTGGTAGGAAATTCGTGTCAGCCCGGCGATGCGACAACTTTCCCACACAAAAATGTGTGAAAAAGGTGATTTTTTCCGCTAAATTTGAGGTTTGCAGGGCATTCTGGGTAAGGAAAGGTTGGGGGATCCACGCAAGCCATACCTCCCTGGAATCCCCAGCGTGTCTAGTTTTCAGAAATGTGTGGGTTTGGTAGGGTCCTCTAGGTGGCCGCCGAGCACGGGCTAAAAACCCAGGTGACCCCCCTTGCAAAACCAGGTCGTTTTGAGGTAGGCAATTTTCATGTCGCCTCAATACGTTTTGGGGCCTTGCCTGTCGCCGGTACTTGGGCCTCCCACACGAGTGAGGCACCGTTTTTATCGGGAGACCAGGGGGAACACTGGGTGGTAGGAAATTTGTGTCAGCCCGGTGATGCCTCAACTTTCCCACACAAAAATGTGTGAAAAAGGTGATGTTTTCAGCTAAATTTGAGGTTTGCAGGGCATTCTGGGTAAGGAAACGTTGGGGGATCCACGCAAGCCATACCTCCCTGGAATCCCCCGGGTCTCTAGTTTTCAGAAATGTGTGGGTTTGGTAGGTTCCCCTAGGTGGCCGCTGAGCACCGGGCCAAAAACCTAGGTGACCCCCTTGCAAAACCAGGTAGTTTTGAGGAAGGCAATTGTCATGTCGCCTCAATACGTTTTGGGCCCTTGGCTGTCGCGGGTACTTGGGACTCCCACACGAGTGAGGCACCGTTTTTATCGAGAGACCCGGGGGAACGCTGGGTGGTAGGAAATTTGTGTCAGCCCGGTGATGCCTCAACTTTCCCACACAAAAATGTGTGAAAAAGGTGATGTTTTCAGCTAAATTTGAGGTTTGCAGGGCATTCTGGGTAAGGAAACGTTGGGGGATCCACGCAAGCCATACCTCCCTGGAATCCCCCGGGTGTCTAGTTTTCAGAAATGTGTGGGATTGGTAGGTTCCCCTAGGTGGCCGCTGAGCACCGGGCCACAAACCCAGGTGACCCCCCTTGCAAAACCAGATCGTTTTGAGGTAGGCAATTTTCATGTCGCCTCAATACGTTTTGGGGCCTTGCCTGTCGCGGGTACTTGGGCCTCCCACACGAGTGAGGCACCGTTTTTATCGGGAGACCCGGGGGAATACTGGGTGGTAGGAAATTTGTGTCAGCCCGGTGATGCCACAACTTTCCCACACAAAAATACGTGAAAAGGGTGATTTTTCTGCTAAATTTGAGGTTTGCAGGGCATTCTGGGTAAGGAAACGTTGGGGGATCCACGCAAGCCATACCTCCCTGGAATCCCCCGTGTGTCTAATTTTCAGAAATGTGTGGGTTTGGTAGATTCCCCTAGGTGGCCGCTGAGCACCGGGCCAAAAACCCAGGTGACCCCCCTTGCAAAACCAGGTTGTTGTGAGGTCGGCAATTTTCATGTCGCCTCAATACGTTTTGGGGACTTGCCTGTCGCGGGTACTTGGCCCTCCCACATGAGTGAGGCACCGTTTTTATCGGGAGACCCGGGGGAACGCTGGGTGGTAGGAAATTTGTGTCAGCCCGGTGATACCTCAACTTTCCCACACAAAAATATGTGCCAAAAGGTGATGTTATCAGCTAAATTTGAGGTTTGCAGGGCATTCTGGGTAAGGAAACGTTGGGGGATCCACGCAAGCCATACCTCCTTGGAATCCCCCGGGTGTCTAGTTTTCATAAATGTGTGGGTTTGATAGGTTCCCCTAGGTGGCCGCTGAGCACCGGGCCGAAAACCCAGGTGACCCCCCTTGCAAAACCAGGTCGTTTTGAGGTAGGCAATTTTCATGTCGCCTCAATACGTTTTGGGGCCTTGCCTGTCGCGGGTACTTGGGCCTCCCACACGAGTGAGGCACCGTTTTTATGGGGAGACCCGGGGGAACGCTGGGTGGTAGGAAATTCGTGTCAGCCCGGTGATGCGACAACTTTCCCACACAAAAATGTGTGAAAAAGGTGATTTTTTCCGCTAAATTTGAGGTTTGCAGGGCATTCTGGGTAAGGAAAGGTTGGGGGATCCACGCAAGCCATACCTCCCTGGAATCCCCCGCGTGTCTAGTTTTCAGAAATGTGTGGGTTTGGTAGGGTCCTCTAGGTGGCCGCCGAGCACGGGCTAAAAACCCAGGTGACCCCCCTTGCAAAACCAGGTCGTTTTGAGGTAGGCAATTTTCATGTCGCTTCAATACGTTTTGGGGCCTTGCCTGTCGCGGGTACTTGGGCCTCCCACACGAGTGAGGCACCGTTTTTATCGGGAGACCAGGGGGAACACTGGGTGGTAGGAAATGTGTGTCAGCCCGGTGATGCCACAACTTTCCCACACAAAAATGTGTGAAAAAGGTGATTTTTTCCGCTAAATTTGAGGTTTGCATGGCATTCTGGGCAAGGAAACGTTGGGGGATCCATGCAAGCCATACCTCCCTGGAATCCCCCGATGTCTAGTTTTCAGAAATGTGTGGGTTTGGTAGGTTCCCCTAGGTGGCCGCCGAGCACCGGGCCAAAAACCCAGGTGACCCCCCTTGCAAAACCAGGTCGTTTTGAGGTAGGCAATTTTCATGTCGCCTCAATACGTTTTGGGGCCTTGCCTGCCGCGGGTAATTGGGCCTCCCACACGAGTGAGGCACCGTTTTTATGGGGAGACCCGGGGGAACGCTGGGTGGTAGGAAATTTGTGTCAGCCCGGTGATGCGACAACTTTCCCACACAAAAATGTGTGAAAAAGATGATTTTTTCCGCTAAATTTGGGGTTTGCAGGGCATTCTGGGTAAGGAAACGTTGGGGGATCCACGCAAGCCATACCTCCCTGGAATCCCCCGGGTGTCTAATTTTCAGAAATGTGTGGGTTTGGTAGGGTCCTCTAGGTGGCCGCCGAGCACGGGCTAAAAACCCAGGTGACCCCCCTTGCAAAATCAGGTTGTTTTGAGGTATGCAATTTTCATGTCGCCTCAATACGTTTTCGGGCCTTGCCTGTCGCGGGTACTTGGTCCTCCCACACGAGTGAGGCACCGTTTTTATCGGGAGACCAGGGGGAACACTGGGTGGTAGGAAATGTGTGTCAGCCCGGTGATGCCACAACTTTCCCAAACAAAAATATGTGAAAAAGGTGATTTTTTCAGCTAAATTTGAGGTTTGCAGTGCATTCTGGGTAAGGAAACGTTGGGGGATCCACGCAAACCATACCTCCCTGGAATCCCCCAATGTCTAGTTTTCAGAACTGTGTGGGTTTGGTAGGTTCCCCTAGGTGGCCGCCGAGCACCGGGCCAAAAACCCAGGAACCCCCCTTGCAAAACCAGGTTGTTTTGAGGTAGGCAATTTTCATGTCGCCTCAATACGTTGTGGGCCCTTGCCTGTCGCGGGTACTTCGGACTCCCACACGAGTGAGGCACCATTTTTATCGGGAGACCCGGGGGAACGCTGGGTGGTAGGAAATTTGTGTCAGCCCGGTGATGCCTCAACTTTCCCACACAAAAATGTGTGACAAAGGTGATGTTTTCAGCTAAATTTGAGGTTTGCAGGGCATTCTGGGTAAGGAAACGTTGGGGGATCCACGCAAGCCATACCTCCCTGGAATCCCCCGGGTGTCTAGTTTTCAGAAATGTGTGGGATTGGTAGGTTCCCCTAGGTGGCCGCTGAGCACCGGGCCAAAAACCCAGGTGACCCCCCTTACAAAACCAGGTCGTTTTGAGGTAGGCAATTTTCATGTCGCCTCAATACGTTTTGGGGCCATGCCTGTCGCGGGTACTTGGGCCTCTCGCACGAGTGAGGCACCGTTTTTATGGGGAGACCCGGGGGAACGCTGGGTGGTAAGAAATTCGTGTCAGCACGGTGATACGACAACTTTCCCACACAAAAATGTGTGAAAAAGGTGATTTTTTCAGCTAAATTTGAGGTTTGCAGGGCATTCTGGGTAAGGAAACGTTGGGGGATCCACGCAAACCATACCTCCCTGGAATCCCCCGATGTCTAGTTTTCAGAAATGTGTGGGTTTGGTAGGTTCCCCCAGGTGGCCGCCGAGCACCGGGCCAAAAACCCAGGTGACCCCCCTTGCAAAACCAGGTCGTTTTGAGGTAGGCAATTTTCATCTCGCCTCAATACGTTGTGGGCCCTTGCCTGTCACGGGTACTTCGGACTCCCACACGAGTGAGGCACCGTTTTTATCGGGAGACCCGGGGGAACGCTGGGTGGTAGGAAATTTGTGTCAGCCCGGTGATGCCTCAAATTTCCCACACAAAAATGTGTGAAAAAGGTGATGTTTTCAGCTAAATTTGAGGTTTGCAGGGCATTCTGGGTAAGGACACGTTGGGGGATCCACGCAAGCCATACCTCCCTGGAATCCCCCGGGTGTCTCGTTTTCAGAAATGTGTGGGTTTGGTAGGTTCCCCTAGGTGGCCGCTGAGCACCGTGCCAAACACCCAGGTGACCCCCCTTGCAAAACCAGGTTGTTTTGAGGTCGGCAATTTTCATGTCGCCTCAATACGTTTTGGGGCTTTGCCTGTCGCGGGTACTTGGGCCTCCCACATGAGTGAGGCACCGTTTTTATCGGGAGACCCGGGGGGACGCTGGGTGGTAGGAAATTTGTGTCAGCCCGGTGATGCCTCAACTTTCCCACACAAAAATGTGTGAAAAAGGTGATGTTTTCAGCTAAATTTGAGGTTTGCAGGGCATTCTGGGTAAGGAAACGTTGGGGGATCCATGCAAGCCATACCTCGCTGGAATCCCCCGGGTCTCTAGTTTTCAGAAATGTGTGGGTTTGGTAGGTTCCCCTAGGTGGCCGCTGAGCACCGGGCCAAAAACCCAGGTGACCCCCTTGCAAAACCAGGTCGTTTTGAGGAAGGCAATTGTCATGTCGCCTCAATACGTTTTGGGCCCTTGGCTGTCGCGGGTACTTGGGACTCCCACACGAGTGAGGCACCGTTTTTATCGAGAGACCCGGGGGAACGCTGGGTGGTAGGAAATTTGTGTCAGCCCGGTGATGCCTCAAATTTCCCACACAAAAATGTGTGAAAAAGGTGATGTTTTCAGCTAAATTTGAGGTTTGCAGGGCATTCTGGGTAAGGAAACGTTGGGGGATCCACGCAAGCCATACCTCTCTGGAATCCCCCGGGTGTCTAGTTTTCAGAAATGTGTGGGATTGGTAGGTTCCCCCAGGTGGCCGCTGAGCACCGGGCCAAAAACCCAGGTGACCCCCCTTGCAAAACCAGGTCGTTTTGAGGTAGGCAATTTTCATGTCGCCTCAATACGTTTTGGGGCCTTGCCTGTTGCGGGTACTTGGGCCTCCCACACGAGTGAGGCACCGTTTTTATCGGGAGACCCGGGGGAATGCTGGGTGGTAGGAAATTTGTGTCAGCCCGGTGATGCCACAACTTTCCCACACAAAAAAATGTGAAAAAGGTGATTTTTTCCGCTAAATTTGAGGTTTGCAGGGCATTCTGGGTAAGGAAACGTTGGGGGATCCACGCAAGCCATACCTCCCTGGAATCCCCCGGGTGTCTAATTTTCAGAAATGTGTGGGTGTGGTAGGTTCCCCTAGGTGGCCGCTGAGCACCGGGCCAAGAACCCAGGTGACCCCCCTTGCAAAACCAGGTTGTTTTGAGGTCGGCAATTTTCATGTCGCCTCAATACGTTTTGGGGCTTTGCCTGTCGCGGGTACTTGGGCCTCCCACATGAGTGAGGCACCGTTTTTATCGGGAGACCCGGGGGAACGCTGGGTGGTAGGAAATTTGTGTCAGCCCGGTGATACCTCAACTTTCCCACACAAAAATGTGTGAAAAAGGTGATGTTTTCAGCTAAATTTGAGGTTTGCAGGGCATTCTGGGTAAGGAAACGTTGGGGGATCCGTGCAAGCCATACCTCCTTGGAATCCCCCGGGTGTCTAGTTTTCATAAATGTGTGGGTTTGATAGGTTCCCCTAGGTGGCCGCTGTGCACTGGGCAAAAAACCCAGGTGACCCCCCTTGCAAAACCAGGTCGTTTTGAGGTAGGCAATTTTCATGTCGCCTCAATACGTTTTGGGGCCTTGCCTGTCGCGGGTACTTGGGCCTCCCACACGAGTGAGGCACCGTTTTTATGGGGAGACCCGGGGGAACACTGGGTGGTAGGAAATTCGTGTCAGCCCGGTGATGCCACAACTTTCCCACACAAAAATATGTGAAAAAGGTGATTTTTTCAGCTAAATTTGAGGTTTGCAGGGCATTCTGGGTAAGGAAACGTTGGGGGATGCACACAAGCCATACCTCCCTGGAATCCCCCAGGTGTCTAGTTTTCAGAAATGTGTGGGTTTGGTAGGGTCCCCTAGGTGGACGCCGAGCACGTGCTAAAAACCCAGGTGACCCCCCTTGCAAAACCAGGTCGTTTTGAGGTAGGCAATTTTCATGTCGCCTCAATACGTTTTGGGGCCTTGCCTGTCGCGGGTACTTGGGCCTCCCACACGAGTGAGGCACCGTTTTTATCGGGAGACCAGGGGGAACACTGGGCGGTAGGAAATGTGTGTCAGCCCGGTGATGCCACAACTTTCCCACAAAAAAATGTGTGGAAAAGGTGATTTTTTCAGCTAAATTTGAGGTTTGCAGGGCATTCTGGGTAAGGAAACGTTGGGGGATCCACGCAAACCATACCTCCCTGGAATCCCCCGATGTCTAGTTTTCAGAAATGTGTGGGTTTGGTAGGTTCCCCTAGGTGGCCGCTGAGCACCGGGCCAAAAACCCAGGTGACCCCCCTTGCAAAACAAGGTCGTTTTGAGGTAGGCAATTTTCATGTCGCCTCAATACGTTGTGGGCCCTTGCCTGTCGCGGGTACTTGGGCCTCCCACACGAGTGAGGCACCGTTTTTAACGGGAGACCCGGGGGAACGCTGGGTGGTAGGAAATTTGTGTCAGCCCGGTGATGCCTCAACTTCCCCACACAAAAATGTGTGAAAAAGGTGATTTTTTCAGCTAAATTTGAGGTTTGAAGGGCATTCTGGGTAAGGAAACGTTGGGGGATCCACGCAAGCCATACCTTCCTAGAATCCCCCGGGTGTCTAGTTTTCAGAAATGTGTGGGTTTGGTAGGTTCCATAGGTGGCCGCCGAGCACCGGGCCAAAAACCCAGGTGACCCCACTTGCGAAACCAGGTCGTTTTGAGGTAGGCAATTTTCATGTCGCCTCAATACGTTTTGGGGCCTTGCCTGTTGCGGGTACTTGGGCCTCCCACACGAGTTAGGCACCGTTTTTATCGGGAGACCCGGGGGAATGCTGGGTGGTAGGAAATTTGTGTCAGCCCGGTGATGCCACAACTTTCCCACACAAACATATGTGAAAAAGGTGATTTTTTCCGCTAAATTTGAGGTTTGCAGGGCATTCTGGGTAAGGAAACGTTGGGGGATCCACGCAAGCCATACCTCCCTGGAATCCCCCGGGTGCCTAATTTTCAGAAATGTGTGGGTGTGGTAGGTTCCCCTAGGTGGCCACTGAGCACCGGGCCAAGAACCCAGGTGACCCCCCTTGCAAAACCAGGTTGTTTTGAGGTCGGCAATTTTCATGTCGCCTCAATACGTTTTGGGGCCTTGCCTGTCGCGGGTACTTGGGCCTCCCACACGAGTGAGGCACCGTTTTTATCGGGAGACCCGGGGGAACGCTGGGTGATAGGAAATTTGTGTCAGCCCGGTGATACCTCAACTTTCCCACACAAAAATGTGTGAAAAAAGTGATGTTTTCAGCTAAATTTGAGGTTTGCAGGGCATTCTGGGTAAGGAAACGTTGGGGGATCCACGCAAGCCATACCTCCTTGGAATCCCCCGGGTGTCTAGTTTTCATAAATGTGTGGGTTTGATAGGTTCCCCTAGGTGGCTGCTGTGCACCGGGCCAAAAACCCAGATGACCCCCCTTGCAAAACCAGGTCGTTTTGAGGTAGGCAATTTTCATGTCGCCTCAATACGTTTTGGGGCCTTGCCTGTCGCAGGTACTTGGGCCTCCCACACGAGTGAGGCACCGTTTTTATAGGGAGACCCGGGGGAACACTGGGTGGTAGGAAATTCGTGTCAGCCCGGTGATGCCACAACTTTCCCACACAAAAATGTGTGAAAAAGGTGATTTTTTCAGCTAAATTTGAGGTTTGCAGGGCATTCTGGGTAAGGAAAGGTTGGGGGATCCACGCAAGCCATACCTCCCTGGAATCCCCCGCGTGTCTAGTTTTCAGAAATGTGTGGGTTTGGTAGGGTCCTCTAGGTGGCCGCCGAGCACGAGCTAAAAACCCAGGTGACCCCCCTTGCAAAACCAGGTCGTTTTGAGGTAGGCAATTTTCATGTCGCTTCAATACGTTTTGGGGCCTTGCCTGTCGCGGGTACTTGGGCCTCCCACACGAGTGAGGCACCGTTTTTATCGGGAGACCAGGGGGAACACTGGGTGGTAGGAAATGTGTGTCAGCCCGGTGATGCCACAACTTTCCCACACAAAAATGTGTGAAAAAGGTGATTTTTTCCGCTAAATTTGAGGTTTGCATGGCATTCTGGGTAAGGAAACGTTGGGGGATCCATGCAAGCCATACCTCCCTGGAATCCCCCGATGTCTAGTTTTCAGAAATGTGTGGGTTTGGTAGGTTCCCCTAGGTGGCCGCCGAGCACCGGGCCAAAAACCCAGGTGACCCCCCTTGCAAAACCAGGTCGTTTTGAGGTAGGCAATTTTCATGTCGCCTCAATACGTTTTGGGGCCTTGCCTGTCGCGGGTAATTGGGCCTCCCACACGAGTGAGGCACCGTTTTTATGGGGAGACCCGGGGGAACGCTGGGTGGTAGGAAATTTGTGTCAGCCCGGTGATGCGACAACTTTCCCACACAAAAATGTGTGAAAAAGGTGATTTTTTCCGCTAAATTTGGGGTTTGCAGGGCATTCTGGGTAAGGAAACGTTGGGGGATCCACGCAAGCCATACCTCCCTGGAATCCCCCGGGTGTCTAATTTTCAGAAATGTGTGGGTTTGGTAGGGTCCTCTAGGTGGCCGCCGAGCACGGGCTAAAAACCCAGGTGACCCCCCTTGCAAAATCAGGTTGTTTTGAGGTATGCAATTTTCATGTCGCCTCAATACGTTTTCGGGCCTTGCCTGTCGCGGGTACTTGGTCCTCCCACACGAGTGAGGCACCGTTTTTATCGGGAGACCAGGGGGAACACTGGGTGGTAGGAAATGTGTGTCAGCCCGGTGATGCCACAACTTTCCCAAACAAAAATATGTGAAAAAGGTGATTTTTTCAGCTAAATTTGAGGTTTGCAGTGCATTCTGGGTAAGGAAACGTTGGGGGATCCACGCAAACCATACCTCCCTGGAATCCCCCGATGTCTAGTTTTCAGAACTGTGTGGGTTTGGTAGGTTCCCCTAGGTGGCCGCCGAGCACCGGGCCAAAAACCCAGGAACCCCCCTTGCTAAACCAGGTTGTTTTGAGGTAGGCAATTTTCATGTCGCCTCAATACGTTGTGGGCCCTTGCCTGTCGCGGGTACTTCGGACTCCCACACGAGTGAGGCACCATTTTTATCGGGAGACCCGGGGGAACGCTGGGTGGTAGGAAATTTGTGTCAGCCCGGTGATGCCTCAACTTTCCCACACAAAAATGTGTGAAAAAGGTGATGTTTTCAGCTAAATTTGAGGTTTGCAGGGCATTCTGGGTAAGGAAACGTTGGGGGATCCACGCAAGCCATACCTCCCTGGAATCCCCCGGGTGTCTAGTTTTCAGAAATGTGTGGGATTGGTAGGTTCCCCTAGGTGGCCGCTGAGCACCGGGCCAAAAACCCAGGTGACCCCCCTTACAAAACCAGGTCGTTTTGAGGTAGGCAATTTTCATGTCGCCTCAATACGTTTTGGGGCCATGCCTGTCGCGGGTACTTGGGCCTCTCGCACGAGTGAGGCACCGTTTTTATGGGGAGACCCGGGGGAACGCTGGGTGGTAAGAAATTCGTGTCAGCACGGTGATGCGACAACTTTCCCACACAAAAATGTGTGAAAAAGGTGATTTTTTCTGCTAAATTTGAGGTTTGCAGGGCATTCTGGGTAAGGAAACGTTGGGGGATCCACGCAAGCCATACCTCCCTGGAATCCCCCGGGTGTCTAGTTTTCAGAAATGTGTGGGTTTGGTAGGGTCCTCTAGGTGGCCGCCGAGCACGGGCTAAAAACCCAGGTGACCCCCCTTGCAAAACCAGGTCGTTTTGAGGTAGGCAATTTTCATGTCGCCTCAATACGTTTTCGGGCCTTGCCTGTCGCGGGTACTTGGGCCTCCCACACGAGTGAGGCACCGTTTTTATCGGGAGACCAGGGGGAACACTGGGTGGTAGGAAATGTGTGTCAGCCCGGTGATGCCACAACTTTCCCACACAAAAATATGTGAAAAAGGTGATTTTTTCAGCTAAATTTGAGGTTTGCAGGGCATTCTGGGTAAGGAAACGTTGGGGGATCCACGCAAACCATACCTCCCTGGAATCCCCCGATGTCTAGTTTTCAGAAATGTGTGGGTTTGGTAGGTTCCCCCAGGTGGCCGCCGAGCACCGGGCCAAAAACCCAGGTGACCCCCCTTGCAAAACCAGGTCGTTTTGAGGTAGGCAATTTTCATCTCGCCTCAATACGTTGTGGGCCCTTGCCTGTCACGGGTACTTCGGACTCCCACACGAGTGAGGCACCGTTTTTATCGGGAGACCCGGGGGAACGCTGGGTGGTAGGAAATTTGTGTCAGCCCGGTGATGCCTCAAATTTCCCACACAAAAATGTGTGAAAAAGGTGATGTTTTCAGCTAAATTTGAGGTTTGCAGGGCATTCTGGGTAAGGACACGTTGGGGGATCCACGCAAGCCATACCTCCCTGGAATCCCCCGGGTGTCTCGTTTTCAGAAATGTGTGGGTTTGGTAGGTTCCCCTAGGTGGCCGCTGAGCACCGTGCCAAACACCCAGGTGACCCCCCTTGCAAAACCAGGTTGTTTTGAGGTCGGCAATTTTCATGTCGCCTCAATACGTTTTGGGGCTTTGCCTGTCGCGGGTACTTGGGCCTCCCACATGAGTGAGGCACCGTTTTTATCGGGAGACCCGGGGGGACGCTGGGTGGTAGGAAATTTGTGTCAGCCCGGTGATGCCTCAACTTTCCCACACAAAAATGTGTGAAAAAGGTGATGTTTTCAGCTAAATTTGAGGTTTGCAGGGCATTCTGGGTAAGGAAACGTTGGGGGATCCATGCAAGCCATACCTCGCTGGAATCCCCCGGGTCTCTAGTTTTCAGAAATGTGTGGGTTTGGTAGGTTCCCCTAGGTGGCCGCTGAGCACCGGGCCAAAAACCCAGGTGACCCCCTTGCAAAACCAGGTCGTTTTGAGGAAGGCAATTGTCATGTCGCCTCAATACGTTTTGGGCCCTTGGCTGTCGCGGGTACTTGGGACTCCCACACGAGTGAGGCACCGTTTTTATCGAGAGACCCGGGGGAACGCTGGGTGGTAGGAAATTTGTGTCAGCCCGGTGATGCCTCAAATTTCCCACACAAAAATGTGTGAAAAAGGTGATGTTTTCAGCTAAATTTGAGGTTTGCAGGGCATTCTGGGTAAGGAAACGTTGGGGGATCCACGCAAGCCATACCTCTCTGGAATCCCCCGGGTGTCTAGTTTTCAGAAATGTGTGGGATTGGTAGGTTCCCCCAGGTGGCCGCTGAGCACCGGGCCAAAAACCCAGGTGACCCCCCTTGCAAAACCAGGTCGTTTTGAGGTAGGCAATTTTCATGTCGCCTCAATACGTTTTGGGGCCTTGCCTGTTGCGGGTACTTGGGCCTCCCACACGAGTGAGGCACCGTTTTTATCGGGAGACCCGGGGGAATGCTGGGTGGTAGGAAATTTGTGTCAGCCCGGTGATGCCACAACTTTCCCACACAAAAAAATGTGAAAAAGGTGATTTTTTCCGCTAAATTTGAGGTTTGCAGGGCATTCTGGGTAAGGAAACGTTGGGGGATCCACGCAAGCCATACCTCCCTGGAATCCCCCGGGTGTCTAATTTTCAGAAATGTGTGGGTGTGGTAGGTTCCCCTAGGTGGCCGCTGAGCACCGGGCCAAGAACCCAGGTGACCCCCCTTGCAAAACCAGGTTGTTTTGAGGTCGGCAATTTTCATGTCGCCTCAATACGTTTTGGGGCTTTGCCTGTCGCGGGTACTTGGGCCTCCCACATGAGTGAGGCACCGTTTTTATCGGGAGACCCGGGGGAACGCTGGGTGGTAGGAAATTTGTGTCAGCCCGGTGATACCTCAACTTTCCCACACAAAAATGTGTGAAAAAGGTGATGTTTTCAGCTAAATTTGAGGTTTGCAGGGCATTCTGGGTAAGGAAACGTTGGGGGATCCGTGCAAGCCATACCTCCTTGGAATCCCCCGGGTGTCTAGTTTTCATAAATGTGTGGGTTTGATAGGTTCCCCTAGGTGGCCGCTGTGCACTGGGCAAAAAACCCAGGTGACCCCCCTTGCAAAACCAGGTCGTTTTGAGGTAGGCAATTTTCATGTCGCCTCAATACGTTTTGGGGCCTTGCCTGTCGCGGGTACTTGGGCCTCCCACACGAGTGAGGCACCGTTTTTATGGGGAGACCCGGGGGAACACTGGGTGGTAGGAAATTCGTGTCAGCCCGGTGATGCCACAACTTTCCCACACAAAAATATGTGAAAAAGGTGATTTTTTCAGCTAAATTTGAGGTTTGCAGGGCATTCTGGGTAAGGAAACGTTGGGGGATGCACACAAGCCATACCTCCCTGGAATCCCCCAGGTGTCTAGTTTTCAGAAATGTGTGGGTTTGGTAGGGTCCCCTAGGTGGCCGCCGAGCACGTGCTAAAAACCCAGGTGACCCCCCTTGCAAAACCAGGTCGTTTTGAGGTAGGCAATTTTCATGTCGCCTCAATACGTTTTGGGGCCTTGCCTGTCGCGGGTACTTGGGCCTCCCACACGAGTGAGGCACCGTTTTTATCGGGAGACCAGGGGGAACACTGGGCGGTAGGAAATGTGTGTCAGCCCGGTGATGCCACAACTTTCCCACAAAAAAATGTGTGGAAAAGGTGATTTTTTCAGCTAAATTTGAGGTTTGCAGGGCATTCTGGGTAAGGAAACGTTGGGGGATCCACGCAAACCATACCTCCCTGGAATCCCCCGATGTCTAGTTTTCAGAAATGTGTGGGTTTGGTAGGTTCCCCTAGGTGGCCGCTGAGCACCGGGCCAAAAACCCAGGTGACCCCCCTTGCAAAACAAGGTCGTTTTGAGGTAGGCAATTTTCATGTCGCCTCAATACGTTGTGGGCCCTTGCCTGTCGCGGGTACTTGGGCCTCCCACACGAGTGAGGCACCGTTTTTAACGGGAGACCCGGGGGAACGCTGGGTGGTAGGAAATTTGTGTCAGCCCGGTGATGCCTCAACTTCCCCACACAAAAATGTGTGAAAAAGGTGATTTTTTCAGCTAAATTTGAGGTTTGAAGGGCATTCTGGGTAAGGAAACGTTGGGGGATCCACGCAAGCCATACCTTCCTGGAATCCCCCGGGTGTCTAGTTTTCAGAAATGTGTGGGTTTGGTAGGTTCCCCTAGGTGGCCGCCGAGCACCGGGCCAAAAACCCAGGTGACCCCACTTGCGAAACCAGGTCGTTTTGAGGTAGGCAATTTTCATGTCGCCTCAATACGTTTTGGGGCCTTGCCTGTTGCGGGTACTTGGGCCTCCCACACGAGTTAGGCACCGTTTTTATCGGGAGACCCGGGGGAATGCTGGGTGGTAGGAAATTTGTGTCAGCCCGGTGATGCCACAACTTTCCCACACAAACATATGTGAAAAAGGTGATTTTTTCCGCTAAATTTGAGGTTTGCAGGGCATTCTGGGTAAGGAAACGTTGGGGGATCCACGCAAGCCATACCTCCCTGGAATCCCCCGGGTGTCTAATTTTCAGAAATGTGTGGGTGTGGTAGGTTCCCCTAGGTGGCCGCTGAGCACCGGGCCAAGAACCCAGGTGACCCCCCTTGCAAAACCAGGTTGTTTTGAGGTCGGCAATTTTCATGTCGCCTCAATACGTTTTGGGGCCTTGCCTGTCGCGGGTACTTGGGCCTCCCACACGAGTGAGGCACCGTTTTTATCGGGAGACCCGGGGGAACGCTGGGTGATAGGAAATTTGTGTCAGCCCGGTGATACCTCAACTTTCCCACACAAAAATGTGTGAAAAAAGTGATGTTTTCAGCTAAATTTGAGGTTTGCAGGGCATTCTGGGTAAGGAAACGTTGGGGGATCCACGCAAGCCATACCTCCTTGGAATCCCCCGGGTGTCTAGTTTTCATAAATGTGTGGGTTTGATAGGTTCCCCTAGGTGGCTGCTGTGCACCGGGCCAAAAACCCAGATGACCCCCCTTGCAAAACCAGGTCGTTTTGAGGTAGGCAATTTTCATGTCGCCTCAATACGTTTTGGGGCCTTGCCTGTCGCAGGTACTTGGGCCTCCCACACGAGTGAGGCACCGTTTTTATAGGGAGACCCGGGGGAACACTGGGTGGTAGGAAATTCGTGTCAGCCCGGTGATGCCACAACTTTCCCACACAAAAATGTGTGAAAAAGGTGATTTTTTCAGCTAAATTTGAGGTTTGCAGGGCATTCTGGGTAAGGAAACGTTGGGGGATCCACGCAAGCCATACCTCCCTGGAATCCCCCGGGTGTCTAGTTTTCAGAAATGTGTGGGATTGGTAGGTTCCCCTAGTTGGCCGCTGAGCACCGGGCCAAAAACCCAGGTGACCCCCCTTGCAAAACCAGGTCGTTTTGAGGTAGGCAATTTTCATGTCGCCTCAATAAGTTTTGGGGCCTTGCCTGTTGCGGGTACTTGGGCCTCCCACACGAGTGAGGCACCGTTTTTATCGGGAGACCCGGGGGAATGCTGGGTGGTAGGAAATTTGTGTCAGCCCGGTGATGCCACAACTTTCCCACACAAAAATATGTGAAAAATGTGATTTTTTCCGCTAAATTTGAGGTTTGCAGGGCATTCTGGGTAAGGAAACGTTGGGGGATCCACGCAAGCCATACCTCCTTGGAATCCCCCGGGTGTCTAGTTTTCATAAATGTGTGGGTTTGATAGGTTCCCCTAGGTGGCCGCTGTGCACTGGGCAAAATACCCAGGTGACCCCCCTTGCAAAACCAGGTCGTTTTGAGGTAGGCAATTTTCATGTCGCCCCAATACGTTTTGGGGCCTTGCCTGTCGCGGGTACTTGGGCCTCCCACACGAGTGAGGCACTGTTTTTATGGGGAGACCCGGGGGAACACTGGGTGGTAGGAAATTCGTGTCAGCCCGGTGATGCCACAACTTTCCCACACAAAAATGTGTGAAAAAGGTGATTTTTTCAGCTAAATTTGAGGTTTGCAGGGCATTCTGGGTAAGGAAACGTTGGGGGATGCACACAAGCCATACCTCCCTGGAATCCCCCAGGTGTCTAGTTTTCAGAAATGTGTGGGTTTGGTAGGGTCCCCTAGGTGGCCGCCGAGCACGTGCTAAAAACCCAGGTGACCCCCCTTGCAAAACCAGGTCGTTTTGAGGTAGGCAATTTTCATGTCGCCTCAATACGTTTTGGGGCCTTGCCTGTCGCGGGTACTTGGGCCTCCCACACGAGTGAGGCACCGTTTTTATCGGGAGACCAGGGGGAACACTGGGCGGTAGGAAATGTGTGTCAGCCCGGTGATGCCACAACTTTCCCACACAAAAATGTGTGAAAAAGGTGATTTTTTTCAGCTAAATTTGAGGTTTGCAGGGCATTCTGGGTAAGGAAACGTTGGGGGATCCACGCAAACCATACCTCCCTGGAATCCCCTGATGTCTAGTTTTCAGAAATGTGTGGGTTTGGTAGGTTCCCCTAGGTGGCCGCTGAGCACCGGGCCAAAAACCCAGGTGACCCCCCTTGCAAAACAAGGTCGTTTTGAGGTAGGCAATTTTCATGTCGCCTCAATACGTTGTGGGCCCTTGCCTGTCGCGGGTACTTGGGCCTCCCACACGAGTGAGGCACCGTTTTTAACGGGAGACCCGGGGGAACGCTGGGTGGTAGGAAATTTGTGTCAGCCCGGTGATGCCTCAACTTTCCCACACAAAAATGTGTGAAAAAGGTGATTTTTTCAGCTAAATTTGAGGTTTGAAGGGCATTCTGGGTAAGGAAACGTTGGGGGATCCACGCAAGCCATACCTTCCTGGAATCCCCCGGGTGTCTAGTTTTCAGAAATGTGTGGGTTTGGTAGGCTCCCCTAGGTGGCCGCCGAGCACCGGGCCAAAAACCCAGGTGACCCCACTTGCGAAACCAGGTCGTTTTGAGGTAGGTAATTTTCATGTCGCCTCAATACGTTTTGGGGCCTTGCCAGTCGCGGGTACTTGGGCCTCCCACACGAGTGAGGCACCGTTTTTATCGGGAGACCCGGGGGAACACTGGGTGGTAGGAAATTTGTGTCAGCCCGGTGATGCCTCAACTTTCCCAAACAAAAATGTGTGAAAAAGGTGATTTTTTCAGCTAAATTTGAGGTTTGCAGGGCATTCTGGGTAAGGAAACGTTGGGGGATCCACGCAAGCCATACCTCCCTGGAATCCCCCGGGTGTCTAGTTTTCAGAAATGTGTGGGATTGGTAGGTTCCCCTAGGTGGCCGCTGAGCACCGGGCCAAAAACCCAGGTGACCCCCCTTGCAAAACCAGGTCGTTTTGAGGTAGGCAATTTTCATGTCGCCTCAATACGTTTTGGGGCCTTGCCTGTTGCGGGTACTTGGGCCTCCCACACGAGTTAGGCACCATTTTTATCGGGAGACCCGGGGGAATGCTGGGTGGTAGGAAATTTGTGTCAGCCCGGTGATGCCACAACTTTCCCACACAAACATATGTGAAAAAGGTGATTTTTTCCGCTAAATTTGAGGTTTGCAGGGCATTCTGGGTAAGGAAACGTTGGGGGATCCACGCAAGCCATACCTCCCTGGAATCCCCCGGGTGTCTAATTTTCAGAAATGTGTGGGTGTGGTAGGTTCCCCTAGGTGGCCGCTGAGCACCGGGCCAAGAACCCAGGTGACCCCCCTTGCAAAACCAGGTTGTTTTGAGGTCGGCAATTTTCATGTCGCCTCAATACGTTTTGGGGCCTTGCCTGTCGCGGGTACTTGGGCCTCCCACACGAGTGAGGCACCGTTTTTATCGGGAGACCCGGGGGAACGCTGGGTGGTAGGAAATTTGTGTCAGCCCGGTGATACCTCAACTTTCCCACACAAAAATGTGTGAAAAAGGTGATGTTTTCAGCTAAATTTGAGGTTTGCAGGGCATTCTGGGTAAGGAAACGTTGGGGGATCCACGCAAGCCATACCTCCTTGGAATCCCCCGGGTGTCTAGTTTTCATAAATGTGTGGGTTTGATAGGTTCCCCTAGGTGGCCGCTGTGCACCGGGCCAAAAACCCAGGTGACCCCCCTTGCAAAACCAGGTCGTTTTGAGGTAGGCAATTTTCATGTCGCCTCAATACGTTTTGGGGCCTTGCCTGTCGCGGGTACTTGGGCCTCCCACACGAGTGAGGCACCGTTTTTATGGGGAGACCCGGGGGAACACTGGGTGGTAGGAAATTCGTGTCAGCCCGGTGATGCCACAACTTTCCCACACAAAAATGTGTGAAAAAGGTGATTTTTTCAGCTAAATTTGAGGTTTGCAGGGCATTCTGGGTAAGTAAACGTTGGGGGATCCACGCAAGCCATACCTCCCTGGAATCCCCCGCGTGTCTAGTTTTCAGAAATGTGTGGGATTGGTAGGTTCCCCTAGGTGGCCGCTGAGCACCGGGCCAAAAACCCAGGTGACCCCCCTTGCAAAACCAGGTCGTTTTGAGGTAGGCAATTTTCATGTCGCCTCAATAAGTTTTGGGGCCTTGCCTGTTGCGGGTACTTGGGCCTCCCACACGAGTGAGGCACCGTTTTTATCGGGAGACCCGGGGGAATGCTGGGTGGTAGGAAATTTGTGTCAGCCCGGTGATGCCACAACTTTCCCACACAAAAATATGTGAAAAATTTGATTTTTTCCGCTAAATTTGAGGTTTGCAGGGCATTCTGGGTAAGGGAACGTTGGGGGATCCACGCAAGCCATACCTCCCTGGAATCCCCCGGAAGTCTAATTTTCAGAAATGTGTGGGTGTGGTAGGTTCCCCTAGGTGGCCGCTGAGCACCGGGCCAAGAACCCAGGTGACCCCCATTGCAAAACCAGGTTGTTTTGAGGTCGGCAATTTTCATGTCGCCTCAATACGTTTTGGGGCCTTGCCTGTCGCGGGTACTTGGGCCTCCCACACGAGTGAGGCACCGTTTTTATCGGGAGACCCGGGGGAACGCTGGGTGGTAGGAAATTTGTGTCAGCCCGGTGATACCCCAACTTTCCCACACAAAAATGTGTGAAAAAGGTGATGTTTTCAGCTAAATTTGAGGTTTGCAGGGCATTCTGGGTAAGGAAACGTTGGGGGATCCATGCAAGCCATACCTTCCTGGAATCCCCCGGGTGTCTAGTTTTCAGAAATGTGTGGGTTTGGTAGGTTCCCCTAGGTGGCCGCCGAGCACCGGGCCAAAAACCCAGGTGACCCCACTTGCGAAACCAGGTCGTTTTGAGGTAGGCAATTTTCATGTCGCCTCAATACGTTTTGGGGCCTTGCTTGTCTCGGGTACTTGGGCCTCCCACACGAGTGATGCACAGTTTTTATCGGGAGACCCGGGGAAATTTGTGTCAGCCCGGTGATGCCTCAACTTTCCCACACAAAAATGTGTGAAAAATGTGATTTTTTCAGCTAAAATTGAGGTTTGAAGGGGATTCTGGGTAAGGAAACGTTGGGGGATCCACGCACGCCATGCCTCCCTGGAAGCACACGGGTGTCTAGTTTTCAAAAATGTATAGGTTTGCTAGGTTTCCCAAGGTGCCCGCAGAGCTAGGGTTCAAAAACTACAGCTAGACATTTTGCCAAAAAAGGGTCATTTTTCACTGCGAAATTGAGGTGTGACCACGTTGCGTTTTGCACCGTTTCTTGTCACGGGCACTAGGCCGACCCACACAAGTGAGGTATTTTTTTTCTCGTAAGACTTTGGGGAATGCGGGGTGGGTGGAAATTTGTGGATCCACGCAGATTCCAGAACTTTCCACCACAGAAATGTGTGGAAAATGTGTTTTTTTTGTCAATTTTTTAAGTTTGCAAGGGATTCTGGGTAACAGACCCTGGTGGGAGGCAGTCAAATCACCCCATCCTGGATTCCCCTGGGTGTCTAGTTTTCAAAAATGTATAGGTTTGCTAGGTTTCCCAAGGTGCCCGCAGAGCTAGGGTTCAAAAACTACAGCTAGACATTTTGCCAAAAAAGGGTCATTTTTCACTGCGAAATTGAGGTGTGACCACGTTGCGTTTTGCACCGTTTCCTGTCGCGGGCACTAGGCCGACCCACACAAGTGAGGTACCGTTTTTCTCGTAAGACTTTGGGGAACGCAAGGTGGGTGGAAATTTGTGGATCCACGCAGATTCCGGAACTTTCCACCACAGAAATGTGTGGAAAATGTGGGTTTTTTTGACAATTTATTAGGTTTGCAAGGGATTCTGGGTAACAGACCCTGGAGGGAGGCAGTCAAGTCACCCCATCCTGGATTCCCCTGGGTGTCTAGTTTTCAAAAATGTATAGGTTTGCTAGTTTTCCCAAGGTGCCCGCAGAGCTAGGGTTCAAAAACTACAGCTAGACATTTTGCCAAAAAAGGGTAATTTTTCACTGCGAAATTGAGGTGTGACCACGTTGCGTTTTGCGCCGTTTCCTGTCGCAGGCACTAGGCCGACCCACACAAGTGAGGTACCGTTTTTCTCGTAAGACTTTGGGGAACGCAAGGTGGGTGGAAATTTGTGGATCAACGCAGATTCCGGAACTTTCCACCACAGAAATGTGTGGAAAATGTGGTTTTTTTGTCAATTTTTTAGGTTTGCAAGGGATTCTGCGTAACAGACCCTGGTGGGAGGCAGTCAAGTCACCCCATCCTGGATTCCCCTGGGTGTCTAGTTTTCAAAAATGTATAGGTTTGCTAGGTTTCTTTAGGTGCCCGCAGAGCTAGGGTTCAAAACCTAGAGCTAGGCACTTTGCCAAAAAAGGGTAAATTTTCACTGCGATATTGAGTTGTGACCACGTTGTGTTTTGCGCCGTTTCCTCTCGCGGGCACTAGGCCGACCCACACAAGTGAGGTACCGTTTTTCTCGTAAGACTTTGGGGAACGCAAGGAGGGTGGAAATTTGTGGATCCACACAGATTCCGGAACTTTCCACCACAGAAATGTGTGGAAAATGTGGGTTTTTTTGACAATATATTAGGTTTGCAAGGGATTCTGGGTAACAGACCCTGGTGGGAGGCAGTCAAGTCACCCCATCCTGGATTCCCCTGGGTGTCTAGTTTTCACAAATGTATAGGTTTGCTAGGTTTCACAAGGTGCCCGCAGAGCTAGGGTTCAAAAACTAGAGCTAGGCACTTTGCCAAAAAAGGGTACATTTTCACTGCGATATTGAGTTGTGACCACATTGCGTTTTGCGCCGTTTCCTGTCGCGGGCACTATGCCTACCCACACAAGTGAGGTACCATTTTTATCGGGAGACTTAGGGTAATTCAGTTTTGTAAAGGAACTGTTATTATCTATTGACTTTCGATGCATTTCTGCCTTCCAAATGAAAGATATTGTGTAAAAAAGAAGTCATTCTAAAAAATGACTGATAATTCTCATGCTAGTATGAGTATCCCCAATTTCAGAAATGTGCAAATATCTACTGTTTCTAAACTCTATATTTTGTTCCCATTTCAGAAATACATAGGTGTCTTTCATACCGATTTTTCCATGTACACATTTTTACAGAATAATTACTATATACCCGGTACATAATAAAAAACCATTGCAAGTTGCTGCTCAGTTTTTGGCTCTGGGTTCGTCGGGTTCTTGGTGAACCTACAAGTCCTATATATCCCCACAACCAGTAATGTCCAGCGGATGTAATGGTATATTGCTTTCAAAGAGCTGTCATAATTAGAAGAAGTTACAGGTGAAAACGTTGACACAAAAGGCTTTTTTTTCAACTAATTTTCAATTTATCCTATATTTAACTGTTAGTTTCTATAAAAAAAACATTGATGGATCTACACAAATGACCCCTTGCTGAATTCAGAATTTTGTTTTCTTCTCGAAAATGTATAGCTTTCCAGGATCCATTATTGCTTTTGTACCCATTTCTGCCATTAACTGGAAGGAGGTCAAAAGCACAAAAAATAGCAAAATTAGACTATGTCCCAGAAAAATGCCAAAACTGTGTAAAAAATGTTGGGTTTCTGACAAAAGTCTGGTACCCCAAAAAGCTAGGAAAATGGTGATTCCAAGCCAACAAACACTTTTTTGATAACATTTGCAGGGAAAAACCCAGATGCTTTCATTTGCAGCCCGTTTTTCCAATTTTTCCGAAAAAACCCAAAATGTTGCTGTATTTTGGCTAATTTCTGTGACCCCTCTGGGAGAATCCACAAACCCTGAGTACCTTTAGGATCCCCATGATGTTGGAAGAAAAGGACGCAAATTTGGCGTGGATACCTTATGTGGTCAAAAAGTGACAGGGGTCTAAGCGCGCACTACCCCAAATAGCCAAAAAAGTGCATGGCACAGGAGGGGAAAAGGCCTGGCAGCGAAGGGGTTAAAGAATTTTGTGTACATTCTTCACTTCCCACTTTTACCTGCACTGGACATTAACCCTTGTGATTTGGAATGCTGCCACTTTTAAATTACATTCTTTCAGCTCTAAACATTCCAATATAAATATTTTACATTAATATCATTATGGATTTCAAGGAGATCCCCATTTATTAGATGCACAACAATTTAAACCATTATGGGAAACCAACAGGTGTTTCACCACTTCTGGTGCTCAGGCCTGAGGATTTTTCATGGCTGCAAAATATCATGTGGCAAACTTTATTTCCTGTTCACCATACAATGGTGAAGTATGGTGAACAAACCCATGTGTCCCTCCACTTGGGTCTTATTTTAACCAGATAACGTGTGAATGTGTGGCACTCAAGTGAGATGTGTTGAGTTGTAGAAGTGGCAAGGAAAGGGCAGAAGAATTAGTAATCACTGAAATACAGCATTTATCTAAATGGGATCATTCCAGAGGTACATACGTGTCTTTCAAGGGGGAGTTGTCGATTCATAAAAAAAGTGAAGAAAAAAATGTACACCCTGGAAGTGGTGATAGAGCACACGTTATAAGACGTTTTTTCAGAGACAAGGAGACTAGTAATTTAAAGAATATCTAATCATTGTTGGGGTTTCCCATCATGTTGTGTTAGAACCTGCAAGTTGAGTGGAGTTATAGCTTCAAATCATTGGACTTTCGGGGTGAGTGATGTTATGCACTGTTTATCCACATTAGGTCAAATTGGAGATCTGGAGATTTCTATTTGTCAATAAGGTCAGTCACTAAAAGTTTCGGCCCAATTAAGCAAATCGGTCCATTGTTGATGTCTTTGCCTTGACTTGCTGCACCAAAAGTCACAATCATAATGTCCTGTCCTCTGCGGGAATAAGATGTGTGACACCGCAGCCTTTCAAGTAAGTCTACTTTATTTGTTCATGCTGTGCAGGTATTTTGCCCGGCGCCTCCTTGCTTTACAATAATGCTCCTCGCACTTCCCTTTTCCTCCCTTCACCCCTTCTGTAGGTGATCATATGCCATTGCGGCGTTGTAATTGACTCAGGGGAGCCCGACTGCTTCCTCTTTGGTGGAGGAGAGACAACTTGGGACAGAGCGGCGAGGAGGTAAGTGATTTTTTCTTTTTTTACTATTATACCTCCTTATCCTCTCGCCCTCGCCCTCGCCTCACCACCCCAGATCTGTGCTGGCCGCCACTGGGAGGGGGCTGGTTTTGTTGCTGGCAAACACACCGTCCTTTCAGAACAGGAAATTGGGAGATTTTGAAAACAAAAATTGGAATTTATTTTCCCTATTGACTTTTATTGAAGCAGAGAAAATTAAAGCCATTTTTGGCTTCAAAAATGTATTGTCTCCCGCCTGAATCGGGCCTGTTAGCATGTAAGTGCTTGGGACCGGGTGGCAGTATTTCTTGCCTGCAATGCATCAGCGCTTTACAAACGAACAATGCACAACAACATGGGTTTTAAAAGGTGTTGGGAACACCCAGCTTGCTTCAAAATGATGTGTTGTTGAATTTGGGGATGCCTGTCACCTGCAGGTCTAAATATATACCTTTACTACACATGCTTTACATCGCATGCCATTACAACGCGGTCGTTCCAACGACCGCGTTGTTACAACGCAAACCATTACATCGCAAGTCATTTCAACGACTTGCTGTAGGGGGCACGCTGGACTTAGGAACAGATTAATTTACTATTCCTACTCCAGTTTGTGTAATAGCAGTGAAAGTGTTGGATTGTAAATCCAACACCTTCCGCCCCCTACAGCAAGTCGTTGTAATGACTTGCGATGTAATGGTTCACGTTGTAACAACGCCGTCGTTGCAACGACCGCATTGTGATGGCATGCAATCAAAAGGCTGTTTCCCGCAGGGCTATCAGGAGCAGCAATGACCTTCAGAGCTTTAGGGAGAAAGTGGTGGGTGTTCTGCTTTAGGTTGGCTCAGAGAGTCCACTATATATGTATATTGTAAAGACTCTTTAAAATTTAAAATAGTGTAGTTCTTATACTGTTGCAATGCATTTCAGTTTAATATATTAAATTACACCACTGAATTGAGCAACAATTGTTAGAAGTGGTTCTAATAATGAATGGAGAAGCATTCATGCCCCAGAATCACTAAACCAAAAGGGGAGTCAGTTGTTTTGTGCCCCCATTATTAATATAGTTGAAGTACCATTAAAGTCTTTTGTTTTTGTGCAGTGCACACCCTGAACTGCTGTGTTTAATGGTGCTCTCATTTCATGGTGAAGGAAAAGGAGGCACGGTGAAAAATGTAATTGCTCGATGTCACGCAGTGTTGTCGAGTGGAAGCCAGGATTGTGCAAAGTTTCCTGGTTTCACGTTGCGCAATTCAGTCACTACGTGGTTATCTCTTTCTCTCTCCTGTTTTAGACCAAAGCTTAATGCTTTTAATTCTTTGTTGTGCTAAATCAGTGCACTGTGCTGAATACATTCAGGCTATGCCTGTTATAAAAATATTGGTGGTGGTAGTGTTTGGGGAAGGTGATGTTAGTGCAGGAGCTAAAATGAAAACCATAGCAGTCGCCGTTGGTCAGCGCTTGGAGACCATTTGTTCCACTGGGTTAAAAGTAATTGTTTATTGTCATCCTTTCTTCAATTAATTCATCCACCCATTCTTCACCCATCCAACTATTCAGTCATTGAGCCATACAGCCATGTCTCCAATCTCCATCCATCCATTCAATTATTGGACCAGGTTCTATGATGGGAAACGTGTTGTAAAAGGCACCATATACAATTTTTCAAACATTTCTTGGGGGAGATCGCCCACAAACCTGCTTCCTTAGGTCAGGATCATTCACTACAAGGTGTATGAGGGCTGGTTTGACAGAATTTGTTAGGCCTGATTTTGGTTTCCTTTCTGGCCCAAAGCAGGGGCATCCTAGTGCCCTTACAGGAAAAACAGGACGACGCTGGGGACACCAGCCTATTTATGAAACAAAGTTGTTTGTGGACAGGGTCTGCGTTTGCAAAATGTTCCTGAGGTTTTCCGTCTAAGGGTGAGACGTCACCTCACAAGTAATGATTGGGACGAGGACGAGCGACATAGAGGTAATACCTATTGCCTTTCTCCATTTCTGCTGTCCCCACTGTCCATCCCATCAGCCCTCATCCTCCCAAGAGGGTTGTCTCTGTTCTATAAAAGGAGAATCTGCCCAGTGCCCAGAATCTCTTATGCTTTATGCAATTTGACACTCATTTTACACTGTCCATTAGATTTTCACCTGTTACAATTAAATGTCAAATCTTATTAAATCACATTACCCAGTAAGGGAATATTCTGGTTATAAGTGGACGATTTGTATGAGAACAGAATGATATTAAATTGAGGAAAATATGAGTCATCATCATCATATAAATATTTCTTCGGATAAAAAGATCCATAAACGTATCACAGAATAAAAATCACAATAGGTCATTACAGAGAAACAAACAAACAAATAAATTAAAACAGCATTGCACTGTACACGGGATTCAGAATCCTCCTAGGATGCTTCTCTATAAAAATTCGATCTAATCATGTTGTGAATCCCTAAGAAATAAGCATCTATATTTGATACAGTGGATATACATGATAAAAGCCATAAAAATAAACTGCAACATCACTAGTACAAAGAGAGCTAAAACTATGTCCAAAGGAGAGGAGAGGAGTTGGCCTAATGGCTAGGACAGTTAACCTCGAATCTAGGGGACTGGGTTTGAGTCTCGGCAATGACGCTGAACATCCTGTGATTCTGGGCAAATCACTTAATCTCCCCATGCCTAACAAAAACAAATGTGTCTTCATGTAATGCAACATGTAATGCAACTGGTGCTATGTAAAGCGCTCTGATACCCGATTCGGGGCAAGTTTGCGCTATATAAAACACAGTAAAATAAAAAAAATTACAAAAACAGATAAAGGTAAACCAGTCATTGATTAAAACCATCATCATAGCTCAGCCTCAGATGTTAACGCTTCCAAATATGAAAGACGTTCCCTTCTAGTGATAGCAATTGGGATAAAAATGGGAATAGTATAGAATAAACCCACGTTGTCAAATTTACAAATGTAGTTAAAAGCTTCCTGGTAATTCATAAGTTTCCCAGATATAATTCACAGATGTTAACTTTTCTTTCTTATATCAATATAATATTTTACTGAAGAGAATAAAGTGCACAGGTGCCTGGTTAGATTTACCATCACATGGACATTTAGGTAGCGTCTGTGACCAAACCCCTTTTTAGGTCTCGGCTAGCGCAGGCTGCGCACATGCGCTGTCTCGCTGGCGAGATTTTATGTTTTTGGGTAGCTTTCACTAGCGGGGTTTAAGCCCCGCCCCTCTTTTCCATTGGCTGGCATCACCATTTATGCTAAACGGTGGCCAGCCATTGGAAAAGAGCTTCCAGTGACGTACACTTTTCTCTTTTAGAACCGTCCCAGTTGGACTGGCTCGTCTGACTTCCTGCTGGCATAAAAGGTTTCTTATCTTCTTTATGGGGCGAAACAGATGGCCCCATAAAGAAGATAATAAACCTTTTACGCCAGCAGGGCAGTCCATCCAAGTGGGACGGCTCCAAAAGAGAAAAGTCTCTGTCGAGGACAGGCACGCGCAGCAACCTCCATCCTGGGCGTCCTCGTCGACTTTCACCCCGGTCATTCAGAAATTGCGGTAGTGAGGCATGAAAGCCCACGGCTTCACTTTTTCTTTTTTGCGCATTTGGTTCTCACTCACTGATTCTGCTAAAGTCATATCTCTGTAACGTTTCCTTTCCAAACTGAAATAAGGAATGAGATGTAAAGGTGCCTTCCCTTATGATGGAGTCCTCCCCTCTTGCCCCCCCCACTCAGTGTTAAAGTTAGAAAATAAATGATCGCTGTGTCCTGCAAGAGAAACTTTAATTTCTCTGGCACGGCGTGTTGCGGCTTGAGCTTCACAATCAAACCCCCCACGTCTCCCCCTCCCTCGACCACAGCACCCCAGCACAAGCCTGGCAGGCCCTTCAAAGGCTCCGGAGCGGGCACCAGCCCATGGGGGTCCTACGCCATGTGCTGAAACAGCTGCTCCGAGGTGGCTGGGCAGAAGCAGGCCCAAACAAAGGGAGGAAAGAGGGTGAAAACAACACACACACAGCCCCCTCCCAGGCCGAGCTGCTGTTCACCCCTGTCCAGGGGCGCTTCAATGCACTTCATTGGAAACTCAAAGTAGCCCCCCAAACAAAACAAGCAGCAAAAAACATACAGCCCGAAAACTCAAAGCGAATATCACACGCTCCGGTGGGCCGTAATGCCCTGCTAAAGCCTTACCCAGGAATAATTATCAATGGGCCGTTTAGCCTGGTTTGTAGGGGTGGGGACGTCTCTCCCTCTTTTTTTAATTAAACAAAGTAACTTTCCCAGCGGATTAAGGGAAAGGATAAAGGTGTGATAACATTTTAGGAAATTGTTACCCTACCTGAAAAAAGACTTTTCTTCCCGGACAGTGGCTGTCTTCTGTAAATACCCCCCTGCGGGTGACGTGGCCTTTCCAACTGGCTGACTCTTTCGAGTAGTACATGGTACTCATAGTGCAGCATGGCCACCCCCGACTTTGGTAGAAGTGTTCCCTCGGAGGACGAGGTGTCCCCTCCGACCAGCAACAGAGGCAAGCGTTTGCTGGTTTTTTTCTTGTATTAGTTAGATTACCACAGTCCTTATCGAGCGTTTGATTGATTAGTAATGCCTTGCGGTCAGAGTCAATCGAAGGCAACGGTAAAGCTAAATATCGCTTGAGACAATCTAAGGCTGGGCGGCCAAAACGGGGCACTTTGTATTTAAGGTCACCGGATAACTTCATGTTCCCCACTCTTACATTGTTTTAAGATGCCGATTTGTTTCAGCTGAAATTAATCTAGTCTGAACTCTCAGCATTGGAGGATGTGGCCTAACGGCCAGAGTGGGGAACAAGGATCGAGCCTCGGCGTTGGCTCGACGTCCCGTGATTCTGGGCAAATCACTTAATCTCCCTACCAAATGAGTGTGTCCTTGTGTAATGCAACTGTTGCTCATGTAAAGCGCTCCAATACCTCCGGGTCGAGTTCGCGCTATATAAATATGCAACAACAAAAAAATGCACTGGGCTGCTGAATGGGAACCGAAGACATGAAAACACTAACGCTATTGAGTCACGTGGTATTCACAGTTCTTACACCAGAGTCCGAAAGGATTATGACTTCAAAATGGACTTTGTAGTAAGTTATAGAGAGCAATACTGTACTTTTATACTAAAAGCAATCAATTAAACGAGTAAACAGTCATAACTGTGTATTTTTAGACACAGAGAATCTTAAGCGTGGATTTCGACGGAGGACACGCATCTAAGAACAGAGTTCAGATCGCATTACACCTCTGCTCTGGGTAGCAATCTAGGCCTTAACAAATACATACTTTTGAAAACAAAGCCAAAGGGCCGTCCCCAAACCCCTTTGTGTTTTTTTTAACTTTGGAGTGTTTTACGTAGATGGATAGACAGTGACCGTGTTAACAATTTAACACAGACGAGAACAGCCTGTAAACTAAGTGACAGTCAGCGTACTGTGCAGGGTCGAGTCGGGGGCCTGTGCCTGCACAAACGTCAAGACACAGAGTGCAGCTTCAGGTGGGGGCATTATGTACCAAAATTACGGGCAACGCAGGGTATCATGGCTGGGATGTGCGGCTCTATGACTCTTTAACAAATAATCTGTTGTTGGGAAAGTGTTTTTCTCAAGAACCTCTAGAGTGAGTGAGCAAAGACCACTTAAAGTGTAGGGTGTTTAGAAAAATAGATATGAGGTGGAATGAAAACTAGCCAGAAACCAAGGATGACCAGGCGAGTGAGCCCCCGTGAATACCCAACTTTATCCAGGACTAGATATCGCTCCGGGGGGATGGGGTAAGAGATCACACGCTGACTGCGGCTAGCCTGAGGGGCCAAATGGCCACTGAAAAAAGACTTTTCTTCCCGGACAGTGGAGGAAACATCAAGGGGCTGTCTTCTGTATACACCCCCCTGCGGGTGACGTGGCCTTTCCAGCTGGCTGGCTCTTTCGAGTAGTGCATGGTTCTCATAGTGCAGCATGGCCACCCCCAACGTTGTAAGAAGTGTTCCCTCGGAGGACGAGGTGTCCCCTCCGGCCAACAACAGAGGCGAGCGTTTGCTTGTTTGTTTCTTGTATTAGTTAGATTACCACAGTCCTTATTGATTGATTGATTGATTGATTGAATACAGAACTGTGCGGCCCGCAGACTTCTTCAGATTCCTCGTTGGAACTCTGCAAAACAAGCATTAAAAAGCCTGCATTGGCTGCCGATTAGGCAAAGGATCCAGTTTAAGGCTATGTGTCTGTCCCATAAGGCCTTCTGGAGGAAGGGCCCTGCCATTCTTCAGTCACTTATCACCCCCTACCATCCGAAGAAAGATCTTCGGTCATCTGGATCCTTTCTTGCCTCTCAACCTAGAATAAGAAGGTCCAGATGTGGTGGCCGCTCCTTTTCATATAATGGTGCCATGGGCTGAAATGCCCTCCCACTCCAACTACGTAAGGAACCCAATCTTCTATCCTTTCGCAGGTTATTGAAAACCTGGCTGTTTTAAGTTTCTCTCCTGCCTTTGCTCTCTGTCTGTCTGTCCACAGTGCTGGGAGGCCTACGGGTAGCCAACGCGCTTTATAAATCTCATTTCAATTCAATTCAATTAGTAATGCCTGCCAGTCAGAGTCAATCGAAGGCAACGGTAAAGCTAAATATGCGCTTGAGGCAATCTAAGGCTGGGCGGCCAAATCGGGTCACTTTGTATTTAAGGTCACCGTATAACTTCATGTTCCCCACTCTTACATTGTTTTAAGATGGCGATTTGTTTCTGCTGAAATTAATCTAGTCTGAACTCCCAGAATTTGAGGATGTGGCCCAACGGCCAGAGTTGGGGAACAAGGATCGAGCATCGCCGTTGGCTCATCATCCCGTGATTCTGGGCAAATCACTTAATCTCCCTACCAACAAGCATTAAAAATGCAATAGGTCTCGCCTTTGATTAAGTTAAAGCCATTTGCTTTGCTATAGAATACCATTAGCAAAGCAAATGGCTTTAACTTAATCAAAAGCGAGACCTAATGCATTTTCAATGCTTGTTGGGGAAAGCAACCATGAAGTGCAAAGTGGCCATCCGTAATCTTGTGAGATAAATTCTATGTTGCTTATTTCGTTCAGTTTGCAAATAACTTTGAGTTCCTTCTTGTATGGGGCCTGGCAATAACTACAAACAGAGGACTTATTTCTCTCTCGCTTTTACCTATCCCCCTCTCTTTTCCCAGTAAGGACATCTTTTAGTTCCTTCTTACTATAATGTAATACACTAGCAGGGTTCTCAATGCTAATATTTTCATCCACCACCTTTAGGAGGCTGTTTATCTAGGCCAGCCATGGGATATTTTCCCTGTGCTCTAGCGTAAAACAATCTCTTATGAGTTTTTAAGTAAACTTTGTGCCAATTTTACTTCATATGTTATGCCAAAATAAAACAGGACTTATCTGGATACGAGCTTCTAGGAAAGATACTGCCAATTCCTTATGTGCAATATAAGCGGAAGCTGAACTTGTTGCTGCCAAAAGTCTGCCTAGGAAGAGATTCTCTTGTACAGGTGTAAGGAAGAACAGTTTGCTCAGCCCCACAGTGGAGTCCCATAGCTAACACGGGGTAAACATTTACTTTTGTATAGGGTCAGTAATTCTCTAATAGGTTTATTTACAATTTTAGCAGACAATCTTAAAAGGGCTTCTCTGGATCGTAAAACATTCTGTGTCCTAGCTTCCAGCTGTAATCCCCAGTGACCACTACTCGAGAATTGTATGCCAATGTATGTGAAATTTTGGGTCTCAGCTAAGCTCTCACCCGTAATATGATGAAGCCTCTTTTTGGCCCTCCCTTTCCAACACACCATAGTAAAAGTTTTCCTGAGATCAAAACAGCGTAGTAAGGATATAGGAGAACAGGGGTTGGATGTTTATAAAACCCTTGGGGCATCAGCCTTCACTTTTTGTAATGTCTCTTCCACCTCATTATTGTTTAGTGAGAACAAGAGGGGAGCAAGGACGCAGCCTTGTTGTATCCCACGTGTGACGTTAAAATGATAAGTGCCTTCTCCCCTTGGCCCGTATCGCACATGAGCAGTCAGGCAGTCATACGGTTGTGACAAGAATGTGATGATCCCGATTGGGGCGCTCAAGTTTACCAATGTCTGCCACAGCTTAGCATGATTAACTAGATCAAATGCTCTGCTTAAGTCTGCGAAACATAGGTGGATGTGTCCCTCTTTTGCTATCAAGTATTTGTTGATGAGGAGATGTAAGTTAGAGCATTGTTCCATAGTACCAACATCCCTCCTGAACCCGTATTGCGAAGCCATGAGGATATGGTTTACGGACACCCAGGTTTCCATCCTCTCCAGGAGAACTCTGCCCATTAACTTGGCAGTGGTATCCAGGAGGGATATTGGATGATAGCACCTCACAGCTCCACTATCCCTCTTTTCATAAATTGGTACAATAATGCTCTCAGTCCGTGTGGCAGGCAAGTATCCGCTGGCTGCAGCATTACAAACTTGTGTCAATATAGGGGCCCATAGAGTAACATGGAGTTTTGAAGTATCTATTGGAACCTCATGGGAATCAGGAGCCTTCGCATTAGCAGACTTTTTTCTAGGAGAGTGGTTACCTTTTCGAGGCTTATTGAATTTAAATGCACAGATACTGCTGTGTATATGTCAATGGGGGGTAAATCTATGTTAAAGTCATCAAGATTAAAGATCCAGCAGTAATGTCTTAGCCAATGCTACTGTACTGAAGGGGTTCTCAACCCTGGGTGCAGATGAATGTCTAAGAAACGGCTGATTAATGGTTTTCCAGAAGAGTGTGTTGTCTCTCGTGGCAACTGACTGTTCTGGATTAGCCGAAGCCCTATCTTGCTTCGCTATTCTCCTATTTGCCAATGCATGTTTATAGATAGCTCTCAGATTAATAACTTCATCCCTATTTCTAAGCATGGCCTGCAGAACTTTCTTCAAATTCCAATTTGCACGCAAGCTATGGTGATCAAACCAACTATGGGTGTTTTCATCAGTGGCCTTGTTGGCGGATCTCAATTTACCAGCAATTACTGTCATTAGATTACATAAGGCAGCAATTATTGGGCATGGGGGTTTGTTCCAAATGGTACAGGAAATGAAATCACTGAGGTTTTCTTTTATTATTCTTTTTAGGAGGGCAGTACCATTAACGCTTGACCACCTAAGTCTGTTACCATTGTTGCCATGGTTTTCAATATGGTCTGTAAGTTGTGGGCCATTCATACGGGTGGTCTTAATATTAAAAACCACAGAGGGGGATGGTCGCTAAAGGGACTCGGGTCGACCTCAAAAGATTCAGTCAGATCCATAGCATTTTCAGTGATCAATAGTGGATTTATGGCCATTAACATGAAAAATTGGATGTGTTGCCCCTTCTAGGCCATAAGAATGTTCTATCAACTTGAAGCTATATTTAAACAATGATTTTATTGATTGCCTCCCCTTATGAATTATGCTGGAGATGTGGAAGATCTTCTCCAGTTTCTCATAAATATCCATAGCTTTTAGGAAATGAAGCATCACATTTACTGAAGTTAAAATCACCTACCCAGATAAATAATACAATCATCCTTAATATGACTCTTAAAAGATTCCAGGTCCCTTCTAAGGTCAACAATGACCCTGGTTCTAGTATTGTCAAATATGGTATTATAAAAATGTATTAGAACGATATTCAATTACTCATTGGTGTGAAAGTGAAAAATCTGGAAGTAAGGCGAGTCTGAGTAAGACTTTATTAATGTGAGAGGGGCAGTTATATATATTAGTAAAGATACCCACTCCCTTAGCCCTTCAAAGTATTTGAGGGAGTACCTGGGGTAATAATGGATGGATAACTTTCTACATGGAAGTTTCCCACAACCTATGGTTTTTAAAAGGGATGTTTTTATAATATTCAACCATTCTATTTTCCCCAATTTGTTTCGATACCCGCGATGTTCCAGGACCTAATGACCTGTTTAACACTCATATTACTGGCATAAGTGACACAGAACTTTCCGCTAGTACATATTCTGAAGCTATGTTCGAGGTGGGAGTCGATTTAAGCTCATCGCACCCTTGAAGCCCATCCAAGGTCGAAAAGGAGAGATTTTATCACCTTAGGGGAGTGGAAATTTACAACAATTCAATATCCCTGGTCTACTTTTCTAGAGGGGCCAACCCAGCTTACCCTTCTCACCATTAATACTTCATGGAATAGGAAAGTTGTGTCACAAATCTGCTTTGACATCCAGTGCATAACCTTATTTTTTAAAGCTCTCCACTGCTCAGGTATGTTTGAGTGTGGTTTAGGTTTCATCTCTTTTAAATATATAACATATGGGGTCGCTTCTGGAAGAAGGTGCAACATATCTGGTGCAGATCCTCTAGGCTCCATTTCAGGAGTTCTTTCGAAAAGCGAAGGTAGTATTTCCTTGGGAGTAGGGCAAGGGGCATATCACATTCAAGGGTTATCTAAAGTGGAAATGCCAACTATATTAGGCTAGATGGACCAACACTGAATTGCTTTTTACTTCCATGGCCTGAGGGGACAATATTGAGCGACGAGGGAGTCGATTCAATTACTCATGGTTGTTCTGTGGTCTTCATAAGGCAAAAAATAATTCACAGATTTCTCCAGTATGGAGATGCTTTCCTTTGTCTCTTTCATCTCAATCAAAAGTTTTTTTCCAAATTCTCCAGTTTAGCATACACCTTCTTCAGTGTAATTTCCAGATTTTGAGAGAGAACCAAGTCCTTCTCCATATCAGAAACTTTATTTCCATTACTCTTCCCACTGGCCGTGGTAAGAATACTCAATTTCTTTGGTCCAGGGGCCATAAGAGCCAGAGGATGGCAGCCTTTCTTCACCAGGGTACAATTATCTGAAGGAGGTCGTTGGAGACACAAGGAGTCTGGGCGTGTTTAGATATATGTAACCGTGTTAATGTATAAAGGCATAGGCCTCTCACCTTGTAAAGTAATCTCATGGCTGACATCCTCCATAGTGCTTTGTAGGGCAGACTTTGCTGCAGCCAGCCTTTCCTTAGCATTAATAGTTTCACTGTTTAGTATACCCATAGCATTTGTGAGATTATTTGCCATGGCATTGGTAGTTTCCACTAATTTCGTGCCTTTCCCTCCATGGTCTTGTGCTAGTTTCATGTTGCCCATGTTTTTGCCTTATTAACCAGGCAGGCCTAAAATACAGTCAGCGTCTTCCAGCTTTTAGCTTCAGACACAGATCTTAAAGACCAGAACGGGCATGCCCTGTGCCGCAGGTGATCATCAGCCCTTTTGTATCAGCCGCTGCTGATCTGCAGCACCTGCTCCTACCCTGCCGCAGTGCACCCTGGGTGTTGTAGTGGACTCTGAGATCCTGGTGCAATGTGCCTGTGATGGTGGTGGCGGGCAGGTGATGTCCGGCACGGGTGTCAAATGTAAAAGCCCCGGCAAATAGAACAAAATTCTCCCTTTGCATTGTGAAGCTCCCACGGAATGCACATCTTTGTAATATCTTATTAACACATACACTGAAAGCTATATTCAGTGAACTTGAAGCTTAATTTGTATGGATTTACTTTTCACTAGACTATCTATCCTATTTAATGCATCCAGTAGGATAGGGTGTGTAACTTTTTTTATGATTTAAAATTTGTCAGCGGTTTAATAAAACTGTATAAACAAAGTGTACATGTAAAACAAAACACCCAACAGTCATCTTATTAGAAAGTAATCCACAATAAAACATACAATCAAATTCTTATCCTCTATATATATAACAAGATTTGGAGGTAACGGAAAAACATTTAATTTGGCTTAAAATGATTTTCTGCTGCAGGGGATTCACATACACTCTAATCACTTTAAATTGTATCTCCCTTTATGTTTAAAAATCTTTATATCGTTTTACAGTTAGCAATTTTGGATTGTGGTTTTTTTTTTCATTATTTGTAAAGCATAAGCACCAAGAATTAAATTGAATATTTGCACGATAGGAGATAATAGAATCAGATAAACACATTGCACACTCGCAAGTTATGAGCTAGTAAGCATGATATTTGTAAAAGTTCAGCGAGAGGTCAACACGCAAGCCTGCCCTGTGTGCCCAACTTTACTGATCTCTTGATCCCTAATGCTGATTTTTGTTGTCATAGGCGAACATGGATCATGCATGTGCCCCACGATATAGGCATGTCTCATGGTTTGCAGACTTGTTGGACTAGGAGGGGCACCCAAAGTGCTACCCTCAGAATCATGGAAGGTTAGCACCTTCACCAAGAGTTAAGCCGCATGAGCGCTGTGGTGCCAGCATACCATGTATTGATCAGTAGGAGTGAACAGGTCCTTTTTTATTAACCTGTGTCCCTGGAGTGAGGCCTGCAGGCTCACTCATTTTAAAGTTCCGCTGCTGTGTGCTTAACTCATTCTTGGCCTACATTGGATTGGTGTGTAGTACTGCATGGTGCATCATTGGTGTATCAGTGCTGAGTGTATATGTACCTGTGAGAGATACAATACAGGGAAATGGCAGTGCTGAACAGTGTATGCATGGTGGATGTGCATGCTGGGTGTAAGTGTGTCTGTGAGTGGTACAATACATGAAGGATGTAGTGCTGTACAGAGTGTGCATATTAAATGCATGTGTGCTGGATGTATGTGTGCCTTTGAATGGTACAGTACATGAAGGATACAGTGTTGTGAAGTGTGTGTATGCTGTATACATGCACTGGGTGTATGTGTGCCTATGAATGGTACAATCCATGGGAGACTATGGGTTCCATTTTGGGAGCCCCTGGCCTGCATGGTGAAACATGGGATAGATGTAGAGAAATCCCCCAGATTTGTGTAGATTTGTGTATTGCGGCTTTACTGTAAGGTGAGTGGGACACATACTGGTGAGGGGAGAGCCAGGCTTCCCCCTGCACGTCAGAGCATGCTCTTTGATTCGATGAGATGTCACAAAGAAGGGGCCTGGACACATCTCAAGAAGGAGATGGCGATGATAAGAGAATCATAAAGAGTAAAGCTGGGGGTCTGGGCTAACCTTTTGATAGACATATCACTGTGGCGGACATACATGTGTTAAACTCTAGTCACTCCCATGGACATTGTTGAGCTGTCGGTTTTGAAGTTACTCCTGCTCATGTGACAGACTGCTTTCAAGAGGAAAAAGTGACAGAAGAGTGGGCCCTTCAAAAGGCGCAGACCCCCAACATACAAAGACTCAGACCCTAAATCACATTTTGTGTATGGAAAGGGATTAGAAGAAGGGGAGTTTGAGACCCACCAAATTGTCATCTGCCACGCAGCCAGAAGAGCTGTGTGAGGAGGGGAAGCTCTGCAAGATGTCTGCCTGTGACCACGACTGGGGGCCAAGGCCTGCTAGTCTCCCTGCCAAAGAAGGGGACATGACCCATGGAATCCAAGACCACCTGCCCTGGAGCACCTTTGCCTGCCCACCTTTGCTTGCCCAGTGTGCCCTGCAAGTAAGAGGAGAGCATTGGAGGGAGCGAGGTCCATTGGGAATCCCGTTGAGTGAATTTCCGCAGTGAGTAGTGAGGAAATGGCGGCTGCACTGATCGGATCGTTGCCCCGCATGCCAGGTGAGGGCTGCTGTGAAATGAGCTATGGTGAACGTTATGCTGATTGTGCCGGAGTCCTTATCCAGCAAAGAACCGGCAGAAGGGGCTGCCACAAGTGAACTTTGTTGAACGCTGTGCCGATTGGGCTGAAGCCTTGTGCTGCTGAGGATCAACAAACCCGTAGGCCAGGAGGGTCTGCTGTGCAGAGACCTGCTGTCAGGGCCGGACTGATAACCAAAACCGGCCCTGGCAAACTGCTCGGCTGGCCGCCCTGGAGGGAGTAGGGGGGTGCAGCCGAGTTCCTTGCTAGGGCCGGTTTCGGCCGATTTTGTTACAGGGGGCCGATATTGCCGGGCCCCGGTAACAAAAACGGCCCCCAGGGACCTAAAACCGGCCCCCAACCTGGCAGCCCACTGGGAAAAAGCCTGGTGCCCGCTTCGGCCAGTCCGGCCCTGCTTGCTGTACCGAGCCGGTCAGTGCCTGTGTACAGTAGGGACCCTGTGCCTCTGTTTGCAGGAGGGCCTAGCCAGAAGTATGTACTGCCCCAGAGCATCATCGGAGTGAGGCAACCGTGGGAACCCCCCACGCATCTACTTGTGGCAGAAGGATCAGCACCAGAAACTTATCTTCTTCCCCCATTGTTCTAGAGACCCAAGAGACTTACCTGCAATGAAGAGCCGCAAGGAACTTCCCGTCGCTGCAGGAGCGCAACCACGTGTGAAGGAGATCGTGGATTTCCTAGTGCATACTGTCTGGGCCCGCGAGCAGTGAACTCATGTAGACCAGCCACTGGTGCTCCAACACCCGCAAACGGGGTGTGCTCAGGAAGTCCAGACCCTCTGCGCCAGCAGGTGGGGGTAGGATGGAATTTGAGCTAGTTGGCCCTTGGCAAACTTGCTGATGAGAATAGCACGTCTGCACTGGAACACTTTTTGCTTTAGAACAGAGTCAGAGTGGACTCGGAATACTAGTGGGGCATAGCCTGGAAGATGCCAATAGTGAATTGGAGAATAGTCACTATCGCTAGAGCGAGGAGGGAGTGGGACAGTGAACCACCAAGGAAACACTAGAGCCCTGACCTCAGTGGGGTTGTGTAGCTGTTTGTGATTTTCATGTTTTCCTTTGTGTTGGTAGCAATAGAAATAAAACATGTCTCTTTTGCCATAAAACTAATATTCGACTGGAGAATGGTTTATTGCTGCTGCTGCGCACATTTTGAGTTGTGAGCCAGTGTTCACCCCCTTGTTTCCACGCCTTCCCCCCAAGAGAGCCATGGACTGCTCGGACCACACTACTCCTCAAAGTCAAAGGCTTAAGGGGGACTTGGCCCAGTTACTCCGAATCCATAGTAGGTCAGGCCTGGGACAGAGAGAGGAGAGAGAGAGAGAGAGAGAGATAGATGGATAGATAGAACCTGAGCTGTGTTGCACAGCAAGGTGGAGAACAGGCACAGGCTCCCTGTCGCTGAGTGAGCGCCAAACTAGCCCTCTCAGACCAATCCTGGCACTTCTCTCATGCTGGGTAATAGTATTACCAGCATGACAGCAGCTTCTGGATATGCATAGGGGAGCCTGGGAGCTTGTGCACCAGCCCATGGACCGCTGGGGCAGGAGCAGAGGAGCTCTCCTATCACTTTTCTTTGCCAGCAGCCACTACTGTCCAGAAACTTCTACACAACAGCACTCACACATATAGTATGTCATACAGGCAAACAAAACCCCAGGAAAACCTAGCGATATATAACTCTATTCTGGCAAACAATCTAATACTACATTATGACAGTAAAGACTTAATAATTTTGGTAGACTCCCATAACCAGCATTCCCCCTGCGATGTCAGTTACTATCCTGTGAGCACTAAATTCATTAGCCTCACATTGGTTGCAAACAGAACAAGAAGCAAGGTCAGGATTCTTATCTGGTGAGAAAGACTAAAGACTAGAACCTCAGTCTTTGGAGAATCATGTTAAGGCCATTAGCAAGCCACTCCATCACCAGATTCATTCCCCCACTCATCTGGAAACATCCTCATGGGCCCCACAGACTCAAAGTTGAATCGGCATCTCATTGGCATATTTATTTATGGGTTCGAAACAAGCTCTGCTACCAACGAGGGCACCCTGGCGCTGACGTGATACCATGCGCAGGGACGCAAATCAAGTTAATTCATGAAAAGTCAGGTTTTAAGTGCCCTTCTGAAAGAAGCCAGAACTTTTGTCAAGCAAAGAGATTGAGGCAGGGATTTCATAGTAAGGAAGCAGTGTTTGAGAATGCACAACCACTTACTCTAACTTTGTGAATCTTCAGGATAGTCATCGGGTCCTTATTACAGGAATGCATCTTATGTGGCACAGGAGTGGAATGTTAGACACCGGTATCTGATCAGGATCATTAGTGGTTTAAACAGATGTTGAAAATTACAGAGATAACGGGGAACTCTTTGGAACGCCTCTTCATTTTCAATGGATCTTAATTGAAGACCCCCAATTACATCTAATGGTGCATGTCCCTCAATAGAAATAACACCCTGCAGAACACTTTAATGGATACAACTTGGTCTAACAGGATCAGCAAAGATAAAATTCCTCCATCTAAAAACCTTAAGGTATGACATAACTTGATTCCACATAGGTTTGTAGTGGACAAACAGCAGTTTTATCAATTACCTTAGAGGATGTGAGATCTAAGAAAATCAGTGTCACCGCCAAGTCATAACTTTTACATGACGCTACATCCTTTAACGCATGATATATCCGGAAAGTCATAGTGCTCAACAAAGGGGCAGAGACAGAACCTGGGGCCTTCTTACTGCAGTCTTCAAAAGGAGCTCCAAGTAGACCTCTTTAGCACTTGTCCCTCAGGGTAATGAGGAAAATCAGTCCAAATCTAACTCGGGGCAGCGGTGTGGGTTAGAAACTGTAAGCTAAGTATTTTATTCACACATATCTAATTATTAGACATAAAATTACAAATGTGAATGTACACCAGGACAACCAGACCTTTCTAGCTCCTCAACTAGAAATCTACGTAAGATGATCTCTCAGTATTAAGCAATGCTAACTCTCTTCCTATATTTTTGTCATGGTGTTCAGAATGTAAATCCCCTATTTATCAGAGTTTTCACAATGTAGGGCCCCTTCCTGTTTGCCAAAGAGTCCACAATTTAAAACCCCTTCCTATTGCATATGTCACAGAGTTCATAGTGCACAACCACTTTTTACTGTATGGGTCAGAGTGTTAACCATGCAAAGCCCTTCCTGTTGTGCTTAAGTTTAATAATGACTCTATTGGTTATGATGACCAATTGAACTACTTTATTGATTTTCAATGTAATGGCTAAGCCAAAGCCTTCCCTTAACACTACACTGTGTTTAATGCTCTTTTTTGGTGATTGCATGAAGTCTTGGAATTGGATAAAGTTGCCTCTAGTGATATCTTAAATTGTTTGGTGCCAAATACATCAAATGCTAAATGCACCAGTGAGTAGTAACAAAATATGCATGATGGGGGGATTCAAACCCTCTTTATATACACACTGATGTAAGTGGTCTTACATTAAAAGTGCATATGAATCATACAAAAATTGAGCTTTTAGGAACAGGCATGGTCACGAGTCCCGGGAAAGGTTCATTTAGAATAGTGAAAGTAGTTATTATACATTTATTCCTTTAAATATGTAAAAGAAGTGTTTATATAAGTGAATTCCATCAACTGAGTACCTCTGTCTGATTTTGTTGTGACCTTCTGTAGGGATCCAGTGTGAAAGAAACATATCTTGGGGTTCTAGTGACCTTGACAATTCCCCCAGCCTTCCACCCAGGGTTTGCAATGTTTTTGCATGTAGTTCTGTAGCTTACTTTCAGCCATTCATGTGGCCTTGCAGCAGTAATGAAGTCCACTTTGTCCCAGCCCTGGTTTTGCGGATTCCATCACAGACTGGAGTCTGGTATATTTAGGAGTCTAGTTTTGCTCTCTGGGGTATTTGGCATAGTAGTAGGCTAGTGTTTTAACTGGAGGCAGTAGGTGGTGTTCGTGAGCGATAATATTGGCTTTGCTGGGTGGATGTTAGGTGTTCAGTTTAGCATGTTTGTTGGTATGGGGTGTTGATGTGGGTCTGGGCTGGTGTGATCACAGTGAAACCAGGCCAGAGCTCTGATTCTGAATCGTGTGAAGTGGGATCTCAATTAGAGAAACTCCCCCACGCGGTCCCATGTTTTGCTGGGTGTGAGAACAAGTCTATTAAAACCAAATGTGTTTCTGCACACGTTTTCCGGCTGCTTAAAGCAATGCAAATGAGACTGGAACTGGGAACCCTATATACTATTGAACCCAGTGCCAGATTAAACCCTGTGGAGGCCGCAAGCAGGCAGTCGCAAATGATCTCGTAATACCCAATGCACCGGATTTCTTTTTACAAACTGACAGCTGCCAGAAGATGAGCTTTTAAGAGACAAACCGTAATGTGCATCTGATGTGTCTGGTTTATGTACTTTAAGGTGTTAGTTTTAGTTTCTTTTAGTTGATTCATTTTTTTCTATTTTTTTTTAAACAATATTTAAGAAAGCTTGTTTGTAATTTTCTTTGAAGATCAAATAAATATTATTTGGATTCATTGTCGTTGGCCCCTAAAAGGAGTGAGGCGATTGGTCGGTGCCTACTCTGCCTATTTGGTAATCCACACTGATTGAACCTAGTAATTCTGGGCCCTAAAATTCCTGGTGGTAAGTAACAGGGCAGACATACCAACCGGAAATGATAACTGGCCATCCATTTTCTTCCAGCTCAGAGCAGGTCTCCTTGTGTGTGCGGTGTGGTTGAGTGTGATGTGATCTGCCTAATGTGTGACAACAATCCATTAGTGGGACAATAGGAATAAAATATATGCATACACGCAACGGATCCGTTCTATATATTTATATTTCTACAAGTTACCCATTTATAAAATTGTTCGTTTAGTGGAAAGCTATTGATTGTGGGTCTGCTCTGGTCCGACCTACAGACCACGGCTATTGTCAGTGAGAGGTTTTAGGTGATAAATGTGAGTGGAAACACTAGCCAATCTGCGCTAAAAGCCAGCAGGTCAATATCACTGCACAGCAACAAACCTCCTGGGGCCCAAAGATTGCTAAAGGTTAAAGGGCACACGCTCTCAGAAGGTTAAAGGGTCAAAAAATTAAACTGAATTATAGTTACTGCAAGGTTTAATTATAGAATTATTTTTTTTGTATGTATTGAAGACGAGCATCTGTCGACAAATGAATTTTCAGACAAGATGTTATGTGATTTTTGCCAAGCCTTACCAGTCTGGCACGAGTTAGAGGAGTAACAAACAATTCTTAGACTCCACAACTAAGTCGACATATGCCATGGATTGCGGTAGCATGCCTAACAATGAAGCGGTGTATTTTCCGGCTGTGACTAATCCCTCAGTTAGGGTTGAGGTGCAAATACAAAACAACTTTATTTGACCAAAAATGTCCTCCATAGCAACTTCAGTAAATATAGTGGGACAGATTTACAATAACTGGCGCATCCCTGCAAATCAGCAGGGATGCGCCAGTTATTATGCGTCACGGCTCCGCCACCATGGATGCGCCGCATTTACAATGCGGCGCACCATGGGGCAAAAACGGACAGATGCGTGACGCATCTGTGCCGTAAAGGTAGCGCATTGCTGGAGTTGCGTCGCAAGCGCGACGCAGCTCCAGCAAGGCTCTGGGGTGCCCTATCTTTACAGTGCTGCGTCAATCCTTACGCCTGCTTCAAGCAGGCGTAGGGTTTTGATGCAGCATGGGCTCAAAAGTGACTGAGTGAAATCTTGTAAATTTCACTCAGCCACTTTTGGGAGGCGTTCCTGCAACAGAACAGCCCCCCCTGCGCAGCAACGCCTACTTCTGGCGCAGGGCTTTACAACGTGACACATCTCCCAGATGCGTCACGTTGTAAATACCCTGCAGCATGGCGCTGGTTTTGCGCCACCGCTGCGTCACAAAAGTGACGCAACGGCAGCGTAAAAAAGGCGTAAGGGGCTTGTAAACCTGCCCCAGTGTGTTTACACATACATATTGCACAATTACTCCAGACTCTGCATTAGCGTTAAGTGTGAAAAGCTATTGGAAAGGTATGTGAAAAACATCACAGTTTTGACTTTGTATTTGTTTACCATTTTTCCAATGGGTGAATCTTGCACGTGTCCTCCATTTCATTTGAGATGGCCCAGCTCTCCACCCTTAACCCTACACCTCCACCTGCACCCACATGTCGGGAAGCGGCGTTTACTTCGCATGCGTTTCTTCGCATGCCGTTAGTACGCGGTCGTTAGTACGACCGCGTTGTTAGT
Organism: Triturus cristatus; assembly: GCF_964204655.1. Taxonomy (NCBI): domain Eukaryota; kingdom Metazoa; phylum Chordata; class Amphibia; order Caudata; family Salamandridae; genus Triturus; species Triturus cristatus. Next base: position 272,384,842 of record NC_140587.1, read on the forward strand.
TAGCATACCGTTTGTACGCAATTCGGAAATACGAATTGCAGTAAGGGGGAGAAGGTGTTGGATTTAAAATCCAACACCTTCCCTAGTGTCCGCATAGACTGGAGTTGGAATAGTAAATTATACTATTCCAACATCCAGCACCCCCTTACTGCAATTCGTAGTTCCGAATTGCGTACAAACGGCATGCTAACTAACAACGCGGTCGTACTAACGACCGCGTAGAAACGGCATGCGAAGTAAACGCATGCGAAAAAAAGTTATATATTCCATGTCGGGAAGCGGCGTTTACTTTGCATGCGTTTCTTCGCATGCCGTTAGTACGCGGTCGTTAGTACGACCGCGTTGTTAGTTAGCATACCGTTTGTACGCAATTCGGAAATACGAATTGCAGTAAGGGGGAGAAGGTGTTGGATTTAAAATCCAACACCTTCCCTAGTGTCCGCATAGACTGGAGTTGGAATAGTAAATTATACTATTCCAACATCCAGCACCCCCTTACTGCAATTCGTAGTTCCGAATTGCGTACAAACGGCATGCTAACTAACAACGCGGTCGTACTAACGACCGCGTAGAAACGGCATGCGAAGTAAACGCATGCGAAAAAAAGTTAAATATTCCATAAAATCCACCACACTGCCAGATTCTTTCCAGTCAAAAAGTTCAGGATTTAGAACTCGGCGGAATTTCGTTGTGGTAACAGATTAACCCATATTTTTGCTGATGGTACGACAAGTGAGTCGTAGAACTGGCTTACAGTGTGCCGTGATTAGTTTGCATTCTGCCAATTTACTACATTTGTTGGACATCAAACCTTATGGAGAAATAGCAAGCCGACCACTCCATATGCTACATTTGGTGTTACTTGAGGCAACTTCTTTGTGTGTGAGTTTTCTCGCAGCTTTGGTTGTTAGATCGTTCGCATGTAACTTGATCTTGTATTCCTGGTTTGCTACGTGGATATTGTGCAACATTTCTACAGTATGCTTTCTTTTTTTTTTTTTTAATTCTTACTTACCACAACATGTCTCTTTCACATTTGCTGTTTTCAATTTTGGGTTTCTCAATTATCATGTTGCTTCTTACATTGCTAGTTTGCGGTATTGTTGGGTTTCAGTACATGCTGTTATATTTTGTGTATGATTTTTTTTGTTTCATTTTCTTTTCATCATTTTCCAAGTCATTTAGCTGCTCAGTGCTACGCCTATTACATGTAATGAACATGTTACATACTATGTCTATGTGCTGCCTTATTCCCATTCATTTTAGTTCTTTCAATATCAGTATGCGCAGTTGTTCATTGACATCTTGAATGCTATTTTCCTGTGTTGGTTGGAATCGCCATTGTTGCGCATTGTCGGAAGTGTGTGGGTATCTTTGTTGTGCTCCTGCTAGGTTGATGTAGGTACACTTTAGGTATTTTTGTCTCCTAGTGTGCAAGTTTCTTTTTCATGTGCAATGTTTAGTCTGTCACCACTTGTTGGTATGTGGTATGGTTTCATTCTCACAATTTGAGCTAGGTTGGTATGTTGACATTTTACAGTACATCTTATACTACACTCCTGCATTGTACTTTACAAATCCCTTACACATTGGATTGCGTTATGGGCTGTATTTGCCCATTTTCTTTGGTTAGCCTAGGTACCCTTACAAGAGGGAGGTCTTAGTGTTTAGTGGGTGGTGTTCACCCATTTCTAGTTTTTACGTAACAAACCCTTACATGAGGGATGGAAATGGGTTATAGTGCCATCTCCATGATGTACATTACAAACCCTTATATGAGGGATGTCTATATGGGTTATAGTCCCATTTCTACTCATTTCTCACCCTTACATGAGGGGTATCTAAAGGGGTGTTAGTCCCATTTACACAGTTTACAGTGCAATTCCTTACATGAGGGATTTCTGATGGGGTGTAGTTCACCCTCATCTTCTCTTGAATCTCTTTTACGTTAGGGATAGGGTTCTGGGGGGGGAGGGGGGTCAACCGTGGCAACACGTTACATTTCCCGCCCCACCCCATTTTGGGGGGGGGGATGCTTGGTCCGGTGTTTCTCATCCATCTCTCCTATGTGTTAAAGTGTTTTTGTCTGTGTCAGTTCCTCATATTGAGCTTGTGAGTGTTTCCTAGTCAGCTGTCTAATTACATGTGACGTGTTCGACAACATTGTCTCTACATTTGCATCTGCTTTGATAAAGGGGAGGATGGGTGATATTTCTCTTGTATTTAGTTATTCATCCTCTCTGCTTTCTTTATTGCTTAGTTCTTTTCGAGATGCTCTTCATTGCTTGGTTCTTCCCAAGATGGTCTGTTCAATCTTGCATCCGTGGGTTTTAAACTCATTTTCTTTCACTTGTATATTTATGTGAATAGTTGTTTCCATCTAGTATCTTACATTTTAGTTTCTGTTTAAAACGGGTAGGATATGCTATATCTTGCTTATGTATTCATGCATCTTCCCTGTTACCTTGGTTCCTAGTTGCTCTGCCAGTGTGAGTGTTCTGAGTGGAATATTGGTGTGATGGAGATGAAGGAATGTTTGGGTGCCTGTGCGGTGAGGAGCAACTTTTGTAGTATGGGCTGAGCAGCAGGCAGGCTGCTCCTGGTGAGGCTGCTGCAAAAAGATACCATCCTGCAACTAAGACTAATAAACAATCTTCAAAGATACTCTCCTGCTACTAGTCTTACATCACAACACCATCTTAAGGTATGTTCTGGGTACTGGTCAAAACGAGTTTCCCAGCTACATAATGGCTTCACTGAAACCTATAGTGTTTTGTATCAAACTCATCATATTAATAAACCCACACTGAATCCAGTGTTGGATCTATTAATACCTACACCCAGAGGGTACCTTAGAGGTACCCCCTGAAACTCACTAGTCCTCTAGTGTGCTGGCTGACTGGTCCTATCCAGGCTGCCACCACAGATGAGTTTCTTCTGACCCCCTAGGAGGTGAGAGCCCTGCTCTCAGAGGCCAGAAACAATGCCTGCTCCGTCAGGAGGTGTTTACACTAACTCCAGCAGGAAAGCTAGTAAAACAGCATATCAAGGCCAGAGCTTCTATCACCTTTGATATGCGAGCCTTGCTTCCCCCAGACCTGGAGGATGCCACCCCCACCCTGAGACCCATTTGGCACCAGGAAAGAGGGGAAAATAGATAGTCCAGAGGCATGTTACACTCACGGGCTACCTGAAGTGAACACGAAAGAAAGAATTCCACCATCTTGTGTGTGGTAAAATTAGGAACTCTGGGGCAGTGGTCATCTAGGGGGTGTATTGGCCCCATGGGCTACTACCCCCTGCTCCCCTTAACACCCCTAAATTGAGAATTTAGGTGGCCCCGTGACACCACGAAATAGGATGTGTCTGCCTTAAGAAGGAAGAAGGACAAAGAAGAGTCCATGACGCGAGAACTAAGGAGCATCAACTGACTTGGTGGGCAGCCCGACTGCTGTCTCTGAAAATTGCTCAGACCTGGCTCGTCCAGAAAGTGATGTCACTTCCCAAAGCTGTGGAGTAGTAACCCCTGACTTAAACTGGCCAGCAACATCTCCCATGGATCAGAGGAGCTGCTTCCCTGCACTTCTGCAGGCACCAAAAAGATCCACACAAGAGCAGCTTCATCGTGACCCTGTCTGACAAAGCTGCACTGCATATGAGCCCCCCAGACCGAGTTGCAGTGAACCGATGGTGCCCCTGAGGCACAGAGACCCTCAAGACTCTGGACCGTCATGACCCCACGCCTGGAAGCACCACTGCACCCGAGCCCCATAGCCTGAGGAGAAGTGGATCAATGGTGCCCAAGGGGTCCTGAGACCCTCCACAGCTGAACCCCATCATTTGTTTTGGCCAGACTGGTCCCCCAGTCCTCGCGTGCAGCCTGTTTTTGCAGGCAACCAAAAACTGCAAGTGCATCCCACAGGGCGACCCTGCTGGTCAAAGCACCACTGCACACTAGCTCCCAAGCCTGAGTTCCAGTGAGCCTATGGTGTCTCTGTGTGCCCAGACACTCAAGGACTGAGCCCCCCTGTGGGTTCGCCTGGACTGCCCCCCCCCCAGTCCTTACTTGCAGCCTCTTTTGAACTGGACCGCCCAATTTATTGAAATGGGGCACCTGCCGCTGTAACACACCTCTACAGCAGGATACCCCCTTGCCGACGGAGGTGACCTGTTGGTGCTGCCTTGAACCTTGCCTCATACTTACCTTAAATCCATAAAAGTAGTCCTTTCCTTCGCTGCTAAGTACACGCATGCGGTATATGTTTCTTTCCCATAGTATAACATCACCGCTTCAAAGATACAAATGCAAGTGCATTTCTGTATTCTAGAAAACTGATAACTCACCAAATGCAAGCGTATTTATGTATACTTTCAAAAAAGTGATATCTCAAAATAAAGTACATACCCAATTGTGAAGTTCTTGGTGTTAAAAATATTTATAAAAATAACTGTTATTTTTCTAAATTGGTGTGGATCTCCTTTTTGAGTGTGTGCATCATTTGACTCTGTTTGTGTAACAAATGTCTAACACTTTTCTCTGATAAGCCTAGGGCTGCTCGTCCATACTACCACAAATAGAGCACCTTATGATTGCTAGAGCAAACCCCTGTGCACTTATAAGGGATACCTGGACTTTTTATTCAGCATACCTCTTTTTGCTATACCGCATAAGGAGCCATGTATGTGTTTATACCGGAGGCACATACATGTGCCCTTCCCCATCGGTGCACCAACACTACTTGAAAGTTTTCTCGGCTCCAGAAATCCAACATGCTAAACACTGTGTGCACCTTATCTGGGCCTGGAGGTCTAGAGCTACCTGAAACTCAGTCCCACCAAGACAGAATTCATGTTATTCACCAAGGAAAGAAAGCATGAAATAGTGCAAACCTGGCACAATTACATGAACCTTGATGGCTTTGACTTCCAACATTGACCAAATGCCAGGTCACTTGGATCCACCCTGGATGCCTAACTCACCCTTAAGGAACACATTGCCTAAAAACAAGACAGCCTGGTACCAGCCCTCTCTTCTAAAGAAAATGAAATCATTTCTTCCAAAAAAGTGACTTCAGAACTGCTTTTCAAGCCCTCATACTCTTGCATCTGGATGGTGGTAACACCTGGACCATGACCTCCCAGACTCTACACTGCCCCCCCCCCCCCCCAAAGGGACATCCTATATACCACAGCACGTCCCAGCCACAGCTGAAGAAATATGATCACATCACCTCCAACCTGATGGAACTTAATTGGCTCTCCTTGTCGACCAAACCCACCTTCATCGATTACAATGCCATCATGACCAATCACCCCCCCCCCCTTATCTTGCAGACAAGCTCACCTTCTCTAGTACCTCAAGGCACACCCACAGCCTGGATACCAGCAGACTGCAGAAGTGGAAAATAGAAAAGACAAGGCAGCGGGCCTTCTCTATCTGTGCACGCAGGATTTGGAACAACATCCACATATCCATCAGGATGGCCCCAACCTTGCTCCACTGTAAGAAAGAACTGAAGACACACCGCTTTAAAGAACACTACATCACAGTGCTATATTAGCATATATCTGCTCCCAGAATTGAGCTCTCTGTTCTCTCTCATTGGCTGTATATTTCCCTTTTACTCTGTACAGAGCTCTGCTGCCTGGCTAGTTTTGCACTATGCAAATACCACATACATACATACTTACATTTGTTGTACTTTTAATTTAAGTAGCCCAACTTCATCCAAACACACTTTACACTCATTTGTCCTGTGCACCTAGGCCAGATAATATTCCGCAACTGTCATTATCACTCTTTTAATGAAGAAATGCAGTTTTAACATGTTTGCAAATTAGTCTTTCGTCCTTTGCCCTTACTCGGCAAGGTAGAAGTGAAAGCAACAGCCAAGGCCTCCATACATTGTAAAGTGTTTCCATGGAGCTACTGATCAACAAGTGATGAAGGAGTAGTCGATAACGTTACTTCTTGCTCAGTACTTAGCATATAGTTTTGAGCCACAAAGGGGTGTATTGTACTGTAGCAATATTTACAGAGCACTTTCTACCCCCTGTGATGAGCACAAGCACTTTGCAAATCGGTAGCATTCTCCCCCTGTTGGATGCTTAGAACATTAGGGACTTTAGGCCTTATTAAATTTTGCCTGCGGGGTATTTCACTCCAAACCTGGCAGATGGCTATCTGCCATATCACAAGTCAATTATGGCCTATGGCACTTGTAATATGGCAGACGGATATCCAACAAGCTTTGATGGAGTGCCCCATGTCCCAAACTTTAACTAAGGTCCTTTGTCATCCATATGCAATTGTAGTTGTCATACTGTTTATGACATAGTTCTCACACAGTGTGTAAGCAGTCTGCCATGTAGTATGTCATGTGATGTGTTACAATGGTGTCACAAATCGCACCTAAATTAGAGCGGGACCAATAACTTATCGACCAAATGAAAAGGTCAACAACATTGTCTGCACATAAATGTGCCATAAAATGCAGCATTTAAAGCACAGGGGAACAATAGCATTGATCAAGAGGCGAGAAGCTCGGGGACACGTGGCTCACTTTAAAGCCCAGTGGGTGATTATCAATCGCGAGATCTGGAACCTTGCAGGGTGAGGAGGTTTCCTATTTTTAATGGATCGTAAAAGGTCGTTTTTAAACACTCCGAGCCTTCACCATTGAATTCGATAGGATTTAATGACAACCTAGCAATAGAGTCAGTGAACGCGCCTCAGGAGACTTTCTATACAATTGTGGCAAATGATGCATTCGGAAGCACTCCATCATGCCAGACAGCAAGATTCAACATTTGTAGGATTTTAATAATACTTTTAAGTTGTGGGTGGGTTGGAGGTTTTTCTCTGCTGAATATTTGTGGTAAAAGGAAAAGCAAGTGGTGTCTTTTATATTTGGACACAATCATAATGAACCCTATTCTGGTTCTCAATGTGATCTCAAATGCAATTTCAGCTTGCTAACGAAATAATGCTGGTAATAAGTGCATATATAATACCTCATAAATGCCACATAAATACATAGGAGTGCTACAGCCACAGTGAGGTACATGCCCAGTGTCAGCATCCGACAGTGACCACCAGTATCTCTGAAAGGATTTCATCCTTCTCCCAAAATCAGTCCCATTACTTACACGTAAAGTAATTTTCCTTTAGCAGTGTCTCAAAAAAATCCACAATAGCCCTGAATGTGCACACCAGCCACTAAATGGTCCCGACAAGGCGATATGTTACTTTAGCCAATTTGTAAAGTGCTTCAATTACCCCGGAGGGTGTTTTGGCGCTAACAGAAAATCAACATCACAGGGAAAAATCCCAGGACCCGAGCAGCCAGAGCTGCATAGCGAGCCGAGCCCTAGTTCCTGAAAAGCCGTGTCTTTAAGGCCTTCCTAAATTGTAGTAAGGAGGGGATTATCCCCAGGATCCCCAGAAACTCATTCCAGAGTTGTACTGCTCTGACGGAAAGCGTTTTCCCGCCACCACCCAAGTCAAAAAGGAAGATCATCCTGGACTCATTCTAGCGTCATCCGATGACTTCAGCCAGGCTATTCCTGTAATTATCTGGGGAAGTCATCCCAAGCCATCCTGAAGTCTGCCCACAGAGCAGAATATTTAAATGAGATGACTCTTACTGTAATCACAAAAACTACTCCAGGATGGTGTCCTGATTACTTCAATTAAAAATGCGTGATGATCCTTTACAACTCCAAGAATACTAATTGACAACTGCAGGAGGAGTGTGAATTACTCCAGGATGGTGTCCTGATTACTTCAATTAAAAATGCGTGATGATCCTTTACAACTCCAAGAATACTAATTGACAACTGCAGGAGGAGTGTGAATTACTCCAGGATGGTGTCCGGATTACTTCAATTAAAAATGCGTGATGATCCTTTACAACTCCAAGAATACTAATTGACAACTGCAGGAGGAGTGTGAATTACTCCAGGATGGTGTCCTGATTACTTCAATTAAAAATGCGTGATGATCCTTTACAACTCCAAGAATACTAATTGACAACTGCAGGATGAGTGTGAACTACTCCAGGATGGTGTACTGATTACTTCAATTAAAAATGCGTGATGATCTTGTACCTCAAGGAATACTAACTGACAAGTGCAGGATGAGGTTGAAATACTACCGGATGATTTCAGGACAACCTCATGGTTACTGTTTACAACCACTGGATGATTTGCTAACATCTACAGAATTATTATGCATTACTGTAGTATGATTTTATGACAACTTCAAATTGGAGTTAATGTACACAAGGGTATTGGGAAAACACTACAGTACATCCCCTCATCACTGCCTAACAACCAAGAGTACTCAGTGGAATTATTTAGAAGTAATCCCAATTCGTAACATCCAAGAGTATCCACTGGATGGGCACTCTTGGCTATTGCAAATGGGGATTACTTCAGAATGGTTTAATAAAATGTTCTCGATGCTTGTAGATCACTCCTAAATGTTTAAATACAGACTTTCCAAATGTCCTTTCCTTCATCCTGGATTACTCAAGTCTAATTTAAAAACAAATTTGAAATGAAATACTTGGGTGAAACATGGTGTCCCTTTAAAAAAGAAAACTGTATGGGTTTAAAACAGGATCCTTCTTTAAACAAGGACAATGATATAAATTGAATTTGTGAGGAGTGTTGGTAAGAATACCATTTGCATTGAGTAGCAGCCTTGCAACGTATGACCTTTCCCCATACTAACTGTGACAGGTCTTCATTTGAGCTAAACGAAGTCACTCTAAGTTTTGATATGGTGACCTGTGGCAATAAACCGAACAAAGAATTGGTTCAAATAAATGGATCTGAAATTACTTCTCACTGTGTGCTTTTATTTCGCCAAAGCATGTACATGACCTCAAAGAGAGATAGTATACTGTTCAGGATAACATTAAAAGTAAGGAAAGAGAATTTTAAAAAGTCAACAAAAGAAGCAGCTCTATTGCTGCAGCCACTGTGGTACCGATAAAACATTCAAAAATAAAATGCAAGACCCTATAACTAATCGCCACTTTGCAGACATTAGGCCATGTGCAGTGTGGGTTTGCTACAGGGTCAACCCACTGATACACATGACTGTTCGGCTGTGCACAGCATGGGGTGGGTGCTTGTGAGGTGGTTGGCAGCTACAGGGTGTTGGGTGCAGTGTGTGTGTGGCCATAGGCCAGGCCCTGTGGCCAACCCCTACAGCACAAAGCCAAAGGCAATGTGCAGCAGGCAGTTGGCTACCCGCTCAAAGTTGGGCACCCAACCTCACACTGCCAAAGGCCATGGGCAGCGTGATTTTGGGGGCCCACAGGGTTTGGATGCAAGTCCTGGCCAGAATTTATCAAACTACGAAGGGTTGTCCAAAGGGCCTGGCAGAAGGTGTCTTATCAGTGACAAATGCATACCTGTCAATCTCTTAACTTAAAATTGCAGGTCATGTGAAATCTTTGCCATTGTTGGGAATCACTGTGCAAACTATTCCAATCATAAGCTAAGAATTACCACCTTATTTCCAGGAATGCCATTATGCTATGTGTGGGCACCACTATGTAACAAAGGGGCACAATATGTCAAGAATGACAACTATTCAGTCAGACCCAGAATTATGCCACCAAAGACAGGCACCGTCATGTAGAAGCCTCTACTCCAGTGGCTGCTTTCAATAGAAAGTGGTGGGGCAGCGGGGAGTTTGTATTAAAAAAAATAATAATAATAAATGTACTTACCTGCCACGGCCGGGGTCCAGCTTCTTCCAGAAGCGCAGTCCAGCTTCGAGACTTCCCACCCAATCCCAAAGCTACTATCATGCTATTACCCAGCATGACAGCAGTGCCGAGATTGGCTGAGCAGGCTGGTTTAACGCTCACTCAGACACAGGGAGCCTGTGGCCTTTCTCCACCCGGAGATACAACACAGGATGGTTGTAGAAATGTAAGTGCGCATGTTGGTTTGGCCGCCCTAAGACGGCCTTCCAAACCAACATGCAAACTAACTGCTCCCACCGCTCCTCCCCCCTGCTACTGTCCCTTGAGGATTGCCCCGTCCTAGACTGGGCCACTTAGCGGACTCTGCCTATCCAGGAAAAAATAAAAGGATAATACATAGTTTTGTTATGTTTTATTGTTAATCAGCTGGCTTTTAGCAGTGGGGAAACGCTCCTCTGCCATTACGGAGGAGCCGCTGCTGCTCTACTCTCTCTACCTTCCCAACCCCACCACCTTCAAACCTTACCAGGAGAAAAGATAGAGGTGAAGGCCATCATTCCCTGTAACATGCGCGCACAGTGCATTTCACCAGCGCGCACAGACTCTTGCATAGCGCGCATGTAGTTGATTAACATGCACCGGCCACGGCCTTTAAATTTGAGCACCGTGAAAGGTGTGGTCGTTTCTTAACTTTGAAGCGCAGTGGTATTACGGCACAAGAAACACATACACACACCCCAAGTATTTACCTTATAAGGCAATGTGCGATTTTAAGACCTAAAGTATTTTTGCTTTTAGACAATTATTGTTTTAGATTCATGTGCGCCTGACGTGTCCCCTAACAATGTTTTTCAAAAAACATAATAAAACAAACAGTGAGAAAGCCAAATGGCTGGTAATCAATGGCAGAACTTTTGGCTTTGCCATTGCTTGTTTAATATTTTAAATTGTTCAAACCTAGTTGTGTCACTTTGTGGCATAGTAAGGGAGTAGCGTAACCGTAGGAGAGTGATTCCAAGTTTTGTGACTATGCAAGGGGTGGCCTGCAATTTAGTGATCGAGTGGCCCAAGGGAAGAGATTTGGGGTAGTGGGCCAATTTGGGGTCACTTTTAGTTGCTATCTGCACTGTCTGGAGAAGAGTGCGAGTGAGTGTTGGGCTGGCAAGTGAGTCCTGAACAAACAGTTCTGATGATAGTAGTATATAAAATGTTGAAGTTACCCCCACAGTGCATGGACTGTCGTCGTAATAACGTACCAGACCTGGATTACAATGTACAAACACTTTCTAAGGTATAGGAGTAGGGAAAAATAGTGACGAAGAAGAAAGGAATCAGACAGGTGGAAACCATGAAAGATATATGCAAGAAGGAAAAACAAAAGGGAAAATAAGTATGGAGAAGTACGAAGGAAAAGATAAATACGTTAGAAAAAGTATGTTAAGAGAACTGGGAAAGCTGAGATTAGGAGTGCAAAAATGGGCTACAACATGGTGAGAATAAAAAGTGAAAAGAGGAGCGAAGAAAGAAGACAGAGGGAAAAACGATAAAGGAGAGCGGAAGGGAAACCCGGGAAGGAGAATAATGGAATGCAGCGAGTGTGAGGGTAAAGCGACGCAAAAGAAAAATTGCAGACAGAGCAGAGAGTGAAGGGAGAATAGAGAGAATGGTAGAAAAGCTCAATAGTGAGACAGATGTACCATGCAGTCACGAAGAGTGCTTAAACAAGAAGAAAAATTAAAACTGGGAAAGGTGAGCAGTGCGAGGACACAGAAATACTTCCATGCTCCAGGTGGGGCAAATACAAAAAGCGGGGAGAAAGTAAAAAAAAACGAAAAAGAAGTAAGCAATTCAGAGTGGCAATGAAGCCAACTGGCAAACCAACATACTGGCTCTAAGCCAACAGAAGCTAACAATACGTCTCTTATGCACTGCCTAACAGACCTAAAAATGGAGCAAATGTGTTGCCCTATATTTTGAACTGCTTGTGTAGTAGGTCATTGAACATGGATTACTACTGCCCCCACTTCATAAAGATGTTTGCGCCAGGTCAATAACAAGCATAGACAAAGCCAATAGGTCTTGCCTATGCAAGAGTTATTGGCTTTGCCATATGCTTCAGCCATGTTGTACACCAGCGTGGCTGTTGTTCAGCCTAGCTAAAGTTACTGGGGAAAAGGAGAGTGGAGAGTCAGAGTGGAGTGTTATGGGGGCTGTCAAGACTATCATGAAGGGTAGAAATCAAATCATAAAGCAGCGTTTGTATACTTACAACATTATGCAGAAGTTTCAAACATAAGATTTGGCACATTTATGAAGCTCTCTCATCAAACAGCATATTGTCGAGGTTTTGACAGGTCCTGCATTTATGTAACTTATATACAGGGCTACTTGAATTATAATATTCTACAACTGCTGCGTTTTCCACGTAATTTGCCACATAATCCATCATATGCTGCATAAACTGCAGATTTTTTTTTAAAAGTTGATTCTAGCTCAAAAGGATCAAAGTTACCAAAAGGAGAGTAGTGCGTATTGTGGCACAGTGGAAAGCCTGTAACAAATACTGTCCAGTCACCTTTACTTTACCTATTGCTGTATTTGAGTGTTAATTTGAAAAGTAATAAGGCAACACATTTGCACAGACAGTGTTAACATATGCACAGATGTCAAAATAACGAAGTAATACTATCAAAAAAATGCGACCCATTATGCTACATAATTCTTGTTTTGTGACCGCCTAAGTTAGTCACCATGCTGCATAGTGTGGACCGTCCCTACTGCTTAATTCCCGTGTCTCTGCTTATTTAGCACAATAAATCACCAGGGCACGGTGGGGGCGGTTCATAGGGGCATATTAACAAGCCAGGCGAAAAAATTATCACCGCTTTAGCGGCAGAAAACTGCAGCTAAAACAGCGTTAATGGGCTTGATAATATGCTCTATGGAATTCCAATTGAAGGCCATGTTAGATGTCCTTCACATTTAACATGGGTTTCAATTGGAATTCCACGGAGCATATTATCAAGCCCATTATCTTCGTTTTAGCGATAATTTTATCGCCTGGCTTGTTAATATGCCCCTGTAAGC